>NW_024097285.1:0-737500 GCF_016545835.1 Crotalus tigris
TGTGTGTGTGTTTATATATATATATATATATATATATATATATATATATATATATATATATATATATATATAACCTACACCCATACATCTATACACATATAAATCCATTTTGAATACATAGCCGAAAGAGGAATGAGTGCATAAGTTTGATGCTATATGGGACAAAACTGTAACTGAATCTGGATGTTCTGCCTCCTCCCAAAAGGTAACAAGGAAAACAGATTGTGAAGAGGATATGTAGCATCCTAGACAATCCTGAGGACCCTGCTCAAGCATCGCTTATATGCTATGTCCTGGATAGAATGAAGTGAACTACCAATAACGTTTTCTGCCATCCTCACCACTCTATGCACCAACTTCCTGTCTGAAGCAGTAATACTTCAAAACCAGACAGTTATGCAATATGACAGGAAGCTCTTGATCATCCCTCTGTAGAAAGTAGTAAGGACAGGGAAAGGAAGATGTACTTTTCTCATGCGACACAGAAAATGCAGGAGCTGCTGTGCCTGTTTCAACAGTGTCTCACTGTTGAGTGACCAAATTAGTCTACTTGTTAGCTGCACACCCACAAACATGATGCTGCTAACCACCTCCACAGGTGAATCATTAATACAGAGAGGTGGCTTTGCCTGCCTTTTCTGAAATTGACAATGATCTCTTTAGTTTTTCCTACATTTAAAATGAGGCTGATTTTGTTATACCAGTTCACCAAACCTTGTACTTCCTTGTGGTAAGCAGCCTCATTGTCATCTTGAATAAGGCCCACTACTGTTGTAACAACCACATACTTCACAATATGATTGAGGCAAACGTGACACAACAGTCATGGGTCAACAGGGTGTACAACAGCAGGCTTAGGACACAGCCCTGAGGAGAATCTATGCTCAAGAAAATGGTGTTAGAAATATTAGTCCCAACTCACACATACTGGGGCCTATCATTAAGAAAATCAAGCATCCAGTTGCACAGTGGAGTATTGAAGCCTAAAACGCCAAATTTGATTATCAGATGCTGAGGAATGATTGTATTAAATGCCAAACTGAAGTCAACAAACAGCATTCGCACATGAGTGTTTCTTTCCTCTAAATGTGCCAAGCTCAAACGGAGAACAGAAGAAATAGCATCCTCTATAGAGAGATTTGGACTGTAAGCAAACTGAAGTAAGTCAAATGCTGGAGGGAAGCTGGATACAGCGATGTCCTTTATCAGCCCCTCAAAACATTTCATAATGATGGATGTAAGTGCAACTAGATGGTAGTCATTGAGACCTATAATTGTAGACTTTTTTGGCATTGGCAAAATAATGGCCGTCTTAAAACATGATGGGACCACTGCCTGCTGCAGTGAAAGATTGAAAATATCTGTAAGAAGACAAGCCTACTCATCTGCACATTCCCTAAGAACATGCCCTGGGATATTATCTGGGCCTGCTGCTTTCCAAATGTTAACTTTCCATAATGTTCTCTGGACAGAGGTAACATCAAAGCTAAGCCCTTGCTCATCAGGATGGGGCACAGCTTTCCTCGCAGAGGTGCTATTTGATGCCTCAAAACTACTAAAAATGTGTTCAGCTCATCTAAAAAGCCACCTTATAGCCTGGTGTTCTTTGGGTTCTGAAAAAAGTTCTGAACTTTCTGACAAAGGGCTTGATTTGCTCTTTAATGGCACTTTTCAAATAGGCTCTGGCTATTCTGAGTGCCAGCATATCACCAGATTTAAAAGCCGCATTCCTTGCTTTCAACATCTTGCGAAGCTCACATGTCATCCATGGTTTTTCATTAACTCTCACAATTATGTTTTTAAGGACACAGATATCCTTGATATACTTTTGAATATATGCAGACACAGTTGTGGCATACTCCTCTACATTTATATGTTGGTAATTTGTTGCCCCTTCTTTAAACATGCCCCAATTCATGCAGTCAAAGCAATCTTCAAGGGTAGGCTCATGTAGAGTGCATTGCAAAAATCCAAATATGAAATGATTAAGGCATAAATGACTGGAAGAAGTGACCCAAGATGTGATACAACTGGCATATGAAACAAATTTGGGCAAAATATTTTCTGGTCACAGCTGTTCCCTGTTCATTCATCAGAAGATGAAAATACTAATTGTACACTGATTCATTCTGGGGAAATGCAACTCCATTCAAAACTAAAACTGGCATATCCTTATAGTAGGAGAACAGAAAAACAACAGAGTGAACATTCATACTTTGATTATGGCTGCTTTCAGATGTAGTAGGAGATGCTGTCCCATGATCAGTGCTGAAGATTCAATTGACAGTATAGTTGGTTTTGTATTAAGAGTGAATGGTGATTAAGAAGGTGTGGTTATGTGACCTTGCCCTTCACAATGAGCAACAAAATATTGTCGGTCTACCTACTTGGTTACCAAAATCAATTTTAATTAATTATAGAGAATTATAATTCTCAGGTGAAGGCTTTGTCATCAAAAACTGAAAAAGAAAGTTTGAAATGGTTTAGGAAAAATGGAAGTCAGTGAAAAATGTCTCAGCATGTGCATACAATTTATATGGGTAAATATCATGCCCCATGTTGTCCATGCCTATTTTAAAAGATAAGAGTTTTTTTGGATTGCTCTCTGAAGGAGTGTGTGTACATAAAACAAAGAACTAGAGAAAGATTGATAAACTACATAAATAATCCTCAGGAAGACAAACATCACCTGTAGTTTTAGATGTATTCACTGCCAAAGGAAATATTAGTACCACAAGAATTTCAACAAGTTTCAATATGCAAAGCTTTTTCTAAGTGGGATTACTTGTGTGGAGTTTGCTAACTTATCAAAGCATTGGAGGATTAAGAGCAGCTTCATGTCTAAGCATTAACAATAAATGTCAGTCCCATCTGAAGAAAACTAACTTTACCTTTTCAAGGCATATCTTTTATTCATTGTTATTTATTTATTTATTTATTTATTAAGTGTATTTTTATGTCACTGCATTTGAAATTATTTTCTATGGCTTGAAATAGAAAAAATAAAATTTAAAACGTATCTATACAAAAGGTAAAATACAACAGAAGAAAACAACAATACATAAAAATGAAAGAATATAAAAAGCATCTAGTACTCTAGATTCAAGAGTGGTTGCCATGTGTCACAGGGCACCTCTGCAAGGTTAGGCTGATCACATTCGTTCATTCACAATTTAACAAGCAAATTTAATAAGATGTGCTTCCTTAACCACTTTCTAAAAGCAGAGACCAAAGTGGGGACTTATTTCAGCTTCCAGTAAATGCTAAATTGTAAAATAAAATAATTTTATGTATACATTTGAAACAAGGTTTGTAAGAGAAAGCATTTTCAATAAAGTATCTTGTGCAGTTTTTGATAATAGAACAAGCCTATCCCTTGTATAACTACAGTAGGTCATTTTGAATTTGAACAGTTAAAACCAGCAGATAACTATCAAGGTACAGTTTTCAAACATTGAGAAAATCTGATCACAATCTCAACTAAAGTAGAAGCAAAAGCTGCCAGTGCTCTGAACGCTGGTCCCCAATGGTTAAAACAATCAGCTTATAGAGTCTATTCTTCTATCATAAAAAAAAGATAAAAATTCCTCAGTGAGAAAAAAGTCTGAATCTTCCTATCCAAATTGTCTTATATATACATGTTTTTTTTCATGTGAAAAATAGAATACTTGCTGGAATTCTTGTGTTACTTTAACTTACTTTATAATAAATTTGATTAACCGTTGATCTGTGAGAGTTGAGATTAAGTGCCTTCAGTCTAGGCTGTTACTAAAAGCATGACGGGATGAAAGAACTCTGTATCTATCATGAGAAATATAGTAAGGCTATCACATTTTGCTGAAAAACTCCTGACAAACATAGAGATATAATAGAAACAGAAAATCATATTGTATTACTGTTATCCAGGCCACATTGTATATGGTGCCAATATACATACATACATACATACATACATACATACATACATACATACATACATACATACACCATGCTATTTTGGGAAAGTGGTGTTAACAAGTCCAAAAAAGGAGTAAGAAACAGTAAGGCAAAGAAACTATAGATATGTGGTAAAGAAAAAGAAAATATAGCTATATCTAGTTTATATCAACAATATTCATTATTTTGCTTTATATCTTTCTATCACATTCATGCACTGCTTTCAGATCCTTTCTGTAACATTTCTATATTCATTCATTCGACTTTATGGACAGGAACTCTCTTGCTTGGTTAGAATGGTTAGAATAACAGAGTTGGAAGGGATCTTGTAGGTCATCTAGTCCAACCCCCTGCCCAAGCAGGAGTCCCTACACCATTTCTGACAGGTGGCAGTCCAGTCTCTTCTTGAAAGCCTCCAGTGATAAAGCACCAACAGCATCTGTAGACGGTCTGTTCTGTTGGTTGATTGTTCTCACTGTCAGGAAATTTCTCCTTATTTCCAGGTTGAATCTCTCCTTGATCAGTTTCCATCCGTTATTTGTTGTCTGGCCTTCAGATGCTCTGAAAAATAAGTTGATTCCCCTCCTCTCTGTGACAGCCCCTCAAATATTGGAACACTGCTTTCATGTCTCTCCTGGTCCTTTTCTTCACTAGATTTCCCATGCCCAGTTCCTGTAACTGTTCTTCATATGTTTTAGCTTCCAGTCCCCTAATCATCTTTGTTGCTCTTCACTGCATTCTTTCTAGTGTCTCAACATCTTTTTTATGGTGTGGAGGCCAAAATTGTTGCAGTATTCTAGGTGTGGTCTTACTAAGGCTTTATAGAGTGGTATGAGTACCTCATGTGATCTTGATTGAATCCCTCTGTTAATGTAACTTATAATTGCATTGGCTTTTTAAAGCTGCCAGCGCACACTGTTGGCTCATATTTAATTGATTGTCCACTAAGATATACTTCATACATTGTCTTTTTTTTCCTCAAAATTCTAACTTCTCTCTTTCTGAGAATCTTAGCATCCTTATCTAACCATAGTTCTCCCAGTCTTTTCCTTTCTCTTGATGCAGTCATTTTTGTTTTATGTATTTGTTTTGCCATTTGGTCCTTGTTAATAATTTCTATGGTGTATGATTTGTTTTGCAATTTAATTAATCCTCATTCATAATTTCTTTGGTGGATTTCATTCATGCTGGTTGCTCACGTCTATCCTCAATTCACATTCATTCAGCACTTATTCATTCTTCATCCTCTTATTTTATCACATATTCACCTATTGAATTTAACTTATTCACATGCCCAGTTCCCATTTTCTTTTAACAAAGTGAACAAGACCACACTCTTATTCACAGCCACTTTTGCTTCTTTCAATAAATATTCATTCTTCACAACAGATAGCATGCTAGCCACTACCTTTCTGCAAGCATTTGCATAAATAAAAAATTCTTCACCCATTTGCTCTTTTTAGTAAACCTTTTACAAGGAACACAATTTTATCTACTTGTTTCAGGTTTTGGCCCTTTATGGAAAACTTGTAACCTGTGAACATGTTCATTGCCTCTGTAAAATATTATCTTGGTGTTTGATACATTAATCTTCAGGTCTATGCTCTAGTTAAATCATGTATCCTAATATTTATTGCAAATCTTTGGGTTCTGAGCTATTGTACATTCACATCCTTAATCAACATGTTTCTAATATCTTACACTTTTTTCCTATTAAATTACCTTATCTTTCTCCTTCCTCAATGCTGAACCATTTGCTCAGCATTCCATTTATTTTCACAACCAATTAACCTCATCCTGTTCCTACACTGCTAATACAATTTTAAAATTCTCAGCTTTATACCTGCATTACAGTACATCGAATTCTAGGACTGAATGTTTACTGCAGTTAAAACTTAAGAATAAAATTTCAGTCGGATCACTGTTTACATGAAAATGTACTGGATATTTCTGGGCATATCTGTCAGCGTGTATTTATCTTGCCCCATTGTGGTTTAGGGAATGTGTTTCCAAACCAAAGTGTCATAACCAGAATTTGCTGACATCTTAATATATCAGAGAAGCATTTCAGTTGCTTCAGATATGTTTTGGAGAAAACAGACTTCAGAGAGTTGTCAAATCCTAGAATTAGAGCAACTATAAAGAACTTTTGAAACTGTAAATAGGAAATTAACCTTTAGGTTTGTTTGCTGATGTACAGTTTATTCATCACAGATTTTATTGTATTGATTGGTTTAACTGGAAGCTTTAGCTATGATTTATTTCTGTTTATAGATTGAACACATTCATTTTTCTTCACATAGAAAATGAAAACCTAATATGAGTTTTATAGTTTGCTGAGAGGAATGCTATGTGAGAAGAATAGGGAAATAGCATGTAAACATGGTTGTAATTATAGGATTAAAGCTGGTTCTGCTGACTTCAAAATCTGTGTGTCTAAGCCAAGATTTATGGTAAAAATGTTCAGAACTGGCAAAACAGTTAAACCAGATTTACAATTAGAGTTGCTAGGACTGAACCAAACTGACATTATTTGAAAGGTAACACTGGTAAATAAACATTCAATGTCATATTCAGTGAAAGTATCTGATATCCTTTTTCAAGCAGTATTTACAACCTAAGAAAACAACTACTAGGACAAAATTTGGTTAATTTCTTAAAAGAAGACATTATAAGCTCTTAAAGAGCTTTCATTTGTCTCACAGTAAAATAAAAGTTCCAGGCCTCTGGGTGATAGAAAAACATTTAAATTGTTTGTTTATTCATTTGAAGATATCCTCCCTTGGTTCTACAAATATTTTCTTGTATTGAACAGAATTTAGGATCTTCCAGAGTACAAATCAATTGCTAGACACAGTTCAGTCTAATTTGTTTTGTTTTGTTTACTAAAATCCTTCTCTCTTACAACTTTCTTTCTTTACAACTGCTGCATTTTTGCAATTTACATAAATGGTGCTCTCTAAATAGACTGGAGTACAATTTCCATCAACAACAGCTACTAGCCATAAATAGACATAACAAAGAGACTTTTCTTTGCTTCTTGATTATTTAAATTTTTCATCTTTGGGCAACTTTGGAAAAGGTTGAAAAACAAAAGGTATTACTGCCGATACATGTTGGATAATTGAGAATGCCCAAGAATTCCAAAAATAAATTCATACAAGTAGTCCTTGACTTAATGACTAATTGACTAATTGGGTCATAAGTTATGGTGATCACTAAGTGAATCACCATGTGACTGTGGCTAATTTTATGACCTTTTTGTGGCAGTTGTTAAGCAAATGCCATGATCATTAAACAAATGCAGTAGTCTTTAAACAAACATACTGGTCATTAAGCAAACACAATGGTTGTTAAATGAATTCATTTTATCCAATGAGTGTTTTCTGGCAAAAACCACAAGTATACACTGTAAACCAGCAAAAAAATGCCAACAATCATGGTTAGATGATGGCAGGATGTTGCAAATGGTTATAAATGCTATCAGTTGCCAAGCATAATGTGATTTTGTGACCATGTGTGCTTGTGTTTGTATGTGTGAGGCCATCAGAATCTCAGAACTGTCTTTAAGTACCGTTTGAAGGGTTCATTATAACTTTGAATGCTCACTACTACCTGTAACCCCTTCATTATGTAAAGCTGTCTAATGTACTTAGGACCCTAGGAATCCCAGCAACCAATCAACTGAGAAGCAGTGAATATCTTGACTATTTAGCACTTACTATCAACAGTTAAGGAACCAGCAGTCCAGAAATATGCCACAGAGTAGCACTTGATAGAGTAGCATTGGGCACCTTGGAAAAGATATTCAGATACCACCTTGTGTCTATATCTACAAAGATCGGAATTGTGCAGACAGTTGTTCTATGTAGGTAGGTAAAAGTTGGACTTTGATGAAGCTGAACGGACTCTTCTGAACTTTGATGAGAATATAATGCATAACTAATAAAACAAACAAATAAGAGATCAGTCCAGAGTTCTGATTCAAATTATCATATTTTGGGCATGGAGCTCTCTGGAGATGTCTAACAACACTGGGAAAGATGGAAATATAGAGAGAGGGTACAAAAGAAGAACAACGGTTAGGTGGGTAGAGTCAATTACAGCAGTGATGAATATATATTAAAGTCCTGAAGGAGCTGGATCATCCTGGAGAAAATCAGGATGTGGTTGCTAATGGCACACCATCAATAGGTGGCACATCATCAATATCTAGGAGGATTCAGGAAACTAATAGCAAAAGAAGTTTAAATAAAAGCAATAAATAAATAATTGAAAAGAAAGGATAACCTTCTAACTCTCTTTGCTATCTATGTATAAACCTACTCCTGAAATACTTTAGTCAGTATTTTTCTAATAGAAGTAGTAACACCTTTTATCTTGCAAGGCTCAGAAATTCACAATGACAGAAATGTAGCCTTGAATTAAAGATATGTTTGCTTTTTGGAAGAAAGACTAAGGGAATTCTAGACAAAATATTGAATGGTAGAAACATTATACTGCCAAAAAGGATATGTTGTCTAATGTCCAGGGGCTTTCTAGTCATAACATATTGCTTGAAAGCTGAATCATCAGAAAGGTGGAATGAAGAAAAATCAATCCCTTTGAACTATGGTGATGGAGAAAATTATTGGAAGTACTTACAGTAGATAACAAGAAGAACAATTCAGTGGTACATGAAATAAAACCAGGCACTGCACTAGTAAAACTAATAATGAATCTAAACCTGGAATATTTTAGATATACAATTAAGGTTTTTCCTGAATCTTGGAAAAGTGATAAACTGTAGAAAAAGGGGCCAGCTGAAAGAAAAATGTCTACGTACTATCACTGATATCATGAATATGGAAGAACTCAAAATGGTTGTTTAGAAATTATGGACTGTTGAAAGCAAGTATGCAAGTCCTTTTGGCTTTTTAGATGTTGGATCACTAGTCTTAGCCAACTTGCTAATGATGAGAGATTCATGGACCTGCTATTCATACAACTAGAAAGGGCCATATTCACTGCTGATTTAGATAGGACTGCCAGATCTGGGCTACATAAATATGAATATCCACTAAATGGCAGCAAAGAGTGAAAATGGGTTAATTTCAGATGTCATTTATGGTTTTGCTAAGATCAAATCTTAGCAAAGACTAAAATACTGAAACTAAGTAAAGAAAAAGGAGAATCTTGATATTTGAATAAAGTTAATTGCAAACATGAATTTAATTCCACTTCAGTACATAGAATCTCTGGTTATCCAGTTAGGAACTGAGAGAAGATCACTTTGGAGTCTGTCTGTAAAAGCAAAAGCCAATATAAATTACACCTCACAATGAAGCATTCTGACTCTAGCAAGATTCCCTACCAATTTGGCAACTAGCAGATGGATTCCTTTATTTTGACATAAAATCAGTTAGTTTTCTGACTATTTCTAAAGGGTAGCCATAGATAAAATCAAAGTCAGAATAATGAGAACTGACAGTCTATGAAAGGGTGTTTCTTTGGGCCAAAAATTCTGTTCAGAATACAAATGTTATTATTGGAAGAATTCCATTTATGCATTCTTTGTTAATCAAAAACTTTGTTGAGCATTCCTGAACTATGATATCTGCTGAAATGTTTATAACAACTCACAGAGTTGATACATCTATCAATCAAAACAAAATCAATAGTTTCTTTTCCTAGAGGCGTAGAGATGGTGAGTATAGGAAGAAACTTTCCCATTTCTGATCTGAACTCCCCCTAAATCAACAGAACATATAAGAACCAAGCTTCCTTTGCCTTTTTTATTTGCTGAGCCATTAGAACATAATTTCACATGAACAGACAGACTACAAGTAACTTGTGGATTGTAAAAGCTAAGAGTTCTGTTCAGACTTGGAATAAAATATCAATGTAAGCAGTTTGAGTATTTAAGTCATACAGCATGTTGCATGTCTCAGATTTAAAATCCTCAATAAAGATGTATCATCAGAATAAGGTCACAATTACATTAATATATTATTTAGGTTGGGAAGCAAGCAAAGAACAGATAGTCTGCAAGTTATGATTACAATTGAGCCCAAAATTCATGTTGCTAAGTGAGATAGTTGTTAAGTGAGTTTTGCTCCATTTTACAATTTTTCTTGCCACAGTTGTTAAGTGAATCATTGCAGTTGTTAAGTTAGTAACATGGTTGTTAAGTGAATCTGGCTTCCTTATTGACTTTGCTTGCCAGAAGGTTGCAAAAGGTGCTTACATGACCCCGAGACACTGTAACCGTCATAAATATGAGTCAGTTGCCAAACATCTGAATTGTGATCGTATGACCATGAGGATGCTGCAATGGTTGTAAGTGTGAAAAATGGTCTTACATCATTTTTTCAATGCTTTAACTTCAAAGCTCACTAATCAAATGGTTGTAAATCGAGGGTTACCTATATTGAAATCCATGATTGATAGGATGCCCTCAAATTTATCCTTGTGGTCAGATTCACAATTACCACTCTAAGCACAGACTTTTAGATGGGCAGAAAGATTTAGGAGGATGAAGAATTTGGGCAAAATGAGGGACATCTTTCCTTTCATTTAGAGTCATATCTCTGCCTTCCGGATGGTCAGTTTTTCTGGACTGTTATTTTTCTCATCATTTACTACTTGATAAACTTCAGTGCAAGGGAGCATAACAGGCATTGCACATTGTTAATCTGAATCCTAACAGGAAAATGATTTGATTGGGATATAAATGTCATTACTTTACAGTAAGTGGCTTAAAGGGAGCAGTTTTTTTTTTTACATTCAATTAACAAAACTAAACAAAACCTCAAAAAAGACTGAAGTTCTTGAGATGATAATTGCAAAAAATGGTGGAAAGCAATTCCAGAAGGGAAAAATGTGGGCAAAAACAGGTAAAAATAGCAGAATTTAATGCAAATTGTAATTCATGATGCTTCCTCTGGAAATTTTAATTTTGGTGAGGATTTAGAAGATAATTCAAAAAGATGAATCTAAAAGTGCCTTTAAACCTTAGTTGTACACAGCATTTATTTCTGTTTGTTAAAGACCTCTTTAAAAAATACTTTATGCACTTCTGGGTATGGCTTCATTTTTCTTGGCTTGGTACAGAAAGAAGTGTAGTGGAGTGCTCCAGGGCTCTGTTCTGGGCCCAGTGCTCTTCAACATCTT
This sequence comes from Crotalus tigris, assembly GCF_016545835.1. Taxonomy (NCBI): domain Eukaryota; kingdom Metazoa; phylum Chordata; class Lepidosauria; order Squamata; family Viperidae; genus Crotalus; species Crotalus tigris. Next base: position 11,089 of record NW_024097285.1, read on the forward strand.
CATCAACGATTTGGATGAGGGGATAGGTGGGGAACTCATCAAATTTGCAGGCGACACCAAGCTGGCAGGAATAGCCAACACTCCAGAAGACAGGCTTAAGATACAGGAGGATCTGGACAGACTTGAACAATGGGTGCTATCTAACAAAATGAAATTCAATGATGAAAAAAAGTAAAGTTCTACATTTAGGCAAGACAAACTAAATGTAAGGTATAGTATAGGGCAGTGGTGGCAAATCTATGGCATTTGTGCCAGAGGCGGCACTCAGAGCCCTCTCTGTGGGCACGTGCGCCATGCCTCAGAGATGGCAACCAGCCACCCACTAACTCACCAAGGTCCCACATGGCTGGATGCATTCCAGCATGGCTGGCTTCCCTCTCCCCTATCCTATCCCACCTGGCCTCAAATGCTCTCCTTTTCCCGGGCACAACCCACTGTATCGCCTCCTCAGCTGTTAGCCGGCCATCCAGCTCAGAGGTGGCTTCTCTGAACTGCTGGCTGCAGGCTGTGGAGCCCCAGAGTGTGCTGGTTGAGGGGCTGGCAGGCTGTGGCTGCTGATGGACACTGTCAGCTCTGTGTACAGGGGCTGATGGTGACAGGCAGCTACCACACCAGTTAGTAATTTGAAAGTTGTTGGTAAGCAGGTAATTGGTTTGTAGTTGCCTGGTGTTGCCCCTTTTGCTGGATTTTTCATTATTAGGTAGGTTTTCTTCTTCTTCTTCCTATTATTATTATTATTATTATATCGATCATCGCACAGTCAGCCAGATGTTCAGACTGGATTTGGCATTTTGTCTACCTATCGAGTCCTTACCCAGGACTTGGGATAGGCAGATGTGGATGTTTGATGGTATTACAGATATCGTCGCAGGATGGAAGCAGTTCCTAATAAGGCCGCTTTTTGCAATTGACTAATAGCGAATTTGTCAATGCCAATGGTGTTCAAGTGGTGCTCCAGTTGTTTTGGGATTGCACCCAAGGAGCCTATGACTATTGGTACTACCCTTGCTTGCTTTTGCCACAGTCTTTCTATTTCTATTTGTAGGTCTTTGTATTTTGTTATCTTTTCCAGTTCTTTCTCTTCTATTCTGCTATCTCCAGGCACTGCCACGTCCACTATCCAGACTTTTTTGTCTTTCTTATCGAAAATTGTTAAGTCTGGGGTGGTATGTTGCAGGTGCTTGTCTGTTTGAATTCTGAAGTCCCAGAGTAGTTTAATTTTATCATTTTCTATGACTTTCTCTATTTTATGATCCCACCAGTTTTTGCTTACAGGCAAATGATATTTTTTGCAGATCTTCCAATGCACCATTGTTGCTACTTTGTCATGCCGCTGCTTGTAATCAGTTTGTGCAATCTTCTTGCAACAGCTTACCAAGTGGTCCACTGTTTCTTCAGCTTCTTTGCATAGGCGGCATTACTGTCTGTTGCTGTCTTCTCAATTTTGACTTTGTATGCATTTGTCCTTAAGGCTTGGTCTTGTGCAGCCAGAATTAGTCCCTCGGTCTCTTTCTTCAATTTTCCTGCTCTTAGCCATTGCCAGGTTTTATTATTATCTGCTTTCCCAGCTATTTTTTTCATGTATTGGCCATGTAGTGCTTTGTCTTCCCATGCCTCTATTCTGTTCTTCATTTGGTCTTTCTTGTAGGCCAGTTTGGTCTCTCCAGTAGTTAGTAAGCCTTCCTGATATACTAATTTCAGTGCATCTTCATCATTGTTCTTCAGATATTCTTCCAAAGCCATTTTTTCTTCTTCAACCATCTGATGTACTTGTAGCATTCCACGCCCACCTATTTGCCTTGGTAGATAAAGTCTATCAATGTCACTGCGTGGATGAAGGGCATGATTCATTGTCATTATTTTTCTGGTCTGCCTATCCATTGCTTTTAGTTCTGCTTGAGTCCAGTCCACTATTCCAGCTGTGTACCTAATGACTGGGATTGCCCAGGTGTTGATTGCCTTTATGGTATTTCCTCCATTGAGTTTGGATTTTAAGATCTTCTTCACTCTCTTGATGTATTCACCTCTAATCTTTTTCTTGACTTCAGTGTGCTTGATGTTGTCAGCTTGAAGGATACCCAAGTATTTGTAGTACTCTTCCTCATCCAGACTCTTAATGTTATTTTCGTGGGGCATCTTGATTCCTTCAGTTTTCACTATTTTTCCTTGTTTGATAGTAAGTGTGGCACATTTGTCCAAGCCAAACTCCATTACAATATCTTGGCTATATATACGGACAGTGTTGAGCAGCGATTCTATTTCAGATGATGTTTTTCCATACAGCTTCAGATCATCCATATAAAGGAGGTGGGATAGTCTGGCAGATGTTTTTGATGTTTGATAGCCATGTCCTGAGTTATTCAGTATTGTTGATAGAGGAAACAGTGCAATAACAAATAGTAATGGTGATAATGAATCTCCTTGAAATATTCCTCTCTTGATATTAACCTCTCCCAGCCTCTCACCATTGATCTGCAACTGTGTCTTCCATTGTGCCATCGATCTTTGCACAAATTTTCTGATGTTTCTACTGACTCCTGTTATTTCTAGGCACTTTATTATCCAATCATGTGGCAGAGAGTCAAATGCCTTTTTGTAGTCAATCCATGCCACATTCAGGTTGGTCTTCCTTCTCTTGCAGTTTTCCAAGATCATTTTGTCTATTAGGAGTTGATCTTTTGTTCCTCTGCTATTGGGGCGGTTTCCTTTCTGCTCAGGTGGAAAGAGATTGTTTTCAACTAGATGCTGTTGTACTGCATCAGCTACCACACCAGTTAGTAATTTGAAAGTTGTTGGTAAGCAGGTAATTGGCCTGTAGTTACCTGGTGTTGCCCCTTTTGCTGGATTTTTCATTATTAGGTAGGTTTTCCCAGTTGTTAGCCACTTTTCAATTTCTCCTCCTTGTAGTATATTGTTGAACTGCTTGGCAATGAGTGGGTGTATAACAGTTAGATGTTTCAACCAAAACCCATGCAGTTCATCTTCACCTGGTGCTGACCAATTTTTGATTTTCTTTGCTCTTTTTTCTACCATTTTTGTTGTTATTACTAGTTCTTTCATTTCAACTTCTGTTTTATTTGCATCCACCTCTTTTAACCAAGCCGCATCCTTGTTGTATTTCTTTGGGTTATCCCATATCTGCTTCCAGAACTGCACTGTTTCTTCCTTGTCAGGTACTGACTGATTCCTTGCAGTTTCTCCATTGATGGATTGGTAGAAACGTTTCTGATTGGATTGAAATTGGAGGTTCTGCCTATAGTTTGCAATTCGAGCTTCATATCTACTGATTTTCCTGGCTATAGCTGTTATTTGTTGCTTTATTATTTCCAGTGCTTCCTTGATCTTCCTTGTTTCTAAGTGGTATTTCTTGATTAGGTATTCTTTGGTCTTCTTGTTCTTCAGCTTCTTTTCTTTCATCTGTTCTAGCTTGCTTGCATGTGATCTTAACTTGCTGATCTTATTTTCTAGTCTAACCTTCCATTTTTCTGGTGCACTGTTTGTTTGTTTTTCTTTTTTGTTGATTTTGCATCCCAGGTATTCTGTTATAACTGCAGCTGTGCTGTACATTAGTTGGTTTGTTTCTTGCAGTGAATTGGTGCTTATACTTGCTATTGCAGTATTTGCATCTTTTAATGCTTGTGCTAGCTGTTTCTTTGGAACAAGCTTCAATGCAGGCAGCCTTATTCTGTTGTTTTTGTGCTGTTCTAGATGCTCAGTTATTCTTTGTTTCAATTCTTTTATTTCTTTAGTTAGAGGGTTTTGTTCTTCCTGAGGAAGAGGTGCCTGGTTTCCAAATGAGAACAGTTGTATATCTCTGCTGGATTCCTTCACTGCCAACTCCCCCTGGTTTGCCTCTACATTCTGAATTACTTCTGGTAAGGCTTTGATTTCTTTGCCCTGGGTAAACCTTTGCAGTTCGTCCAATTCTGTTTCTGTGAATACTTTATTTCGTGTTATAAATCGGCGTTGATCTGCTAGTCTCTGTTCTGTTATTTCTGATTCTGGATGTTGTTCTTTCCAGAACTGGTGCATTCGTTTTAGATATCCTCTTCTTGTTGGACTTGATCTATAGTAACAGATCATTATTTCTTTGTTTTCCATCACTGTGTATCTGCGACGGGTAAACATCTTTTCTTCCAGTAGTTCTGCAGTTGCTGGCCCTGGTTGCTCAGCCAACAGTCCTGAGTCCTGTAACCCATTTTTCACCAGATATCCAGGAACTCCGATATCTAGCGCGGACCTTGTTAACCCGGGCGACGTCCGAGCCGGTATGGCATTCTGCAATTTACGTCTCACCATATTTTTTATGGGAGAGACACTCTTTGTCTGACTCCTCTGATGAGACCTGTCCAGTATGGTTGAACCTCTGGCATAGCTCTCATCTTCCTCAGAGTACACAAGCCCCACAATCACGTCAAGGTAGTGCCTCACTGGGGGTTATTATTATTATTATTATTATTATTATTATTATTATTATTATTATCTCTTAGCTGGAGGGAAGGAAAAGAAAAAGCCAGGTGGCCAGTCTATTTTCCACCTAGTTAGTGGTGGTGGAAATACAGAATGATTGAACGGCAGTTTCTTAAATGACATGAATACACAGGCAGAAAATATACCAGAGCAAGGAATTTCTGAGTTTAAAGGAAATTCAGTTACACTCTCCCCATTTCATTCAGAATAATTATATTCTACTTATTTACCATAGTTTATTTCAGTGGTTTCTTTTTTTCTTTTTGATGTAAAAAACACTTATACCAGTTTTTAGCCAACTGTGTGTTATATTCATACACTCTTGTATTGTGGAAGGGAAGAATGTGTGCCTTGAAAAATTAAATTAATATGTCATACGCATTTCCCACGTGATAATCCTTGCATGGTAAAAATAAATTGTGCAACATATTGTGTCTCCTATAACCACCAACACTGGTATATAAGCAATAGCAGAATCTTGAGGAAGGGAGGAAATAATAGGAGATAACTCCTATAAGAGTTATCATCAAAATATACATAAACTATTAAGAAAGACAAAGGACAGAATCTTAGCTTTTTGTCGATGATGAGCAATCAATTTTATTTCTCTCTCTTCAAATTCATGACTGAACTGCTGCAACTAAACTCCTTTTCCCAATTTAGTTTATTTTGCAAAAAGAGTAACAATTTAAAATGTTTTTCTTTTGGGATTGTGCAAGAGGAGAGTTGTACTAGTCTACGGCAGCCAAAAATTAGAAGAGATCTGCTAGCACTCTTTAAGTCTAATGAATTTCACTAAAAGACATCTTTTGGCAAACTACAATTCATGCATGCATATGATGAAGTAAGCTATAGTTCATGAAAGTTTATGCCTTTTAATTTTTATTATTCTGAAAAAGTGCTAGCAGATGCCTTCTAATCTTTCTAGACTAGGGACTTCCAGATTCAAGAGTGCTAGCACAGATAGCAAAGGAATAGCAGTAACATTTTAAAGCTCATCTTAATTGAAATGAAGGGTTTCTACCAATGTAGAGAAGACAATGGTTGATTAGAACTGTAGAGTTGGAATAAACCAGTTACCTCACTGAGCCAACCATCTGCTCAGCAAGAATCCATATTAAAGCATCCCCATCCTCTGCCTGAACACATCCAGTGAAGAAGAGCTTACCATTTGTAAACTAATTGTACAATTGTGCATTTGGATGATATAATGAAGAGCAGTATGGCGCTTCCTGTGGTCATGGATATTCCTGAAAACTGCCCCATATGCAGAATTTAGAATTCTTGCAAATCAGAATTCTCACAGAGCTTCTGTGAGAAGGAGTTAGAAAGAGATTATTCATCACTATTATATCAGTCATTAGGATGCCTGAAGAAGATTCTTTTTGCTTTCCTTCTCTTCATATCCAAAATCAGATCACAAGGACATTCCACATTCCAGCTCAGCAGATAAGACTGAGAAACATTCCTCCTACGGAGCTGTTGAAATCCTGGAGACTAGCACAGAAATCCTGAACTAGATGTACTCTTGGCTCCGATTCAGTAAACAAGCAGCTTTCTATGTTCCTCTGGTTCCATCACAGAGCCAGGTGGGGATGGAAAAAGGGCTTTATTCAGAAGGATCATTAATTTCAGAAAGCAGAGTCTCATCCCTGAACTTTGACTAATGAAGCCAAGAGTTTGGGGGATGCTGAATTGCAAAAAAGAGGAATGATAGAAACAACTCATCAAAGATCTTGCAATCGCTGGGAAATTTTAAATGGAAGGTATTTTTTTCTGTTAAGCAGCTCTGCTCCCACAGCCACCTGATTAAAAAATACACATTTGTTAATCTCTTGTATATAATATATACTAGCAATTAATCCAAATTCCTTAGTAAAGAATTTTAAAGGAAAAGGGTAAAAAGAATGAAAGGAAATCTCTCCATCATTTCTGCAGTGAAACATAATCTCTGTAAAGTAAGATATTGTTAAGAGGTAGGGTGTGTGTGTTTTTCAGAAGCTGTAGGTGCTTCATCACTGGAGGATTTTAAGAAAAGACCAGCAGCCATCTGTCTGAAATGGTATAGGGTCTCCTGCTTGAGCAAAGGGCTGGACTAGAAGAGATCCAAGGTCCCTTCCTACTCTATTTGATTAGTATTGGACTAGAATATTGGCTAAAGGAGTTCATGTAAAATCCCCTTGAAAGAGGAAAATGTTAGATCTAGTACTAAATCATTAAGTGGTGTATAGACTTTGGACGTTTTCAGCCTAGAAAAAAAAAACAAAGATATGGTTACTTTTATTATTATAAATCCTCTTTTAGACTTGTTTTCTCATAATCTGAATAAGGCCATCTGGTTAAAATATCACCTCTAAGCTCATTTTTTCTGTGTCTACTGGGCATTCATGAACTGGAAAGCAACTAAAATAGGCTCTTAAAGAAAGCCATGTTCCCTCTTTTGGATTGCAAAAATACCCCAGATGAATCTGCTATTTTTTTTTAAATATTAATGTTGGAACCAACAGCATTTATTATTAAATTTGAACAAGCAAACTGAAAAGTTTATTTATTTATTTATTTATGAGACTTATATACGCTTTAAGTGCAAGCACTCTCTAAGCATTGTACACCAGTAAGCAATGTATATATATTTTACATTGCCCCCAACAATCTGGGTCCTCATTTTACCTACCTCGGAAGGATGGAAGGCTGAGTCAACCTTGAGCCGGTGAGATTTGAACCGCTGACCTGCTGAACAGTCAGCTAAAGTGGCCTGCAGTACTGCACTCTAACTGCTGTGCCACCTCGGCTCTTAGAGTTGTATTTTAAAATGTTACTATGGTTAATTAAAATGAAACTTTCCAGTTTTTTGCACTCAACGGCCATTCTGTATTGATGGCATTAATGAAAATCAGGTAGCATTAGTGTTATTGTAATCAGTTTTATTAGTCTGCTATTAATGTTCATGACACCTTACGCAGCTATAGAAATAGCTTTGATGAGCGTCTAGTTTAAGATGGACAATGTACAAAAGGGGTGAGAAAAGAAGGGAAATACAGTAATGGGTATGGACAAATTAGTGTGGAAAGATATTAATGTTTTGCTTTATTTGGCATGAGATTTAAGACGATAATCAATAGAAAACTTTGCTGTTGTTTTTAAAGAAGGGTTTGAGGGAAGGAGAGATGAATTTTTGGAAGTTTTCTGACAATACCATTCCATGCCGATGACCAATAAAAATTGATAAGGGATGCAAAGTGTGTTGTTCTGTTTATAACCTGTCTTTCAATTTCTGTCATGACCTTCACTTTGCTGTATATTGGAGCTATACTTAAATATTTTTCTTTTCTTCCACTTCCAATGGAGCAAAGTCCAATTTCCCTGGTCCTCATTTTGCATACTTGCAATTTTGCAATCAATTTAAACACTTCTAAAACCGAAATGAAATTCTGGTGCCTTTGACACCAGAATCATTTAAAAAATCAGGCCCTAAACTAAGCGTGCTGAAATGCCTGATTTTCAACAACACTTTTCCTATAAGCGATGACTCTGAAAAGTAGCAGGGGCAGAAATACAACCAAAACCTGAAAATAAGATCATTGTGTGTCTGAATAGCTTCTGCAGGAGCCCCAGGAAAGAGAGATGGCATCCAGTTAGTCAAGCTATAGCTAGATAACATTCACTTCAGCTCTTGTTGCTGCAGGACTCATAGACATACAACAACTGAATGCAGAACAATAAAACCATATACTGTATCTTTGTGTCCAGTATTCCCTGACCAACATTTTGGATGGAAATTGTTTCTTAGTATCTGTTATGTCCTGGGCCTGCTGAGTCACTCAGCAAGTGCAGGAAGCTGCAGAAAGGCCCGGGCAGACCACGTGAATGCCCGGGACCAGACAGGCTGTCTCCCACCTTGCGTGCATGTACAAGGTGGGAGAAATGCCTTGCATTGATTGGCTGATACTGTCCCTGCAAAGGGGTATAAGAGCAATCTGCACCATTTTGTTTTTGGATCTGTTGGTGAATTGAATAAAGACAAGACTGTTGTTACTCCTGCCTCGTCTCCATGCCTTTGCGATCGAAACAGAACAGAATCTGTCTTACAAAATGTTCACAAAATGGATTTTGATCACAGTATGCTTTCTGGTCCATGAGTCAATTTGAATTGGATGAGCCCATGTAATATGAGCCCATATTTTTTCTTCTATTTTTAGTAAACATCTCTCTCTAGTGTGGTCAGTGTCAGGCTTCAGTATAATTTCTTTAGATTTGTAACAGCTGATCCTAGAATTTCTTTTAGAAATTTAACTAGTATATTCTTACATGCTACGCTGACAGGACAACATTCAGAAGTTTAGAAAGGGAAAGATGGGAAATCAAGGTAAAGAAAACATTGGATTTTGTTTTTCAGTTGTAGAATCAAGCCCTATCCAAACTGGCTATACTTAGTTTGAGCTCTTAGTGTTAGAACTAAACTGGAGTTAAGTAAACAACATCTCTTCATGGAATGGAAAGTTCAATTGATAAAACTGCTGAGGTATCTGAGTCGGTGCCATGCCTAGTTTGAATTATGATGTTTGAACTATGTGTGGTTGCAAATAGCTTTCCAGAGTTTGCTTGGTTTGACCAACCACAAATGGCATGAAAACAATTCTTCAGAGCAAAAAGAAGTTGGAGAAACATGTCAGTCAGCTGTTCTCTGTAGGACTTTTCAGGGGTGGTAGCGCCCATTATGAAGACAAAGTAAACTCTTTTTCATCAGAGCTGACAAATGCAAATGTTGCTTTAGCGTTGTTGGTGGATGTTTATTTTAGCTCTGAGATATGCATTCAGCTGAAGGATTAGCTTTTTATACTCTTATATAATGGCTATAGCTATTATACATTTTTCTATATCTAAAACATCAGCTTTGAGCAATGAATGCACAATTTGCATTTCAGTGTGTGGTTTGAACATCTGCAGCTTAGGTACAGGCATTTTTTAGGTTTTCTTATTTTCTGGGTGATTAGAAATAGCTGTGTATAAACACAGGAGTATATTTCAGTCCCATACAATTGGCTCATAATAACTCTTGCTTTAGTAATACACTGGCTTGTACTTTTCCTGGGTTTTTGTGCCTTATGGATCTTTTTGACTCACCTGCTTAAAGAATTGACATTTGTCCTTCAAATAAATAATGCCATATTGTGACATTTTCTGTTTGCAAATAGCCATTTTTCTCTCACTTCATAAAGAAAACTCAGTCCTTGAAATACCTGCAATATAGATGCGTTAGAGTGTCCTAACACAATTTCAGGCAAAGCGAAGACTGTCCTGAGTTTTGGTCTGAATAGGTTGCAGAATCGCCAAACAACAGGGGAAGTTTGATTCAAGTGTCAACATCAAGAACTTGGTGCATTTCACTTCACAAGGAAGTTACGAATACCCCCTGTGAATTTAATAAAGTAGATTTCCTCAAAATAATGCTTGAGATAGACTTTAGACTTGAGTACCTGTGATCCCCAATTAGTATTGCCAAAATCCCTGTTGACTGATGGATAATGAGAGCTGAAATCCAACCCATTTGGAGAATATGTACCAGATTATGGAAGTTCTGATAAACAATTCAAAAGCATTATGTTTTGACTTACTTGAAGAAGAATGGAAAGAAGCTAGCATTTATAATCACTATCTATCGAACAATGTTAATGAAAACTATAGTTTGGATTATTTGCTAATTTGTTTATTTGTTTTTGCTGAGTTCTTGCTACTGTTTAATATATGCATTTTCTTTATAGTAGTTTAAATGTGCTTGAACTTTGCAGTAATCTACACAGTCATTTGAAATTAAGAGAATTTTCAAAGGGAACTTTAGAAGAGAGATTTGTATTCATATGCCAATAATTTTTTCCTCCTAATAATAAATATTGTTTTATCTTTTTTAAAAGTAATTGTTATTTTAATTCCCACAGTGCTACGACTATTGCGGGAAATTTAAAATGCCAAGTAAGACATTGGAAAGAATTTGAACAGAGAAAAGATCCACTCTAAAAAGACACTGAATTTCATTCCATTTACTAGCCCTTTAATTATGTACAGTAATTGCCTTATATATTACTTCCACTTTCCTAACTATGAACTAATATTTCTTAACTGACCTATTTTGTTCCTCCTAAATTTCTGGAATTTTGATTCATCAGCATATTTTTAAAAAAATAAATTAAGATTTTTAATCAATTTTTCTTTTTCTATAAAGAAATAAAGAAATATTATTAGGTGGATAGAGGTCTTAATAAGCCAAAGAATCTATACATTTTGATTCATGATGCTGCAGTTTTCTGGCTGTTTTTTATTTCCATGTACACATGGAATCCTTGATACCCTTCTCTGAAATGTCGTATTGTTATTTGGAGTTGGTACAAATGATCCAAAAATTCTGGGTTAGGAGAATGTTATGAACCAGAAAAACTTCTTAGACAACCATGTTAATTTTAGATGAATTATAAATGCCATGTTTTTTTGAAACAAATTGTTATAACAAATGTAGTTATTTGGAGTTTTCCACATCTGCCTGTAAGAAGAGGATGTCATTTAAACTTTGAAAAGATTCAACTGAATTTAGGGAATGAAGTATAACTATTGTAGAAACAGTTGGGGATACCATATTCTTTCCCTGGAGATCAGATAGTAAATGAACAGCAAATTATGTGCTGGAGTATTTCCAGTTATAATCAACATATGTACATATCAGTGAACTTTATTTCACAAACCAAATCTTGAATGATTGCTAGAAGCTCAAATTTTTTATAACCTTTGTAAATGTTTAAACTGGATCAACAGAAACTCCAAATTCTATGCGTAACCCTGCCTTCCTTCCTAAAATGTATTGCCCACAATTTAATATAACCAAAATAATCCCAAGTGAGTTATTTAGTTGAGTTCTGTTTAGTTCTTACTGATTGACTGATGCCTTCTTGCTGTAGGATGTGAAAGTGAACTCTCTTGACTCAAGACTGATTTCTGGTGACTTTGTGGACATGATTGTAACTTTGCGAGGCAAGAAGACATAAGTGGTTTGGATTGTCTTCTTCCAGGATTTTTTTTTACTTTGCAGTCATGCCTTGAGTTTTGGGATTTACTGGTTATTTGCCATCCCTGTACTAACCAAATCTGTCCCTGCTTAGTTTATTGAGTTCAACAAAGTAAACCAGGTAATGCCATTCCTTGTCTTACTCTCATTTGCATGAAGAAGTTCTAGATATATTGCAAACATAGACATGTTTACCTACATATAAATCTTAATGAGTTCATTTGATCTTAATCCCTATTAAATCAATCCAGGATTGCAAGATTAGAGTTCGCTTAAGATATTCAAAAGAACAAAGATGTACTACAATATATCCAAACTCCATTTTCTATTGAAATGAAGAGAAGATGTCATATGTACATCAGGACCCCTTGATTTCTAAACTGGAAACAGGAGTGGGAGTCTTATAACAGTGAATCAATTTTTTATAACTTTAAATCATATTTTATGGTTTAAGGTGATGTGTGAAAGTCAGGCACTGTGGCTTATTCAATAAATTACAATTAAAATAAATTGTAGCTGTGGGTGAATTTATCTATAAAGATAAAAAACAAAAGATAATGAGAATGCATATATATCCTTCAATCCTGATGCTTAAGAACATTATTGAAGTAGTTTAACTAGTAAGTCTCATATTTTCCTTCTTAATGCAGCAAAGCAAAATTGAGAAGGTTTGCTAAATAAAGGAGTAAATCATGTAGATTTCCTGTTGGTGCTAAAGCTGAGACCTTTTCAGTTTTTCAGAATGGAGGGATTAGTATTTTTGACACAGAAATACTAGCTAGCCCACCCACCTTGCTATTTTTAACTATCAACCATGCTGATACACCAAAGTTTCTCACAGAATTGTTCAAACATTTCTCTTTAATGTGATGGAATAGTTTTCCTAATAATTATCAAAATACCAGTGGAACTTCAGAATAATATCCAGATATTAGAATAATATATTCACAAAGTTGGAAGGGAGCACTTAGGCCTTGCTCAGTGAAGAATCCAAAGCAATATAAACGTAATACTGTGGGAAATACTGGGAAATCTTCAGGTCTACGCTGAATGATGACTTTCAACTTTCAACTAATTTTACCATTACAACCAGACCAGGGAGGGGGAGGAGGGGAACGGGAGGGAGGACCTTGAAAAATCCTTCCATCATTTTGTGTAAACCTCCTGCAAATTTCTAAGAAATTCAGGCAGGTTAATTCTAGAACTAGAAGCCACACACAATCATTCAAGGGTGCAGATGTTTGAGTTATAGGATGCTCATTTTAAAGGCTTCTAAAGTAAGGTGACCAACTTTTTTACAATGAGAAGGAGGACACAAATAAATTGAAGAAAAAAAAGTGAGTTTAATACGTGCGTGTGTGCCATGTCATGTTTCGGTAAGAAGTAAACAAAACCACTTGCGTGTAGTGCACCCTTCCACGCAGCGCACTCTCTCAAAACAATTCTCCTGTGTGGAGCACATGCGTCTCATAATCGTGTCTCGCCACACTGTACCAAGCCTTGATGAATTGTCATGTCAAATACAAATACATCACATCACACGCAATGGATCAGATCGGCATCAATCGAATACGGAGATTTACAGATTAGTCTTCAAATATCAAAAAGGAAGACATGTAGGAGGACATCTTTCTAGAGAAGACAAAACTTACAAAAGGAGGACTGTCCTCCCTAAAGGAGGACGGTTGGTCACCTTATTCTAAAGTTAAAAAAGAACTCTTGCAGCTGCCAAGTGTACTAAGATTCAGTTCTTATGCTTCTTTTTGTCTTCTGGGTGTGGCAATGTCCCAGGTTGCCAGTGTGACCTATTATTTTAATAGTCTAGTCTATTCTCAGGAGGTTAGTAAATCTGTTTTGCTAAATCTACAGTAGCCTTCATATGCCTGCCTGCTCCCCTGTAAAAGCAACTTAATTCCTCCCCTTCTTTAAAGGAATTTGTTTTCTCATTTTGAACTGCTTTCCCTTAGCATTTAGTTTCAAATATAACTTCCTTTGTGAAGCTTTCAACTCTTCAACCCTTATTCCTTACTTACAACTGGAAAAAAAAAACTAGATATTTATGGCTACACTTTTGTCATCTTTGTTTCTTACCTTCATGCTGGCTAAATGAAACTTTCTTGTGATAAGTTGTAAGATGTCATGATGGCATTAAGACAAAATCATTTCATTAGGAATGGAACTTCAAGCCCAGATAGTCAGATCTTTAGGGTCAGACATTTAATGAGTACCAATTATTCTAATCACTGCCTACTTTTTAAAAAATAATCTAATATTTTAATTCTATTATGCACACTCACTGCAATATTTTGTTTGCCACCTTTTTATAATTTCTAACCTGCAATCAATGTTTTCCATTTCATTTGTCAAAGAACTGTTTGACCTGATTGAAGAAGAATACTGTGTACTGTATTACTAAACAGGGGACCCTCATGTTAATCAAACCTCATTCTATTTTCGCCATGCTTCTGGAAACCAAATTTCCTAGCTGTTTTCTAAGAAGTTGTCTGTCATCGCAGTATTTGCATTTCAAACTGCAAACACTGCAAAGATACCCTTCCTGGGCCAAAATAATTGCTAAACTTGTGTGTGTGTGCGTGTGTGTGTGTGTGTGTGTGTGTGTGTGTGTGTGTGAGAGAGAGAGAGAGAGAGAGAGAGAGAGAGAGAGAGAGAGAGATTTGTGATTATAAGGCCAGACATGCAGTTTGAAAAGAGGTCAACAAAGGGTATCATAATAATAGATACTCATTGCGAGCAAAAATTGCCAAGAGAGTTCTTCTTCCATATAGCACTGGGATGACAGGATTTTATTTATTTTATTTAAAGAACATGACCACCTATCTCAGAAAATGCTCACCACAACCAAAAAAGGCTGCTCACCACAACCAAAAAAGAAAAAGACTAAAAACCAAACATCCCTTCCCACCAGGTGTTAGCCCAATCGGGCTATTAACCTTCTGACTCAACCTCCATTCTAGCTCAATGCTTAGGCGGAAATTCAGGTCCTTAGGATGTTCTAGAAGGCTAATAGGGTACATGCCTCTCACATCTTAGATGGGAATCTATTCCAAAGGTCTACAAAGGTCTTATCAGATGACAGCAATTAAGGGAAGAGACTCCCATCACCCATCCGTGTGATGTTTTCCTTGCCCTAATTTCAGTGATAGCACTTTGCAGGATTAAAAGAGAAATATAGCTGTGACTTTAATGCCGCTGTAGATATGCTAGCTATAAGGGAATAAACATAGGAGAAGGGTTTCAGAGAGCCCTCTGATGATAGAACACAGTATTCTCAAGTCTTGAGTCCCAATATATAAGATGAACTCAGCATAGTAAACGTTACCCCAAAGTCAAGGTGCATAACAACTTCCCAAGTTATCGGGCACTTTGGTTGAACTTCCCATATATGTACTGTTTGAGTCAAATGAAGGATTAAGAAATTGGTTCAATCTAGCCATATGATAAATTAGGCAATATTTTCTATAATATGTTTCTGTTCTATTTCTTTTAAAATGAAAGCAAATTTGCTGGAGGAAGACAAGAGAAGAACATCAGCGTAATGCTTTGTTCAACCTAATTCAGATGCATTCACAAATTATTATG
This sequence comes from Crotalus tigris, assembly GCF_016545835.1. NCBI lineage: Eukaryota > Metazoa > Chordata > Lepidosauria > Squamata > Viperidae > Crotalus > Crotalus tigris. Next base: position 26,213 of record NW_024097285.1, read on the forward strand.
TTAAAGGTTAGTTTGATAGATAAACTAGGATGGGGATAATGGCTAATGTAGGACTAACCTATGTCCCTCTAAGTCATACTACTACCTCATAGTTCCCTACGTCCGGTTAGATCCCACAGGCTGGGCCTCCTTCGGGCCCCGTTGGCCAAGCAGTGCCATTTGGCGGGGCCGCGGAGGAGGGCCTTCTCTGTGATGGCGCCCACGCTTTGGAATCAGCTCCCCCCGGAGATTAGGACCACTCCCACCCTGTTGGTCTTCCGGAAGCTACTTAAGACTTGGCTTTTCCAGAAGGCCTGGGGTTTATAAAACCTTACCCCTGGATGATTGTTTTTGTATTGTTTGTTATGTTTTATGTGTTTTTTATTGTTAGCTGCCCAGAGTCCTTCGGGAGTGGGGTGGCTTATAAATTTTAATAATAATAATAATAATAATTCTCATTGGGCCAGCTGCTATTTCTCAGCCAGGAGGTGGAAAGAAGAGAGTCATCTAAACTATCCACGCTGTGGCATAAATACAAGAAAAAAAACAAAAACAAGAAACATATTTTTCAGAGTTCTATACTGTCTCAGAGTGAGCCTTTTTTGCGTGTTTCCCAAAGAAACGAACTGGAGTGGTATTTCTGAACCTTGGCAACTTTAAGATATGTGATTTCAACTCCCAGAATTGCCCAGTCAGTATGTGGAATTTGGGGAGTTGAAGTCCATGAATCTTCAATTTGCCAAGGTTTTTTTTTTAAAAAAATGGGATTAGAGCCTGATAAGCTGACTGGACTGTCTTCTTGAATCAGGGGCAGTGCTTCTGAAAGAAAGGAAAAGAGATAGAGGAACAATGGAAAAGAAGGGGAATCCTAGAAATTGAAGTATTTTTTGTGCTATTACTTGTAAACTGCTCAATCTTCAAAATAGAGCAGCATATAAGCTAAAACAGCTTTTCTGAGAGTTCTGTGCAATTTTTGCAGAATGTGATATTTTATCAAGATGTTTTCAAAGATGGAGTTCAATTTTCAGATTCATGAAAAAAATGGTATCATTTCAGTCAAGGAGCTTAAAATAAGCAATGATGGGTATGTTTGTTACTACATCAGAAACGTCCATATTTTTAAACAGTCAATTCACCTATAAATTCATTTTATATTCAACAAAGAAAGGATATGTTTTAATTTTTCTATGTTAATACAAACCATACTTTACAAATTATGAAGCTAGTAGAAAGTTAGTACATGTTTTTTCATCACCATCATTTCTCTTTTGTTTCTTTCAAGTCACAGCCCATTCCTTAAATAAACAGGAATTTCCTCTGCAGCCTACTTCATTGCTTTGACAAGTGGTGCAGTATGTTTTATTTTTTCTTTTTCTGAAAAAAAAAATTGCAATAACAACAAAAAAAGATTATCTTCACGGGAGAAGTAAAGTTGATAAAAAAAGAAAAGTAATGAAGCCTTGCAATCAAAGTAGGCCTTGCCAGGGAGATATAAAAAGAGACTGTACAAACATTCCTGGAATAATTTATGCTGAGTTCAAGTTGGAAACCATAGACATAATGGCATATTATGTGTTCTCTTGGTGTTCCATTTTTGAATCAACAAGGCACGCTCACCTTTTGCCCTCCGCAGCACAACCCTCATTTCCTTTATGTGGTATAGTCTGGCTTGCAACAAACTCTAAACAGAGTTGCTAAGAAAGTTGCTTTTCATACAGAGTGCTTTCAGGTTAAGAAAGCATTAATTATTTCTCTTTTCTCCTCTATCTTTTGCATTTTTCTTTGCAGCCAAGGCTTTTCCTTTTCCTGTCCATCCACTGTTATGTGGGACTCAGTTCTCTACCCTCCCAGAGAACCACCAGTACTTTCTGTTCTTTCCAACCAAACGGTATGTTCAAAAATGATTTTGTGAAATCAACCTATTGGCAGATTAGCTCTCTGAAAATTAAACCAAATGTGATCTTAGACAAAATAAAGATCAAGTTTGTATGCTGGATCCAACTGTGGGCTAAGGAAAGAAACAAAAACAATTCCCCAATGGATGCCCAGTTGAGCAATGGCTATTCCATTCTAAGACAATGTTAAATTGGGGGAAAAAAATAGCATATAAATTTGAATATCAGTTCTAATAAGTCCTGTTTGTGGTATAAAATGTCATAATTATTAAGAGGATCAAAATGTTGATAAAGATGGGATAAAAATCTAATACATAAATAATAAATAAAAGTTGTGATCCTTTGAATCTTGTACAGTGAACAGTACAGAATTCATGACAAAGAATTTAAACATGCCTGAAATACATTATGTGTCTATTAAGGTTTCATTTCCATGAGTTCTCTCTAAATTTCTGGTTAATTCATTATTACATTTGCTCTAACTGAGTGTGTTCTAAGATAATATATTGCACTAAAATTGTACACATCATACGAAGTAGAAAAATCTTATAAGCAATGAGTAAATAGTCGCAATTTTGAAATTAAAGGATTTGTGTCTTTGGTAAACTTACCTGGTATATAGGTTCTATTTAACTATAGGATAGTTAAACATATGGTCTGAAGTAAGAAGGGGGAATAATGTGTTATTTGCTCTCCAAGATTATTCTGTGTCAAAGGTCAGGAGACAGTGTGTCTGAACATCAGAATGATATTTGAAGTATATGTGTGGAAGTAAAAGAATACCTCTGCTATTATATGTTAGAATATGTTTTAATTGTTTGATTTTTCTGATCTTTAAAAAAAAATCTGCCTGAAAATAAGTTAGCCCCAGGCATTCAAGCAGTGTACATGCTGAAAAAAAAATCAATGAATTCAGTAATGAACTTTATTTCAGCCACCATTCATTCATTCATTCATTCATTCATTCATTCATTCATTCATTGATTGTTTGTTTGTTTCCCTAACCACTGATGACTCTGAGCACTTTACAATTTAAAAAATAAGTAAAACTGTACAATTTTTTAAAAAATCACAAATTACCTGAAGACAAACATATAAACCAAATACTTGTCTAACAGACACTTAACCATCAATGGGCCCCAAGAACTGGAGAATAGCCAGATCTTCAGTAGTTTCCTCAAGGTCATCCTGGTGGGAGCCATTCAGATTTCTGTATACAGTCTCCCTTTGTGTCTTATTTTCTGATTTTTTAAAAAGTGCTTTCCAATGCAACAACGTAACTTTTGCTAAGACAATATCTGAACTAAAGTTTACTTTGATTAAAAAAAAAGCCCATCATAATCAGATTGTAAAGCTCATTCATTTCTTTAATTTGTCCCCAGGTCAGGTTATACGTTACTTCCATTATCTACCCATAACAGCATACTCCTTCTCTTTTAACCTGTCATTCTTGGATCCTCCAAAGTCAAAGTGCTTTGGAAAGGGTGTTAGAATGACCTTTTCTAGAAAGAAGAATATTTAAATGGCCATTTAAACCCATTTCAGAATGTTGATTTTTTTTAAAAAAAATATTTATTTTGTTATTTTTATACAAAAAAAGGGAAGTCACATTATTTTGAACATACAACTATACATCTGACAAAGAGCCTTTTCTTCTGATGTTACTGAGCTACTTTTCATCCTGACGGATGACAACAGTTTTATTTATTTAAAATGTGTTGGTGTCAGAATGAATCCATCTGTTCCGATAGGGAAGATTTTTATTGCCTCTGGGGAAAATTCTTTTTGGCACTTATTTATTTATTAAGCAACTGTTTTCTTTAAAGAAGGACACATCTCCACAGGACTCATCTGTTGGAAGTGCATCACATGCTAAGAATTGAAAGAGTCAAAGCAAGTAGTGAAGAGGTCCAGGGCCCTGAAGTTGCAATACCACTATCGTGTCACACTGTTGACAAGATCACTTTTGCCAGGGAACTGAATGGATTACTTGCAAATCCATTTGGATATTTATTTATTTGTTTGTTTGTTTGTTTGTATTAGTATTATTGTCTCATCTGGAGATAACTCATCTTACAAACATTTAAAACTAGTAAACATTAAAATGATAAACAATAAATAACAACAACAGTAATAATTTATAGTTAAAAGATGGGGAGGAAGGGAGCGGTTAAGGCACCACTGGAAAGTGGGAAACTATGCGTTCAAGTCCAGCTTTAGCTATGAAAGCCAACTGGGTGACTTTAAACCAGTTACTCTCTCCCAGTCTAACCCACTTCACAGGGTTGTTGTAGGGAAAATAGGAGGAGGAAGATGTATTGGATATGCTTGTCACCTTGAATTGTTTGTAAAAATAATAAAGGTGGGATACAAAATAAATAAATAAATAAATAAATAAATAAATAAATAAATATTAATCAAATGTTGCAGATGAATTTTAAATGATCCCCCTTCCCTTCCCCTCCCTTTCCTTCTTCTATGAAAAAATGGTTTCTATTGATAAAACCTTCATTTTATTCTTTAAATGTATCTGCCTAATGGCTGAAGGCAGCCTGAAAAGTTTATATTTTCTTTGATCCTAGAATCCTCAGGGCTATTTCTTTTCTTTCTTTTTGGTCCCCTGTAATCTTCTACTTGTTTCTCTTATTTGGGGAGTCCAGATACACTCACTAATGAAAGAATAATCTTTTTAAGTCCAAAAGAGAGTTGGCTTGATAACTGAAGCAAGGAAATGGCTAAAGCAAAACAACAGCTGCAGTGCTGTGTTGTGTCATATGATCCTCCCTTGCATCATTGGTCTTGTACCTCACGAATTTACAGTATGAAAAAATGTGTGACCTATGACTGTTCCCACAGAATATTGACAGCAACCACAGACTGGCCTGAAACACAACATTTTGCCACATTAATGGCCTCAACTCACACCTGTGCAGCAAGATATTATCAGCTTTACATGTCAGATGGCATAAGAGAGGAGACATTTGGGTCTCCTCACCAGGCACTGATTCATGTTTTCTTGAAAGACTCAGTATTGACATGCATTCTCTTTGAAATGTCCATAATGTTTATATGAATTGGATTCTTGCTTAAGTTCAAAGAATCTCAAACTGTCCTACAAAGTCAACTTCCAAGCTGATTCTGTTAACAAATGGATCCAAGACCTTCATCTTTTATAATAAGCTTTCTTAAATAAGGGATACAGAAGAATGATGACTACTCTGATATTATCATTCAAAGGATTAATGCTTTTGTAGCCATTTTATTATTTTAATTAGTGTCATTAATTTATGTACATACTGTACTTTTTCCAGGAGTACAGATCTGTGAGAAAATAATAATAATTTAAATTGAGCCATCACAATAAATTCAAGCCAAAAAGAGGAACAATTCTTTTTTTAAAAAAAATTAAAGCAATAGAGCAGAACATCTAAAAGACAGTACAGTCCTGTAGTAAGAGTGATGAAAGCTTGGGAGAACAAGTATGTTTTCGATTCCATAGAATAAGAAGCATGGAAGTCAGCCAAATTTCTTTTGAGAATCTCATAACTGTTCATAGACAATAAGAGAGTCTTAATCATGTAGAGTCCTTGGTGCTCTCTGAGCTTGGTTGTTGACATTTCATTACCTGGTTAGGTAACATCATTAACATTGTCTCTTAGAGACAATAAAAAAGGTAAGAAGGAAACAAAAAGACCAAAACACATTTTCACCAGCAGCCAGGCAAAAATTGTAGTGCTAATGCATATATAGTTTTCAAAGTGTGTTCAGAATCATACAGTGTAGCTGTTAACTCAGTATATGATTTCAGTATGTGACTTGACTTACATTGTTCCTAGATACAGGGATGGCTTAGGCATCAATCTAATTGTTGTGTCCTGAGCCTGCTGAAGTAGTGAGCAGGCTCAGAAATGTTGCAAATGGTCCCGGGCAAACCAAAAGCTGCCTGGGACCAGACTGGCTGTCGCTAACCTTGTGCGCATGCGCAAGGCGCAAAACAGCCAGCTTCTTATTGGCTGACATTGTCCGGGTTCAGGAGTCTATAAAAGGACTGTGTGCCTTTTGGCTTTTGCTTGGTTGTAAGTAGAAGATCAATAAAGAGATTACTTGTTCATCATGTGTCTTCGTCTAATGCCTAAGAACCGAATAGATAAAACTGGAGATGAAAGTGGGATCCCTGCAAGTAAGAGAAACAAATGGGACTCACCGAGAAAGTCCTGAAGACTGGGAAGATGGTGTCCTGCATTGGTGACTCAGCATGCCAGTACAGCATCACTGGAGGTGATCTCGGCAAAAGGACCCTTTCCCCAAATACTAGCTTGCAGAGGAGGCAATTAGCAAAGGCCGTAAAAGTTTATGATGTCAAAAATTGGCCGCTTGATGTACTTTGATGTCTCCCACCCAGAGAGATGGAATTTGTATGTAGCAAGGGTGGAGAACTACTTTAGAGTGAATCAAATCAGAAAAGACGGCCTGAAAGCAACAACTCTTCTGTGTACCTGTGGCCAGGAAGCATTTGACATTGCTGAAAATCTGGTGGCCCCTGCACTTCTGGAGTCAGTAATGTATGCTGACTTGAAGAAGATGCTGAAAGAACATTTCCAGCCTAAATTGTCTGTCATCGCTTAGAGGCAAGTGTTCAAGCAGAGAGACCAGAGGCTGGGTGAATCTGCTGCGGACTTCATCACTGCCTTAAGACAAGCGGCCAGGCCTTGTGAGTTCAAGGACCTGGAAGAGAGGCTGCGAGATCATTTCGTGTGTGGCCTACAAAGTAGAGAACTGCGACAGAAGATCTTCATGAAAGAAGAAGTATCGTTTCAAGAAGCCTTAAGAGAGGTTGCAGCTGAAGAAGCAGCAGGCAGCTCTGTGAAGGCTTTGTGGCTCACCAGCACCATGACTGCCCATCAAGAGGATGCTTGAGAAGATTCAGAAATGGATTCTGAAGAGGAGGTGGACAGACTTCACCAGCCAGCAGAAAGAATGCCGAAGGGGCGTCCAGACAAGGCCCCAGCATCTCCTCAGTGCTTCGCGGGCGGAGGACGCCACAAGTGAGCTGACTGCAGATTCTGCTCCACCATTTGCCGGGCATGTGGCAGGCAAGGCCACATTGCCTCCATCTGTTTGTGTTGCCAGAAGGTCCAACCTCGGGAAGAATTGCTTCAGAAAGGTACCAGGGTCCCCAACAGCTACCTGTTGATGAGGCAGTTGCAGAGGCCCAAGGAATTGTAACACATACATTGGCCTTTAAGGTTAAAATACTGTAGTTTGGGGTTAATGTAGCCCCTGGCATATTTCAAAGTGTCTGTTTATTAAGATCAGACTAGAGTCAGGTTTGACCAGAAAAAAAAAATGAAACTTAACATCTTGAAAGAAAAAAATGCTCCATAATGTGGGTATGTTAATCTTCCAGTAAATATGTAGGGGATGGATCATGTAGATATTTTGCAAAATTGGAATTAACAAATCACTATAGTACTATTGTATCTCATTTGCATGGAAAAGCTTTATAAAAATAATATTATCTAAGTTAATGAATAATATGCAAGTACACTTAATATGTAGCTGTTGTTTATGTTCAGGCCTTAGAATTAAAAAGCAATCAATATAAAAACAATCAGGATATGTCATTTAATCAGTTATGTAGTTCTTTGTTTTCCATTAAGATTTAGCAGGCAGGATGGATTATTCCCTGATCCCAGAGGTTTTGGAAAACTACTAATCGGTTGCAAGATGTTGGAGAAAATAGCGACTACTCAACTAAAGCTGGGCTTGGAAGAAGCCAATTATTATTTAAATCTGGCTTCAGGTCTACATAAAACATGGAAATAGTCTTAGTTGCCTTGATTAATTATTTTACTGGAAAACAAACAGAGGGATTGCTACTGTGTTGCCCTCTCAACAACTTTTAACATCACTGAACATGAAATATTTCTGGAGTGATTCAATAGATTGGGAAATGGAGGTACTACATTATACAGTTGTAGACTTGCCATCAGATAGTGGCAATGGGGAATTTGCATTCAGATCCAGATCCTTGTGATATAGAGTTCTGCACAGATCTAGCATTTTCCCTTTAGTATCCACTCATTACACAAAACATTGTATACAGTTTTACAGAGTCTTGGAGCCATCAGAAGAAACAGTCTTCTTTTACCTGCCTAGGAGAACATATGCTTGACACCTGGCCTAAGGTCAGTGATGGGCTGCACAAAGGTCTAAGAACAGAAGCTGAATCCAGATGAAGTAGCTGAATAGATGAATCTCAGTTCCCCAAATTAAGAAAACTTTGCCTATTTTAAAGGAGGAAGCATTTATTCCAAATGTTGTGCTTAGGCATCCCTAGGTCATTTCTGTATTTAGAAACCATGCATTTTCTGTGCTGCATGAGAAAAGCACATCTTCCTTCCCCTGTCCTGACCACTTTCTACAGGGGGACAATCGAGAGCATCCTGTCATAGAGCATCACAGTCTGGTTTGGAGGCATCACTGCTTAGACAGGAAGGCGGTGCAGAGAGTGGTGAGAATGGCCGAAAAGATCATTGGCAGTTCCCTCCCTCCCATCCAGGACATAGCACAGAAGCGCTGCTTGAGCAGGAACTGTAAGATTATCTGGGACACTACACATCCTCTTCATGACCTGTTTTCCTTGTTACCTTCTGGGAGGAGGCTTCGTGGTATCCGAAGCAGAACATCCAGATTCAGCCAAAGTTTCATTCCATACGGCATTAACCTTGATAACTCTCAAGCTTCCTCCTTCTGTTATATATTCAAGATGGACAATATTTAATATTTATTTGCTATGTATATGTAGGGATGTGGGTCTATACCAGGGGTAGGCAACCTTGGCTCTTTTATGACTTGTGGACTTCAACTCCCAGAATTCCTAATCCAGCATGGCTAGGCGTGGAAACTCTCCCTTTCCCCTCAGCATGGCTGGCTCAGGAATTCTGGGAGTTGAAGTCCACGAGTCATAAAAAAGCCAAGGTTGCCTACCCCTGGTCTATACATATGTTGTTCATAGTATGTTTAGGCATGTGTCATATATGTGTTTCACTTTGAGAGCAGGCAACTAAATTTCATTTTTGATGTGTGCCATTGTGCCCACAGTATAAAAATAACAATAAAAGTTATCTTATCTTATCTTATCTTATCTCAAGTCACACATTCTGGGTCTAGAAAATCTGAAAATTACATAGAATCAATTTTGTTGGTGAGATCTATATAAAACTACCAAAGGGGGAAAAATACCTCTATGGATAAACAAATATGAAGATGCTTTACGCAGTATAGGATGTTTTATTTTGTTACCCTTGGTAAAAATGCACAGTCAACAGTACATACTAAGAGAAGTATAGCAGTAGCTTTGAAAAAAAATGGAAATCAGAATTGGACAGAATGGAAACATGAGAAATTATTCACTGAATGATTCACTGAAATTGAATAGGTTCTTTTTATAGCAACAGTTCACAAGAACATTTGAAGTCTGAGAATTTGCTTGGATTCCAAAAAACTAAGCAACTGTAGTCAAAGAAATTATTATCACATTCCAATCTGAATAAATTCTTAAATTAACCTGTCCTGCAACCATAAACAATAACAACAACAACAACAACAACAACAACAATAATAATAATAATAATAATAATAATAATAATAATAATCTCCCAGTGAGGCACTATCTTGACGTGGTTGTGGGGCTTGTGTACTCCGAGGAAGATGAGAGCTATGCCAGAGGTTCAACCATACTGGACAGGTCTCATCAGAGGAGTCAGACAAAGAGTGTCTCTCCCATACAAAATATGGTGAGACGTAAATTTCAGAATGCCATACCAGCTCGGATGTCGCCCGGGTTAACAAGGTCCATGCTAGATATTGGAGTTCCTGGATATCTGGTGAAAAATGGGTTACAGGACTCAGGACTGTTGGCTGAGCAACCAGGGCCAGCAGCTGCAGAACTACTGGAAGAAAAGGTGTTTACCCGTCACAGATACACAGTGATTGAAAACAAAGAAATAATGATCTGTTACTACAGATCAAGTCCAACAAGAAGAGGATATCTAAAACGAATGCACCAGTTCTGGAAAGAACAACACCCAGAATCAGAAATAACAGAACAGAGACTAGCAGATCAACGCCGATTTATAACACGAAATAAAGTATTCACAGAAACAGAATTGGACGAACTGCAAAGGTTTACCCAGGGCAAAGAAATCAAAGCCTTACCAGAAGTAATTCAGAATGTAGAGGCAAACCAGGGGGAGTTGGCAGTGAAGGAATCCAGCAGAGATATACAACTGTTCTCATTTGGAAACCAGGCACCTCTTCCTCAGGAAGAACAAAACCCTCTAACTAAAGAAATAAAAGAATTGAAACAAAGAATAACTGAGCATCTAGAACAGCACAAAAACAACAGAATAAGGCTGCCTGCATTGAAGCTTGTTCCAAAGAAACAGCTAGCACAAGCATTAAAAGATGCAAATACTGCAATATCAAGTATAAGCACCAATTCACTGCAAGAAACAAACCAACTAATGTACAACACAGCTGCAGTTATAACTGAATACCTGGGATGCAAAATCAACAAAGAAGAAAAACAAACAAACAATGCACCAGAAAAATGGAAGGTTAGACTAGAAAATAAGATCAGCAAGTTAAGATCACATGCAAGCAAGCTGGAACAGATGAAAGAAAAGAAGCTGAAGAACAAGAAGACCAAAGAATACCTAATCGAGAAAGACCACTTAGAAACAAGGAAGATCAAGGAAGCACTGGAAATAATAAAGCAACAAATAACAGCTATAGCCAGGAAAATCAGTAGATATAAAGCTCGAATTGCAAACTATAGGCAGAATCTCTAATTTCAATCCAATCAGAAACATTTCTACCAATCCATCAATGGAGAAACTGCAATGAATCAGTCAGTACCTGACAAGGAAGAAACAGTGCAGTTCTGGAAGCAGTCATGGGATAACCCAAAGAAATACAACAAGGATGCGGCTTGGTTAAAAGAGGTAGATGCAAATAAAACAGAAGTTGAAATGAAAGAACTAGTAATAACAACAAAAATGGTAGAAAAAAGAGCAAGGAAAATCAAAAATTGGTCAGCACCAGGTGAAGATGAACTGCATGGGTTTTGGTTGAAACATCTAACTGTTATACACCCACTCATTGCCAAGCAGTTCAACAATATACTACAAGGAGGAGAAAATGAAAAATGGCTAACAATTGGGAAAACCTACTTAATAATGAAAAATCCAGCAAAAGAGGCAACACCAGACAACTACAGGCCAATTACCTGCTTACCAACAACTTTCAAATTACTAACTGGTGTGGTAGCTGATGCAGTACAGCAGCATCTAGTTGAAAACAATCTCTTTCCACCTGAGCAGAAAGGAAACCGCCCCAATAGCAGAGGAACAAAAGATCAACTCCTAATAGACAAAATGATCTTGGAAAACTGCAAGAGAAGGAAGACCAACCTGAATGTGGCATGGATTGACTACAAAAAGGCATTTGACTCTCTGCCACATGATTGGATAATAAAGTGCCTAGAAATAACAGGAGTCAGTAGAAACATCAGAAAATTTGTGCAAAGATCGATGGCACAATGGAAGACACAGTTGCAGATCAATGGTGAGAGGCTGGGAGAGGTTAATATCAAGAGAGGAATATTTCAAGGAGATTCATTATCACCATTACTATTTGTTATTGCACTGTTTCCTCTGTCAACAATACTGAATAACTCAGGACATGGCTATCAAACATCAAAAACATCTACCAGACTATCCCATCTCCTTTACATGGATGATCTGAAGCTGTATGGAAAAACATCATCTGAAATAGAATCGCTGCTCAACACTGTCCGTATATATAGCCAAGATATTGTATGGAGTTTGGCTTGGACAAATGTGCCACACTTACTATCAAACAAGGAAAAATAGTGAAAACTGAAGGAATCAAGATGCCCCACGAAAATAACATTAAGAGTCTGGATGAGGAAGAGTACTACAAATACTTGGGTATCCTTCAAGCTGACAACATCAAGCACACTGAAGTCAAGAAAAAGATTAGAGGTGAATACATCAAGAGAGTGAAGAAGATCTTAAAGTCCAAACTCAATGGAGGAAATACCATAAAGGCAATCAACACCTGGGCAATCCCAGTCATTAGGTACACAGCTGGAATAGTGGACTGGACTCAAGCAGAACTAAAAGCAATGGATAGGAAGACCAGAAAAATAATGACAATGAATCATGCCCTTCATCCACGCAGTGACATTGACAGACTTTATCTACCAAGGCAAATAGGTGGGCGTGGAATGCTACAAGTACATCAGATGGTTGAAGAAGAAAAAATGGCTTTGGAAGAATATCTGAAGAACAATGATGAAGATGCACTGAAATTAGTATATCAGGAAGGCTTACTGACTACTGGAGAGACCAAACTGGCCTACAAGAAAGACCAAATGAAGAACAGAATAGAGGCATGGGAAGACAAAGCACTACATGGCCAATACATGAAAAAAAATAGCTGGGAAAGCAGATAATAACAAGACCTGGCAATGGCTAAGAGCAGGAAAATTGAAGAAAGAGACCGAGGGACTAATTCTGGCTGCACAAGACCAAGCCTTAAGGACAAATGCATATAAAGTCAAAATTGAGAAGACAGCAACAGACAGTAAGTGCCGCCTATGCAAAGAAGCTGAAGAAACAGTGGACCACTTGGTAAGCTGTTGCAAGAAGATTGCACAGACTGATTACAAGCAGCGGCATGACAAAGTAGCAACAATGGTGCATTGGAAGATCTGCAAAAAATATCATTTGCCTGTAAGCAAAAACTGGTGGGATCATAAAATAGAGAAAGTCATAGAAAATGATAAAATTAAACTGCTCTGGGACTTCAGAATTCAAACAGACAAGCACCTGCAACATAACACCCCAGACTTAACAATTGTCGATAAGAAAGACAAAAAAGTCTGGATAGTGGACGTGGCAGTGCCTGGAGACAGCAGAATAGACGAGAAAGAACTGGAGAAGATAACAAAATACAAAGACCTACAAATAGAAATAGAAAGACTGTGGCAAAAGCAAGCAAGGGTAGTACCAATCCCAATCCCAAAACAACTGGAGCACCACTTGAACACCATTGGCATTGACAAATTCGCTATTAGTCAATTGCAAAAGGCGGCCTTACTAGGAACTGCTTCCATCCTGCGACGATACCTGTAATACCATCAAACATCCACATCTGCCTATCCCAGGTCCTGGGTAAGGACTCGATAGGTAGACAAAATGCCAAATCCAGTCTGAACATCTGGCTGACTGTGCGATGATCCATAATAATAATAAGTTGGAAGGGAACTTGGAGGTCATCAGTCCAACCCCCTGCTCAGGCAGGTAACCCTATACCATTTCGGACAAATGGCTGTCCAGTTTCTTCTTAAAAACTTCCAGTGTTGGAGCATTCACCACTTCTGGAGGCAGGTTGTTCCACTGATTAATTGTTCTAACTGTCAGGAAGTTTCTCCTTAGTTCTAGGTGGCTTCTCTCCTTGATTAGTTTCCATCCATTGCTTCTTGTCCTGCCTTCAGGCACTTTGAAAAATAGCTTGACTCCCTCTTCTTTGTGGCAGCCTCTGAGATATTGGAATACTGCTATCATGTCCCCCCTCGTCCTTCTCTTCATTAAACTAGACATACCCAATCCCAGCAACCGTTCCTCATATGTTTTAGCCTCCAGTCCCCTAATCATCTTTGTTGCTCTTCTCTGTACTCTTTCTAAAGTCCCAACATCTTTTTTACATCATGGTGACCAAAACTGGGTACAGTATTCAAAGTGTGGCCTTACCAAGGCATTGTAGAGTGGTATTAATAATTCGCATGATCTTGACTCTATCTTTCTGTTAATGCAACCCAGTACTGTGTTGGCTTTTTTGGCAGCTGTTGGCTCATATTTAAATGATTGTCTGCTAGGACTCTGAGATCCCTCTCACAGCTACTACTATTGAGCAAGGTACCCCCTATACTATACCTGTACATTTGGTTTTTCTTGCCTACATGTAGAACCTTACTTTTTTCACCATTGAATTTCATTTTGTTAGATAGCGCCCAGTGTTCAAGTCTGTCCAGATCCTCCTGTATCCTAAGCCTGTCTTCTAGAGTGTTAGCTATTCCTGCCAGCTTGGTATCATCTGCAAACTAGATGAGTTCCCCATCTATCCCCTCATCCAAATCGTTGATGAAGATGTTGAAGAGCACTGGGCCCAGAACAGAGTCCTGGGGCACCCCACTACACACTTTCCTCCATGTAGATGTGGTTCCATTGAGGACCACATGCTGAGTATGGCCTGTCAACCAGCTACGGATCCATCTGATGGTGATGCTGTCTAACCCGCATTTTTAAACATATTTTTCAAGTTGGATGCATCAGCTATGCCTTGGCACACCCAGCTGTGAGAAAACACATGTCTGTGTAGACTAAATGGACCATGCAGGTGATACTTTTTTAAAGTGCATATCCTTTAGGTTGTGTTTTGTTCTACAATTTCATGATTAGTCATTAAACTGGAAAAATTCAAATACTCAAAGAATAATTATTAAACATAAACCAATTTTTGAAATAAATTCCTGTATGTTATACAGCATTAGTTCAGTTGAGGAACTGGTTAAAACAGTGTTCCAAACTTTTTCTTTCATTACCTAAAACCACTCTATCAAAATGTTCTTATCCCACGTAGGTAAAATGTTTTAGGTCAATTTAAATATCCTTGATGAGATTGGGTAATGGGTTCATGTGTCATTATCCAAAGAAAAATCACTTTGACCCAATTTTGACCCAGATTTGGGAAGCACTGGGTTTAAACACGTAACATGCTATGAGTCATGAAAATGGATAATGGACCACAATTTCCTAATGTTAATTAAAAATATTGCCATAGCATATGGATTTGAACATTGATATCAAGTCCCTACCCCCATAATCAAATAAACTTGGCAAAATTATATAAAGATTAGCAAGATTATCCTGTGAAGAGTAAGTGATGTTAAAGAAGTCCTTATGAGCTGTAGTGCATATTTTTCACAATGTGAAAAAGCCAAAGCCAACCTTCTGTTTGTGAGAAACATGGAGACACAACTTCCTGCTGTGGTTCCATGGCGATTTGTAAGGTATTGATGATATTGAGCAAAGCACTCAAAAGGGAAAAAAAAAAGTGCAACTTTCACCACAATACCAAAGTTGTATCTATTTGCCTATTCCTACCAAAATGAAGTGTTAATATTTCAAAGTACCAGTATAATCATAAAACCACTACAATCCTTTTGGGTTGAAATAAAATTGAAAGGTTTTATATATATATATATATATATATATATATATATATATATATATATATATATATATATATATATATATATATATAACCAAAGATACTTTCTTCCAATTCCATTTGATCCAAAAGTAAAGACACAAAACAGTCCAAAACATTATCAGTGAAAGTTTAGAAAAACCAGTACCAACCAAGGGTGGCTTTGAATATTCAGAAACTGGTGTACAAGTTTCATTTATAGAGCAGTATGAACTTTGGAAACCAAACAGACTAACTGAAAGGATTGAATGTTGCATGAATAAGTTATTTTATTTACAAAGAAGGAATGTGAGGAAGTTGATATTTACCAGAAGTGGAACCTTGCCATATTATGGAGAGTGATGGCATGTTTGTTTCAAGATGTTAAATTTGCTTTTGTTCCAAGACAGAGAAGAGTCCAAGCTGAGCTTAATAAACAAAATTAACGTCTTGTCTCACTATTGTGTAAACCATGCTTATATTATGATTAACATGACTAGAACACAGCCCATGCTTATATCATGGTTATTTACTTGTTTATTTGCTTACTTGTCTTTATACAATGCTTTAATCTAGGGAGACTGAAGGAGGCAGTTTCTGGAACAACAAAAGAAATAACAAGATGAAGTCACAAATTATAACTGTAATAACTTCTGTGGAAAATAAAAAATAAACCAACATTGATGCATACTGCAGGAGGGCCCCACTCTACATAATTCCTTACTTCAAGCCTTTGGAACAGTCAGTCTTTATAGCTTTCCAAAGGCTAACATAGAAGGGAGTGGTGGTGCTCCAAAGAGGTGCAAGGACTGAGAAGTCTGGTCCTTGGGACCCCTGCAAATAACATTCTCTCTGTTGTACTGTTGCCTCCCTACATATCCCTCATGAAATGGTCAATTTGCAGGATCAAATGAAAAATCTAGATGAGGGTTGACCAGCCTTGGCAACTTTAAGACCCAGCTCAGTTTTTACAGCTTTTCCTGTTTTTGGCTACATTTCTATCCTCCAAGAGTTAACTGGTATGCAGATAAAGTGAAAAAAAGCTCTTCCTTCACCCTGTCTCTGGTCCAAACAGAACAAAGCAAGACACAGTTTGGGATATGGTATTTGTTTTTGTTTTTTAAACTGCTGTGATAGAACTTGGAGAGATGTGCACAGAAGTAGCTGTTGAAAATTTAGATAACAATGAATTCTCTTCATTTTCAAATGTTACATTGCATGCTGTTAATGCAAAGGGATTTGCAAACCCAGCTTGTGAGTCGTAAATACACAAAAACCCTGAGGTTTTTAGGAGTACTGGTACAATCTAACTTCCTTCTAAAAGATCAGCAAGATGTAAAATGTATATTTTTCAAAGATAACTTATTGAATACATTTTAGAATGTTGTTTCTAATTTGTCGGCATGTTCCCTTTTGTTAGGTTACTACTAGACAAATCTCTTGTTCCTACTTTAAGGTATATTCATTGTCAATTTTGTAGACCCAACATTTTTTCCCCAGAAACTTTTGGGGGAATCAATTGATTGCTGTTGATATACAATATTTCATCTGCTTTATGCTATCAAATAGTTATCTACTTTGTGCTGATGGATTTTACCTATACTAAGATTGTGTTTTTATTGTATTTCATAAGAATTTGGGTTGGGGGGGGGAATGGTGTGATATACACACATGTGCGTACACACACACACACACACACACAGACACACACAATACAAAAAACATCTCTGAAAGAGGGCTCAAGGACAAGGTTCAATAAAGAAGCAAGAAAGTACTAAGAGTATGACATCCAGATCTCTGTAGCTATACCATTTGTGTCTTCCATAATTTTATTTGTGTCCTGATCATGAGAGCGTTTGCTTTCCATCCAGCTAATGGATGCTGGGAAGCTCATCATTATGATGACAAACATCTAGACATAAGCTAATTTTTTTCATCACAAACTGAGAAAAGAAAAACAGGGACTGAGACTTCTAACCTCCAATTTTTCAGTTTTTGATTGGTGTGACCTTCCCCCTACACATGTTAAAAGTTCTGGGCTGCTTTCAGCCTTTGTTGAAGATGCATATTTTGTCCACTCTTGCTGATATCCAATATTCCATTATTTTCATCAATATTCACTGTGCAGAGTTTTTAAGATATTATTTTTAAGACAATGCTTTTATGGATTTGATGTTATGTTATTGTGATCATAGTTTAGGGGTTGTATTAAGAATAAGCAGTTCAGAAATATTTCAGAATAATGAATATAATAATAATAGTTCTGTCTTTAGAGGGCACTGTCAGCCAATTGTAGAATTCAGTGTGGATGGAAGAAAGGAGATAATGTATAGGCCCAAGCTGCTCAGGGATTTACCAGGCTATCTTCATTTTTAAACTATGCTTTGAAGTACTCATTTACAAAGTCCTCCATGACTGCAGTGAAATGATATCACTTTTACATCATTGTGTCTTTCATTCTTTGTGGTTGCCTTTTCTGGGACTACATCTTGTTGTTCACATTCCTTTTATTCAGGCTGCTCCTTCATTAGGAAAATAGTTTGTGGTCTTTATTTTGCATCAGTGCATGAAACTGCAAACACCTGGGAAGATTTTCCATGGTGCAAGCACTTAATACACCCCTGGTCTGACATCTGAAACTCATTTGTGCTCCCCAAAGGCCTCTTCAATCACTGAGCAAAATGACTTTACCCTCCCTTTTATAAGTCACAGTGCTCTACGGGGATGAATCCTAAAGAGATAAAAGGTGTGTTTGTGTGTGCCTGTGTGCACGTGCACACATGTCTGCCTTCCTCCCTCTCCATGTGTCCATTTAGCTGTTCAAATTCAAAATGAACTTGATTTGAAACATATGCCTGCACAGTTTTCTGTCTCTTGTTAAATATATCAATAGAAAAAGGTTTCATTTATATGATATTTAGCAAATATTCAACAAGTCTTGGATGATTGGTGATTGTATATGAAATATAGTAATATACATAGAGAGAAATAAGAATGAAAGTCAGGAACTCACACTCCAATTGAACAATTTTTAATATTGTATGAAGTCATTGGCCTAGCCCAGGGGTCGGCAACCTGAAACACTGAAAGAGCCACTGGACCCATTTCCCTCACAAAAGAAAAAACTGTGTGTGTGCATGTGCGCGTGCGCGTGCGCACAGAACAGGGTACTTGATTGAAGAGGCTGGATCAGCTTCATTTTCTTCCCTCCGAGGCCAGAACCCCAACGCCCATCTTTGCCTTGATCCAGAAAGATTTGTGCCTTTCCCGAACGCCGAATCGGTCCCTTCCAGCGAGTTGCCAAGCCTCCTCCCTCCTCCTTCCCTGGCACCTACTGTGTTTAAATTTGCTTTTTCTTGGGTGGCTACAGAGCTTCCTTCATTTTCTTTCCTTCCTATCCCTCTTCTCCCCTCCTCCCCCCACCTTCCCTACAATGCCCTTGCGCTGTGGTGTATCCTCCTCTCCCATACATGTTAAATTTTTAAAGTATGGGCATCTCTGCCATCCTAGCTTCTTCCCTTGGAAAAGACTGCTCTTCCCCCACCCCACACTCTCCCTCTCTGGGACTTTCTTCTTTCGAAGGAAGGTGAAGGGACGCAGCTGCCCATTCGCCGCCCAGCCGGGACTGCCACCAAGCCCAGCCTGGGCAAACACGTGGCTGGCTCGGCTTCCCAGGGAGCAATGTCCCCACTGGATGCCTCCCCAGCCAGGGTTGCCACCCGGCCTGGAGAAACACGTGGCCAGCTTGGCTTCCCAGGGAGCAATGTCCCCACTGTCCGCCGCCCCCGCCGCGTCCTCGGCCATTTTGCCATTGTAAGAAGACGGGGACAAGGGGACACTGCTCTCCCAGCAGCACAGGTGCACCATGGGTGGCTGCACCGGCAATGGGGAGTGCCGCCGCGGGGACAAAGGGGGTCCCGACCCACCACCAGCCTCACAGCCCAAGGTCTCCTCCTGTAGCACCAAGGGCGGCGGTGGCTCCCCAAAAACAGCCGAGGAAGACGCCACCGATGGAGCCGAGGTGCGGCTGGGTGGTGGAGAGAACCGCGGCAGCAGCAGCAGTGGAAGGATGGCGAAGGGGCTCAGTTGCCCGGTCACCACCGCCTCTCTGGCCTCGCTCAGTGTGACCGGTAGCAGCGGCGGCAGCAGTGGGAGGAAGGCCAAGAGCTGCCATGCAGCAGGTGCAGAAAGGGCCGAGCAGGCACCACGGGGGAATCTCTCGAAAGAGGCCATGGAGTTCTGCTGCCCAGGAGATGGCCGAAAGGCGCGGGTGGAGATGGGAAGCTACTGAGACTCCTGGCGACCCCCCGACTAACAGAGGCAGTGGCAGAGCAGGGCAAGGGGAAACCTGCCGGGCAGGGAAGAGGCATCCCGAAATTGGCCACCCGCGGCTCCTTACCCAGGTTCTACCACCTTTCCAGCAATCCTCCCAGGTCTTCCTCCGCTGCCACCACATGCAATCCAAAGAAGGATTGTGAGAAGTTTGAATTGATTGGTTGAACTTTTTTAGTCCCACTTTTTTTTCCAGACTGCACATGGTGGCTGAGAACAGGGAGCCACAAGAGACGGCTGAAAGAGTCGCATGCGGCTCTGGAGCCGCAGGTTGCCTACCTGTGGCCTAGCCCAGCATTTTTCAAATTATGAGCTTAAAAATAGCAAGTCCTTTAAGAATAGTGACTGAACAGTATAAGATCCAGTAGAAGTTGATAAAATCAGTAATGGTAAGGATGATTTCAGCTAAAATAGCTTGTTCAATAACCTTGTCCATAGTACCTTCCAGAAGTTGTTCAATAACCTTGTCCATAGTATATCCCAGAAGTTGATCAAATACTCAGCTTCAGCACTTTGTTTATATGTTATGCAGATTGACAGAAAGCTCTTGTTTGTTGATACCATCAAATCTTTTCATTATTTTTGACATTGTCAGTGAAGAATTGCCAATATTATCAGATTATTTAATTTCCCTTATCCTCTGGCTAAAATCACAAAACTGTATCTCACTTATTTTGGACATGTCACGCAGGAGAATTCACTGGATAAAGCAATTACACTTGGAAAAGTTAGTGGTAAAAGGAAACCAGGCCACCAAAGAACATGGCGGCTAGATACCATCAAAGCTAACATAAGCCAGAGCATAGAAAAATTCAAAGATGTAGTAGAAGATTGGAAGATGTCGAGAGAGACCTGGCCCATGGAATCGCCAAGAGTCAGACACAACTGAATGGATAACATCATTATCATCATCATCATCTTCTTCTTCATCATCATCATCAGCAGCAGCAGCAGCCAGCTAAACTGCAGAAGACCAATTCTAATGATGATGTAAGATGATGGTACTAAGAAAATGTGGCAAAATTAAACCCAAGACACAAGTAAGATCAGCCAAGATACCTTAGTATGCATTGTATTTTCTTAAGTCTCTAGTTAAATACCTGTGAGACATTTGTGAACTTTGGCTGATCCTATTGCAGGGCATAATTCTTGGCAAATGTTCTACTGATGACTGCCTTTGTATGTATGTGTTGTTGATAACAGATCAGATACTGACATTTTGATTACCTATTAACTTCTTGTGTACATTGAGTTAAATGTGGAGAATGTTATCAGCTCATAAGGAGAGCCATTTATGATGGGTTTATTACAATGTTTGTATGTACAGTGCATATGAGTCAGCTTTATGTCTGAAATACACTTGGACCTTGATGTTGAAGGACATTACTATAAATCATATCTTTATACAGGTTTTCCAAGGCATTGCCTCAGCCTAATGAGACATGGGCAACTGTTTGTCAAATCAAGCACTTTGTGATTGAATTTTCTGTTCTTTTCATTTATGCATTTATAAAAGATAACAGAAAATGCTGCTTCAATGACTATTTGTAAAAGTGCCTATATGATTTTGAAATTGGACTTAGAGAGCAACTGTGCTCTAATGTATTGTCCCATCTTGTTCCTGTCCAACTGTGCTACCAAGGATTGGGATTTGCTTGCTTAATACAAATTATTATATAGTCATAACCTCTTTAATAGTTTATATCTCTGTTAGAATTCCAAAAAGGTATGACATCCATTTACATAGTATGCTGCTATCCCTTTGCATCAAAATAAATTCTTCTGCTCAATAGTTAAAATTTTGTCCTAGCAGAAGCCACTTGATTCCAATAAAATGAAATCAGTTGCTATTGGAACAAATCAGTGTGTTGTTATCAAAAATAATTACTGATGTGGAGAATTGCTATTTATTGCTTTCCCTCTTCCTTTATGTTTCTCCTCATCTCAGAAAATGCAAGGATGGGAAGACAAATAATTCATAACTACTATTGAATGTTCAGACCACTAATGAATGAAAGCTCAAAACTATGCAAAATTCTAGCTGTATTTTGGTTAGTGGTAGGGCTTACCAAAATTGACATCTGTACAAAATGAGAGAGAAGATAGAACATGCCTCTTACTAGCCAGTTGAAAGAATTTAAATGGCAGTACAGTGTTGTTGTCTGCTCTTATTTCATCATTTCTTACACAGGTTTCCATATATTGTTCCCTCTCCTAACCTGACTGCATGAATATGAAAAATAAGCATATTTCCAAAAGAAGACAATTGTCTTGATCTTTGTCTACTTCTCTTGAGATTATGCAGGGCACACGATGATACAACTTAAATTAAAATTATATTCAAAGAAGCATTGCTTGACCAGGAAAACTGAGTGGAATTTCACAAAACACTTAACTTATTTCAACAGCCTTCAAAGTATAACTAAAGGATTTAGACATAAACATCATATTATGATTTTTTTAAATGTGTAAGTACCAAATTGCACAAAGCTGATTAAAAGAACAAGGAGTACCTTTTCTTTTTAAAGTATACATGTAAGAGGCCACAGCCATCTGTAATCATTTCCTGACAATTGCCTTTCAGTTGATTTTCTTAACAGCCAACATTTAACCCTAGGTTAAGTTGGGATTATCTTCTGAAGCTCAACTGTTTTAGGTACTTATTAGCAGTGACTAAATGGTCTTTTCTTATGCAACTTTGAAAAGAGCTTCAAAGAAGAAAATAATGGGTTCTGATTGGAAAATGAATGCAGATTTTCAACATTTGTTTACTTCCTTATAGTATCATTTGCTACATAATTCTTTCCATCAATAACCCCCCCCCAAGTTTGTTAATATAATTTGTCTAAAATTCCATGAAATATTTCTATCCTGTGTGTAATACCCATACATCCACTTAGAAACACACACACACACACACACACACACACACACAAAACCCAATGCATCCAGGAATAACACAAAAGATTAAATCATATTTATTATAAAATTATTGGATTGACTGGGAATTTTAAGAAATGCTGGGCCATTTTTTGTTAGCAGGAATGAAACTATTTCAAATGAAATCAAATGGAATTTGTATATTTAGCAATCTAATTCTTAGAACTAATGACAGTCTGTGATTGTCAAATTATTTTGGAAAAGTTAAGCTCTGTTGTTGTTTTTACCTTTACTAAGCAAAGGACCTAACATGGTACTTAGATGCGCAGCAGGCAGTATTGCATTTTGCTGTAAGAACAATGGTTACTCCTGTTAAAAAATATCTATATGTCAAATCCAACAGTGTCATTGGGCACTTTCAGTTGTTGTGTTACTATAAGAATTATGTCCTTAAGAAATATTTTGAGAATTTCTCCTTTCCCTGTAGAACTTTGGAAAAATTGTTTATCTAATTTGTCCACAGATTTGGTTATTTTTTTTTTTTTGTATGTTGTAGCAGAGCAGAATAACAACTATAAATCCCATGCATTTAGCTGAAAATGGCTCACTGAATCATGCTCAGGAATATGTTAGCTGTTGAGTCCTCAGTTAATGGCAATGACGGCATGAGACATTCTGTGGTTTCAGGAACTCTTTATTGGTCTTCAGTAGCCCCCATTACAACTCTGAGCAGAACAAACCTCTCAGCCTCTCTTAAAGACGATCCCCGGGCCAAAAAGCAACATTTATGCATGTGCGTGAGTGCTGGCGCCAGCCAGTCTGGTCCTGGGCAGCTTGCAACTGCCCGGGACCATTGCAACGTCCCGACCCTGCCTTTGCAGGCTCAGGACACAACAGCCCTTCCCCCCGGCTAAGACTACATGAATAATTACACGCGACCTCAACACGAGCATGGTGTGCCCACCCTTGCTCAATGGTACCATGCTATTGTTCTGGGGATTAATTCCCAGTGTCCCCTTTTCCGGCTTCCACAGAAACACCCTCTTACTGTTTCTGCTTTGCCAGCAAAGTTATAAAATCTTCGAGATATTTGGGAGACTTCTTATCTCTCTGTGATCTCCGTAGGCCCTGATAATTCCCAGATACACCTTGTCCAGAGGAGGCTATAGGTTCACCCCCTTTCTCAGACCCTGGTGGCCCCCGTGGACCATGCCCCACTGCCTGGCCTGCTTGCTTGCCCACCGGGCTCGTCAGACCAGGACTTTGCTCTCTCTCTAACCTGGTTGACCTGCCTAGTTGCAGGCATTCTGGCCCCTCTAGAAGGCTGCCACTGTTGGGCAACTCTGAAGAGCCTCTCGAGCCACACTGGACCTAGCATGAGGCTGCCTTCCTCCACTCCCCAGTTCCATAGTAGGACTGTCTGTAATTTCAGTACTGTCCCAAAACTCAGTTGCCCCCTCCGTTGAACTAGAGGGTTCAGGATCGGATTTGGCCCTTCTATCACTTCCCTGTGGAAGTGTCCTTTTCTGGGGACGGTGGCGAAGTTGGGCCAATTGCGTTGATTGTGTGCCAGCTCTCTTGCAATGTTTGAGTTATTAAGATGCTCCCGGTTATTCTCCCTGACTGGAGTGCTGAAAGGTGTAAGTGTGTAATGATTATGCCCCCGGGGTGACTCCCTGGCTGGAGTATGCACTGTAGCCTGTATGCTAGCTGGTTCCCCTGAATTCCTGTTCAGAACACTTGCGGAATCTTGTGATAGGCCGTCTGTGGCCTCTCTGTTGGGGCCTCGTTGTTGCCAATACCCCTCCCTTTGCCCGTAAGGGTCCCCCTCCCCCCCGGAAAGGAACCGGGAGTCTCTGAAGGTAAGTCCAGTCTTGTACGCAGCTGGTCGATATGCCGTCGCAGGATACGACCGTCATCCAAGGAGACCTCGTAGGACAAAGGACCTGTAACCTTGCAAACTAGAGCAGGAACCCACAAGTGACCTGGCCCATAGTTACGGGTCCGTACTGGGGCACCCACTTGTAATTGCCTCAGTGCCCTGGGTTGTGTACCCCTAGGAGGCAATCTGTCCGGGTGCAACCGGTCAGGTTTAGTAGTCAGTTTGTGCCCCCAGTGAAGTTCAGCTGGGCTTCTCCCCGTAGAAGTGGAAGGTGTAGTGCAGTAAGCAAGGAGGAAGTCAGCCAACTTGTGATGCCAGTCCCCATAGGTCAGTTTCTTTAAAGCATCCTTGGTGATGCGGACCATCCGTTCAGCCATCCCGTTGGTGGAAGGGTGGAAGGGCGCAGAGGTGGCATGACGAATCATGTTGGCCTGTAAGAAAGCTTGGAATTCGGAAGAAGTGAATTGAGGGCCATTGTCAGACACCAAAACATCCGGAAGCCCATGTGCAGCAAAAGTCCCCCTCAGTACTTGGATAGTTTTTGCAGTGGTGGTGGAAGAGACAGGTACAATCTCAAGCCATTTTGAATAGCTATCAACCAGGACCAAGAAAAATTGACCCTGAAAGGGCCCAGCGTAATCGATGTGCACCCTAGACCATGGAGACTGTGTTTCTTCCCATCTATGCACAGGAGCCTGAGGCATTTCTGGGCATGAGCGCTGACAAAGGTGGCAAGCGTGCACCTTAGCCTCAATTTCCTTGTCTAACCCAGGCCACTACAAATGGCTGCGCGCAAGCGCCTTCATTCGTACAATGCCAGGATGACCCTCGTGAAGGGAACCTAAGACCCTAGACCTCATTGAGGTAGGAATGACAACTCTGCTGCCCCACAGCAGACAACCCTGGAAGGTGGATAACTCGTTCCTTTTCAGCCAGAAACTCTGA
Organism: Crotalus tigris; assembly: GCF_016545835.1. NCBI lineage: Eukaryota > Metazoa > Chordata > Lepidosauria > Squamata > Viperidae > Crotalus > Crotalus tigris. Next base: position 51,467 of record NW_024097285.1, read on the forward strand.
AACTCAGTGCCTGGACAACTCTCTGGCCATCCAGACAAAACCCAGGATAAGACACAAGAGAGTGTGAGATCTGTGGCTGATTCAGCAGCCACATCCCTGGCATTTAGAGGTGATTCAGGCAGTGCCTGAATTGAAAGGATGTTGATTGCCGGGGCCGGATCAGCCTCTACTACTTGTAAGGGTGATCTACTAAGGCCATCAGCATGGCCCATGTGAATTAGAGAAAAGTCATAGGCTGTCAGGAATATTGACCATCTGAGCATCCTGGGGGAGATGATGTGGGGGGTCTGTTTGTTGGTGGTAAACAACCCCAACAAAGGCTTATGATCAGTGTAGACGGTGAAATGTCTGCCATATAAAAAATCATGGAATTTTTTGATTCCAGCAACAACAGCTAAGGCCTCCCTGTCTATCTGGGCAGAATTCCTTTCAGCAGAAGACAAGGTTCTGGAGTAATATGCAACAGGAACCTGAGTTCCATCTGGTCTGAGGTGACTGAGTACTGGTCCTACTCCATAAGGAGAAGCATCACAAGTGATGCACACAGGAAGAGTTTCATTGAAGTGTGCAAGCACATTGTTGGACGTTAGTAAGGCCTTAACCTCATTGAAGCTTGCTTCATGTGCCTGTGGCCACTGCCACACTGCCTGTTTGTCCAGAAGCCTATGAAGTGGTTCAGCTACATTAGCCTTGTTAGGAATGAATGAATTATAAAAATTCAAGAGGCCCAGAAAAGCTTGCAGTTCAGCTTTGGACTTAGGTCTAGGAGCTTGCATGATAGCTTTTAATTTGGACTCAGCAGGATGAATCCCATTGGCATCAATTTTGAATCCCAGGAAATCTGTAGAAGGCACCCCAATTTTACATTTGTCCTTTTTAAGCTTGAGTCCTGTTTTCCGGAACTGCAGCAGGACAGCCCTCAATCTCTCAGCTAGATTTTGGGTGGAGTCTCCAGCAATTAAGACATCATCAAAATAGAGGCAAACCCCTGGTATACCCCTCAAAGTATTTTCCATTACACTTTGGAAAATTCCAGGAGCCACGTTTACTCCAAATTGTAGTCTCTTGACTTTGAATGCCCCCCTATGAGTTACAATGGTTTGTGCTACAGCAGCAGCTTCATCAACAGGTGCTAAGTCAAGCTTTGCAAAAACATGCCCCCCCTTGAGGGAGGCAAGAATATGGCTGACTACAGGTACAGGATAGGCATGTTGTTGCAATGCTTTATTGAGAGTGCATTAGTAATCTGCACAGATGTGAATGTCCCCATTAGCCTTAAGAGGCGTGACTATGGGAGTTTCCCAAGGACCGGAGTCAACAGGTTCTAAGATTCCTTGCTGAATTAATTTGTCCAATTCAGCATCAATTTTCCCTTTTAAAGCAAAAAGTACCCTTCTTGCCTTTACTCTGATAGGAGTGACAGTGGGGTCCAACTTCAAAGAGACTGGGGGCCCTTTGTATGTGCCCAGCTGTGGGCTGAAAACATCTGCAAATTCTTTGCAGACTTCCTGTAAATCTACTGTTTTCATGCTATTGAGCCCTGTAACTTGTATTCCCAAGGCCTCAAACCAATCGAGTCCTATGAGACTCGTGCACTCACCCCCCCACTATCAATACATCTAATGGACCTTCAAAATCCTTATACTGTACATTAAGGGTGGCCTCCCCTTAACACACACTTTGGAGTTTTGAAAGTCTGTTAGCACTATATTAGAGGGCCTAAGCTTGGCCTGAAAACCACTACCAGAACAAATCGTTCTGAATGTGTGAATGGAGATAATTGAAAGTTCAGATCCAGTGTCTAGTTCCATGACCAATGGAACCCCTTGCAACTTCACCTTAAGTGACAGTTTCTTTTTGAGTGGCTTGTGTGTGCCTGTCCTATAAATGCTTCTTCGTGAAGCACAGAAACCCACCCTGTTTTGGCTGGGGACCCTGGTATCTTTCAGGCGCAATTCTTCTCGGGGTTGTACCTTCTGACAGCCCAGACACACAGCTGCTATGTGGCCTTGCTTCCCACATGCTCTACAGATTGCAGAACGGAACTTGCAGTCGGTCCTCTTGTGGCGACCTCCACACCCGAAACACTTGGGTACAGGTGAAGCCTTTTCTTTGCCTTCCCTCTGCTTCCCTTCTTTGGTTGGGTAGAGATGATCTACTTCCTCATCAGGTTCCTCTTCCAAGCTTCCTTGGACTCCCTCGTGGTGCACGAAAACAGCTTCTGGAGTACTTCTGATAGGCCTCATATTCTTGATTGCCCCACTTGCTGCCTCTTCTGCAGTAACCTCTCTCAAGGCATCTTGGAATGATATATTCTCTTTAGCAAAAAGTCTTTGCTGCACATCTCTGTTTCTCAGCCCACATACAAATCTGTCTCTCAGTCTTTCCTCTAAGTCTTTAAACTCACAATGTTTAGCTGCTCTTCTTAATGCAGCAATGTACTCTTTAGCTGACTCACCAGCCCATTGATCCCTCTGTTCAAAAGTATGTCTCCATGCAATAACAGACAACTTGGGCTGAAAATGCTCTTTTAATAATTTCTTTAAATCTGTGTAGATAACAGATTCAAGAGGTGCAGGGGCTACTAAGTTTTCAGCAATTTCAAATGCATATTGACCACAAACACACAGCAGGGTGGCGGCCTTTAAGCCCTCTTCTCTAACTTGATTTACTCTGAAATAGTTTTCTGCTCAGGCCACATAAGATTCCCATCTTTCTGGATGTGTAACATCAAACTCAGAAAGTTTCCCTATCTTTGCCATCTTCAGTAAAGCAGGAAGGGTCTATCAGCCAGCTTACCTCCAACGAAGCTGTATTGGCAGGCAGTTGCTGAATTTAATGCCGTTTCCTCGCTGTCTCAGGATTCCAGGGTAAGCTTACAATCTTTTGTGTAATTGTAAGGCAATCCCACCTTCGTCGCCAGTGTTGAGTCCTTGGTTAATGGAAATGATGGCGCGAGACATTCTGTGGTTTCAGGAACTCTTTATTGCTCTTCAGTAGCCCCCGTTACAACTCTGAGCAGAACAAACCTCTCAGCCTCTGTTAAAGACGATCCCCGGGCCAAAAAGCAACATTTAGGCACGCTGTGCACCTCGCGCATGCGTGCGAGTGCTGGCGCCAGCCAGTCTGGTCCCAGGCAGCTTGCAACTGCCCGGGACCATTGCAACGTCCCGAGCCTGCCTTTGCAGGCTCAGGACACATTAGCCAACTGCTGGTTTGTTTGGTTTTCCATTCCTGAATCCATTCCAATCCAGTCTAGCCCTGTCCTGTCCTGTCCTTATTGCAGGGACTGGGAAAAGAAGTGGAAAAGAGTTAAGGTGATTTGGGGGTTGGTTGTGACTGTCTCAGGTGGCTGGAAAAATGATGAAATAACAGAACAGCACTAATTTTAAAAATAAAACACAGGGAGAAGAGGGAAGTTTGAAATAATGCTTTTTGGGAAAAACTCAGTATGTAGGAAGGTCAACACCATCTAAAGAATTGCTAGCTGTGACTTTACAAAGTTGTGAACAGATAATAACAACTGAGCACCATAGCAAAAAATCTTGGACGCTAGTTAGAAAATCTGTGCATTGACAAAATCTGTCCATGCTGGCTTAGGAATTCTGGGAGTTGAAGTCCATAAGTCATAAAGGGGCCATAGTTCCACACCTTTGTCCCTGGGAAGAACTTGATGTGTATGGAAGCCAATACCAGCTAAAGAACTGGCAGCTGTGATTTCATATTCATAAGTTATAATAACCTATTCCAGGGAAGGACTCAATAGGGGGATAAAAATGCCAAATCCAGTCTAAACATCTGACTGACTGGACAACCAACCATAATAACACATTTTTGCTGGAATTTAAAGCAACAGCATTTGATTTGTAAGACCGATATTATACTGGCTGGGCTATTATAGCACTCAGTAAGAGGACGTCTATAAGGTAAACTTGGCTTAGTTGAAGAGCTATTTCTTTCTCTGCAAAGTAGCCAATGGTATTATAAGGAAGTAAAGTGCTCTAGCTGAAATGGACAGATGCACCAGAAGTGACATGAAAAGGGAAGAGTGTTTTAAAACTGCAAAATGAAAAAGTGCAGCATTTGTGATAGGAAATAAGTGATTTAAGACTGACCTTGCCCATTTCTGCCTGATTGCTGTTCTATTGTGTAGTTTGCTACCCCATTCTGGTAATGGGGCAAACATCCAGGGTATATTAGCCCTAAAAGTGTCCATCTTGACTAAGCACTCAGTCCAAAAGTAAAATCTATCTTTCAGGATCAGTCTGTTTGCTAGTCACCACATGAAATTTGCTTGAAATGGCCTTCTCACAGTGATTGCTTTCAGAATAAATTATAGAGGCAGCAAGGGAACAGATTGATATTCTCCATGTAAAGGTACCAACATCACAATGTTGTCTAGAGAATAGGTGGTCATATACCAGTAGGGAATCTAATATTTATTAATTATTTGTATTTCATACTCAGATAGAGCAACTTCCATAGGTTTCAGGAGTTTTGCATTCAGGTGGTTTATCAACTGGGACCTCCTTAAGCTTCAGCAGCAGAAGTTTTATTGAGAGCCTCCAGAGCCAACAGTGGGTTTGCCTAATGCAGGTAATTGGACAAGATGTCCATACCAACCCCTTTAAGAGCTAAACAAATGTATGATTCTGTTAAGAAAAGTGGACTTTGAATAGCTGCATCCTGTCAAAGTCAATACATTTCTGATGATGAAAAGGGCTATTTGGCTCTGTTGCTGGCAAGCCAGAGGTCACTTTTCTCTTTAGGTCTTATTTCATAAACACCTCCTGGGTGTAAGTACAATGAGTGTATTGTGCCCTGGAGTTCAGAGATAGTCAACCTTCTTCCAAAAAGAATCAGGTTGGAGAATCAAGGCCGCAGCTGAGCTCTGCTCATTTGGAGCAGCAGGGGCAAGAGGAACATTCACATATCTAAATATTTAGGCCGAGAGATGCACATTAAAACCACTTAGAAATAAATACAACTTTCTGAAAATAGAAGTCTCCGCAATGACATCAGGAGCTGTTTATCTTCAAGAACTGTGGGAATGGGCTCAAATAATGAAATATTTCATTTAAGAGGGAGGGAAGAAGAAAACCAACCTCAGATGGAGTTTTGACATTTATTTTGACATAAGCCATCTGCCCAGGCTGAGTATATGGATAGTTCTGTTTGCCACAATCCAGACGTTACCTTCATGCCAAATACACTGAGCTCTTGGAGACTCATTTCTCACTGGTGCATGATTTCAGCAGCCTCATGAAGATAATTCAGCCTGTAAATTACATGTCACTTATTGCCATTAATTTTTGCAAAACTCAGTGGCCAAGAGATGGAGTTTTTCCAAAATGGGTTTCTCTTTTGTTTTGCTTTTGCTTAATAGGGCTGATATATAGCCCTACATTTTCCATGCGCAGAGATATGAGATGTTTGGGAAGACTGGATCCTTGTTTAATTACCCTTTACAGGTGCTGGGCTCTGATTCCCATAGAGGTGGTTTTCTGTCAGCACAAGGAGTGGACCATGAGGCAATAGAAACCAAGATTATGAGAAGCAGATCCAGATATATCAGAGACATCCGAAAAAGACATTGTAAGAAGAGAACCATGTTGGTCTATGATGGCAAAATATAAGAAGGAATAATTAAAAGTTGGCGCTCTTTAATAAGATATGTTAGCTATAAAAAGTGCTACCAGACTCATTCTGATCCTGGACTAGAATAAGGGAGGGTTTGTGATTCAGTGGAAGAGAACATACTTTGTGTGAAGAAATTCTGGTTTCATCTCCAGCATTTTTAAAGAGATGTGCAGAAAAGAGGGGGGGGGGGTTAATAGAAAGAAGAAGATCCATTGCAAGAAAAAAAAACCTAATATTGCCAAAAGATTTTAAAAAAATCCCCATAATTTTCTGGATCCTTTACCATATCACACTAAAATAAATGGAAAACAGGGTCAGTGCTGATGTTTCTTTCTGTTTATTGAGTAGCATGCACAACCAAAGGACCACCCTGCTTTTTAGTAATTGCCAAAACTCAAATCCCCAAACTGAGCAGTGCCACAATGAAATTTATGCTTGATTTAATTTAAACATTAATCAAAATGAAAATAATTAAGTGCCATTAGCACAATTATTGCACAGAGTACACTTAATCCTTTCTTCTTCCTTCATGTTAAAAGTTACAAAGTTGCAGTAACTTTGCCAGCAAAATTGGTAGGGAACCATTCTGACTTGCTCTGGATCTGATAATATGAAAGCTGACCAGGATCCAAACACACGCTCAGCTTTTCCTATTCATTTTCAGTTTGGGATTGTACAGAGTAAACTCAGACAACATTTCCCAGAATACTTTTTTCCCCTGGGAGAAAAAATTGAGATATTACTCTACCTTATTTCTGAGGAATAGCACCACTTCATAATAATTCTCTGGAAATTTCTCTCTCTGTTTGATGTTGGTCATTGCCCTTATGCCCCCAAATGACTCCATCCATCCAAGCTATAATGGTGCCATTTATATTAACCTAGCTGCCTATATAGTTGATACTGTTTTACTTGTAGCAGCTGTGAAGGAAAATTTTCTGATACACAGCAATAATTTGTATTTCTGCCATAGCTAATGGCGAGCCATGACATTTTCTCTTGGAGAGCTGTGGTGAATTAATCTTTCTGCCCTTAATGTTTCTGCCCACAAGTAGTGAGGATGGAGAATATCTGTATTTTTAGTGTTCAGTACTCTAATTCAAACAAGCCCAGAAAGTGAACTTTTGGAGATATTATGTAGGAAGTCGGTGGGGCTTGTTTTTAACAGCCAGGACTGCTGACTGTAGCGTGATAATAGGGAGACTGATTACATAAGACAGCATGTTTTGTTTTGTAGTTTAAAATCAGAAAGTTCATGGCTTCCAGTTTGTTCTCAGCATCCATACAGTTTGGATCCTGTATAGTAAGCCAAACATTTGCACCCTGTGATTATAAGAATGTTGCAACCGCTTCTTCCTGTGGAAGATCATTTGATGACCGCACCCAATCTGGAAAAGCTTTCCTTGGCCAGGAGGACTTATAATCATAGAGAGTGACGTGATGAGCTGCTTTATGCTTGGAGGCCTTGGCTATGTCCCAGGAAACTTTATAGTTCTGCAGGCATATTAAATACGAATCTACTTGGGAACTGAATCTGTAGCTCTTTTTAGAAAAAAAAATCATGCCAAGTTTTTTTGTTTTTAATTTAAAGGCTTATTCCTAAGCTTACTCCTGAGTTGTTTGCAGGGGGGGAGGGGATAAACTGTGCTTACTAAGGAAAAGTGAAAAAGAATAATCAGAAAAGAAAGTCCCCATTGTTAGTGCTACAAAAAAAGCTTAGCTAAAGTTTTGGCAGGCAAGCAAGGAAACAAAAAGGACCTTGAAACCATCTTAGTTTGTAGCAGTATTTCTGGGTCTTCTGGTGGAATCTGGCCATATTTTCTTTTCCTTCCATGCCAGAATGATAATGGTAATTATGAAGCTGATTTAATGAATTCCTATACTGTTATCATCTTCAGGTGCATTTGATAGCTTCCAAATAATCTGTTTTAAAAGGCAGATTACAGGAGAACATGTTCATCCTCCAATGAAAATGAAATAAAATAATAAATGAAAAAAATCCATTGTATATAGAAGCAGCATTGTGATAAAAGCAAATTTTGGCAAATCCTCACTCCAATAAATGAAAGCAGACGTTAGGAGGGTACACTTTTCAAGAGATGCTTGAAATACCTAAGCATCTGCTCTGAAATTTCTTAAAAGTTTCAAAACGATTGAGGCCACATGATGATCAGCTTCAGAATGTTAATTAATACAGTTTCAACCTAATTCTGGATAGATCTCTCTAGCCTTGCACCCAATTTCTAGCCAGAATTATTGGGTCAATCCAGCAAGTGAGAAAAAAAGATTGCTTCTACTATTAGATATCTTAGTACTAGCTTTATGCTAAATGAAAAAAAAAACCTGACTTTTTCTCCTATCCACATCCACGTTTAGAAATTCTCCAAGCCAAAATGGAAGACGGTGGAGTGAAGCAAAGCAGCAATAAAAGAATAGAACCAAGGAATGTTCTCTCCCTAATTACTGACTTTACCATTGATGTCTCAGTCCTTGAAAGTTATGGAAGCTTTTCACCATGCTATCTCTCCCCCCCCCCTTTTTTTTAAATAGCATGTTCATCCCCATAGAATTGGAAACAGCCCAATAAAGTGTTATTTTACTGTACCATCAAAAAGGGTACTCCTAATGCTTATATTCTGCCTCTTTTATATTAGTATTCTGGGTATTTATTTGTTGTTTGTTTATTTATCAGTTCTTTTAAAAATTGCTTATATGTTCATTCTTTTTTCAGCTTATGAATCACTTATAACTCACACAGTAACAAAATACTGTGCAACAGTCTTGGAAATCAAGCATCAACATTTATATAGACACACATCTTATATTGAACTCCAGGCTGTTGTCACACATTGTGGACCCTTTAGTTTTCCATATTGCAGTGCATACATCTTAGGTTCATGCATGTAAGCTATTGTGAGAAATACAGGGTTTTGTTTTGTCTTATGTTTTGATGCTACAGATTAATTCAAATAGACTTTTGAAGAATACCTGAGCAGATGGATACATGGACATTCTTCTTTCCATTCATCTAAACTGGAACTGTTTTCTTTTTTTAAAAAAAAAACAAATTTTATTGGTTTTTTAATTTTTAAGACAAAATACTCAAGACACACCGTGGTGTTAGGGTACTCAAACATACAAAGACAAAACATATATACATAATTCAATCAATACATCAAGTATTCCCTCTCTTTTTCCCTTAAGTAACATAATTTATTTAAAATAGTCCAATTTGGTATAGGGTTTCCTGCCTGAACAGGGGGTTGGATTAGATGACCTCCAAGGTCCCTTCCAACTTTATCATTATTATTATTAATTCTAGCTTAAATTTATTCAACCTAGACCTGTTTTTAAAGCTTTATAAATTTACACTACCATAATCAAATTAACTTTAAGTACAAACATTATCAATTCGGGTATCCCTTCCAAATATGTTCTAGTTCTTTAATTTTATCATAAATCTTATTTATTTCTTCTTCCACTAATATCCCTTATTTAAAATAAAATATTAATCTATCCTATACATATCTAATCCATCCATCAATCAATCTCTTTAAGCTGACGGAATAAAATCAGACCTTAAATCATTTCAATCCATTAGACAGAATTCAAATTTCATCCAATTAATTGTCATAACTAATAACATCCATGTTATCAAACAAACAAATCATCTTATTAGATTAACTCAACATTACATAATAATTTTCTTACAAGTAAACCTATCGTTCTAAAAAAACCACATTCTTAATCAATTTAATATATATATTCCATTAATCACCCCTTTTTCTCTTACTTCTAACTCACCATCTTAGTCCTTAAATCAATCCATAATTCTAGATTACCTTTAATCCATTACCTAAAAATATCTCCTTTTTAAGCTAAAATATTGATCTATCCTATACATATCTAATCCATCAATCAATCTCTTTAAGCTAACAAGATAATACCAAACCTTAAATCATTTCAATCCATTGGGCATCAAACAAACAAATCATCTTATTAGAAATAACAATTTTCATATAGATAAACCTATCAATCCAAAAAGTACATTCTTAGTCAATTTAATATATATCTTCCATTGGTCGCCCGTTTCTCTTACATCTAGCTCATAATCTTAGTCCTTAAATCAATCCATAATTCTAGATTGCCTTTAATCCATTACATGAAATTTTAAATCTCATTTCTTTTCAGTTTTATTCTGGCCTTCTTCTTCTGCCAGGTGGGTTTCCATAGCAGAGCTTCCCTTCCAGCTGATAAGTCTCTCTTTATTGCTTGTAATATCATTTGGATCAATGAAAACCATCTTGGCCTCTGCATTGGCCCTCTGTTTCTCTTAACGATAAAGTTTCATTGCTTTAACATTTCAGATCTCAGTCTTTGCTTTTTCTGTTCCTCAAAACCATAAGTGAACTGCTTATAAAGCAAAATCAATTTCTCTTTATTCTCAGTTAAGTCCTCTTCTTGTGTAATCTGTTTTATAGAATAGTCAGATGTAGTCTGAGAGTCAGTTTTAAAGTTTAAAGGAGAGATTCTGGTTCTTAATTCTGTAGTAAACTCTTTCATTGTAGCACATATTTCTTCTTTAGCCTCATAGATCTTTTCCAGAATAAGTTTACAATTTAAATGTGAATGCGGCTCCATTTTAAAAATTGTTCAGCTGCATCAAGTTATCTTTCTCTTAAAAAACAGTTTGAAGGCCAAGACCATCTCATCTCCAAATAGTCAACAATTACAATATTAGCTTTTGACCAGTAGATGTCCTCAGTAAGCTACGAAATCTTTTTCAAGAGTCATTTTTTTCCTTTTTTCAATTTTTAAGGAAAAAGTGGAGGAAAAAAGTACTCTTCCAATAAAAGATAATAATATTGCTCCCCCCAAAAAAGAACAACAGCATAAACTGATAGTACAGTTCTTAGGAAAAAAAATTCAGTACTCCAAAACATATATATATATATGTAGTCTTTAAAATTTTGTTCTATTCTTTTGTTCAACGCCTTTCTTCCCAAACACGTAGAAGCTGCTTTTTCAAGCCAGGGAAATAATTCCAACAGGGCTTTTACAGGCAAAAAAAAAAAAAAAAAGCAAAATAGAATAAAAAGAGGAGCAAAAAAAAGTCTCACCCGGATTCACCATGGTGGGTTTTCAAGCTTAGATGTTCTTTGACTTGTGGTTTGTAGCAGCTAGGTGATTGGCCATTTTACTGGCCGATCTTCTTCTCCATCAGCCCTCAAAGTTGGCCCGGATAGCTGGAGGAGCTGCTGCTCCTCCACAGCTGAGTGAAGCCTCTTCAACAGAAGTCGCACCCTCCAGGGCGACTTTCGACCCGCATAAGGGTCTACCGGTGGAGGGAAACTAGCCGACGAGGAGACAAGTCTCTTTGTATGACTAGAAGTGCCGTGATCCGGAACCAGAAGTTTAAACTGGAACTGTTTTCTATCGGAAACTTCTTGAAGGAAAGTCTCCAGCAAATACTTTGGGAACGTGGATTATCTATAGCAGTGTTTTTCAATCTTAGCAACTTTAGATGTATAAAATACCCAATACCTAGGGTGCCTAAGGAACAATCTCACTCCTCAACTAATACCAACTGAAATTATTCCTCCCCAAAGAAAGGGAAATAGGTGAAATAGTTAATTGACAAGTGCAACCAAACCTTTCTCCAGCTTAATGTGATGTATGTTTGTAATATTTAAGAACAAAATAAAAATCCTTCTTAGAGACATTGGTTGACTTAAACTTGACTTAATCATAATTAAGTTATCACTGACATTTAAGTCAGCCTCCTCTTTGATGTATTAGACCAGAGGTCCCCAACCTTTTGGGCTCCAGGGACTGGTGCCATGGAGAAAGGTTTTTCCCCGGACCAGAGAGGGTGTGGTTTTGAATACTGCCTGCATCCTGAGGATGGAGCTTTGCTTGTTTGTGCAGCCCGCTTGCTAGCATGCTGCAAACTGATGCCGGTCCACAGACTGGTGTTGAGGACCCCTGTATTAGACTACAGTGGAATTAGAGATATTTGGGTTTATGTTTGTGTGATATGCTGTTATTATTGCCATATGTAGAAACCCTGCAAGTTCTCATTCTCCATGTCCTCTAATTGTCATAAGACCTCACAAACAATCAGATCATTGTTTTTTTTTTCAAATCTCATTTTTCTCCCTCACTCAAAATGTATTGCCAAAGCAATTTTATGAATTTGTGGTCCTATGACTTGTCCTGCAATCAAATAAAAGAAAACATATAAAGCAGGAACTATGCTGTCTTCCCACAATCCTGGCGTACATCTCTCCTCTGAATGTGAGCAACTGCCTATTGCCATGCCAAAAAAGCATAATTTTTTAATATTAAACTAGGACATGATGAGACTTTGAGTGAAATTGAAGCTTTGCTGACGTCAAGAGAAACATTTTTACTTGGAATGCACAGACAGATGTAAAGCATTAAAATGTTAACAATCTTGTGACTTTCAAGCCCAATTGTTGCAACTTCTGAATTGCTCTGAGTTGTCACATATCCTGTGGTCACAACCTGTCCTTACTTCCACTCCATGCAAAAAGAAATGAAGTAAATTGATTGCATTTTTATTCTGCATATCCTAATCCACAGCCCCTACAGTGTGCATTTGCCTGGTAAGGCTGCAGAGTCTCCATGTAGATGTGCTTATCCTTTCCTGGCTCCCAACAGCTAACAATGAGTTATCCTGAAGTTAATATGACTGCATGTGACCTTTGATGAAAAAAACAACAACCCTTTCAAAATCCTCATCTTCCTAATGGTTGTGAGGAGTCATTGTCATAACTGTATTTACATCATGAAGATATCCCAGGAGCCAAACTGTCAACCTTCAAATGAATTTGGCTCCAGAAGAATCATGTAAGTTTGTCATTTTTCTTTGTTTTGAACCCACTAACTAGCAGATATCAGTGAACCAAATGGATGGCAATCCAAATGGAAGCCCTCCTCCTAAGAGAATGAGCAACCAAAAGCTAGATCCAGCCCTTAGTTGCTACTTTCACTGAATCCTTTGCAATTTGTAGAATTATGAGAAACCCTGCCTGTTTTTTTCACAATCAAGAAACAGTTCGTTCACTTCTCTTTGTCACTGGTAGTGAGAAACCATCAATAGCAATAGCAATAGAACTTAGACTTATATACTGCTTCTCAGTACTTTACAGCCCTGTCTAAGTGGTTTACAGAGTCAGCATATTGATCCCCACAATCTGGGTCTTTATTTTACTGACCTTGAAAGGATGGAAGGCTGAGACAAACTTGAGCCAGTGAGAATTGAACTGCCAAACTGTTGGCAGCTGGCAGTCAGAAGAAGTAGTACTGCATTCTAACCACTGCGCCACCACGGCTCATTCACAATCTGCAATGGAGATCCTTGAGTAATTAAGATGCATTAAGATGCATCCTTCAATCATACTGATATTGTCTAAATATTCTTCTAAGCAGAATCATTGAATCCTAACTCTTCTCATAGATGGTGATTGTCTGCTCCCATGAATAGAAATAACCCAGTCATCTATGACAAAATCATTGAAAAGAAAGACAAGGAGGACCTTTTCCCAACAGCCTCATTCAGAAGAATATAGCCCAGCATGTAAGAGAACGAGGATATGGTATGCGAATAAGTATACCCTTTGTAGTTTGAACATGCATAGCATAAGAACCCTAACATGGTAATCAATCCAGCCCTTGGGTCTAAATGGTGTTCACCTTTGAGGTTCAGCTTTGTGGGATATTTTTTTAAGTAATACATCTGGAGCCTTGGTGGTGCAGTGGTTAGAATGCAGTACTGCAGGCTACTTCTGCTAACTGCCGGCTGATAACAGTTTGGCAGTTCAAGTCTCACTGGGCTCAAGGTTAAACTCAGCCTTCCATCTTTCCGAAGTCAGTAAAATGAGGACCCAGATTGTTGGGGGCAATATGCTGTCTCTGTAAACCACTTAGAGAGGGCTGTAAAGCACTTTAAGTCTAAGTGCTATTGCTACTGCTATTGTACATGCAGCTCCCTTGTTTCCTAGCATGAGGGTTGTTTTTTCCATGAACCAGCAAGATGTGGTTAGGAAGCATTTATCAAATTGTATTCCACACACAAATCTCTTTTCTGGACTGTTGTATATGTCATTGTTGACTAAGAGAGGATTTATGCTGGTTTCAAAGGCTTTTTGGATTCTGGATATGCATGATGGAAAGTAATCTCACATGTAAGATGAAATACACAATATGGAGTAATTGGTAAGATGTCAGACAAGGAACAGGGAAATCTAAGTTCTAGTCCATCCTCAGCCATGGGTGACTTTAATTGTTGTCTATCAGCCCAACCTATCTGACATGGGTGGAAGCATTGTTTTTTTTTGGGGGGGGGAGAGGGGATGGAAGGAGATAGAGATTGCTCTATATGCTGCTTTGAATTCTTGAATGAAAGACTGGTTATAAATTTTAAAAGTAAATAAAAATAAACAGGGAAATGTCACCATGTTGCAAAGAGCATACTGAAAAACAATGAAATGCATCTGTTTTAAGACCTGCAATTGGCACATGGATACAGAATCACACACTGGGTATTTCTAGAACTAAGGAGAAATTTCCTGATAGTGATAAATCATGGAATGACTTGCCTTCAGAAGTTATGGATGCTCCATCACTGGAGGCTTTCAAGGAGAAATTGGAAAGCGTTTTGTCCAGAACAGTATAGGGTCTCTTGCTTAAGCAGAAGGTTGGCTAGAAGACCTCCAAGGTCCTTTCCAACTCTATTATTCTGTTATTTTGATAATGTAGGAATAGGCAAACATGAAGAGAGCTGAGATAAATTGCACAAGTGCAACACTTTGGGGGAAAAGTTGTTCTTTTTGCTAAGAGTACCATGGACAATTTCCAATCCATTGGTCTCACTTCAATAATACAGCCACAGAATTTGAAACTGCAAAATCTAAAGAGACATTTAGAGGAGGATGTCTGGGGGATTATCTATAACCTACAACCCAGTCTATTCCATTACATATAATGAATCATTCTCTTTCTTTGTATTTTAATACATCTAAAGTACCTTTAGCAGACACCAAGTGTTCTGACCCACAATGCTGACACAGCTTACAGAAACATTCTGATTATTGCTTTGCTGCTAGCTATAGCTTTCTAACAACCAAAACTGATTACTACTCTTGGACTGAAAAGATGATTTGATTGTCTGCAGTGGACACACTAAACTTTTAACACATTCCCAAGGCTCTAACGAACAAAGCAGTCTTTCCTTACAGGAAAATCCTGCACTCTCATTCCCCAGGTCCCTGAACAGTATAGAAGGAAAAACAGGAAACACATGTGCAAACCAGATAGAATTGACTGAGATTAACTGTTTAAGAAGCCTGGCCAGAAACCTTTGTATGAGCAATCCCAGCTATCTATTTTCTGTCTGGAAGGCATGGTAGGGGATCATATTTGATTCTGCAGGTTTTAACCCTCCTCAGTCCCAAACACAGGCAGTTTAAAACAGTTAGGCAATTAATTTGCTATAATTCAAATTTGTGGATTTTGGGGGATGTCTGCTACTTTATATAACTATGCCCTTTTGAAGTGCAGTCTCTCATAATGCATATGGACATTCTCTCCCAAAACACTTTATTTTATTTTGTGGTAAGAGTAAGCTTGGATGTGTGTTAAACAAAATGTACAATAATGTCCACAAAATGACATCCATGTTAAGCTTTAATGAAGAGGTTGGAAAAATAAAGGTGAGGAAGAGGCCAGATGCATTAAAATATTTGGAGACCCCCTTATTGGCTATATTCACCAGTACATAATGTCAAAAATGGAAACAGGCATGCACAAAAAAGGTCTGTGCAACATTTTTTGTTTATGTTCAGAAGCAGTATTCCAGAGCATTATCAACAAAGGAGGAAGGTCTGAGTATAGAGGAAATATAATATAGTGATTGGGTTAATAGGAAAATATTGCCCACAACTTTATTGCTTACAGTTTCTACAAAAGATTTACTCTTGCCACTCTTGCATACACCCAATTATTATCCCATTCTTTTGAATATTCTCATCATTTTTAAAGTGCTCATAAAAGCTACATTTACTTGCATATTAAAGTTTTCCTAAATTATCCATTCTATATCTTCCTGTCCCCAACAGACACACTTTATAAGCAACTTCCCTAAAGTATTACAGCAACCATCCCACACATGCCTTTTTGTACCCAGTTACTGCACTCTGGAAAAGTGCAGAGTTTAAAGACTCAATCAGTCTCTGTGTTCTAATGAATGTTACATATTTATTCATGTTATAATCTTCCCTAGCTCATCTTCTACAGATAGATATATACAAAGTCCCAATGTTTCCAAGCAATATGTTTGAAATATGGCCATGGGCAATGGGATTATGTGTTCTGAAACTGATGATATCTTTGGGGTACCAATTTGGGGAAGAATAGAACAGGTAGAATGGATGTTGATTCCCTCAGGTGTGATCTTAGAAACATACCAGAAGAAATGTAGGGATCAGTCTGTCAGTCACTCGTTGTTGTTATTGTTTGGCTCATACAGGCAACATTAGAAAAGTTCCCAGCCTGGATAGTCGTGCCCCAGAAACAACACAGGTATGCCAAGTTGCTGTTTATTCACTATGAGATGAGAGGCAAGACAAAAAAAAAATGCTCCTTTTTTTTAAAAAAAAACATTTCTTCCTAGAAATTAGATGCATTGGAGAAAAAGCAGTCACTAGTGAGATGTAGATATGGCTTCAGCTTTCATCTAGGTTCATCCCCAAAATTTCCAAAATGCCCCAACCTTCTCATTCTATAATGAGAAAGCAGAGATTGGCTTACCAGCTTATTAAAGTGCTGCTCCAACTTTAACCAAAACAATATTGAGGCAGAGAAAGAAAAAGCAGTCAAAAGTTGTTTCTGTCCCCAGTCTAGAGCCATATGGCAAAAGGTATTTTGGATCTGATTTGCTCACTGTTCTCCCAGCCCCCTCTGTTCTAGCCAACAACAACATAGCTGGGCCTTAAAATCTTGGCAGGGCTTCTATCCACCACAGGATGAAAGAGGAGAAGGAGGAGGGAGAGAATAGTTTAGATTTCAGGCTCCACATTCAACTTTGTGATGTCTCCTAGCAGCAGCTCCATTTTTCTTGTGGAATTGGAATGTATTAAGCAACACTTCCGATTTTCATTTGTGTGCATGTTAGATATCCAGAACTGAAAAATGGCAAGCCCTGGAATATTACTTATTCACCTGTTTATTTTTTCAAAAGCCTATAGTTCTGATCTTTGCTGCCTTTTTTCCTGCTTGCTGAATTTTGTTTTCTCCTTTCATTATTCAGCAAGTTTCAGAAAGCATCAAATAAATGTCTAAATTCATATGCCTGGCTACTCAAGAGCAGAGAGATCTTTCTGAAAAAAATCACAATGGTGTAAGATCCTGGCCTTGTATTCAAAGCAGAGGTCCAGTAACTTTAAAGAATGACCGGGGGGGGGGGGGAGAAGTAATCAAAGATTTGGGACAATTATAATTCGCTGAGTAATTATTAGTCATTTAGAGAATGGAAAATCAGTCCACCTAGGAAGAGACAGTTGATCTTTGTATGAAGATTTGGCAGCTTTGCTTATCAAGTATCATATATAAGAGATGCACATTCACTATAATGTGGAGAATGGTTGACTTGGCAAGTAAAAGATTTTGGACAAATAAAAATTCCCAAGGTCTTTGTTTATTTATGTAGTTCCTGGAATAACACCGTCTTCAGAAGCAGTGGACGAGCTGTTGAGATGGCAGTTCAACTAATATTTTCCCAATGCAATCACGTTTTTTTGTTTTGTTTTGTTTTTTCTCCTCTTTATTGGTTAAATTTTATGAATGGAACATAAGAAAATTCACACTGATACCATGCTTACGATGCCTCTCTTCTTTTTTTCACCAGCAGGGCTCCCAGAATTCTAGGAGTTGAAGTCCACTACCCCTAAAGTTGCCAAGATTGAATAACAGAGTTGAAAGGGACCTTGCAGGTCTTCTAGTCCAAAAAAAACAAAAAAATAAAACCCAATCCCCAAAAAAACTGATTTAGGCCAATGAGATTGAATTCATGGGTACTACATATTTTCTTTTAGCAACAATACTAAAGTACCTTACCATTGCCTTCTTCTAGAATATTTTTTTGTCTTTTAAGTCTGATATACAATCATAGGATTTCCTATGAGTCTCCCATCAAGTATTAACCAAGGCCATCTTCTGAGCCAAGACTAGGAAGGTGTTGCGTCTGAGTCCTGGAAATAAGGGCAGGGGAAAAATATTGTAGATTGGGATGGTAGGCCTCCTAGCGGCCTCAGCCAACTTGACTAGTGATGAGGTATGTTAGGACAGAGATCCTCAACCCTGGTCTGTGGACCAGTACCAGGCCGCGGCATGCCAGCAACCAGTCCGCACAAACAAGCAAAGCCCCACCCGTGAGATGCAGGCAGCACACAAAACCACACACCCTCCAGTCTGAGGAAAAACTTCTCTCTACAGAATTGGTCCCTGATGCCCAAAAGGGGACCTCTGTGCTAGAAGCTAGATTTTATATTTATTAGGTCCAAGGCCTCCCTTTGAGGATTATGCAAAGAAACAACAAAATAATTCATATGTCCATTGTGATTTTACTCTTTTGCTATTCTTTCCCTCAGCATGGTGTTTACATGTATTACAATCTCCACTTATAGGTTTTATAAAGGCATATTTGAAAGCAGGGGATCATAAAAATCAAGATAGAACCACAATAGAACAAGATGCAATTTACTGGTGAGAAAAGTAAGGTCCTGAACTTAAGCTAAGGTGACCAGCTTTTTTACAATGAAAAGGAGGACACAAATAAATTGAAGAAAAAAAAATATTGTAAATAAAAAAAGCATTTTATTCATTGCAACAATAATACAGAATACACCATAATATGATAAATGCATAATAAAAAACATTTGTAACAATAACATTTTATATTGTAATTATGCTTACATGCTGCGCCCCTGCCCGCAGCCGCCCTGCCAGCACTGCTGCCCCACTGTGTAGAGTGGGCCTCATGGCTCTCAAAGCACCAGCTGTGCCGGCTCCGGCCCTGGGGGGCAGCCTGCCATTGACACACCCTGCCTGCAGCTGCCCCGCCAGCACCACCGCCCACCCTGCGCAGCCCCGTGAAGAGCAGGCCCCGCAGCTCCCACAGCACGGGGTGCAGTCAGCCACTGCTGCCCCTCACACCCCTGCCCGCAGCAGCCCTGCCACCCCTGCCTCTTGCGCCTGCAGCCATTACTGCCCTAGCAGGGCTGAAGATCAAGAGAAAGTTACCGCGGCATCGCCACTCCAGTCTCCTCTAGGTATCTTGAGGACTAACTAGGAGATGGTGTAGTTGGGTAGCAGGGAGAGGTGCAAAGTTCCTGCCAATTCGCCTTCGCTGCAGACAACTTACATGTACAAAGTTTGCTGGCCGGGTGTTTTGGCATGCTCAGCAGTAATTCCTATTGGCTTTCGAAAGCCAATAGGGGGAGTAGCACAGCTCATGCAAAAGTTGAAAAAAAAAAACATCAAAAAAGGTGCCAGAATGCCGTTCTGAGCATTCTATGAGAAAAAAAGCCCTTCAGATTAGTCTTCAAATATCGAAAAGGAGGACATGTAGGAGGACACTTTTTGAGGGAGGACAGAACTCACAAAAGGAGGACTGTCCTCCCTAAAGGAGGACAGTTGGTCACCTTAACTTAAGCAAGAAAAACCAAATGCATAGGTACAGAATAGACAGTACCTGGCTCAACAGTAGAAACTATGAAAGGGATCTAGTGGTCCTACTGGACCTCTACTTAAGTATGAGCCCACAGTGTGCTGCAGTTCTCAAAAGGGAATGCAATTCTAGGTTGCCTCAACAGAGGGATAGCACCAAGAACACCAGAAGTGATAGTACCGTTCTATATGGCACTAGTGAGCCACAATTAGAATACTGTAGCCCGTTCTGGTCACCATAATATAAAAAGGCTGAGTAGAGGACCTAGAAAGAGTGCAGAGAAGAGCAATAAAGATGATAAGGGTCTGGAGGCTAATCACACTAAGTGTGATTAGTGTAAGCAAAATAAGTCTTAGAGGTGACATGATAGCCATCTTCCAGTACTTGAAGGGCTGTCACAGGAAAGAGGGGGTTGATTCATTTTACATAGCACCTGAGGGTGGAACAAGAAGCAATTGGTGGAAGCTCCTCAGAGGGAGTTCCAACCTCGAACTAAGGAGAAACTTCCTGACAGTGAGAAATTATCCAATGGAACAGCTTGCTTTCTGGAGTTGTGGGTGCTCAATCACTGGTGGTTTTCAAAGAAAGATTGGGTTGGTTTGTCTGAGATGGAATAAGATTCCTGTTTTGGGCAAAGTGTTGGACTAAAAGACCTCCAAAGTCCCTTCCAGCCCTATGATCCTATGAAGCCCTGCCCTTTTAAAAGTATATTGCACTTGTAAAAAAAGAGCCAGGCTTCAGTCATGTGATAGAAACTGCCATCTTGACTTTTTGTTTGTTTTTAGAATATTTCTATTCACACTTTTTATCTGATTTTTCCTTTTTAAAAAGTTGTCATGGTAGTGCTTATATTAAGAAAAAGCTAAAAACGAGAATCATATGGAATTTATTTCCAAGGAATAAATTACATGTCAGATGGGTAATTGTGAAATAAAATTGCCTATTATTATTTTTTCCACTGCAGCTCCCAGTTTTCATCAAGCTGCTTCCTCATCTCCTGTGTGATTTGGATTACTTAGCTTACACAAATTCATCTCAGAAGCTCAAATGGGGAAAAAAATCTTTATGGGGAAGGAAACTGTAGCTTGAAAAAGAGTGGACTGCAAAAAGTTTAAATTTTATCTTATAGTTTCTTCATTAAAACAAAATCTATGCCTCTATTCTGACACCAATTCTGTTCAGTTTTGAGGGACTTTGGTCAGGCTACATCAAATATATTATTTCTTTATTTAAGCATTTGGAATGTTTCACAAATGCAAATAATAGCTGAGGAGAAATTAGGAAGTTTAAATTTTCATCTTACCTTCTTCTTGTTGTTGTTTTACAAATTGGTCTGAAAGCTTCTTTTTCTATTAATGCAAACAGAAGTGTTAGGATGGTCCAGCCACATTGTAAGCCTATCGTTTTCCTTCTCGGAAAACAACTTTTACTTGCAGTTGAAAAAATCTGTCAGGCATAAAAGATTAAGTCCACACATGAAGGTCCAATTAAACTGATTTATTGCCACTCATGCCTATTCACAGGAATATTCTCAACTAACAGTTAGTGCCTGTTAGGAGTTAGATAAGGGTCAATGGAATTCAACGGGGTGTATGGACTTAGTCCACTTGTGACTACATAGACATTCTAGGTTGATTCCTCTTTTAACTCTGCCCCCAGGTTCTGCCACTTCTTCTGCTACAAAATATTTCATACATCTTAAAGTACTTCATTGGGTTCCATTTGAATTTTGACTATGTTGTATACTTTTGCTTGTACATTTAATTTCCTCCAAAATAAAAAAAAATCAATCATTTCTTTATATTATATTCTTATGCATGTGTGTTGCTCTGTGTCATAGGAAGCAGACCATTGTTAATAATATGTAGAATTCTTATCTGTAGAATAAAACTAAAATACAACCCTTCTTCCCAATATTTTTTATATTATTCTATCCTTCATCTAAAATTTTGAGTTACATTCAACAATGTATTAGCGGCATAATTTAAGGTTTGTACAGTAAGTGGTCTGGTAATGACAAAAATGATATATCTATTTTGCCTCTAGGAAATGTTACTGGAAATGTATGGTTTTATGTTTTTTATGTGCATGGATTATTTTATTGGCTTCCTGAAGCAACTAATATTTTTCAGTTTTTGTTGCAGCATATTTTATTCTTGTAGTGGTTTTTTTTTTAGTGAAAAGGATGTTAAGTAAAGTTCTATGAACATACATAACAGAAAGCATTTTTTCAGAGAGTGAAAATTCCAGTCATTCAAAGTGAAAACCTAACTTTGTTGCCTTGCTTATTCACTGATTTACAGAAATGGACCCTATGTTGAAACAGGAAATGCTCCCCCCCCTTGCTGAATATTGTATACATTTTCATTCTGATAAATGTTCCCTGATCAGAACTGTTCTAGTCATTCATTCAAATAATAAAGGTGGGATAAAAAAGAAAGAAAGGAAGGAAGGAAGGAAGGAAGGAAGGAAGGAAGGAAGGAAGGAAGGAAGGAAGGAAGGAAGGAGTGGACAGAGAAAGAGGGGGAGATTTAAAATTCTATGTTCTGGGATAGGTATTTTTAGCTTTCTTTGCTTAAAGCATCTGTCACATTAGGGCAAAAATGCTCATATTTGAAATGCATAGCTAAATAAAACCTACTTTATCCTTGGCAGAGCAGTTTTGAGGCCTCACGTCTTTTCATGAGGGTTTTTAAAAAGCTTCAGTAACATTGGACAAGATTGGAGGAAGATTGTATTTATTTGTCTTTTTTAAAAAAATAGATGATCAAGGGATCTTTCCTTAAACTCCTTGTATATTGCAATAGTACTGGCATCATCATCTTATTTTCTGCAGTACTTCACAAAATGTTCCATAGGACAAGTGTGATCATTTCATTATACGCTCCTTCCAGGAACTTTTGGAAATGAAAAGAAGTTTTTAGGCTGAGAGCCCAACATTATTCTAACTATGCCTAGCATCATCAAATTTAAAGAAGAAATCCTTTGGTGGTTATATGTACAGGATGTTTCAAACATTAGGCGACATAGTCCAAATAATATGCTTTATTATTTTTTTCCAGAGAAAGTTTTACTGCATTTAGAATGTTCAAAGGTCCTGTGTTGAATGAGTAAGAAGAAAATGGCAACTAATTTGAACATTTAATGTAATTTATATAATAAATTGCCTATACCAGACATGTCAAACTCGCAACATCATGTGATGTCGCGTGACGTATCGGAGCTTTTTCCCCATTGCCGGCAATGAGGTGGGCATGGTTCTCTATGATGCATCTGGCCCGCAGGCCAGCAGTTTGACACCCCTGGCCTATACACCTGACTTTGTTAATGGGACTTGATACTTGGTAAACTTTGTACATGTATTTATTCATTATTTAAATTTATATAGTAACCTGTCTCACCAGAAGTGACTCTGGGTGACATACTATACTATAACAGCATTAAAATCACAATATAAAAATAGTCATTATACAACATGCATTACAAAATACAACTAATAATTATGAAATATTAACAAAGACTAAAAATTAAAATTTACAAACCACAAATGGAGAAAGAAATACGGGGTCACCTTAATACATCACTGAAAACAACCAAATCTTGAAGTGTCTCCTGAACATTAATAGAGCAAACTTAATTGGGGAAAGGGAGGAGTAGGGGAGAATGTTGCAAAGAAGAAGGCCTGCCTGCTGGGACCCACCAAATATAAGTCTCTTGTAGATGGAACCCATAGTATGCCCTCTCTATCAGACCTAATGAGGTGATAAAATTGGGGAAAGGCAGTGGTGGGATTCAGCTGGTTCGCACCACTTCGGTAGAACTGGTAGCTAATTTTTTGTTGCCCAGGTCCAGAACGGACTTCCGGAAGCAGCATCCACACAGAGAACTGGTTGTTCACATATTGAATCCCACCACTGGAGAGAGGTGGCCCCTCAGATAACTTGGCCCATGCCATGAAGGGCTTTGAAGGTCAAAAACAGTACCTTGAATTGGACTCAGAAATTCCATAAATATCTTTGTAGTTCTAGCACCAATTTAGTCAAAATTATATAGTTATTCTGTTGCTAGAAGATTTTCTATACTGAGATGTTAAAATGCGTCAGACTCTAAGCAATTAATAACAAACATAAAGTTAAATAGTAAGTAAATTGTAATGAATAAAAATAATCGCTTACTGGCAAATATTTAATTCTAACTGATTAATAAAATACCAAGTATCCACACAGGGATGTCAGAAATGTCAAGATGGCAGCCTCAACTGCACGATCAAACCCTGCCCCTTTTTTACATGTATCACAGCTGCCGTCGTGACTTTTTGAGACCAGACCTGCAGATATCCCTGTCAAAAATAAGGAGTCTTTGCTAAACTTGAGAAAGTTGAAGGTTTCTTCATTCCCTTGGTATCTATTGTCATTCAAAACTATTTGACACTTTCTGAAAATTGGGATGGACTATATTTCTAATGTATAGGTAAGACACATTTGTCAGTTCTCTTCCAAAATCCATACACAGAGCAATTTTCTTAATTTGCTACAGGCAAAGCCTGTTTTAAGTAATTTGCATGTGTTTGGGGCCAACGTATACATTTCAAATGTTGAGAAGTATTGTAGCTGTCATCACAAAATAGAGGCTGGGGGAATAGAGTTGAACAATATAAGCTCACTTTTTTCTTCATGTTTGAAGGAACCTACTCTAAAGAAACTATGTGTCCCTCCTTCATTCTGTTTCTACCCCTTTTCTACCCTACCCACCATTATTCACAACTTCCTCAGTTCTCAGCAGGATCGTGGCAGCTTTTATGGAATCATGGAAGATGCAAAGATTGAGGATCTTGTGAAACCTCATCGTTTTCATTGATGAGGAAGCCAAAGGTCCTGGGCTTTGTAGGCTCTACCAGATATTGCTTCCCAGTGACAGAAAGACAGACAGATTTGCCTTTTTGAGTCAGCTTTGATTCCTGGTGACTGTCTGGACTGGCCCCTGTAATTTTCTTGGCAGGTTTTTGGATTATTACTGAGGGAGAATGAATGGCCCAAGGTTACCTAGCTGGCTTTATGTCTAAAGAGGGACTAGAATTCATGGACTCTTGGTTTTTATCCTGGTGCCTCACTTCACCAATCTGGCTCTCATCCAGTGATAAGCATTTACATAGCAGGTTCAGGGGTCATGTACTTCAGCCGTCCACTCTATGGGTAGATTAAGAGTTTTTATACCTAAATTGTAGTCAGTATTTGTCAGAGTTCATCAGACTAAATTAATGTATGCCCATGTTCATTTTCCCGAAACTGATTCCTTCTTTTGTCCTCATTTCTTAGTGATGCATTTCCTTTGGTTGGAGTGATGTTCATTTGCTTTCCAAAACAATAGCAACAACACCCACACATTCAGAAATATCTAGTATTTATTTCCCAGTATTTATATACACTGTTTTAACAAAACAATGGGGAAAATGTTTGCAATGAAACAGATAATGAAAATGTAATTTTCAATTTGTTTTTAAAAATAAGAGTATGGTAATGTCATTAAAAACACATTCCAAGTAACAATTGAAAACAAAAACTCCAGCTGGTTCAAATGAATTTCTGGGGTCCAGTGCAATAAACATTTTTTTTCTGTCTTATTTTTTATACAACCCTCATGAAATTTCTATCCGAAGCAGTGCTTGCTGGGAAAACATAATTATTCTCAGGGTTTAATTGTATATTTCTTTAATAGTCTGGCTTTTAATCAAACAGTTGTTTTTTTTTTTTAAAAAAAAAAAAGCTCTGATTTTTTTAATGGAAACTTAGGTGCAACTCCCAATGAGATTTCAACATGGGGAGAGGTAAAACTTAACCCTTGCTCTCCCATCTGTGACCCTAATGAAAATTCTGTCCAAAGTGCAAGTGCTAATTGAAGTTCACCTCTTCCGAACTTCTTCCAATTAGAACCAGGACTAAACTTGCAGCAATGCCAGGGTTTTCATCTGTGAGACAGGGAAGGACTAAATCTTACTCCCATGCAGCCTATGGTGTCTTCAAAATAAATTCCAAACCGGAATAGCAACTATTGTAATGGAACGAAATAGGTGTGGTGAAAGCAAGCAAGCCAGCATGGGGATGATGTTAGGCTAGAATTATGATGCCTTATTTCCATGTAATACTGTGGGACAAAGTGATATGTTGCTGACCCTGATGATTCCTCTTGTATTTGGGTTGCTGGGGAAAGTTAGAATATGAATCTAGCACTGAATCAATAAAGCGATGTGTGAGATTATTGTTGCTATTGCCTGTTCCCTCTAACTATATTTTCTTTGAAAAGACTTTAAAGAATTAGGATAACATAATTGCTTCCATGATGTGGTTATGCATGCCAAAGCAATTCCCCCTATTTTTTTTAAAGATGGGTATGAGTCATACTATAGAATGAATACTAACAGACTTATCAAATATAGTGAGAACAATCTTTTTGGCTCTACCTCTTTGTAAGAAGGACTTTCTAAGCAGCCTGTAGATACCAGCAATAAAATCTAACATGTGTCAGGTGCAGGAAACCAGGACCCAGCATTATTCAAATGAGTACAGGTTTATTCCATGCTATCTCTAAACAAGAATATAAACTACCAGCAGTCAAGGCAAATTGGTCAAGGCCATGTTTTTTCCAGTTGCAATGTATAGATGTGAAAGTTGGACCATAAGAAAGGCTGAGTGACAAAGAATTGAGGCCTTTGAACTATGGTACTGGAGAAGACTCTTGCGAGTCCTTTGGACTGCAAGGCATTCAAACCTGTCAGTCCCAGAAGAGATCAACCCCAACTGCTCTTTAGAAGGCCAGATCCTGAAGTTGAAACTCAAATACTTTAGCCATCTAATGAGAAGGAAGGACTCACTGGAGAAGGGCCTAATGCTGGGAAAGATTGAGGGCAACTGAAGAAGGCGAGGATAGAGACTGAGGTGGCTGGATGGAGTCACTGAAGCAGTAGGCATGAGCTTAAATGGACTCCAGAAGATGGTAGAGGACAGGAAGGCCTGGAGGAACATTGTCTATGGGGTCGCGATGGGTCGGACATGACTTCGCGATTAACAACAACAAAAGAGTCAATGGAATTCAAGGAGGCTGGATTAGATCTCTTGTGGACACAAAGACTCAGCCTGATCATCTCCTACAACATGGCTTCAGGTTTCCAATGTCACTCTACAAAAGAGAAAAGAAACCTGTTGCCAATTTCTCAAGTTAAATACAAACAATGCTTATTTGAAATCTGCCATTTCTACCCTGATCCAAATCTAATCTGAGAGAAGTCGATTTGTAGAATCATTGCCACAAAGAAGAGGGGGTCAACCTATTTTCCAAATCACCAGAAGGCAAGATAAGAAACAATGGATGGAAATTAATCAAGGAGAGAAGTAACCTGGAATTAAGGAGAAACTTCCTAATAGTGAGAACAATTAACCAGTGGAATAGCTTGCCTTCAGAAGTTGTAGATGCTCCATCCCTCGAGGCTTTTAAGAAGAGATTGGAAAGCCATTTGTCTGGATTGGTGTAGTGGGGGTGGTGGACTAGAAGACTTCTAATTTTGGTTAAACTTATTAACTCTTATTTTGGTTAAATTTGTGATATGTTTTCATTGATATGGTCTGTTGCTTAATGGGACACTTTAGCAGCCTTATTCATCAATACTAACTATACAATAGCAATGCTCAAGAAAATTATCTAGACAAACCTTTCTTTTCAACATATCAAAATGGTAAAAGTAAAGGTAAAGATTTCCACTGTCCAGTCTAGAGGATGGTGCTCTTCACTGTTTCCTAGCCAAGGGGCCCAGCATTGTCCAAAGACACTTCTATGGTCATGTGGCCAGCATGACTATATGCCATAAGCACATGGAAGGCTGTTATCTTTCCCATTAAAATGTTACCTAATTATCTACTGATATTTGGATGCTTTCAAACTGCTAGGTGAGCCAAGTAATGGGAACTTACCCTGTTGAGTGGTACTCAGGTCTTTACTCTGGGTGTCAGCTTTTTAGCTGAGAAGCTCGGCATCTTTAACTGCTGAGCCATTGTGTGGTAGCTTAGAATAGCACTTATAATAGAATGAGTCTTTGTTTCTTTCCTTGTTAGAACTTGACCCATCTTAGGTTGCTATCTAAGGAACGATTGAGAGAACAGCATGTACAGCTGATCTCAATTGCAAAAGAAAAAGTAAGTCCTGGCAGGAAGTGACAAGTTCCTAAAAATGGAGTATACCTTGGAATAATCAGGATTCAGGAAGAAATCAGAAGAGGTCAAGTTTAGAGAGACTGGAGGTTGATTTCCCTTTATTTCCACTAGTTGGGAACAGGGCTCCTCCTCTTTTTCTTTGTTTGAAAGGCAGCCAGACAGAGGATCATCCTCATTCAAAACGTTAATATGATTTTAAAATGTGGGACAGAAGGGGCAAAGTGCTTTATCAAATGGACAAACAAATATCCCGTGATTTAAATTTCTGAAAGAAAAAAAAAACATGTTTCAGTTTAATACTTCAATCCTGAACCATTAATCAAATGGCTTTTATTAATACACGTGATACAAACATACAGCACTAATTTTATTCAAATGGTTGTCCTGATAATTTTACATGGGCTAGTGTTTTTTCCCATCATTCCCTTGATACACACATCAGGCATAAAATAAAGATGAATTTCTTTTTAAAATATTGGCACTTTTTAACTAATACAAGCAAAACCAAATTCAAAAAATGCACAGTCTAAATGAAAAGAATTAAAAGCAGCAAGAGAGAAGACAATCCTTGGATTCTATGCAGTGAGGAAACTCTTGCATATTATTGGATAGCCAAACTAATCAGGATTTGCAAAAAGAAAGAAAGAAGTCCTTCTAAGTCAAACTAAATGTACAACTGCCTCACCCAGTTTCTGTTATTGCTAGAAAACAATCAGAGGAAGACCAGAAGTTACTTATTTATTGGCGAAGTATAGAACATGGAGATCAGCAGCTCTGCAGATCTTTTGAATTCTACATCTTTAATATCTACAAAGTTCATTTCAGTATGATCTCCCAGCAAATATTACAGAGAACACAACAGATCCAATTCAATAAACCACTTTTTTAAATAAAACTGGATTTTGAACTGCATTATAACAAATGGAATGCCACTGCATTGGTTTAGCAAGAAACTAACAAACTTTTAGTGTTGCTGTTTACATTACTTCCTGGAGCTCTTGTATTAGATTTTGCCAGTGGTGTAAGCTCTTAAACTGATATTCTGCACATGCTTACAGGAAATAAAGGACCATTAAGAATGTACATAGTTCTCAGTCAAGATCAATAGATATTCCTGTAACCCCAGGGTGGGTAAACCTTTGGTGGCTAGGGACCTTTGCTGGTGCTAAATTGAAGAGAATGGGGTAATGATGCAAGATAATTGAAGCCTGGAAGGAAGGAAGCAAATTTCTTGGAAGTTTGTTTATTTTAATGATACTAGGTCTATTTATTTCTGAGTTTTCTCCACCTTAACATGGTAGGAAACAATGCACCCACCTTCCCAACATAGTGGACAGAGGTAAATCTGAGCTTGTAAAAACAGTGGCTAGTGATCCACATGTATAAACATAAAGAGGCCAACTTTAAGGATTGAATACACAAACATGCAAACATGATATTGGCTTTAAGGGAAAAAAATAACTAAAACTTAATAATAAATGAATACATTGGATGGAACTCTCCTCCTTTTGCTTCACCATAAAGACAAGTGACAATTAGAGTGCCTCCATCTGACAGCAAGAAGAGAGAGGGGAGCAGGAAAATTAGCCTGAAGAATGGAACATCTTCCTTATTGTTTATCAAGGAACTGTCTTTTTAAAGATGGCACTAAAGAAATCACAGGAAAATGAAGTACGATTTACCAATCAGGTCTTTCCTTTTCTTTAAGTATACTCTGTTGAGGTGGTTATCAATATTTACCGTAATTTCAATAGAACCAACCTAGATATTTACCTTGTTTGTTTCTTTATTTATTCGATTATCTATTGTCTTTTCTTCAGGAATTCAAGATGGTATACCCAGTACTTCATTTTCCCATTCTCCCCTCCCCCACAACTACCATCTTGTGAAGTGTTTTAGGTGAAAGCCAATGGACTTCTGGAATTGAGGGTGGACTTCAACTGGGCCTGTCAGCCCATCACCTGAATCAACACACCACATTAAGTCACTCTGTGCCTAGTTCTGCTTTAAAAGTTCAATGGTCAAGCAAAATGGTTTAAAACTTTGAGCTTTGTTTGCCTCTCAGAATCAAGTTGAAGATTCATACTAGTAAAGATTGTAGAACAGTTACAATCAGGACCAACTAAAGTGGGGTTCAAACATTTGGGGGTTACTAGGGCAATGTCATGGATTTCTGTGTTTTTTTTTTCTACCAACTACTGTTCATTGGGATTTTTGTAATTTTCATCTAGGATTTTTTTTCCTAAAAAATCTTTCTTAAGATGTTTCATACTATTTTGAAGTCTTACACAAACCAAAAGTTAATATTAATATTTTCAGAATTCTCCATCATCACTCTAAGCCCTCAAAATGTCCATCAAACAGATTTTTTTTAAAAAAAGTACTAAGATAGAATAAATAGAAAAACACTCGATTGTTCTATGGTCTTTCTCCCCCACCTCTAAAATGCACCTTTAAAGTGTTCATATTCAAAGTAAACTGAGAACAATATCTTGGACTTCCTTGAAGGGAAAAGTGATAAGAAATTTTAGTATATTAATTAAAGAAGCAAGCGAGTATTTGAAAGCTGTCCTGGGTTGTTTTCCTGATTATTTAATATATGATTCTAGCTCGGTGCTATGTTCTAATGGCTTCCTGCCTGTTTTTTGGTAATAAGTAATTTCCGTACCAAAAAAAATCAGATATTAGGGCTGGGAACCAAAATTTTGTTTGTGCTGCACCTGTGATATTATGCATATGACAAAGAATGTACTATTTTGCAACAGGATTATTATTTGTGTCCAAGACCTTAATTACAAGTATACTATCAGAAGCAAGCATTTGGAGAGAAAGTTGTAAACAAAACAAAATAGGAGCTTTAGTAGAGTTCACCTGACTGCTATCAAAATGTTCTTCCAACTAACTGAACACATGCTTATATTTGCTCAGTCTAGAACTTGCAAAATTTCAATGATAGATTAACCAACACTAGCTATCATAGGGCACCCAGGAACCACAATTGAGGGCTAGCCTAAGAATCAGAGCAAACATTAAAATTGGGCCTGACAAATTCACTGTAAGAAGTCACACTAAGGATAGTA
The DNA here is from genome assembly GCF_016545835.1 of Crotalus tigris. Lineage (NCBI taxonomy): Eukaryota > Metazoa > Chordata > Lepidosauria > Squamata > Viperidae > Crotalus > Crotalus tigris. The sequence goes on from NW_024097285.1 coordinate 82,138, forward strand.
TATTTTCTCAGGCAAAGTTTTCCTCCATCTCCCGGAGAAAAAATAATAATATTAAAGACCACTCATTGGGCATAGTAGGTTCAACCACCTGTGAATCCACATAGTTAAAGAGAACAAGATGCTAATTAGAGGAGTTATGTGAGTGCAAGCTCTTCATGATTTAGTTTTGGTTAGTTGAGGCAATTCCAGATCATTTTGCCATTGTTTTGATAGGGAAACCAGATCAGGTGTGAGGAGTTCTGGATGAGCTGAGTTAGGCCCAAGACTTTCATGGAGGCAACGAATTCCTGAGCAGGCTTAGACTCCCAGAGAAAGCAGGCTGAAATCACCCAGGACAATGAGCCTGAGGAATTCCACTGCAAAACCTGAGATGGAGTCAAAGAGCACCTACATTTCTACGGTGTTATGTTCTGCCATTTTGCCTGATTAAGATAAAATCACCTTGCTGCATTAATAATTCATAAAAAAGTACTAAAATGCAAGGCATGTGCCTCTCCTTAGCCTTAAAATAGAGCATATTTTGCTATGTGTCCTCTCCACCCATTCAGTTATATTGTCATCCACTGCAAGTTATAATGATACCAAAATTTGGATAGCATTTGGCAAAATCATGTTACAAATCCCACCCTAAACCCTTTTTATCAGACATTGGGACTCAGTGTCTCATAGCTTTTGCATCATAACATCATGTTACCCATTTTGACATTTGTTGCCCCATATATGCCCCTTGATTTTGCATCAGAATAACTTCTGCAGGGTTCATGTAGCTGTTAAAAGCTTCAGTGCTAATGTAAATAGAGATAGAACTGGAATTTCCTCAATACTATACCTGCATTGGAATCCTATAACTCAAATTCCAGGAGTACTGAACCCAGTCCTCTTATCTTGAGCATCACATTAAATGCTGCAGTGTGCTTTTGTGAGTTTGGGTGGTTGTCTTTATTACTCTGGAAAGTTAAACAAAGGCATTCAGTGCTGGACTAGACACCTTAAGGAGTCTAAAACTCTGAAAGCAATGGTTCTGGATAGCAATGGCCTTTTGTCCTGGAGAATGCTTAGATGGAGTTGGGTTAGTCTTGTGCTCCCAGTGATGTGTGATTTATTTTAGCTCCCTTATCTGACCTCTAAAATGTTTTGTCTGGTATTGTAGGGCAGCAAAAGAAAATGGTAAAACTCTTGTTTAACTGAATATATGTTATGCCCTGCCTTCCCCCACCTCCTCCATATGGAGTAAATCTGTATGAAGTGGCCATTTGGATTTGTTTATGATAATTCACAGAACAGTATCCCATATAAGGACCTGTTTCTGTCTCATCTCTCCTCTCCACTAAATAATAATAATAATAATAAAAAAACCCTCTGTAAAAAAGAGGGAGTAACTGCTTATATGAAGACTTACAGTCCTAATTATGTCTGATAGTCTTCCCGTCATTAATAGGATTCCAAAAGGGTAAAGCAAAACAGATATTTTTTATACTTCATCCTGGGCTGTCATTGTGATAGAAGTCAGGGACAAATTGCTAACATTTTAGAACAATTTTCTTTTAAAAACTAACTCTCTCTCTCTCTCTCTCTCTCTCTCTCTCTCTCTCTCTCTCTCTCTCTCTCTCTCCCTCCCTCCCTCCCTCCCTCCCTCCCTCCCTCTCTCTTTCTCTCCCCACCCACCCCCTCCAGCTTACCTACAAATTTGAGTGTTAAAAGCTGTCTGCATTTACTACATTGGAAAGCTTAAAAGGCAGAAATAATACCAGCAGTTGTATGTCACTACTCCAAAAAGAAAAGTGAGTGAATGAGTTTTGGCAATAACTGTTTGTGAGGCAGCGTGCCAGCATCCTGATTCAGTGTTTATGGGAACATCTTGAAATAGCTCCCCAATTAATGATTACATCTTCCATCACTCCAGTATGATGTCTGAACATGAGGAAAAAGTAAACAATCGTTAATGATCGGGGACCTGCTGGCAGATGCAGCCTTTGCTCAGAACCCAGTTCTTTCCAGGCATAATCCCTTCTGATCCAACAGTCCACTTGGGGGTTGGGGGGTGGATGGGGAGAACACTCTCCCCAATTTGCAGACTCAGAAAAGCTACAGCCCAGCAACTTTCTCTTCTCCTGAGCTGCTTTCACTGTGTTTCACACAAGCTATCAAATTCCTTCCTGGGACAGCTGGCGCATACTAGAAATGGCCTATTTTTTTCATTTGCTAAGAGGAATAAGAAATACCATTAACCAAAGCCTTGTAGGGCTGCCAATTTCCTCTCTGTCTGCCTGTCTCCAACTCTGGTGTGTTCCGTCCATTTATTTTGTGGAATGCAAAGCAAGCAAGATTTATAAGTAAGGGTGGATTTTTTCCTCTGACTTTTAAATTTCTGGCCGGGCTAGCAGGAGACATTTTCTTCACTCCCTTGGTTTCTTCTATGTGTTATTATTTGTGACCTCCTGTGGTAGGAGTCGGTATTACTCTGAGGAAAGCAAACACTTGGCTTCAGAAGCTCTCTTGTCAATAAAAAATGTTCATAAAAATATCTCTGTCCCAAAGTAGAATTGTGTGCAGAGGGCCTCTTGATGTTCTCCACCCTATTTGCAAGCAGAGCAATAGTGGGGGCAGTGAAGCATTTCAAAGAATGTCTTCAGAGGAGTAGGAACTTTTTCCAGGAAAATCTTCAGTTTGAATAGTAATTTAATAATAGCAGAAGTTCAGCTTCCTCCTCCCCTTTTTTCTCTCTTTGTTTCCTGTCTCTGAAAAAGGCGGCAGCAAGGGCAGCCTGGCTCCCATTTTGAATCCTCCTCAGTACCACAGAATTACCATAATGTCTGAGTCTTTTGCATGTTTCTGGGGAGATGGATAAAATAGTTCCTACAAAACTGAGTTGGCTAAGATTTGGAGAAAACAAATTGCAAAGAAATCCAGCTTGGAATGTGCTCATATGCCTCTATTTGGAATATCTGTAAAAGTGCACGTTAGTGGACAAGTTCAATATTTTTATCCATTATTGTAAAAGTGAAGAGTTTTCACTGGGTGGTAAGAGAACAGCTAAAAATGACCAATCCATCTATTATGCTGATATGGAAACATAATTAGAAAAAAATATGGTAAAAGTTATGTTACTTTTAATCGGTGATTGATTACCCCCCCCATCATTACCACCCCAGTTCAATTATGCCCAATTTTCAGTGTTCTTGGCAAATTATTTTTTGGATCGATCCTAATTCCAATAAAATCATTTATTTTATTCTGAGGTTGGTGGGGTGGGAGAGTCACAAACATTCATAATAGAAGTCACAATATTGCAAAATTTGAACACCTCACACTAAGATACATTTTCTTATTCAGCTATAGTGTAACCATCAACTCTTGAGTTAGGTTCCACCCCTTATATATCTTGTGAAGGTATTCCATAAACAAGTGATTGGAGGCTGGGACCACAAATGTATTAAGAAAATAACTTGGCAATTTTGTAAGCCAATTTCTTTTTACCAACTTTGGAACCACTTTCTGTAGTGTTTTGCAAATGTCTAATGGAATCACAGTTGGAACCACATTTCTTTACTTTTATTATTTTTTTCCCCAACTTTGCACTCTCACTTATTAAACCTATTATTATACTAATACAGATGCTTTCATTAGAGTTATGGCATGAGAGGGAATAGAGTGAGAATTTGCTCATAATCTTTTTAATTAAAAGAAATTATTTCTTACTAGAGAGAGCTTTAAATAGGAAAAAATATTAAAAAAATAAAACAGTTCACTCCCTCAACACACCATACTTACCTGTGACAGCTTTCTAGCGGTACAGTTCTTGATTTAATTCTCAATAGAAAAAATAAAGTGGGCTTTACTTCCAATGTGTCTTAATGTTCTGCAGCATAAAGCTCTATGTAAAAATTAATATGGAATGTATAGTTTACTACCACTACTACTAAAATTAAAGAACCCTTAAACATAGAAGAAGTCCTATCTAAACTCCAAGGTAGTGTAGTTCAGGTAAAGAAAATTAGAACTGTGGATTCAGTTGCCTTTCATCCCCAAAGGATTCCTGCTGTTACATCAAGGTCTAAGATCCACATATATTTCCACACACATTCATGCACAATCCTTCATACATATCCCATTGTATCTCACTACCCTGGAGGCACATAAACTCATGTATACTTCATCCCCATCTCTGTTTTGTCCCCAGAAGTATCCACAGGGTACTTTTGTCAAAATGATGAAAGCAGCATCACACCATTGTATCACAAACTTTGCCCATTTGTATACAGTATGTATGCAACATTGCAACATATGGAAAAGGAGAGCAGGGCTTATGGAGTAAGTTTTGTTGCAACACTTTTGCAAGTTTATGGCAACACTTTTGCCATTTGACACTTCCTTGATCTCCTCCCAGAGAGGCCTCCTGATCTACAAATGGACAAATTACTATACCTTTATTCTTGCTCAAGAGCCATGGCTAGATTTGGTGATTCGTCCACCCGTCTTGACCTTCTGAGACTTCAGATGTAGCTGTTGAAATCATGTTTAATCTAAAAATGATTCAATTTCATTTTGTCCTGATTCTGCCCATTTTTTTGCCCATGTTTTTGTTTTAAGGTGGCCTCCTACATGCCTTTCAGAGTTTGTGCATGTGGCAGTTAGTCAAATGTACTCAATATACAAAAACCTCTCCCACCTTTATTGTCAGAACCAGATACTTTAGCTTTTACATATGAACTGAACCTGAGGGAGTTGTAGAGTCAAAGTCCTTTTTATAAATCCCTTATTTCACTTATGTTTGAGCAGACCCACCCTGACTCAATTACACTAATGTTGAACTTGCCTCTTTAGGGCTGGCAGAAGATCACACAATTTTGCTAAAAAGACAAAAAAAAGTTCCAAATTCCCCCCACTCCCAAAAAGGAGCAATTTCTGCTCTAAGGATGCATGGAAAGAAAACCAATTTCTGCTATCCCTTTTTATTTTGCTTTTTTCCTCCACATTCATATCCCCCAGATTGTAATTCTTAGTCCAACTTTAGAATTTTCTATTTCTTCTTATCAAAACAGAAGAATTCATTTGCTGTAATTTTTTCATATTTGTGTGAGATTTTTGTTTTAGGTTTGAAAGTAATTTCTTACATTTTGAATCAAGTTTATTGTTATTTCTGTCATGCTAAAAACCCAGCTTACATTTAAAATGTTTGGATGAGGCTGAAGGAAGAACTTATGCACAAATGTACATATTCCAACATTTTGTGGAAACTTAAATATTAATCATAGCCCCTACCTTATACTTTCAACCCCAGCAAGGAAGTATCATATGATAGATGGTGTATAACAAGCTGGAAATAGCCATATCTATAAAATGTATGTACTGCCTTCAATCTACCCATTTCTCTTGGAGACATTTATTACTTTTATCTTCTAACAAAACAAATGAAATTGAATCTAAGAAACCTGTGAGATCCAATACAATGTTTTTACTAAAGTGCTAGACTACAGAATCCTTATTCATCTCAGCACGCTTTCAGCTAGTTTTGGACAAACCAATCTATCCCTATCTCACAGAATTGTTATAAGTATGACATGATCAAAACTCATACGTGTTATTTGAATTCTTGAAGCAAAGACATGATGCAACAATTGTAAATTAATATTATACAAGAAGGTAGAAACTGAATCATGGGCATGTAAAGTGGGTCTTCCACTATATGAACAATTACATCAGATCCTTTCTACGGGGAACTTGAAGTTGAACTGGCTAGATACAGATCACAATAGCAAAATATTTTCCTGCATAAGACAAGTTATATTAATAAGACCCAGGCAAAGAACATCATTAGGTCCTGGCATTTATGCCACTGTGCCCAAATCAGAATATAAATATATGTTCTACTTAATGGATAGTGCTACAACCTACACTGTTGCTTCACTTAATCTGAGTAATCGGCTTTTTTCAGAATATGTGTCTCTATGTGTGTTTACGTGTGTGCATGTCTGTGTCTTCAAGTTAGCATCGACTTCTGGCAACTGTCTGGGCAAGTGCCTGCAGTTTTCTTCGCAAGCTTGAAAGCTTTGGAGAACAGTGTGATGCAGCATTTCTCAGTGGCAGCAGCAGTGCTAAGACTGAAGTCAAGACCTGGAGTAGTGGCAGCCAGCTGAGATTGCTGAAGGTCCTAGGACTCTACTTCAGGACCAGCCTCAGCGTTGCCACTGACTGCCACCATGCAGGCATCCCAGATTTTTTGGGGGGGGGGGAGATAGGTGGAGGGAGGGTTGCAGTGTCCCTGAGATTGTAAATCTGGGTGGATTGCCAAGCACCCAAATTCTGACTATGTAATCATGGTGGCATTGCAACAGCTATAACTTTGGGCAGCGGTCATAAGTCCCTCCATTTAGCGTCATCATAATTTTGCATGAATGAAAGGTTATAAATTAAAAACAAAAATAGCCACTACAATATTGGGAGCTGGTTTTTTTCTTTAATATTTTCAAAAGTTTTGATGAAGAAGGCAATGGTTGTAAAGTTTTCAGGTGCCTCTTTGGTATTTGTTGCTTTATTTTGGGCAATGAAAAGTTTGGGATGGGATCCTTAAAATATACTGGTGTTTGAAACAACTGGAACTGTGTAAACAATTCTAAACAGTATGTGTGGAAATCAATCTTTTTGTTGGGGAAAAATAATGAGATTTTTAAGCAACTTCAACTATTTAATAAAATGGTTGCACTTTCCAGTGATAGCAACATGCAATAAGATTTTTTTTTAAAAAAAAAAACCTCAATTAATTGTAAGTGTGTTTTTCATAATATTCCTGTTTATATGGAGATGAACGTTTTAAGTTTAGAAATATCTCATGGATTTAGGGATAGGTTTTGTTTTGTTATTTTTATATTCCTAGGCTGCCTTGCACGTTCTATATTTCTTCATTTTTCTGGTTGCTTACACATTACTCATTGCTGACCTTTCAACCTGATTCTGCTGAGAAGTTTGTAATATATGAGTGATAAATCTTTAACCTAGTAAACATATGGCTTCTGTAGGCTGCTATGTTAAACATTTCTCAAAGCTCTTCATAAATTTACTTAACTGTTGTTAAGTTGTTTTGTATTCAGCCTATCTCCAAGAATAACTAACATTTAGTCTCCCTTCTTAATAGCCTTCTAGTATGCAATAGTCTCAAAAAGGAGATTTTTTTTAAAAAAACTACCCACTTTTCTGTAAATAGGTATAGCTGATTTACATTTATCATGAGAATTGATATTCCATGAATATTGTGGAAAAAACATTTTAGCCAAGCTTATGAACAGGTCTATTTGCCATCATATGCACTTCTTATAGCATATAAGAATTATAATGTTATAGATGGGAAACAATTCCTAATAGAAAATACTCAGTACTCTCATCTTGTGAGATAAACTTGTGTTTCCTACAACTTGGTGAACTCACTTTGCTGAAGTCTTCAAAAAGAGACATGATTATCATCTTTTCTACCCCACTTTACCCTTTTGTCTATGACCTAGTAAGTCTTTGTAAGCAGAGTTAGCCATTCGTAAGTTCTTCTCTATTGTATCATTAATTAATTATTGCTGACCAGTCAGACCAGCCGCATGTGGTTTCAGAACATGATCAAAGTCAATTTCCAATGAATCTAGTAAACCAGATGTCAGATTAGTACATTCTTGTGGCTTGCTGCAAAGATTTTATTTCTGGATCTCAATAAAGCCTTGCCAAAGAGAAAGGATATTAATATATTCCTAGCAGGTCAGTCCAAAGGTCATTCTCCAAAACCTGCAATGGATTGTGTGGCAGAGTGTGGCGCCTTGTTTATGTCCAAGTGAAATAGTCCTGCCTTTTGCTCAGTCTCACTTAACTAAAATAGATCTTCATTGACAGTTTTACAATGTTAGACAAAAGCACAATTTATTTAAGACATTTGGGTCCTCAACAGGAATAAAATATTTACCAATGTCAATGGAAACAGTCATCATGGTGATCCAATTAAAGTTTTACACAACTTCAGAAGTTCATCTCTCTTCTTGTTCAATCTCATGATAACATGAGTTTCATTATGTTGTATTTATGCTTTACTTTCTTTCTTCCTCTTCATTGTATTTTTGAAGGCAAAAATGAAACAATGATTGTTCCTCAATTAGAGTTCTCCCAATTTTGAGGCTTCCGGGCACATGCACTAATAGTTAACTCTGGTGTAGTCATAATGGTTTCATCATGTGCCTCCAAAGTTAAACCACTGAGAAATAGAAGAATAGTAGTTTCAGACTCCTAGGAAATCCATTATTTAGGGATGTGAAAAAATCTTTGGAGAAAGAAGGGTAAAGGAGAGGAAGAAGAAAAGAAAGTCAAATAGGACAAAAAAGGGCTGAGTATACACAGGAGTGAGGCTAACATCCTACAGCAGCAAAGAGAAATGGAAAATGTTTAATTCTTTAATGTCATTTAGTGGCTCTGTGGACTCTGCAGCCCAAATCTGGGAACCTTTCTCCCCACATATTAGAGTGGTATGGATCTGTGTGAATGTGCTTTAGTTTATTGTCAGAGATATGGGGAACATTTTCAGTCTGTTGGTTATTTTTGCATAGATTTTTTTTAAATTACATACATACAGACACACATAGTGAATTAAATTCTTATTCTTGTAGAATAGGGGTGTCAAACTGCCGGCCAATGGACTGGATGTGTCACATGGAAGCTGCACCAACCCCTGTTCCAGAAAGGGGAAAAAAGTCACGATAAGTCGTGACACATCACATGACACAGTGAGTTTGACACCTCTGTTGTAGAAGCTGATTTACATTGTAATTAAGGTTACAATTATACTTGCAAAAAAAAATCTGCTCAATCCTTTGAGTTCATCTGGGAGCACTGTGTTCCTACAGGAAGAATTATGGCCTGGGGGGCAGCCTTTGACCTATTCTGTAAAATGCATCCCCCACAAACTGCAGGATTTTCTCTTTGCAGCCCACTCTAAATTGGCTATGTTACCAGATGATGTCACACAGTCATGTGATGTTTCAGAAAGTGATGTTGAAAAGCAGCCCCTCTGCAAAGACTGCTTCAGAGCTGTACATGTGCAAGGCATTAAAGATTAAAGAGAAGGGAGAAAAAAAAACAGCATTCATGGATCAGGCCAAGATGCATCTTAGTTCAGCATCCTTTTTTTCTTACAGTGGTCAACCTGATATCATTGTTATTCCTCTGCAGATAGCATTTGGAGGCATGTTGCTCCCAACCCAGAGGAAACATTGAGATGTCAAGGCCAATAGTCCTTGAGAAGTCCATCATCCCTGAATATAGTCAATCTCTTTTACAGTTAGTGGCCAGAACTACATATCATAATGAATTACACCAATCAATTCTGCACTATGTGGAAATGTGTTTTTATTCTGTTTTATATCTCCTTTCTGATCAGCTTTATTGGATGGCCCCTGGTACTACTACAGCAATTTGAGAGAAGGAGAAAAAAAACCTCTCTGTGTCCACTTTATTCATATCATGGATGATATTATGTCCCTCAATCCTCCCCTAGGCTACCTTTTTCCAAGCTAAAGCATTGCTCAAAAAGAAGATATATGAGATTTTTGGTTGACCTCTTCTATACTTTTCTCAGAGTTTTTATACCCTTTTTCAGGCATGGCCACCAGTACTGCACACAGAGGGAGACATTGTACAGATTTATATAAGGTATTTCAGAATTGGTATTTTTTGTTTTCAGTCTTAGTTAGCATTCCATAAAAGGACAAGACCTCTTATCTCAGGGCCACTGGGTTTACCAAAAGCCTTTAAAGAAGGTCTTTGTGAATGGTATTTTGAAAATCTGCATATACAGTGTCTATGAGGTCACCCCATCTACACATCAACTGACACATCAACTGACACTCTCTAAAAACTTCTGAACATTGATAAGACAGGATCTGCCTCTACAAAATCCTTTACTACCTTCTTTCATTCCCCTCTATGTGCCTAGGTTTTTTTTTTTCTTTGATTATGGTTCCTATCAATTTGCCTGGAACAGATTTTAGGTTTAGCAGCCAGTAATTTCCTAGATCTCACCTGAGCCCCTTTTCAAAAGTAGATGTCACATCAGTTTCTTTCCACTCCTTTAACACTGAGCCTGGTTTGTGGGCCTATTGATGATTTTATGCTGTTTTCATTTTTAAGAAAACAAAAACACATGCTAGTCCAATTTCATTGCTGCTGTCATTTTTCATGTTGTCACTGTGTTGGAATAAAGTTCTTAAATTGATGCTAATACAAATAGTAATAGCACTTAGACATATATATCACTTCACAGTGCTTTACAGCCTATTGCCCCCAACAATCTGGGTCCTCATTTTACCAACCTCAGAAGGATGGAAGGCTGAGTCAACCTTGAGCTGGTGAGAATCAAACTGCTGAACTGCTGGCAGCCGGCAGTCAGTCGAAGTAGCCTGCAGTACTGCATTCTAACCATTCCATTCTTGGTTGAATCTGTTTATATATTTAAAATTCAGACAATAATGTGGACCATTTTGTGTTTTGAAAGGGGGGGTGAAGGAAGAAAAATGGGAGAGGAATGGATTCTCTTGAACCAAATAAATGGTATTTTCATTTATTTAATTCATCAAAATTATGAACCATCTTTTCATTAATATAAGAACCTCCCAAAGGAATACAATATAAAGGCTATTTGTATGTTCGTTTTGACCTAGGCTTTAAAAACAATCATTGCATGAAGTATCTTCTATTTGTGTCACACTTCACCTGCTCTAGCTTCAAAGCTGCTCCTTCAAGAAAGGTGGCTGTTGAATAGAGAATCACAGACTTGAATGATGGCTTCTCAGCTAGATCTTCTAGTGTCTGTCTCTTCATGGCAATGAAGTGTTGAAGTATCTAGGCTAATAATACCATAGTCTTTTGCCATTCTTCCATGATTAAAATTATTACTTTCTATTTTCAAATGAAAGTGAATGGCTATAGTCTGGTTAAAGATTATTAGACTAGCTTCTAATCTTATACATTCTCAGACCAGGAGTAAGTCTCAGTTTCCCACAAAACCTTTTGCAGTTAATTTCAGAAAAGGTAGCCACAGGAGTATTGTAAATGTCTTTGAAAATAACCTAAAACTATGTACCAAATTAATTATAAATTGGATTTATGCTTTCAGTGGGATTTAAGTCATAAATTGTTTAATCACTGACCCTATCTAAAAAAAATTCTCTAAAGAACCACTGTAGTGTCTGATTTATTTATGCTAAAATTCTCAGAGCAATACCATCAAATGTGTGAATACCTTCAACAATAGTATTTTGAAAATTTACTTCCTAGTACTATTTTCAATGGAAAATTTTGACTCACTGAAACTTTTCAATTGGCTAATTTTGTCAGAAAAGAGTAACCGGCTTACCCTTCATCCTATATTATCTTAAAAACCTCTGGACTGAAAGGGAAGTAGCCCTGACCACTATAAATCATAGCCCCACCCCTTTCATGGTAGAAGTGTCTTAGGCACTGCATTGCTAAGAGCTGGGACTGGGACCTGTACCAATCTATTGCCATCAGTGTTGGGTTGTTTTTGTTTATGTGTTTTAGTAATGTAATTAGTAAAGTGTAATTAGTGGAAGAAAAAGTCAAACATAATACAATGCACTTTTTAATTAAGCTATGAAAAGTATTTAGTACATAGTATTTATAGTATTTATAGTATCATATCAGAATGCAATTAATTATACTGATTTTGAATTTTAGCAAGGTCTGAGCACACCAAGTTTGTAAAACAGGTGGTAGAACTCCAGAAAATGTGGTTTTGTGTGTAACCACAATTTACATAAATTTTACAGCCCAGACCTACTGCTCAACTTTCTTAATCTTGCAAAGCAGCAGTAGTAAGAAATATATCATTTCTGTATGGACCCTTATTTCAGTATGCTGTCCTTTAAATGTCATCATAGCATTTCTGCAAGCCCAAGACTTGTATACCATTTTAGCAATGGTCAAAATACACTATATACAAAATAGGAAGTATATTTTCAGAAGTAACAACTTTAATGTTGGCATGGGCACAGGGCATTGGATAGACTGTAGTCCTGACAAAATCACATTGCTGCTTGGAAGATTGTAATGTCTCTATATGATAGAATCAATGGATGGTGCAAAATTATTGAGGCAAAACAGTTGATCATGATATCTGGAGAATAGTTCATTAATACAGGGAACTTTTATTTAGTTCAGCACAGTATGACTTTTTTCTGAACAACTTCAACTCCAAAGGAACTCTTTTATTTGTATCCCCATCCTTGACTGGCCAGTCATAGAGATGCTGTTTCAGTGTCTGCTATAAAATTAACTCTCTGGATATATCCTGAGAAACAATATGAATTAGAAGTAATAGTCAGCTTGGCTGTGAAAGTTTGGCCAGGAGGTTCTATACAAATTGAATATAACCATCAATTGATCACACACCCTTTGACTAAAGTATGGGAAAGATGATATTCAGCATTTATTTGACATTTCTCCAGGATCAGTGTGTTACTACATGAGTGATTCTGGATGTCACATCTTAACATGTTAATTTTTAATGGAGAACAAAAGTTGATGCTTTTCAAAAAACAAATACGCATAAGTTGATCGTTTTCTAAAACCAGTTAAACAGTGCTCCTACTTTGATCTCCACAAACCATAGAATTCTGATACTTCATAGTTTCTTTCTAGACTGTAGATCAGGGGTGTCAAACTCGCAATGTCACATGATGTGTCGTGATGTATCGTGACTTTTTTGCCATTGCTGGCAACGGGGTGGGCACTGTTTTGGCATGACACATCTGGCCTGTGGGCTGGCAGTTTGACACCCCTGCTGTAGATATTCTCCCTTGACAATGTTTGTTGCACTGAAATCAGTGTCCACCTGAACTCTTTTTTACATGTGTAAACAGAAAAATCCAGCTTTTTAGAAGAAAAAGGGAGACAAAGTCTGAATAGCTGAAAATAATTAATATTGAACCTGACATATCAAAAATGTAATTTGTCACTTGTGATTATAGCCTGAATCTTTCATTTATATTTGCATACTTCACTGTTCTTTCTTGGCTAACATTAGATTCCACGTGGTTAGAATTAAGTCTGACTTATGACCTTCCTTTATTAAAGCCAAATTATTCTGATGTCTCAAATTCAGGAAACTAATTAGTGCAGCAAGAACTGAGGTGCATATATCTAATCCACTAATAAATGTAATTTGAGCTCTACTGATTAATGTTCTGTGATTGTAATAACCTTGTTCAATTGGTTTCCATACAATTAATGCTTTTATAGGAAATACTATTTTCTTCAAGTTCCATGAGAAGTCAATTCTCCTTACAACAAAGTTAAAGTGTTGAGTGCAAATATCATTCATGGTGACAGATGCTTCTAAAAAGAAAATGTATTAACTATGGAATGTTTATACTGAACTGGAAGTCAATGATTTGGAGAGAGAGAAGAATGTATACTGTAATGTCATCACGTACAGAAAAGAAGTTGATATGAACAAGACTCCCATCACTGGAATATTTATTCTGCCCAGCATCCAAATTTAGCAGAATCCTAACTATGAATCAGTTTTGTGTCCAGAAGGGATGAGTCAAATCAGTCTAGAACAGATAATCTTTCATGTATCCAAATTTCTATTTTTTTGTTTATATTAAAATAGAATCTCCCCCCAAATGCATAAATGTCTCAAAATAAAAAGGAAATTATATTTTTCTTTTGAAACAAAAATATTGCTAAATATTGCTAAAATGCAAACCTACAAAGGACACTTTGATATAAGTGCAACAATTATTTCAATTTCACAAATGTATTTCTTTCATGGTCAGGATTTACTTCACTGATGAACTAACCTGCAGTTTTAAAAAATACACTCAGGAAAAAAGTAAGCTATTGCTCCTAAAAATTTCATTATATTTCTGAGTTCAGGAGTAAAAACAATTTAAAAACGTCCAAGTTTAAAATGTGCTTTTTAAGTAAATAATCCAAATCTTTTCCTCCCATATTTTTTTCTTGGTAAATATTGATTCAATCTTATTTTCTAAACAATAAAGTAGATTTGACACAACTGTACCCCAATCTGTAGATAATTATTTAAACCTGCTTGCATTCCTGTTACACAAAGCTTCTCTAAAAAACAGATTAAGCTTTACTTAAGGCAGTAAAAGTTTCTCCGTGTTTGTGTTTAGCACAGCATTCCTATTTTGTTTAAGAAATGGTCTTTCCCAGTATTTATTTCCCATTCCTCTGTGAAGTTTTGTCTTTCTCCTTGTATGTGCACGTCCATATATGAAGCTATTCTTTTGATGTAGCATCTTTTTAAAACTTTTAAGAACCTATTTGAATAGAGAATGAGCTGGAGGCAGAATGACATAAAGGAATTTCAGGAGCATTGATGAGACTTATTGAGATGAGTGATGGCCAACAAATATGCAGGCCACGTTGATCTTTTTTAATGCACATTTGCAGTTGATATGCAATAATACTGAGGGATAAATATTCCAGCCAATATGGCATTCAGCTTTGGAAATGTGTCTTTGCAGTTCTGTTTAGGGCAAAGATATCACTGTTGATAGAAGAAGAGATTTTTACAATGAGACTTTTGCTTCAACTGTTAGCCCTGTTTGATCTTCACAAGAAGCCTATGAGGTAGAACATGCTGGCTGGGACTGCACTGCTAGAGTAACTAAAACAAAATTGGAGACTCAGGTTTTAGCATTTTCTAAGAGAACCAGTCCATCATGTTAAACTATGTATAGACATTATTCATTTGTTTGACTTCATTTCTCCTTTATTTTTAGTCAATACAAGGCAGCATACATATATAATAATCCAGCAGTCTATTTTCTCTGCAACAAATGCCTAGTGAGCTGAGTAAATCAGTATGAGAGTTCTAAAAAGAAAGTGGTCTACTAATATTTTAAATTAAAAAAAATATTCATTTTATATTTGAGAAGAGGCAGCCTGAGGCCCTAAACAGAAAGAAAGGGAGAGGGAGGGAGAGAGCGAGAGAACTGCTTCTTGGAAGTGCCTCAAGGGCTGTGTTGCAGACAGGAGATAGGTGGTGTCTTATCCCTCCCCCCTCTGTTGAGAGAGGGCTGCTCAGTGTTAACATAAATGGCATCTTTTACCCCTCTTTCAAACCAATAGCCCACATTTTGGATAGAAGGGGCCTATCTCCTATCTATGGCACAGCCCTTACCACAGTTCCAAGAAGATTCCACCCCTATTTGCTCTCTGATAGAGATGACTCTGAGGGCCCCAGATAAACCCCCAAATGGCCTCAAGAGCTCTCAGGGAGAGTGCTACTGACCAGATGACTGCAAAGAAATATGATCCTTCCAACCCTTCTCCCTATCCTGTCGGAATTAATCCTTCTATCACTGCCACCACTCTGCCAGAACCAATGAAACCTTTTGAATGAGAAGTGAAATGTCTTTTTTCCTCAGGGAAAAAACAGTCCAGTTGCCTTTTGAAAAAGCATCTTTGAGATAGGCACAAGAAGTGCTACTGTTGATAGTACAGACTGTTAGTATCTGCAATCCTCACAAACGATTTTTGCTTCACTACTATAAGAGATTCTTTTGTTACCTTTTGTTCTTTAGACTTTCTGCCTGTTTCTCAACAACTCTATTCCACTGCAACTTTCTCAGTAATCCTCTTCCTTATTGAAACATTCTCTCTACATTTTCTTGTTTTATTAAACTATGAGAGGGTTTAGTTGTTTGGACATAACGTATTATGAAATAGCAATTGTGCACTGCTAACCAGGGTTTAAGTGGATTGTGTGAATGCAGCTATGGACTGGTAGCAGTTAGCCCATGTTCACTTCGTGGAATAGATGGGACAAGATAGATTTGAATCTCTGCTTAACTTATATTCTGTGGGCAAAACTATCTCAGGACTAATAGGATTACTTGCAAGTTGTTGTTTTTTGCTTTTTTTGTACTTTTCTTCTATTTATTTGGAGCAGGATAATGCAAGGCTTAGTACTAGATGTAGCAATTAAACTCTCTATCTGTTCCAAGCAGAACAAAAAAGATTATATCAGTACATTTACTGCAGAAAGTTAGGAAGCCATAAACACAAAGAAATTTTCCATCTAATGGCACCTCAGAAGTCCTTTATATATGTTGGATCCTGCATTTAAATCTTGGTCCTCTTTCTCCTGTCTATAAAGCCTTGAACAGAGAGACATTTACAAAATGCCTTTGTCTGCCTCCTATCCAGCTTTCATTTAAGCTTTAAATTTAAAGATTGAAACCTTTCCTTCCATGCTGTTCTGCTGAAAATCACTGTACTTTCTGTTTATCCTAAGAGGAAATGCAGTTCCCATTTCCTTCAGGTCAAAAGGCCTTAAAACCTAGCACATCAGATAGACATAACTACTTGTTTTAAGCAGGCCTAAGCAGTTCTTGGAGATTCATTAAGGGAAAACATATTGTGGAGTGCAGCAATTCTTGAAACCAGGCCCAAAGCTTATTCTTCACAAACAGCCCATCTGTATAGATTTCGTATGAAGCAAGTATCTCCTCTAGACATATTTACTACTTCTGTTTTTCATTTTTGTTCATTTCTATGCTATTTCAGGAACATGAGGCTAAGCAACTGCATTGTTCTCAGAATCGTGTTCAAAGCACATGTTTTTAATGGCCTTCACTTTTTTTCTAAATTCCTCCCATCTTTTTTGGGGGAGGGGAGTTTGTTCCTGATAATTAAACTCTGTTTTTTTGATTAGGAATTTATAGAACAAAATTTTAATTACAATGTTTGGATGGTAAGCAATTAGCAGACTAAATGTTTTGCTGTTGGTAGTGGGATAGTTATGTCTTGTCTGGAGAAATACCAATTGCTGGGCACATTATTATGGGAGGTTAAACCTGAGGTCAGTGAATTGGAACTGCCAAATACATCACATTCTTTAGGCAGGTCCTGCATGGCTAACAGAAAACAGAGCTTCCTTCAAACTCCAGCAGCTGGCTGGGAAGATCTTTCTTTCCCCCTTTTTTTAAATAGCCATATGCAATGCAAAATGACCAAAATGTCAGATTGTATTATAAATTAATCTCAGTGTAACAATTACAAAAACTCTGTGGAAGTTTGAGCCTTTTCAAAATATTTTGATAGGCTAAAATAAAAAAAAACAGTGAAAAGATGATAAAGCACTTCTAGACTATCAAGTCATATCATCTTACAATACAGGTCATTCATTTGGAAGAATAAAAATGGCTTGTTCACATGAAAAATCACTTAAGGGCTTTTTAAGGCTTTTGCTTCTATGAGCACTACTTTAAGAATCAATAATGTGGGAACATTAAAGAATGCATGGTAATGCAGTCTATTTTTATATATTAATTCAGAGTACAAATAAAAGAACCCAGTTGATCAACCACATTCTTGACCTGATTTCCATGTTCTGCCCCTCACGCACCCCTCAAAAAGTTTCCTGTTGATCATATGAAGATTAACTGAAGTGCCTCAGGAGAATGCATATTTCAGCACTGGTACAGCCCAACTTCAGTATTGCCTGGTAAGTGTAGATTTGTTACCATATAATCCTGACTGAATCCAAGAGAGACTTCTTGAATTCTTCCTTGTTTTTGTAGAGATTTATGCCTTTGCTTGAAAGTTTTACTTTTATATGAACTATTTCCCAGTGTTAATAGGTCTGTGTTTTTGAAATGAAAATAGTACCAAAAGGACTTATTATATTTTCTTGGATAATTTATTCCAGTCTGCAAATGGTTTCAGGGTTATTCTTCAGTTTGAGAGTGACCACTTCCCACACTTCTTATAAGTAAAATCTATAGTTCCATAATTTCATGTGGAAGATTTATAAGAGCCATGTGATTTTCCAGGGAGAAGATCATGTTGCATCAAGTAAATAAATACTGTAAATAAGCTTGTCAAGGCAATAGCACAACACATCTTTTCTGAGTAACTTTAAGGTATGCATCTTTTTTTTAATCTATAAAGTCTCCTGACAACATTGTTCAGAATTTACAAAAGTTGGCTGATATAATGCAGGTATTGCTCTAAGCCATGGTTTGATAAAGATGTGGAAGCCAAGAAACATTTACTGGCAATTATAAGGTTCATAAAGCTAATTAAAATATAATGTCGATGTAGGATCATCTGACACAAAAGCAGCTTTATGAATAAGTTCTCAAACATCAGAAAAGTGTTGCTATAAAAGACAGAGAGACCTGGGCCTGTCTCTCTCTAGCAATAAGAAATAAGACCTCAGTTTATTTTGACTTTTCTCCACAGACCACCATATAAATGTCACATTTCTTATAAATAATTGTATTCCACCTGAGACACAGGAGAAAAAAATTAGAGAACCATACAAGGATATCATAGATCAAAAAGTCCCACTATAAAATCTAAAGTTGTAGCATGTAAACCCTTCTAATAACCAATGGAAAACAGGTTGGCCAGCAGTTTTTTTTTTTTTTTTTTTTTTGAGAAAAATATGTGTGTATATGGGAATGAGAGGCTTCTATGAAGGAAACTACACCTACCCACACCACTAAAACTTTTCAGAACTCATGAAAAAAAAGTCTCCAAATCACATTATTAAACAGTTGAAAATTACATACTAGTTAGATGTAAGCGGTTTCTGTATTATCAGTAATTCCAAGCCTCTCAAACTTTGAAATAGTGTTGTGGACCCTCAAACCTATGTGTTTTAATAGGATGCTGGTTAAACAGGGAGATTAAGTTCCTGATTTAACTTGATTTTTACTCATTAGATTCTCTTAAGCCAGACAATATTACTCACAGCTTTCTTGGGTGGTTATGAGAATAAAGTGGAAGTGATGAGAACCAGTTTGGTCTAATTGTTAAAGTAGCAGGCTAGAAAATGGGAGAATACAAGTTGTAGTCCTCTTTTAGGCATGAAAGCTATCTGGGCAACTTTGGGCCAGTCACTCTTTCTCAACCCAACCTCACAAGGTTCTTGTTGGAAAAATAGGAGGAAGAAGAGGTATTACGGTAGGTATGTTGACAGCCTTATTTAAAAAAAAAATAAAGGCAGGATATAAGTAAATAAACTATGCTTTAAGCTACTTGAACAGAAAAGTAGGATATAAGCTGATTAATTATTTATGTGATTCATAGCGAATTGTTCTCTAAAGTTTCAGATGGACCTATGTAAAGTGATTACAATCCATTTCAACAAAGTGATTTGGCCCAAGGAAATGATAAAATTCACATTAACCACAAAAAAACAGACCTCTCTACTTGTTTTGATCAAACAATGTTGGTAGCCTTGAACTGAAAAATCATTTGTAGGGAGGGTTGCTTTTGGATTGATCACAGTGTACCCTACAGCTTTACTAAGATTCCATGCTGGCTTGCCTTGGATGACCTTCAGTGCAGAGGGAAAGATACCAGGTTGGTCAGCTCAATGTTTTTTGCAAGAGGGTCCACAGATGAAGTGGACTTAACCAACCTGGAAGGCAAGATGTTTTTGGCAAGCTTGTCTGGAAGAAGTGAGGAATGTGTCCCTTGAAGCATTGTTCACTTCATTTCTCTCTTTGAAGTGAGAGGAGCCCCTTGCTTCATGAAGCAGTTCATTTCTTCAACAGTGTGTTAAAACTTTGCACAGCTCTGCTTTGTGTTTCTTTCTTTGTCTTGGTCAGGATTTGAGGTACAGTAGTTTTTATGAAGTTGAGATTTTCATCAATTCTTCCAGCAGTAATCCATTGACATCCATTTAGAGACAAGAATAATATGTCCAACACAGATTCTACCATTACTACAAATGTCCTTTAAATCAATACATTTATTTATTTATTTAAAGCTAAACCTAATGTTTAATCAATACTCCAACCTTCATTTTTTTCACTGTTAGTTTTTAATCCCTAATTTTAAATTAGTTAAAAAAATAGAAGCACCTCTTTGATACATAATGGACACAACTATTTTTAACAATTTGATCTTTTCAAAAGCTGCTCCTGAAAGTTGAACAACCTCTTAGAACAGTAGTGGAATTCATTGGTGATGACTGTGGATAGTTAAGAGAGGGTAAGAGAGGCAAGTGCAATATTTGTACAAAACCACCTTTGACACAATCTATTTTGTCTCTTGTGGTAGTAAAAGAAAAAAGTGATAAAGCTGTCTTGTTGCCTTATAATGTAAGTTCTGTACATTATATGATACAGAACTTTCAGCATCAATGTACTAGAATTTCTGTATGTATCTTGCAATAAGTAGCAAGGCATATTCATTTACTTCTTTTTAAAAGAAAAGAGAAACTTAAAACTTTCTCCATGGCTGATGAATCCACAGTTGGAATATTTATTCTCTCCCCTCTTTAGAACACATATTTGCTGAAGAATGCAGTTAGTACAAATATAGATCTAGCAATAACATTGATTTTGATAGCAATTAAATGCTTATCCTTTTCAAGCAATGTTTTTTCTTTCCCACATTTGGAAAGGGTGGGGAACAGAAGGACAGAGGAAGTAAGATTCTGTGTTTTAAATCTGTTTTTAATGGCTTGGTGGAGATTTGGCTATTTGTTTTTACTCTTTTGGTCCAGAGTAATTTTTTTAGCTGACCCCTGGGATTTCATGACATACCGCAGCTAATGAATGAATCATACTTTCAAAGCATAAATAAAAAGAGCTAGGGTTTAACTCTCACTGCAAAAAGGAAAACATGCAACTGAGATGGGTAGCAGGTCACTACTACTTTATTGGGAAGATCAATATAGAAGGAAAAGGTAAGACTGAGGAAAGCAAAAAGCAGGGACAAAATACCTTGATAAATATTTACTGAACTCTGATTATCCAAGTATGTTGACGCTGACATTTCTCTCCATGTGTTCTGTCACATCAAATCTCAATGAGACAATAGAAAGCACGAATTGAGGTACACAAAAATACAGAAAGAAAGCTAACAAGGTAGAAGTATTATAGACTTAAAATCATGGGCAGCTACAACAGCTGTTGAGTGATAAAAAGGTATGTAACTCAAAACAACAGAACAGCCACCTTCAGCCATTTGCATGGTGGAAAACACCTAAAATAAAATTGGAAGATATTTCAGACCACTCTGAAATAAACAAGAAAAACAAATGCTCCTTTTCTGGAGAAAAATATGTTTTGTCACAATACAAAGGTCCAGTTTTTAGTATTGTATTACTTTGAACCTCCACCCAATATTCTGAGCACGCAATCTCTACTCAGGAATTAGTAGAAGCTGGGCTGAGCTTGCCTTCAGATTAAGCCTTGCTTGTTGGTAAAGATCAGTGTTACCATCAATATCCATTAGTGAAAAAGGGCTCAAGATGTAGTGAAGGAGCAGGAATCTATTCATGGCCTGGATATGGAAATATAGATTCCTACATAACATTCCCAAATCTGTAGTGCAAACCACAAAATATAACACCAAGTTTCATGCTTGTTCCATTTGCTTTGAAAATGACAGCTAGTCTTTTAAAAACCCACTGGGGTAGTAATTTTACTGGAAGTCCCTTGCTAGTAATTCAATCCTTCAGCTTTCTTACAGATTTCTAAAGGCAAGACATGTTCATTTTATGGTTGGAACTCTGGTGGCTAATTCTGATTTATTTTTGGTTGCATGTCAACACAGCTGATGTTGGCATAGTTTGCCATTCATGAATATTAGCCAGGAAAATAAAAAACCATACTTTTTCCTGGAATTGCCTGTAGCCAGGTGCCAGAGGACTATGAAGGGGGTGGGTTGCTATGCTGTTCAAAGCTTGTAGAAGTAAGTGCTAAATATGGTAAGAGATAAGGCAAAATAATCAATCCTACTGGCCAAAAATCCACAAAAAAGCCAGGCTTTATAAACTACCAAGTGTCTTAATAAATACATTTTCTGGTAGGTTAGAAAGGGAAGACACATGAATGAGTTGTAAAACTATGGGAGTGTTCCCCAGTATAGGACTCCTATTCATGCCAACAAGATTTAGTTTGTGCAGACTTGCTTTGAACTTGCCAAGAAATGTGGCATTCTTCATGCCCTTGCCAAATTGAATGTCCTCTAATATCTGCCAGAGGAAACAAGGTACTATGAAATTCATAGCATGGTGACTTATAAGATCATTGATTAAGTCAGTTTTATAAAATAAGACAGTGGGTCCTGGCTAAACAACAAACTGAAGCTAAAAATAAAAGATAGCAGCTACAGAACTGATCAGATTTTTCCTCTGATGCTTCTGTCTTGCTCCTTCTGATATCAGGTAATTCAAAGTGAGCCTTCCTATTCTTCTACCATATCCCCAAAATGTCTTTTCTGCATGATGATAGAGGAAAATGTTGAAAAGTGCCAGACCTATCTGTTCTGTCATCAGAAGAGTTTTAGAGACACAGTATTCCAATTTCACTCTTCCAAGTAAATAATAGGTTTGCTATGTCGTCTTGATTTTCATGTATCTTCTCTAAACCTCACTTAGAATTTAGCCCAATTCTTAATATATAAATACATCTCAAAACATGAACGTACAAAACTATTTATTAACCAAACATCAACATGAAAGAGGTGATATACCCATTTGGTTGTTATAAAGGCAAAAGTGAATGGTATTTTCAACGTATGCTGTCAATCTGTATTTTTTACATCTGATCTTTTATTTACAAACTAATAACAATAATAACAACATACAGATGATTGAAGGGACACTTTCCTTCAGCTGCTTATTAATGCAGTTGACTGACTTGAAATATATCCATTTAGATGCTTTATTGAGGTAAAATAACATGCTTCCATCAGGAGCTTTGTCTCACTGAGGTACAGCAATTTGCTTCTGCAAAGGGCTACAAAAACTGGTCAGATATTGGGATGACCATTAGGTGGCAGCAGCATGTTAAAACTGTTCTATGGGTCTCTTTACTGCCATCTAATAGTCTCCTGGATTTATGCAACCAAGTTATAATTGTGCCTTTTGAGATGGATTGCAGCTAATCTGCAGGGCCTAATATTGATTTTGTCAGACTTGCTCTGGAACAGTGAAGAGCTCCTAGAAATATAAGCATAGTATTCCCCCTTACCTAGTACTGATTCTTTTTTACTGGCATTGCCAAGGGTTTATCCAGAGATCTTCTGCACACAAAGCATGTACTCAACCACTAAGTTAGTGTCTTTTTATTTTAACTATCTCATATTTGATGCATAGCCAAATTAGAAATGACATCTTTGGCACCCAATTTCTGTAATGAAAGCCAATAAAACTTTGGGTAGATATGTTCTTGGGTTAAGGAACTGTGACTGTGTTTTCTTAAAAAATAAATAAATAAACGATTTAACTTCAAAAATCACAAAGCATAATGGCACAGACTGTTTTTGTTGAATCACATGTTCTATGATAAATGGCTCATGAATCAAGGGCTGGCAGCTTAGCTCACTGGAGTTTATTAATTCTTGTACTGTTTATCCCCTTGCATGTGGCCTAGCAAAAGCAATTTGATCTTCAATATACCAATCTTACACATTACTTTATCATTTTACAATAGGCTATGCAAAAAAAAAATCCCTCTGAAGTAAAACAATGGTATGGTGGTGGGGTTTTCTGCTTGAAACTGTGATGTTGCTGGAAAATGCAACTACAACTTAAAAAACACCATTGTTCTAGAGCAATGAGGTGAGAATACAGCTTTCTGCACCTGGATGAACTTTAAGAAGTCATTGTTTCTCTGAGTTTAAATCTTATTCTGCTACACATATATAAAATATGAATAATAAAAGTTTGACAGAAAGATAGCATGCTATAGTAATCAGGGTGGTGCTATAATAGTAATTGGTTGAACAGCTTTTCT
This sequence comes from Crotalus tigris, assembly GCF_016545835.1. Taxonomy (NCBI): domain Eukaryota; kingdom Metazoa; phylum Chordata; class Lepidosauria; order Squamata; family Viperidae; genus Crotalus; species Crotalus tigris. The sequence continues at coordinate 105,921 of NW_024097285.1, forward strand.
GAGATTTAAAAGAAAAGGCTCAGGTGAAAAAGTAAACGATTCCACTTTATAAATAAAATGGAACAGCACTAAAATGGACATATATCTAAGCAAAAGAGCATCTGCATTCAGCATGCAACAAATTGAAGCACACGATCTACATTCTGTAATTTTGTCTTCCACACTAACAAGGAGACTGTTGTGCTTAACCTGTCCTATGAGCTGTCCAATTCTTGTTTGTTTGCAATATACAAACCCTAACAAGGAAAAATAGATCCTCCATAACCCTCAGTAGCCAACAGACAGCAAGAATACATGCATGTTCTTGGAAACATAAATGTTCAATGTTTCCCATTATGAGAGAGACCATAGGTATGAGTGCACATGTGAATGATTGTGTGTGTGTGTGTGTGTGTGTGTGTGTGTGTGATTCATTCATTCATTCATTCATTCGAGTTAAGATTTGGAAATGTAGAAATTGTAAGTGGAATATTAAAGTGCTAAAAATATAAATATGGAATATAAAAGTGCTCTATTTTAAGGAAGCATTTTTTAAATCGTAATGGTAACAAGACATTTGAATCATTCTGAAACTACTCTTTTATTTAACCAGTTATGAAAATATTGTAGAATATAAACTATATATAAAAATGTGTTTTTATATATAGATACAAATACAATGTTAATTAACCAAAAACAGGTTATAGTGAAGAAAAGATCTAGAAAAAAGGCTATAAAATGTACAGTAAACATGATGAAGATCTGTTTAAAAACAACTTTTACAAGAAAAAGTCTGAATATTAGAACAAAACTGTGAATGAGAGGTGGAAACACAATCAGACCTATCATAAATGTCTTAGTATTCCTTTTAAATGCAAAAATTCCAAAAAACTGCCACAAATCAATTGTTTGTCAAGAATTATGCAGCTATATTTTTGTCTTGTTACTTTTATACTTAAAATATTCCATACAAAGTTTGTTTAACTCATCAACTAATTAATATTAATAACTTATTGAATTGGTGTATATGTTTATTGGAAATGTATTCACATATTGCCAGTTTTTGTAACTGAGTCTCAATTATAATTCTTTGATATTTCATCCAAGAATGTCAGGGTTATAGAAACCCAAATTCTGAGTAAAGGGAAAAACTCCAAAGTTGTGGCTAAAGAAAATGAACAAGAATTTCTATGAAGAAACAAAGCAAAACTGAGAATACACGTTTGCAGAGATTTAAAAGAAAATAGCTGCTGCATTGTTTTCACTTACCTTTAATATTGCAGGATAGGAAGGCAGAGAGTCAAGTAGATAAGGGTCTAATTTTTTACAGATAAACTATCAATTGGAACTCTGCAGAAAGACAGATACTCATTACAAATTACAGGTAATGATCATTGGGTTTTTCCAATCACAAATACATTGGAAAGTCACTTAGCACACTAAAAAAGTATTTATTTATTTTTTCTCCAAGGAATCATAGGAAAATCATTGACTGGTTTTAGCAATTGTTTCAAAATCAAATTAGTTGTCCCAAGTGAACATTATCTGTCCAAATCAAATACTTTCTTTTTTATTTTTATTTTAAAAGTTTTTTATTTGTAATACAATTAAAACAAAAATGGACAAGCATGACATTCCAGAGTAAGTATAGTTTATTTCTCGTGGTACAAAAAAATAATACACCATTTTAACCTCTATATAAGTCTCATCCTTCTATGTAATACAATTAAATATACAATTATATGTACAGTTATATATACAAATCAAACACTTTCTTATGCAATTTTTTAAAAATCCAAAACTAACAAAGACATGTTCACATCTGAAATGTGCATGTTTCATGCCAAAAGGCAGCTGTAGAAGGTCTGAAATGTTTACCCACACTCTCTGCAAAACAATTGGAGTGATTAATGAATCTCTCTTTTATTCATTGTTATAGAATGAAATCCCTCAAATCTTGCTTGCACTACAGGTGTAAGCATATATAGTCTTCTAATTAATAACTAAAGACCAGAATTAACAGTTTTCTTAAAAAAGGTAATTAAAGAAGTTTAATTTCAGATTCTCAACACTACTTCTATGAAATCTGGTAGCCTTCTTCCTTTCATATTTGTCTATTATTCCTGCAAAATGTATCCTATTCTGTTGGACAACTAAAATAAAAGTTGCAATCACTTTGGCTTTTCCCAGGCTAATCAGCAAAATGCCTGGGAATGAGTAGGGTGTGACACTATTGCAGAAGTCCATTATGTTTAGCATTTGAGTTAAAGAAGACAACTTCCAATTACATCAAAGTCAAAATGGGCTATTTCCAAAGTGCTCACTTGAATCTTGCACACCTCAACATCAATCTAGTGGGCTAGGAAGGGTTCCAGCTTATGTATAAAAACACTTAGGGTTAACAGCTAGTCAGTGCTGACTTACTGTTAGCCCCGTCTTTGACACACGTAACCAAAAAAATGAGGCACTTCGTCAAGAACGGAGAACATCCAGTTTATTTCACAAACGTAAACGGAATAAAGTCAGCACTGACTAGCTGTTAACCCTAAGTGTTTTTATACATAAGCTGGAACCCTTCCTAGCCCACACCCCTGTCACCGCCCATACACCGCCACCCACCTACGGACCGCCCCACACCTCAAAACTTGCTGCATCATGATGACTGAACGCTTCCCGACGACCCGGCCGCTTCCCGTTGCTTCGATCTCTTCCCGAAGCTTCTGCCGTCTTCTTTCGACTCTTTGAAGATGTCCCGTGGCCACTATTGAGTACGCATGCGTTGGATTGCCTGTTCTGTCCTTCACGCATGCGCGGCTCTAGAGATCATGATTGCATGCCGGGCCGGCTTCTGCGCATGCATGGCCACCGGAACGATGTCGGGCCGACCGGACGTCACACAGAGTGGCGAGTGCCTTGCTGCCGCAGGTAGGTTCAGCAGTTGGTTGCAGCACGGCCCGACATCTAGTATGGATGGAAACAGGGTCTATTTTTAAAAATGATAGAGCACCTCTATATTTTGTAGCATGGAAAAAATAGCCCTCTTAATTCTTTATTAATACACAATCCATTAATTAAAGATCACCTTTGGTGAATGTTAGTAAATCATATTCTCAGAGCCATCTGACCTATCAGTAGACTGGGCTCTTTGACCTTCTGCAAAGTCTCAAGAAATGAAAGATTCTTCTTTCATTTGGGAAGAATAAAATATGTAAAAAGCAAAAGGGTTATAGAAAAAAAAACAAAATAGGGGGAATACTGAGTCAGCAAAGATACTAGCAATAGGCCATTGTGGAATCTCCACTTCTGCCAATGGATGAAAGAACTATTGCAATGATCACATTGGTTTCAATTTCTGGTAACCAAGACAGAAAAATTGGGATCTATTTGCTTGTACTGGCCCTCCTTCTTAAACTGAATGACAGATTACAGATACAAACTCCCTGCTTGATACTGCCATGCTTATTTTGGGAAACAGAGGAATCTGTTCTGGACTGGGATTATAAGTTTTTCCTCAAACAATGATCCTAATGCATTCAGTTTGGAAAAAGACAACCTTTTCTCTACATTGTATCAGAATAGTACTCTGTTTAAAAGGCTCACCAAGGCTTAATGAAGGCTTAATGAAAGAGACAGAATCATAGGACAGAACCATAACATAACCATAACCATTTATTTATTTATTTGTATCCTGGCATTATTTTTTACAAAGAACTCTAGGCAACCTTATACATTCTGAGGACACATTTTTACAAGTATTTATTAATCTTTTTGAATTATGCATTTCCTGATTTTTCTTTCTATCTTTATTTTGAGGGAAATACGTACAAGTAGCCACCAACAAAGACATTGTTTAAAAAGAAGGTATAATTTGTTCAGTGTTAAAACACATGCTTCCACCTGAAATGTGCAGGTTTCTATCCTAGTTATAATCACAAGTAACACAATTCAAACATCTCCCTTTTGGAGAGTATTGCAATTAGATTACACAATATTCATGGGGATTCATTCACAGATTAATTCTATGAAAAACTTCATATCTTCATCTAATGGAAGAGGCTGCACACCTTGCTTCATGATAAGATAAGCACTGGATATTTATTGGAGAGTCAATTAATTTTTGGCTTCTGAAATTGTTACTGTCTGGATATTTGTGTTGTGCAAATCCTTTGTTTGGACTGCAAGTAGTATGGCAAAATGTTTCATTTTGAATTGCTGGAGCAGCCAGCAATTCTTCCAGCAGCAATTCTTGGGCAGCATTTTATAAATTGTTCATGCTAACACTGGAGACATGTGTATAAAAGTCACCAAATCTCATCTTTTTCTCTAGTAGTCTTTTACAGAAATAACCTTCTAATCTACAGTTTCAATCTATGCTACAAAGTTATTATTAAATAATAACAATAGAATAAATCTAACATTGAAACTACTAAATTTAAATGGCACATTTTTTCTTGATTGGCATCACCATTATTCTAGCAAAAATAAACTCCTCTACATTTATTTCAAACTTATTAATTTATGCTAGCTGAGGATCTTTGGATCTGTATGCCCAATAAATGAGTCATAATGAAATAGATTTAAGTAAGGCTTTTAATCAGGTATTACACATTCTGGATTATTCTCACGCTTACAGGAACCTTTCTGAATTATATTTCCTTGACTAACTTGTCAGCTGTCTACACCCAGTGGCGATCAAAGTCAGGTTTGATGGTTTTAGGAAATTGGTTGTTCTTTTTAAGTTTGCTTCCCTTTATGTCCCAAAAGACTCTGTATTAAATAGTTATCCGGCAATTTGATGCCTATTTTAGCATATGAACTGTTTTAACTTTTTCTGACTTTTCCAGAAGGTTTAATAGGAAAAAAAAAGTTTTATTTCAGGAAGGAAGTCACATTTCCATACCTCCTGAATGTAGAGTTGCAGCCCCAAGATTTTGACTTGTCCCCCATTGCCATGCCCTACAAATGCCTGGAGCTTTTAGCAAGAAAGTCATATGGATCTCTGAACAACTATTATTATTCTGTGATGGATTCTTTGGGGAAATTGTACAGATAGCTGACAAATTCTATGTACTAGGGAGGCTTTATTATACAAAATTGCATAATCAAGGTATTTCTTTATTTAACATATCTCTCCGTTTGCCCAAGCCAGAACATCTACTTTAACTTGCCTTTAGCCACCTTGGCTTTAAGCTGGCTGTGTTGCTGACTGGTGTTGTAATATTTTCACTTAGAGCCTTAGCCTACCATTCCAAATTGATACAATGCTTTGGCTTCTCATAGTCTTCTTATTTTGTGTTGTAGGAGGAAGAAAGTACATTACAACTTTTGCTAAATGGTTTAAATGTACCTTCCAATTTTGTAAAGGACTATGTAATCCACAACATTTCCCCATCTTATCATGATCAGCTATATTAACCTTCGGAAGGTTGTAGAGACCCTATACATTCCAAAAGGCATATTGGTGAATTGGAATAGTTCTCATGCAATAACAAATATTGCTGGTTGGTTTTTTGGTATTTCTGGTTTTCTGTTATTTTCAGCTCAGTAAGAGTGGCTGCTGTTTCAAACAGCTGCAGAGGCTTTCAGTCTGTTCAAAGCATGGAAGTGAGGGAAAAGGTGCCCTACTGGTTTCTGGAGGGCTGTAGGTGAAGGACAGTGGCTGTCAGGCTCTGATTCTATCAGTTTTGTGATTCTGGTTTATTGGAATCCATTTTGTTTTTGCTGCCAGTTGCTCACTGCATTTTGTCCTAGTGCTGGTGCTGCTGCTACCACCAGCGTGTCATCACCAGGCTGCCACCCACTCCTCTTCCTTTCTCTTGCAACTTCTTCAGTGATCTTCTTTCAATGTATACACCACATTCAGGTATCTTTTACAGTTGGAATCCCAGTTGTGGTCCAGTGCTGCTCAAGCTGCCTTAATGTTCCAGAGTGGGAGAAAAACAAGAGGGAAGGAAGGGCACATGCTGATTGTTTCCACATACGGATACCAGAGATAAACAAATATTTCTGCCAATGAGGCCATTGGCCAGAACCTAAGGCTTATCTTCTGGGGCCTTGGTTTAGAGTGAAGTATCACACAGACACACATTACCACAAAAAGCATAAAAATCAAGAATTTGCACTCCTAGAATTATACTAATCAAACAGAAAACACTAGTCAGAAGTAGTTTTTGCTATCCCAAAGATGCTTTTTCATGAGGCAACTGGACTTTCTTGTTTTTCTTTGAAGATGTTTCATTTCTCATCTAAGAAGCTTCTTCAGTTCTATGACCTGGATGACTGAGAATCTCCATAGACATTTAGCTTTTGCTGTAGTTTGCTTCACTGAAACTTCTAAAAGAACTAACTCTAGTTAAGTCTGCAGTGACTTAATGCCTGATTAAGATTGGCCAGGTAGGTCTTTGTCACAATCAAATTCCTATAAAACATTTGGACATTGGTGTAGTCCTCTTAAGGCTACCTTGATTATATTTGCTCAAAGTCACTCAAAATCCTCTTTAGCAAAGGGTCTGCATAGGCCATAGATGACCAGCTAGTGTTTGTTCTATCGCTGCCTCTGATCCCTCAAATAAATATTTATTCTGGCATTTGCCCAGTTTGTTTATCAACCGTTTACAGACTGGAGAGCTTAAGGAAAATTAATTGAGTTACTTAAAAATACTGTTTATTATTTTATAGCCTGCTTGAGACTTGTTTTCGCAGAAAGTAGTTTTGAAAACATTCCCTCTTGAAGATATACATGACACTCCAGTGGGTATTTTTGAAATCAGATGCACACAAAATTTATAAAAGATCTGTAAACATCTGTACATTTGTATGAGCAATAGTGTGTCTCAAAAAAGCATCTATGTATGTATCAGCCATTAATGTTATAGAATATTATAGAATATTCTATATTCTATATTCTATAGAATGTTATAGAACATTCTCAGAATGTACAGTGGAACAATAAGCATGTTGATTTCTGATGTTTCTTCAGTTATTGTCTTTCATTTTTGCATCCTTTCTTTCTTTCCTTTAGCTTAAATAAAATTATTATTTATTATTTATAAAATGTATTGGCTGCCTATCTTACCATAGGGTAACTCTGGGTGGCTTGCATATAAAACTAAACATAAAAAGTTAAAATCAGATTTTAAGACCACTTCACAAAGTAATTGACAAAAAGGAATTGGCAACCCATGGATATGGTTAGGGAGCACTTGCCCATAATGAATAAAGTTTTGAGGACTAGGCCAATTACACTCAAAAAGCTTACAGGAGCTTGTAATGTCATCTCAAAGTTTTTTCTGTGACTTTGGAAAATCATTGGCATAGCGCCAGAGGTTTAGGAAAGGGCACATGTTTTTCTTTTTTCCAGAAAGAAAGAAAAACCTGGGCAACTGGAGACTTGATATTGAATCAGTATGATATTAATTCTTTGCAAAATTCTGGAAATAATGTATTGCTTGACAGGATCCAGCATGGATTTACTAAGAACAAGTGATACCAAAAAGGTATCAACCTGATTTCCTTTTTTGACACTAGCTTATTTAATTGACCATTGAAATGCAGCAGTTCTTGGCATCAGAAAAACTTTTGACAGCTCATGAAATTCTACTAGAGAAAATATAGGCTGGATTATGCTGTCATATAATGAATGCAGAGCTGATTGAACCATTGTTCTTTGTCAAATTGGATCCATTCTAAGGCCCTCGACTCTTCAAGATATAAATGTTTAAATGAAAGTTTACAAAATATGAATATTTATTTTGCAGATAATACAAAAATAGGGGGAAATAGTAAATATCTTAGAGGAGAGACTCAGGAGGAACATGGCTGGTTAGAACATGCACCAAAAACCAGAAGATGACGGTCTACAGGGACAAGTGCAGAGAATGCTACATTTAGGTAGGAAAAATCAAAAGCATGAGTATGAGATAGACTCAGCTGGAATATATGTGAAATGAATATGGTTGATCACAAGCTAATATAATACGAGCCAATATAACACAGTTACAAAAAAAAACCCCAACTGCAATTCTACTTTATATTAACAGAAATATAATATGAAGATCAGAAGAATCATTATTCTTCTTTGCATTGGTCAGAACACACTTAGAATATTTATCTAGTTCTGGATACTAGGAAGAACTGGAAGAGAACAACCAAGATGATAAGAAACCTAGAAGAAATCAAGGAAGATATGGTGGCGGCACTGAGGTTGTTTATTGAGTTGAAAAGAAAAATATGGGACGACACAATAAACATCTTCAATTTTTTAAGGAGCTGTCACATGGAAGACAAAATTATTCAGAACACAGAATAGAAACAATGGGTTTAAATTACAAGGAAGTAGATTTGGGCCTCAGAAAAAGTTTCCTAACAGTAAGATCTGTTCAGCAGTAGAACAGACTGCATCAGGAAGTTGTGCACTCCTGAGGAGGTGGAGATATTTAAGCTAAGGCTAGATAGCCATCTAACTGGATGCTGTAGTGGTGAATTTCTGTACTGGACAGCAAGTTGGACCAGGTGATCACCAAAGTTCTTCGAATGCTGATATACTACAATATGATTTAAAAAATAAAACAAAAAAACCCTCTATATGTGGTATATAAAACGGTAGCAAATTAAGCAGAAAAATGTGTGATTGTATACAAATGGTGCTAACTATATAATGGATATAGACAAATCCCATTTATGTATCATCATCATCATAAAAAAGGAAAACCAATGTTTTTCACCTATTTATATTGGCATGTTTCCTTCCCACCCTTTCTTCCTCCTCTCTGGAATAAGCTGTTGGAGGTCTTCAAGCAGAGGCTAGACAGCCATTTATTGGAGATGTCTTATCTAAGGTGTTTCTACACAGAGTTGGAAAACCTTCCCACAAATTCATAACTGTATCATTAAAAGAAGACTCACTTTGTTTATTTACATTTCTCTTCTGGTCAAGGAACTATAATTGACTAAAGAAATCAATTTCCTTCCCTGAATTATGAAGTGACGTTGCTTATGCTGTATGCCTTTCCTTTGTTTTCTGAAACATCAATTATTTTAAGCCATTTGGTACTGTCAGTAGAGAACACGGTGGAGAGTGGGGGTGGGGGTGGAGGGGGAAATAGTTTCTCATTTAGAAAATAGAAAATACTATGTTATTGCTGATTTTTTTTAAAAAAATATGCTATTTATTCCAAAGGAGATTCTAAAAGTAATTCTTGAACAGTCCTATCATGTTATGAAATCAAATACTTCTGCCAAGCAGTTTTCCTTTTTTTCATGAATGCAAAAAGATAGCATTCATAGCCAATCACTGCATGCTTCATATTTTATTCAAATTTTGGAGATATGAAAGTACAATGTGTGAAAAACATTCATTGTACCTTTAAAGAATGAAAAGTTTTGTTATTGGGTTATTCTCCTTCCCCAGCTGTCAAAAGCAGCTTCAGAAATAATTTAAATCTGACCAGCTGAAACCAGCAAAGCTGTATTTTCTAATCATTGATGTATAAATTACCTATCTACAGTAAATGTAATTTTAAATGAAAAAGACAAACTATTTTTTCAATCATAGCACAATAGCCTGTAAAACTACTTTTTTCCTTTGTCCTGATGAAGTTTTTTGCAAACTGCAATTAGTAGAGTTTCAACATTACTTCACTGAGTGCTTCATGGAGTTGCAAACTTTTGCATTCTTTTCTTCCTGATCTAACAAGGGAGAAGTCTACAAAGGGAGAAGTCTACATGGCAACTGGAATCCTTTTGTTTCAGCTGTGAGACTAGGTCAATATTTTGTTCAGATATAATTACTCTTCTACAATCACACATTAATGAATACAAAAAAAGGTAAACACTTATAATCAAGGGCCACACAATCAACATAGTGTTCTGACTGGGAGATACAAGCCAACCTTTAAAGGAAACTTGTGCTACATTTGTTGTGTTTATAAATGGTAGCCAATGTCATGATCTCCCAATGAAACAATGGTATATTAGAAGCAAATCTCTTCAAATCCAACATAATGAGTGAAAAATGCTGTCAGGGAATCAAGGTGAAACATATGTCACAGATCTTCTTTGCACTTTTTCCAAAGTCTCAACTTCTTTTTTGTAATGTGGTGTTCAAAACTGGATGCAGTATTCCAGGTGTAGCCTTACTAAAGCTTTATAAAGTGGTACTAATATTTCACGTGATTTTGATTCTATGCCTTTGTTTATACAACCAAGGATTGTATTAGCTTTGGGGGCTGCTGCCACATATTGCTAGCTCATATTTAAGTGATTGTACACTAGGACTCCAAGGTCCCTGTTTTTGAGCCTAATCTGTACTTGTACTTTGTTTTTTCCTGCCTAAGTGTAAAATCTTGTTTTTCTTTATATTAAATTTAATGTATCTTAACCATGTTCACTGAATATTTTCTTATATGTCCCCTTGTTGTTATGACTGCAGAAGCAATATTGTCTCAGATCTGGTCTGTCAGCTACAAACTACTGTTTCTTTCATAGAGAGCCTTGGAATTCAAGATAGACAAAATGAAATCTTAAGCTTCAGGCAAGAAAGCAGACAGTCAGTATGGATATCAAAGAGCCATTCTTCAATGGTAAAGTATATTGTTTTCAGAAATAAAGTTGCTACCTATTGCCTTGGTTGAATTCTGACTCTCTCGGGGTAAAGGAAATCATGTCAGAAAGCTGAACCACCTCTTAAAAACTGGGAAAGCTGCTTCTAGAAAAGACAGGATGGACCACTGCACCTATTCCAAGTGTTTTCCCATTATTTGGGTGACATCTACTCTGTTACCCTTTCCAATCTGTTGACTTGAATTCTTGTGTTTGCATCATTTTTACATATTTATTTTTGTTACAGTTTTGGTAAATACCTTCCCATTAAATCCATAGATTCTGGCAATGTGCAATGTAGTTGTAAAAATAAGACTATTCTAAGATAAAAACCTGCAAACACTACAGCCATATTGAAGAAGAAATGGCACCTCAAATATGTGCATCATACAGAGTTTCTTATTCATCACTGGATTTCAGCTATCAGATATAAATAAAGTAACGAGTGATTGATTGTTATTATGAAGTAGTTCCTTCAGTTTGGTTGTCCTAAGAGAAAAAAATCATGAGCTCTACTTATATTTGGAAACAGAGGCTGGCAGGAAAGCTACATAATAATGGAAAGATATATGAGGGGGAGTAAGCCCCTGAGAATGAGGAAGTAAACAAATGCCTCCTTTGTAAGGGAAGAAAACAATAGGGTAACTGAAGGATTCATGCCAAATCTGTTGGGTTTGTTTGTATGTATGTTTACTTGTTTTAAATAGCATGGGCCTCACATTAATTTTGCTGTTAATTAAAATGAAAGGAAAATCAAGAATAAAAAAAAATACTTGATTCCACTAGAAACAGAAGAAAAGCACAACACATAAAACAAGTATAAATTGTTATTACATGTGTGTATGTAGTTAGCTTTCAATGGCTGAGTAATTATTTACACCGTAAATCATATTTTGTCAAAGGACCTTCCTTCTCTCTGTCCTGCCTTCTCACATGTGCCTGTCTCCCATTTGGGGTTCTGTTTCTTGGGTGCAGATCGCTTCCCTCATTGCTTCTGCCTTCTGTCCTTGTTACAATTTCAGTTTGTGAAAACCAACATCCATCCACTAGATATCCTCCCAAGCATTCACAATAAGGTGAGGTTTGCAGTCCAGAGAGTGGGATCCAGCCCATGTAATTTAAGATAGCATTGTGGTTTCTTTCTTTCCCTAAAGCTGTTTGTAAGTTTTAGAATTCTAAATTTGAGAAGTTGTTGTTAATTGTTGTATGCTTTTGTTGTATAAGTGAATCCTCATTAATCTGCTTCTGCATGGTGAATCCCTGATGGCTGCTTTGAAGACATGACAATTATAGCAATAATTTCCAAGTCATTTACTAATCATTGCCAATTTTCATGCAAGAAGGAGTCAAGGACTTGTCCAAACCACTCTATCTTGCACAGAAATGCCATCAAGTTCTGGATTTTTTTTTATTTATTTTTTTCTTGCAGTTTGTTTGCCCCATCTATTGCTAAGAAATGATTTTTCTCCCTTTGTGGTCTTTATAAAGAAGCTAACCCAGGAATTTCTCTTCCTTTTCCTCTTTTCCTTTTATTCATCTTCATTTTACATCAGTAACAAGAGAATATATTGTAATATGTTGTTAGCAGTACAGAATCATGAGATTGTCAGAATACATGAAACAAAAGGAAGCATAGTCATTTCTTAAAAATAAATATGCTGTGATTACATTAAAAGTCACAATTCCTGAAAATATATCTGTGAGCACACATAACATTAATGCTTTATTGTGGTATAGGTGGCAGTTCCTACCATGACAATGAAACAAATTCTTTGTGAATCAAGAAGCTGGCAAAACTTCAAAAGCATTATTTCACAGTTTGTGGAAGATATACCAACTCACATTCTTTAATAAAAATGACTAAGCCCACTTGGTCTGGTCATCAACAGAGCTCTTGCTTAAGGTTGTCCTCCACATTAAGTAAATGTGGTAAAGCCCATAAGGTTGACCTTTTCTGCAGAAGTTTTCACATTGTGGAACACGCTGCTCCTAGAGATATGCATGGCCCCTAGTCTTATGGCATTTTGGGAGCTACTAAGGACTACTTCTTTTCAGTTAGCCTTTGATGTAGGATGAAAATTTAGTTTAATTAATTTATGCTTATGTTTCTGGGTTTAAGCTCTCCTCTTAAGCTGTATGCTGCCCAGAGTCTTAAGTACTGAATCAATGTATTAATCCAGTATTGTAAAATAATAAATAATAAAATAACCCAATGAATCTGCAAGTGATCTTGAAATACTGTTTTCAAAATTTGCCAAAAGTTGAGTTTAAGAGATTCAAAATACTGACATCCTTGTTGAGTGTTTCATGATGAAATGACAGCCTACTTAACTATCTATTAAGAAACCCTGCAGTTTGATGTGCATTTTTTGAGTATTCCATATTGTCAGTTATTTGAGTATGGAAAATATTGTAAGCATTTTTTACTTTGCTAATTTCTATGATATGCATCTCATGAATGTTGCTATGCTCATGTGATAAATTAGACATTCAGATGTGATGATCAAGCCAATTAATGCTACACAATTGTACTGTAGATCTATACGTTCCAAAGAAAGTGTAATTTTTCTGTCCTGGATAAATAAAATTCAAAAATAATTTCACCTGGGGAAATTATAAATTTGGTCTTAGCAATTCACATTTGCAAATTGTCCTTATATTCAGTAGTATTGGCAGTTAATTAAACTGAACATTTTTAGCATATTATTCCATTTCCCATAAATTCATAGTCATATCTTTGCTTCCATATCCACCCTCCCACCAAAGTACCTATGTATGAAGAATCACAATGTCACACTTAACATAGTTTAATAAAGAGAAGGACCAGGGGGACATAATAGCAGTGTTCCAATATCTCAGGGGCTGCCACAAAGAAGAGGGAGTCAAGCTATTCTCCAAAGCACCTAAAGGCAGGACAAGAAGCAACGGATGGAAACTAATCAAGGAGAGAAGCAACCTAGAACTAAGGAGCAACTTCCTGACAGTTAGAACAATTAACCAGTGGAACAACCTGCTTCCAGAAGCGGTGAATGCTCCAACACTGGAAGTTTTTAAGAAGAGACTGGTCAGTCATTTGACCGAAATGGCATAGGGTTTCCTGCCTGAGCAGGGGGTTGGACTAGATGACATCCAAGGTCCCTTCCAACTTTATTATTATTACTATTATTATTACTACTACTACTACTACTACTGTTATTATTATTATTATTATTATTATTATTATTATTAAATTTTGTCCCATATTGTCCTGTTAATATATTGTTACTATGTACACTAATACTATAGTATAGCTTACACAATTACAGAAACTGTTTTGGCCTTAGTATAGGACTAAGGGACAATATATCTGCTTTTCTAAGGTGCTTTGCACATACCTCTCCTGCTATGGAACATAAACTTCCATATTAAAAGATAAACCACTTTTTAATAATAAACATGAACTGCTTTAATTGATTTCTGAAGTAAATTAATTACGAGGTACTGGCATGGATTTATCACCTTGATAAAACCTTTTCTTTTATCTGATGCATCTGAGGCAAGAATAAGCATATGATGGCTTTACTGAAAAAACTTTCTGTAGTTTTCTATTTCCTGGAGTTTCTCAGGATTTCAAGTAAGATGATCCAGGGCTGCTTTATATTAGGCAGGAAGTGCCTTCCACCAGCTGAGCTATCTCACTGGATCTAATAAACAATAGCAGTCAGAACATTAATTCAATAGATTAAGACTGAGCTTGAAAGCCACTTTTGGAGAGGTAAAAAACATATTAAGGAGGCAACTTTGATACTACCCAGAGCCAGAATTTAATATTATGATTCTGGATGATTTACTATTCAAGTTGAAGATATAAAGACCACCAGCAATAACACATGGGACAGAATGCACAAAGAATTGTACTCTCCAAACAATGACATTAGACTGATAGTACAAGGCTGTTCCATTGGTTATTTTATTGGTAGAATGTGAGTAAATTTATATATTTGATTTAAACTAACATTTAGATTTAAGTTCATAATGTTTTTGAGATGACTATAGAACTTCTAAGTACCAGTTTATTTGTTTGTATGAATGTATTAACTACTCAACTCCAACAGACTCTGGACATAAAAACTAGAGAAAAAAAACACATAAAAATATCAATCAGATGGGCAGCCCACAATAAAATAATCTAGTTGCCGAAGTTGTGAACCATTCTCATGTTTTACTGGTTGACTGTGTAGAAGCACCATATTGGCCATTGTAGGAATAACTGGTTCTTTGACTTGAACAAGTACAATTCTTGTTACGTTTTTTAAATCCCAGTCTGAGTTTTGGAGTAATGCTACTCTGGCTGGCAGGTAAATGAAATTATGTTTGGCTCACATGTGATTCTCCAAAGCATATGAAGTTTCATGATATATAGAAGAGAACCTAGCTTGATTAAAGATAGTTCAGGATAGATAAATAGTGAAATGCACAAAGGGTCACTGGAAGAGAACTGACTTTGAAACAATGATATTTTTCAGCATGTAAGAAACAGAATTGTTATTTCAATAATAGGCCTGGTCATGTACTATTCATGCCTCACACTGTTGTAGAAAAAGAAAAGCTTGTAAATTTTTCAACTTAGTTTCTCCCTGATTTTGGAATCCTAATGTACTTAGTTGTGTTGCTGAGAACATCAGGAATTCTTCTTTTTTAATTATTTTTTTTTTAAATCAAAATTTATGAAACGTTGGCTCCAGTTGTATCCTCACAATATTTTTTCATTTTCTGTAATCTGTTTAATTCCCTCAGGATTCTATTATATATAGCTGGTAATGTTTTCATAAATGCTGTGTTTTGCAAATTGATAATAGAAATGGGAAAAGTGTGCAAATGAAGTTAGACAACAATCCTATGGTTTTATTGAACGTTACGAGCATGATAAGAATAATTACAATAACTTCGATGGTATAAATTAGCAAATCTTGTGTATTTAACTTCAACAAAGATTTTATTTCATTAATCCATATGATGATTAGAAAAGCATGGGAAAGTAGCTTTTGTATTTTTTGTCATAAATGTGGAATGAAATTCACATCTATACTGTACTTTGAATGGTGAGATAATAATTTCATGTTTCTTTTTATACACAATTAATAAAAAATCTTCATTTAATTAGATAAAATCAGATGTACAAATAGAAGATAGGGTTTAATAGCAGATCAAATGAAGAGGATTGAAGGGGTATAATAATCTAGAGATCAGAAATATGATAAAACAATAATCAAAAGAAGAACAATGTCCAGAAAATAAAATGTAATGAAATCACAATGCATACACTGTTGTAGACCTTTGCATACTATTGTTTCAGACGAACATTAAGACAATGGAACATATCCACAGATGGGCAACGTGAAGAAGAGATTATTAAGAGATAATGGGATACCCAGATGACTTCCGAAATCTTATGACCTTGAAATGAATGTGCTTTCTATTATTGTAGAGTATAGGATTTGATCCTTGAACCCTAGGCCCCTGCAGTGTGGGGTGCACTGGGAGTTGAACCTTTCACCACTCCTTTTTTACATCTACATGCAACTGTTAAGGGAGTTCATCTGTTATTATGGGGTCCATTATCATCAGCAATTATATATCTCGACCCCTAGACAGAGAAGTGATGTGGTGGTGGTGCTGACTGAGCTTGGAGGCTATGAGAGTCCGAATGGGGAGGAACCAGCTTTAACTCGACCCTGGTAAAACTGAGTGGCTATGGATTTTTGCTTTGCGTCTTTTCCTAAGGACATCTATCCATCCTATCAGATCAGATAGGGTGGGCATACTCTAGTCCCTTCCCCCAAATATTGCCTTCTGTTGGAAGAAAGAAAGCATGCCTTTTCCATGGGAGCGGGCCTCCACTCTCCTAGCCTTCGCTAAATATTTGAAGATCTGGCTCCCCCCCCCTTGTCCCAAGCACTAGGATCAGATTGAATAACTAGTTTATTCAAAATTAGTTTTATAGTTTTAATATGGCTTTATATATTTTTTTATCTTTTGATTGGGACTCTCTCGGAGTTGATTTGAAGATGGGCAGCTATATAAATGTTTTAAATAAATAAATGAATAAGAAAGTTGATGCCATTCCCCAAGCACTGGAAAGAATTCCTAATGGTATGAGCTATTTAACAATCAACAGCATGCCTCAGAATGGAATGAATTCTCTTTTACTAGCATCTTCTAATACAAGCTCCTTTGGGCATTTTTTAAAATAATTTTGATTAAGCTCCTTTGGCCATTTAGTGAAGAAGGTTATTTGCATTAGATAAGGATTAGATTAAGTAACATTCAATACTCTTTTCAATTAAATTATTGATTTTACAATTAAAACATATTAATTTTAATTTATTTTTCCATTTCATAAAAATAAATTATTTGAACAGGTATATGCTTTTGTGATTCTTTTAATACAATATGGAAAATATATAAGAATATACCTCTATTAAAAATTGCTTTGTAGTCATATTCCAAGCAGGTGGCAGCATCTAACTAATTTTGGAGAATTGTGAAAAAGCTAACAGGATTGGACCTCATCATAATGGTAAATGGTCATACTCCAGAAGTTAGTCTACAAAATCAGAAAATTTACCTCTTAAATATGACTGGAAAAAACTGACAAAATTAAATTGGATGTTTAATATTTATAACGTTTTTACCCACTCTTTTTTACTTAAATTGTTTTCACCTATGAAACCAATCTGATTATTTTAGGAATGCTGTGCCAAAAGAATAACAAGTGGTCTAAGGTCAGATGCAGTATATTTAATCAAATGTTATCGGAACAACAGAAAGATTCTAAGGTTTAATGAATGGCTTTACAAGAGTTGAGCCACTGCCAAGATGATAAAGTTGACATTCTATAAAACAGTTTGCAGAGACAGATAAACCTTGGATAGTTTCCATGTAAAATGACAACCATTTCTTATGTTTTGGAATATTCATTGTAATGCCAACATCAGTGACTATTGTATTCAACTGTTATTTATATTGATTTTCATGTCCTATTAAAATTATCTACATTGTTTTGGGTTAGGTTTTTGTTATTAATGGATTTTCAGAAATATCCATTTAGGAAAAACAAGTTGCAGAATGCTGTCGATTTAATATATGGCAAATATGCTTCTCTCTCATTCTGTCTCTCCTTATTGAAAGTAGAAGAGATTAAAAGATTGTAATAATTATTTTCCTGGGCATGCTCTTCCATTATTATTTTTTTATAGCAATATGAAGGTGGTTTCCCACGACCTTGTTCCGGGATTTTTTTAACTAACCATTTTCTCACACAGTCCTGGATTTCCTGGTGCTCTCTCATCTAAGTATTAATAAGGTCTAACCCTGCATAGCATTTTTTCAGATCATCTAGATACTGTTATTTGTTCAAACAATCGCATAATAAAGACTTTGAAGAAGGGAGAACACAGTAAATAAAAATGACTATCCCACATTGTTCTATTTTATCAAGAAATGGGCTGTGCTCTACTTTGTCAAATACCTTACTAAAATCTTACTGAAGACTACATAAATTATGTCCACAGCATTACCATTATCCCCTAATTTAGTCACAGGCAATCAGGTTTGTCTGGCATGATTTTGTTTTGACAAACCCATGAGGCTTCTAATAATGATCTTGCTTGTTTCTAGGTACTCACAAATGTGTTGCTTAATTACCTTTTCCAGGATTTTCACAGCTATTGATATCAGACTGATTGGTCTGTAGTTTCCTGGGTTTACTTTTTTCTCTCTCCATTTTGTTGATCAGAACCATATCATCTCTTTCCCAGTGCTCTGGTAGTTCCCCTGTGCTTTAAAAGATTTTGTTCACTGGTTAACAATGTGAAATAGATAGTACCACCACCAGATGGATTCACAAGTGGCTGACCATCCACAGTCAACATGTAGTTTTTAATGGAATCTATATGGAAGAAATGGGTACCTCAAGGTTCTGTCTTAGGCCCAGGACTCTTCAACATCTTCATATATGATCTTAATGAGGGGATACAAGGGAAGCTCATCAAATTTTCGGATAACACCAACTGGGAAGAATAGCTAACACTTTAGAAGATAGACTTAAGATTCAGAATGATCTTGACAGATTTGAACCTTGTATCCTATCCAATAAAATGCAATTCGGTAGTGAGAAAAGTAAGGTCCTATACATAGGCAGGAAAAACCAAAACCAAAACCTGCCTCAACAGTACTATGAAAGGGATCTAGGTGTCCTAGTAGAGCATGACTTATGTATGAGCCAGCAGTGTGTGATACAGCTGCCAAAAAATAAGTGCAGTTTTAGGCTGCATCAACAGAGAATGGTTTTAAGATCACATGAAGAGACAGTACTACTTTATATTGCAGTAGTGAGATTACACTTGGAATACTGCACTGAATTCTGGTCACCAAGATACAAAAAAGATGTTGAGATCCTAGAAAGAGTTCAGAGAAGGGCAACAAAGATAAGAAGTATGGAGGTTAAACCAAGTGTTCCAAATGAACAATTGAGTGAACTAGGTATGTCTAGTCTAATAAAGAGAAGGACGAGGGCTGATATGATAGCAGTCTTCTAATACTTGAATGGTGGTCACAGAGAAAAGTAGGTCAACCTATTTTCCAAAGCACCTGAGGGCAGGACAAGAAATATTAGATGGAGGGTCATTAAAGAGAAATTAAACCTAGAAATAAGGAGAAATTTCCTGACAGTGAGAACAATTAATCAACAGAATGCTTTACATTTGGAAGTTGTGGGTGTTCTGTCACTGGAAGTTTTCAGGGACACAGTGAAGAGCTGTTTGTTCAGAATATTATAGGGTGTCCTGCTCGAGCAGGGGGTTGGACTAGAAGTCCTTTAATGTCCCTTCTAACCTTAATAATATTTGTTCTACTGTTAAGAAATATATTTCTGTTTAAATAATGTAATAATTTTAAAATTACATCAGTATCTTTAAATTAACATGTATAAATTTAAATTTTCTTCTCCCCACAGCTTCTTCATAAATTAAAAGATTCCAACTTTGAGGAATATCGATTTATGTCAAGTTAGTATCTTTGGTCTTCCAAGAAAATGTTTATCATATTAATAATGTCTAAGGGATTTCAAGTAGACACTTCCATAACATATTTACCAAAGCGCAGCAGTTAGAGTGCAGTACTGCAGGCCACTTTAGCTGACTGTGTTCAGCAGGTCAGCGGTTCAAATCTCACCAGCTCAAGGTTGACTCAGCCCTCCATCCTTCCGGGGTAGGTAAAATGAGGACCCAGATTGTTGGGGCAATGTAAATATATATATATACATTGCTTACTGGTGTACACCGCTTAGAGAGTGTTTGCACTTAAAGCGATATATAAGTCTCATAAATAAATAAATAAAATAAATAAAACACATCTAAATTCTGAAGTCATTGGGCTATATAGGATATAGGATATTCCAACATCTACTCCAAATTTCTTATATATTTTTCAAATGTATTTTTGGTTTTTTAAAAAAATTGCAGTACACTGTCAGTCAATCTTAGTAAAAGCCTTTTTCTAGGATACTCAATGCCTCTAGGATTTTAGAAGCCATGAAGCCATTGGGACGTAACAATGTACATAGCAAGAGATTTAATTGTGTATATTACTGTTCAATCTGGTATTTCTCTGGCAGAAACTTAAAGGTTTAAAAGATGCAATTACTTAACAATTTGGGTGGTAATGAATCTATAATAGACACATATTTTCCAAAACAAATGTGTTACCATTTTAAAATGTTCATTTCTCAAGAGGGGAAAACCAAACTTAAGTTTCATGCCCAATTGGCTTCAGTGCTGGAAACATAACAAAATTGCTGCTGTTTCTGGAACACCAAACTTGCCAGGATTGCAAAGGAACTAAATTGTAACTTTCAAGTTGAGCCAACAATGGTAACGAGTAAGTGTTGTTTTCATTCCAATACGTGACTGGAGTTAGCAAATAAGTCCTCTAGTAACATTTAAAATTAGAAAATTTAAAACAACATCACTATGAAAGTGACATAATTTTAAGAAAATGATGCTGGGCCTTTGGTCCTCAAATAAAACTTGAGTCAACCATGTATTTCAAAATTTTAAGCTGAATCCATATAAACACTGGTGCCAGAACAGACCTCAGTCTTGATAAAAACTTCATTTTCACTTCATTTTTATTATTTATTTCTTAAACAAATTTATATGATCATCCAATTCACACACAGTGACTCTGGGCAGCTTGCAACATTAAAAATTCACAACATAAAACTCTAACTCCATGGCAGCAGCAAATAAATTCATACCAGTTGGGTTCTCAGGCCCACTGACAGAACCAATTAATTAACCAACATTAAATTCTTCCCTGAAAACCTTAAACTATTTTTATCCACCTCTTTATATCCTCTTTCATCTAAACTATACATTTTGTTCTTATTTATTACACCAGATACTGATACACCAGTTTACTTGATGGACTTCCTAAGTATGCTAATTCAGCAGGCAGCCTTTTCATAATTAGCTTCCCATTTAGTGAAATGGTAATATGTTTGCCCGTTACTTCTTTGCTATCACTAATTTACTATTAAAATTCAGGCATCCTTAGTCTCTTGTAACATTCAGTTCAGCTGGTTCATTTGTATTGTTTGTAATAGATGCAAGCATACTAGAAAAAAGCAATTGTAAGAAATAAGGGTATACATTTGTTTTAATTCTGATAAATTTAATATAAATATTAATGAGTATTAATATTCATGAGTATTTCATTGTTAATAATAAAATATTATTAATAAAATAGCAGTGTTGGAATTCCACAATCAGTGTTTCATTATAGAAATGTTATAATGGAATCATCCAATCATAGAGCTGGAAGGGTCTTTGAAGGTGTTGTAGTTCAAGCTGCTGCCCAGACAGGAGTCCTTATTCCATCCCAAACCAATGGTTATCCAATCTTTTCTTAAAAACCTCCACAATGAACCACCCACAACTTCAGCAAGCTGTTCCATTGGCTAATTGTTCAATAGTTTCCCATTAATAATAGGAAGAATAGAAAGAAACAAAAAAGATTAAATTCATATAAGTATCATATTAGCAATTGTCTAATAATTCAGTCTCACATACATGACATTCAGTTTATGGAAAAGAAATCCTTATCAATGAATGCGGATCCCTATTTTCCACCCCATATTAGATGCACACAACTTTTTTTTTATCCTTTACAATAGTCATTAATATTTTATAAACAGATGTACATATCTCACCATCAAGATCACTCCATTTATCTCTCTCTCCAGGGGATTATTTTCAATATTAACACAATGTATAAGAACTCAAGTGCAATTACATCATTTGTCTAGAACAAAGTGCTGGTATTTTCATCATAGCAAATTAGACACATATGCATTCATTTTCTCTACTATAAACATTAAACATCTAAAAATTATTAATTCTATTTATATGTAGTAGATCAGATTCTACTGGAGTTGCTTACACATTTTTGGTATTTAGTTTGAATTTGCAAATGATATCTTTTCCAGAAAAATCTTTGACCTTAAAATCTTAATATATTTTAGTTATAGGGCATTTTATTTTAGTTTCTTTATGTATACATAAACATACACATATGCATACATACATACATACAAACATACATGCATATATGAAACTAATTCTTAGAACCTCATTTTATTAATGTGCAACAAATGAGATATCAGGCCTATAGAGATTAAATTGCCTGGTCCATGCATATACTTGTCATTGCTTTCTTTCCTCTTCTTTAAATCCTCCACTTTTCAGTTTGATAGCATTTTATCAGACTTATCTAGAAAACTCTTACCTTGGTGAAGGATTCTAATTTTAAATGTTTCAATAGACCATTTTAAAATATACCCTTCACTCAACAAGTGTTTCAGAGGATTAACTTGGCTAATACTTAAAGTCAGCATACCATATTTTGAAATATTTCTTGAGGTAACTATGACATTGTTTAGAGAAATACCACATGGGAATATAATCACGATCATCATTTTCTCAGTAGTGATAATGGCAGCAGCAGTGTTCACTTCACACAGGGGTCTCCTGCTAGCTCTGATACAGTGGACCAGATAGATCTGCTTTTTTTCAAAATAACTTGAAATAATTATATGGTACTTTTTGTGCAGTGCCCATAGAAAAATAAAAGTCCATGTGTTCATAACTGCGGAAGAACATTTACATTTTTGTGCTGAAAATGTTTCCAGTTTTCTATTTCACATATTTGGCATAATGAGCTCGAGGAATTTAATTCTTCATGGAATATTTGTCAAGATTTTGGGCACAAAGTCAGGATATACCCTTTGACAGATAACCTTAATAATTTATACTTTTAACATCAGGTTCCTTTTACTGCTAATTTAATAGGTCTATACACTTTAGTGTCTAGTAAATCAGGCTTCCTGTTTGTCAATTTTATTAAATAATAGCATTGAATGAAATATCTTTCTATAAATAGTATGTTATAATACATGTCATTGCACTTTACAATAGCACTGCCCATGCAAGTGACAGATGGAGAAAAATAAATTCTTAGTAATCAGGGAAATACATTACAATCTTTCCTATAAGCATCTTCATTCTCATCCTGGATAAGATCCACCACTGCCGTGTCATCATCATCATCATCATCATCATCATCACAATATGATTCGTAGCAGATTTGGCACAGAGGTCTTGGATCATCAAGGTGAACAGTAGCGGACTCAGGATACAGCCCTGTGGAGAACCTGTACTCAAGGAGATGGAATTGGAAACTTTCTTTCCAATTCACACAACCTGGGACCTATCAATATGGAAATTAGGTTGCTAATCCTGAGGGTCATAATCTTTCACTATGCTTTGTTATTTTAATGTATTTGCTTTGTTATTTCTCACTTGCTTCCATACATTATTCTTTTCTGGCTTACTAGCCATCTAGTTAATTTGTGCCTCAATCATTCTTGTCTAATCTTGTATGATTTAATGATATGTTCAGATTTGATTTGTTTTTTACATATATGTAAACATTCAATAAGCTATATGTAGGGCATATCAGCATTTCATTTTTAAAATGTAAGGCATCTCCTAGAAAAACAATATGTACACCAGTATATTCTAGTTAATTCATTTACTGATAACCTGTTAATTTTAAACAAATGTTCAATCTCATCCAGCAAAGGCCATCACCATTTGGACAATCCAGCTGAATTTTAGTGCACACACTCATACAAAATCCCATTGTATTATACAGAACCTCCATCATTCATCTCCTGAGCTGTGACTATGATGATCAGACTTTGGCACCTTCCTCCAACTGAAAGTTTATATAGTCAGCTTCAGAAACACAAAACCAACCTCTTTCTATCTGCCGATTCCTCACCCATAGAAATGAAAGACTTCATAATACTGACAGAGCACAAAAATGTATTATGGAGCATTTGACCTTTCACCTTGGAGAATGAAAGGAAATGCCAAATGTCTCAACCCCTAAACATAACAATATGAAAAAGTTTTGTCAGTCTAAAATCAGAGGCTGTTGTGGCAACAAGCAGCACATCCATCAACTTACTTTATCTGCATGTAGACAGTTATAACTGTCACATGATAGACATGAAGTCACTTACCTTTTTTATGCCAGGAAACTGAGAAAAACTCAGAAGTATCAGCAAAGGAGAGAAGAATTATGGCACAGAATATCAAAGACAGATGAGCATTGTGTCTCCATGTAAATAACATGAGAAGAACTGCAAGAACAAAGGTGGCACATGAAAAAGTAATTAATGTTATAATAAAGAACAAACTGAAAATCAGAAATGGAAGCTATAACTGCTATGTTTGTTACTGCTCATATGAAGGCATGGACAAATATGTCAGTAGTTCTTGTATTTGTTCCTTTTGCTGTATTTATTATAATGGTGGTTTGTTTAGAAGACTGTTATGTTTATTGCTATGCATACCTATGCACCAGTGTTTACTATGATTGCAGTGATTTCATACATATATTTCCATTTCCATTTTTCTTATATTTGTTTTGTCCTGACTCTACACCCACATGAGAGTGTTTTTAAAATGTTTTCCTCTCACCAAAACAATTCACATATATAGTAATAGTAGTAAAGTTGGAAGGTCATCTAGTCCAACCCCCTGCTCAGGCAGGAAATCCTACACCATTTCAGACAAATGGCTGTCCAGTCTCTTCTTAAAAACTTCCAGTGTTGGAGCATTTACTGCTTCTGGAGGCAGGCTGTTCCACTGATTAATTGTTCTCACTGTCAGGAAGTTTCCCCTTAGTTCTAGGTTGCTTCTCTCCTTGATTAGTTTCCACCCGTTGCTTCTTGTCCTGCCTTCAGGTGCTTTGGAAAATAACTTAATTCCCTCTTCTTTGTGGCAGCCCCTGAGATGTTGGAATACTGCTATCATGTCCCCCCTTGCCCTTCTCTTCGTTAAACTAGACATACCCAATTCTAGCAACCGTTCCTTATATGTTTTAGCCTCCAGTCCCCTAATCATCTATGTACAGTTTCTTGCATAAAATTTTTGCCTAACTAACATTTTTTTGCAATCAACTTTCCTCCTAGTGAAAAACACATTTATATATTTACAAGGAAGTGTGATGGCTCAGTGGTTAAAGATACTGAACTTGTCAGCCTGAGTTCAAGATGCGAAGCCTCATGCAATGTGGTGAGCTTCCATTGCTTGCATTAACTTCTGCCAACCTAGCGGTTCGAAAGCATGCAAATATGAGTAGATAAATAGGTACCATTTTGGTGGGAAAGTAACAGCATTTCATGCCCCTTAGTGTATAATCCTGCTGGCCACATGATCATGAAAATTGTCTTTGGACAACATTGGCTTCATCGGCTAAGAAATGGATATAAACCCCTCCCCCTAGAGTCAGACATGACTGGACAGGGAAACCTTTAATTTTATATATTTACAGACATTCATTCTTACCTGTAGTCTTTCCCCTCATGCCCCCTAAGATATGACAAAGGGTTTTTGTATAACTTTTTAAACTGGAGAATTGCATTGTAAGCTTTGAAAAAGTTTGTAATAAAAAGAAAAATAGCATTTTCTATAATTGCATTTTCACACATTAGTTTGAAAGTGCAAAATTAGTTAAGTCAGAAATGAAATATGACTGACTGAATTTCTTTCCCATCCCTAAAGCATATATACATTTGCACTCTTTGGAAAGTGCTTATCACTAGTATACCAGTATAGTACTATTATTCTAACACTAGCAACAGTAATAATTAGATACACAATGCCTTTGATTTTATTTTTTTATTGTAGAAAATGTATTACTTTCATTTCCACTGTAATTTTAAAAAGTTGAATGACATTTTTATCAGACTCAGAATATATATTTGAAAAGAAATGAAACATCACACAGGAACAGGGTGGCTGAATTACTGGAATTAGCTCTTATAGTCTCAAAATGGTCCTTGATTTGCAGTTTAGTATTATATCATTCAAACATAACCCAGGGAACCCATCAAGAATATTCTACATTTCTTATTTCAAATCTACAGAGAAGTGGCCCATTTTGGAGTAAAAAAATAAGGTGTTGGGTTTTTTTTAGTTTTTAAATTGGACAGTGAACTAAGCATATCCATGGGCAAGTTGCAAAACAAATCCATAAAGTAGCCAGTGGTTTCAACAGCGAGAACTACCCTGCAGATATTGCAAAAGAACAAGAGAAAGTTAATATTTGGCAGATACCAAGTGCAGCTGAATGCATGCTAAAAATAAATTGTCTTTGTTTCTCTTCTTAATGGCTGATCATTAAGGCAACTGTGCAAATGTAACATATTGTGAAGGTTCCCTTAAGAGCTGCTTTCATCCATCTTTATTATTTATTGGTTTAAGTCAGATGACACATCTGAGCTACTTTATAGTTGGAGGTGCGGCTGATGGACCGCTTGCCCTATCTGACCTTGGAAAGGGCAACTGTAGTTTAAAGATGTTTATAAATGGTACATTTCATGGCAAAGAATGATGTGAAAATAAATTGAGTGCACTCCTGAAATGATTAAAAGGAAGACATTGTATAAACAGGATACTGCAGCAGGCCAGCTTCTGAAAAGCATGATCGGCACTGAGAATTAAAGGCCCCCGTGCATCAAACTGTCCTGCAACGGGATCATTATAAAGGATTTCTGTCATTGCCTCTGATGGAAGCACCATTTGTTCCGAGGGTAAGGCTGTAACATTTAACAATGGATTACCTATGGGTGTTGATGTTTAACATTCTAGGAAAATATGAGGAGGATTGAAATGCCTTTAGCAATTGTACAATGGGAGAGTTCATCACAATCAACAAAAAAATGCTGAAGAGTTTGAGACCTGGCAGTCTAAGGGGCCATTTCGTCTCACATTACTTACTCAACAGAGAGTTCATTTCTGTGGCACCAGTGTTCAAAAGTGCCCTCCATGCTTCATAATCCTTGATGAACTGACATGTGTTTATTTTTACACTGTATTTTGAAGGCCCTTTTGTTTCCTTATGGGTTCTTTGGTCACACTTCCCTCTAGATGTGTGTTGGTTGTGGTGAGTTACATCGTCATGCTCATCACATCCTTCCACTGTAACCAGGTTTGCATATAATCAAAATCTTGTATTCCTTCTATGGGAATCGGTCATGAAAACCTTTGTGCAAGCACACTTTCACATCGCTCCTCTTTATTTCTACCTAAATTCCTCTTCCAAACCACAGTTCCTACTTCCTGGTAAAATGTAGTTTGTTTAAACTATATTCAATGAAACCAAGCAAGAATAAAATAGGATGGGGGTTAGAGTTATTATTTAGATGTTTACTCAAGTCTGTAATAATTCTGGGCATATAACTTTAAAAACAGTCAGAGCAAATATACAAACAAAACAACAATGTATTCCAGAAGAGGAAACATTTCAGGAAACCAATATAATCCTATAAAAGGCTCACCTTAACTCAATGTCTTGGGGTCAAGAAATATTTTCTTTAAACTCAACCAGAGTAGAGGCTATATGGATATCGATCGGGGGAGGGGGGGACATTATTCCAGATGGCAGATATAGTGATAAAAAACACCAGTTCCTGGATCCTCTCAAGTAACATGAGACCTAAAGTATACTCGCTCTATGCAATCATATAGGATAAGCAGAAATTGTGTTCCTTCAGATATGGGCCTATGTTACAAAGGTGGTAAGTGGCACTTGGTTTGTATCTGGAAGCCAAAACAAAACCCTACTGTAGTTTAGGAGCCAGTCATGTTACATGAACATACTCACATTGCCTCACATTGGACTTGTGTTGGAAGCACCGAGGTGCTTCTGGGTTGAAAGGATTAGTTGGTGACATTATCATTGCCCAATTGAGGGGTCCTTTCATGTCCCTGGCAGGAGCTGGAGCAAATGACAGGAGTTCACCCCACTCCAAGGCAGCATTCAGGTCTCAAATGTGGGCTTGCTGCTTGTCAACCCAGTGTCCTAACCATATGACCTACCATATTCCTCATGGACATACTGAGTTATGCCTATTACTGTCTGCATATTTGTATTCTGCACCAGTTGTAGCTTCTGAACAATTTTCAAGAGCAGGCCAGTACAAACCAGTGTACAATGTATTATACTTTCTCACATTTGGGAAAAGCAAAGTTTTGGGACAAGCAAGCATATCTGTTGAATGTTAACTATGGCTCTTTCATGCTATGCCATTATATCTGAATCCAGCCTCCCAAATGGATCACTTTAAGCAGCTGAGGAGGAAGACCATAAGCACAAAGAAAAATAAGAACATTGATATTGAAAAGCAGAAACAGTCCATAGGCAAAACATGAGACTAAATTACTCTGATTAAACACTCATACTGTTTTATTTCAAGTCATGCTCCTTGTCCTTAAGATATTTGTTACTTTGAATGGAATTGGGCAACAAAAACTTTAGTAATAGCTACAATAACTTCTTTATAAGTACTTATTTTATTAAATGTTTAATTTATATCAAATCACTCCAATAATTAAGGCAACCTGCAAATTATAAAAAGAAATCTTCCCAGGTAATAACATATATGAATTAAACATTGTCAGGAAAGAGATGTGGATTTCTGAGCCATTAATAATTTTTAGCATGTTGCTTTCATTTGCATCCACATAAATCAGTGCATTTATTCACATTACTCTTCCAGTAACTTTTTGAGATAGACTACCTCTCAGAGAATTGTATTACCTAAGCTTATATACTATGAAGTCTGTAGATGAGTTGTAATGTCTAGTTTCCTGTCATATGAAACCATAAAACACTAATACTGCAAGTTAAGGGTAAGCATAGTGAATGAGGTAAGAAATCATGAAACATTTCTATATCTTCTTTATACTCTGAAAATATATGTCAGGCACTAATTTCTCTCGTGTTATTCTAAGATGTCTCACAGACAATCTTTTTCCAATGTTATTAATAAAAGTGTACCTCATACCTAACTATGAAGTCTGGATAAATATTTTGTTAAAATGCTAAATGTTTTCTCTTGTCCTGAGGGTGTTGAGTTTCTGTATTTTTGGTCAGGCAAACAATAGCTATAATTTAAAATAAATTAAAACAAGGAGATTCAAACTTCACAAAGACTCTGGATGTTAGCTTCTTTTAACCTAGGTTGGTTCCTGTTATAACTAGTCCCATGCGACTGATATTCTTCCCAATATTCTTGATACTTCCTTAATGACAAAACATCCAGTGTGCACCTGACAAAAAACATATGAATAAAATTTGAATTCACATAATGGAAATGTTTTACTAAATACTCTCTGGAGAATGATGCACTGTCCACACCCTTCCCAATGAATTCAGAGTGTTTATCTTCTGAAGGAAAGCAAAATTATATTTAGTTAATCACAGATATCCTTAACAGAACTGGGGAAAATGCAGCCTTTTTGTCATTATATTAGAAAGCCTTATCTTTACTATTTATAGAAAAACAAATTATAAACAGATGTCTCATTTCACCATAAGTACAAATTCCTTGTCATTAAAAGCAGGGGAGACATTTTATGGAAATGGAAGTTTAGAATTTGGATTCTAAAGCTAAATCTTTTATTCTACCAATAGAGACAGATATGTAAGTTTTATTCTGATCTTCCCATTCTGTATGAATGGATAAATCTTAGTTAACTACAAATCTAAATTATTAGACATACAGAATAAGAAATTCAATGATCACTAACCATGATATCTTAATTCTTCATTTTTTTCTTAAAATCATTTTAGAAAGTGACTTCATAATCTATCCAAAGAACTTCAGTATATTATAAACAGAATAAATGAATGAATACTTGCATTCTGCCCTTCCTACTTTCTACTGAAGGCTAGAGTGGTTTACAAGAAATCAATATGAAATTATTAAATAATTATATCAACAATCTTTAAGAAGCCATAAACACAAAATTGGAATTATTTTTAAAAAGGAAAGTAATATAACAGCCAGTCTAGTAGACATTCTGGTGCCTATGGATCTGATCCTTCAGCTGCAAATGAAAAGAAGATGGTGTGGAGACTAGTCCTTACTTCCTTCAGGAAGAGAGCTCCATAACATAATTGGGACACTGCAACTTAAAAAGTTTTACTCTACATACTGCACTGTGAATTAAACCATCCAAAAAACCCAGTTCTTATTAGGAGAGGTAATTATTGAGTACTTGGGTCAGAACCTTTGGTTGTGTGTTAGCTCAAGTGCAGTTTTTCAGGATGACTTAGCTATTCCACTTAATAGTTCAGTTTCCAGACATTTTCAAGAACAATCTTATGCAGAGTGCATTGCACTAATCTAACCAAGAGGTTACTAGGGATAGATTACTGGGGCTAGTCTATGCTGATCCAGGTAGGTTCATAAGTGATGCGTCATTCACTCTCCTATGCTTTCGGTGGAAGAATGGAATCAAGGTAAACTCCTAACTGATACACCTGTTTATTCTAGGAGGAATTAAATATATTGAGGCTATGTGGGTCGGTAGCATCTGTTGAGAACAAGCAGCCAATCAGAATACGCTATCTTTGGCTAAGAAGTGAATGAAGTTGACATTTAACCAATAAGTGCTCAGTTATTGACTGTAACTGAGTTCAGGTGAAACAATGGCACTTCTGCAACCTCCCTCACTTCTTGTAAACTGAAATGCCATATTTGCAAAAACAAACAAACAATTAGGAATCTGGAAGCCTGTATGTTAAGAAGCTAAGGGAAAAAAGTATTAGAAAGTTTTGATTTTAGAAAAGTGCTTGAAGAAAGTTTAGCATTTTTCTTTTTAAAAAGGAGTGGTGGTATTAAAAAAAGTACTTTTTCCAGTAAGGTCAAAGAATTTGAGAAAGTATACAGTTAATTTTGTTAACAAAAATGGTGATAGTCTACAAAGATTAGTAGGGGCAAATAGAAACATATATTATTTCCACAGCAAGGTAAAGTAGGAATGGTTAAATTGCTCATCCCATTTAAAGAGGAGAATATACTTGGGTATGTTTTTCATTTGGATACCACTTCTGGATTTTGTGCTTGTGATGAAAAAAATGTATTTTTGAATTTGGTTTTGTCGATTAGACAGATTTGCTATTATAGAAATGGCTAGTTATATAACAATGTGTAAAAACAAAAAGTGTTTAGAGTGTTTTTACTTTATACTGTGCTAAAAAGAGTCGGAAATTAACACCTTTTTTTTCTTTCCCCTTGTACCTCACACCTTCTCTTCCCTTTCCTTTTCCTTCCCTTAAGCCCCTATTTTTATTTTTTCTTTGTATTTTATATTTTATATACTAAATAAAAAAGTTAAAAAATCTGGAAGCTGTTGAGATTGCATGTGGCCCTGGAGGAGCAGTTAAAGGGAGGTATGTGGTTTAATTAACTCTGTAAACATATTTGAGCCATCATTTGGAAGATGTATGTTCTAAATTGGAGAACCCTGGATTGAGATTATGATCTACACTATGATACTCCTGTTGATAGCAGTTAATGAATGTATTTGACAGTTAGTAACTTTGTATTTATCGGTACAATTTAGTAGAAGAAAGGTACCTTCAACTTTGTCATGAACTAAAGAATTAGTTCTTTAAAGAACTAATTCATGAGCCAATGCTTCTCTTCTCTTCTCTTCTCTTCTCTTCTCTTCTCTTCTCTTCTCTTCTCTTCTCTTCTCTTCTCCTCTCCTCTCCTCTCCTCTCTTCTTGATGTTGCTCCTCCATTGTACTTGAATAGCATTATTAGTTGGCTTTTGCCATTATCAAAATATTGCAGAATAGGAAAGTTTTGTTCACAGTCTAGTTATAATTTGGGCAACTGGGAAATATTATAATTTAGGATAAGAAAGTGTTCCCCTTTTTGATCAAAACCTGTATGAGGACTGTATGATCTTGGATTTGGAGAGGCATTTCCATTTATAGTTTTAACAGATTTCTCTTCCATTGCATCTATTGTTCCTGAAAGGCAACTGCCTGGAAAGTTTTTTTCCAAAATGAAGAAACAGAGAAAAAGTAGATAAATATGAAAACTTGAAGAGAAAGGAAATGATGCATGATGGTGCTTAAGTCCCCTTTCCCATTTTTTGCAAGTACACAGTCCAAAAGACCACCCACACATACTCTGGTCTTGTAGAGTGTTTTCCCCCCCTTTTGTAATAGTTTTTATGGTTAGTTGAGTTGCCAGTTTATTAAAGAACAGGTTTTTTATTTCCATTTTAGAACTGCCATAACCTTTCATTAATAATGCAGTTATAACTATTCCTAGCTTTATTTTACTAAAGTGATAATAATGAAAGGCTATATTACAATATGAAGACTGTACAAATACTGCACTCTGCTCCTATTAAAACGAAATGTGGATTAGAATGCTGCCCACCCTGTGTAATTTTTTTTTCTGGCAAGTCTTCATCTAGTAAAGCAGACTCCCAGTCTTCAGCAACTTGCCCCAATATCTGCAAATCACCGAGGTGGTCTTTGTTTCGCAGCTACGTAATTTGGTTGTTAAGCAAAGAGATTGCTAAGTGAAATCATGACTGCTTACTTTCTTACTTCTGTTTTCCTTTGCTTTACAATGTCTGCAAAAATCTTAATATGTGAGGATTGGTCAAAAAGTGACTTAGCGCTTAGTCGCTAAAATAAGTAGTCATTAAATGAAGACTACCTGTTTTGAATTTGACAAGGGAAGGTAGGAGTAAGATGCAATTAGATTGCAAGTTGACAGGAGATCCTTTTAATGGGTTGGAATTTAATTACAAAGCTGGAAGGCAAGTTTCAACCTTGTCAAGTTTCAAATCGAAGATCTGGTTTAATCTCTTTGTCAAGTCAAATAGTCAAAAATGTTTCAGTAGTGTGTACCTTGGTCAGGAAGAAACTAACAGGGAGCATCTCTATCCATTGCTAAGAACAGCTGGGCTGGGACTGGGGGAGAGAGTTGCTCTTGAGAAAGGCCAAATGACCTACATAAGTATTCTTGCAGGGAAGAAAAAAAAACAGAACTATCTATTGTGCAACTGATGGTATCCTCTGGGCTTCCTTGAGCAGCCTGCTTTCCTCAGAGCTAGCCATTTTCAAAATGATAGAGTATCTCCACCCATTGCTCCGTCTTTGATTTTTGTGCAAAGACTTGAAAGCTGAGGGAGGGGTTCTTTGATTCATTATTATATAAGCTGCTTTGGCAGTTTTCCAGACTGAAGGGGTGGGTTGTAAATGCTTTTTTTAAAAAAGAAAAACTGGTAAATATTAAGTGCCATGAAACGAAGAGTGGGTGAAAAAAAGGATTCTGGCCTAGTATAATCTCAGGGCGTCCATTCCGGAGGTGGGCGGTGTGTGTGAGAGAGAGAAGATAAAGAAGTCGAGATGGTAAAGCACTTTTTAAAAGCACTTTTTATGTGTCTTTGTTCTTTTCCTGTTTTTTTTCCCCTGCCATTATTTTTAAAACAATTAAAAGAAGAAGTTGAGATGGTAACTGTGACCATCTGATTGAAGCTCCTTTGTGCATGTATTACAGATGCAATGTATGTTTTAAAAAAAAGGTGTGGCTTCAAACATGATTTTCTATTGCCACCTTGTTGTTTTTTTCAACATCTGTTTTTTTTTCAACATAGTTCTAAAATGCTATTCCTTGTATATATTTCAAACTGGAACAGCCCATTCTGTTGTAATGTGTGTTTTCTGAGTAAACAGAGCCGTGGGACTAAAAGAAAATATTATATGCCAGACAGAGATTGGATTTCATTTATTCCATATGTCTGCTTTTTACAGCCTCAATCTCTGAATCCCTTCTTATGCCTTGCAACTCTACTATCCTGTTTCCTACTCTATGTTGTACACAGCCAGTAGAGGAATGTGGCAGTATCACAAGGCAGACCTGCTGTTAACCAGATTGCTGGCAGTTTTGCTGATATAGAATTATTAGAATTGCTAAAAAGGTCAGTGAATGGGTGATGGGAAGATCAATATCTTCCACTCAATGCTGATGAATCCATGGCCCTCTAGCAAACTCTATACAAAGCCCTGGATTGGAAAAAGAAAAGTTCCCATGCAGAAACGTTCTCCTGTATTTGGGGTCCTTCTCTTCCCCCCCCCCCCCGCATTTCTTCTTCATCTCTGATGAAAGAGAGTTTGCTTTCAATGTTTCTTCCAAGTTAGAGAAGAACTTCAGTGACATTCTTATGGCTCAAAAGAACTGGCCAAGGTTGTGTATGTGTGAATGTTCTGTCTTTCATTGTACAATCCTCTCTCTCCATACTTCTATGAATTTCCAAAGGAAAGTTTTGTAAGAGAACCATAGATTGGGAAGTGTGGGCAGGCAGGGAAGTTTCAGAAAGATGAACAGATATGAAACTGAAAACTCTATTACCCATGTAACAATAAAGTAAGTTCACAAAAATCCCAGAGATATAATGTCAAGATTTCAACTAATGAATCCAAACAAATCAGAACTCCAAGGCTTGAGATTCCTCAAAGAACATGTTTATTGGATACATAATATCAGCATAATCAAAAGTGAAACTAACTCTAAAAGTAATAGTCCCCTCCCCCCTCCAATGCCAGGGATCACACTACCCAATGAGGGTAGATGGTGGGCTCTTTGACACTCTCCCTCTCTGGTTTCTCACACCTTGGTTCCCATGGGATCTCTCTGTGTTATGTCTAGCGATACCTTCACTTTCTCTCCCACCCCTTCCCAACCTATGTGGCAACTGAGAACAATAGAAAATGGCTTCAGCCAGGTTCATCTTGAAAGTTGACACACAAATCTCAAGAGCTCTGGGAATAAGATGGAAAAACAGAAGCCTTTCTGGAAGGAAGGAAATGTTTTAAGACACCACAAGATATAGTTCAACATAGTGTTTACTCAGAGTTCTTCTATGTCATAATATAGGAGTGTCAAACTCGATTTCATTGAGAGATGCATCAGCATTGGAGTGCTGGGTGGGCATGGCCAAGGTGGGCATAGCTAGCTCGACTTTGCTCATGTCAGGGGGCACCTGTAGGGCCCAGGTGGGGATGAGGGGATCCAGGGCTCTCTGGCAGAGGAGGGTGGGACCATGGCAGGTACCAGGGCCTGATCCACTGGGGGAGCCTCACTAACCACCATGGGCAATGCAGGAGGCCCTTGGATGGCAGCACAGGCACCTCAGCCCTAGGTGGTGGGTGCCCAGCCCAGCCCAGCCCTTGAGCTCGTCGGGCACTAGGACTCTGCAGCCTGGCCCCACTTCCCCAAGGGGTTGCCCAGCTGCATTTGCTTCCTCAGGTTGCTGCTACTATGCTCACTCTCTTTGGGCTGGCTCAGCTTCCCAGACTGGAGGGGGGCTGAGGGGTGGCGGAGCTCCTGCTGTATGGGGCTGCTATGGATGGTGCCACTACTGTGAGGTAAGGCAAGATGAAGCAGGTGGCGGGGCAGAAGTGGTCTGGCAACAGGGTTCTGAGGTGCATGGATGCGGGGCAAATGGGGCATCTCCGTGGCTAGGCTTGGGTGGAACAGGGAGGAGAGTCCCAGCTGCCTCTTGGGGATTAGGGCTCCCTGCCCTTCCAGTTCTCTGTGGCTGTTTGAGGTGGGGGGGGCAGGCTCACTGTAGGACAAGGTTGGATGGCAGGGGCCAAGCATGCAAGGGCCACAGCATGGTGGTGATGGTGGTCAGCTGGGCTGCCTCATTGTGGCCCCACCATCTGTCTTTGCTTGCCACTGGCCACCAGTACATCCAGCAGGGTGAATCACATAAATTCTCTCCATGCCTCTGTCTGCTGCTTGAAAGGCTGGTCCGGCGGCCACAGTGATCAGACCCACCTGCTTTGTGGGGGCTGACTCTTGGGGCAGCGGTTCTGTGCCCTTCCCATTCACTGGGGCCATCTCAGATGGTGTGCCAGGCAGGAGGCTCATCCCATGTGTTTGGCAGAGCTGGAGAATGAGGTTGGATGGTGGGGGCTGAGCGCGCAGGGGCTGTGGCATGGCACCACCCCGCCCCACCACCTGCCTTACTTTGCCTCACCCCGTTCGCTGATAATCTGAAGGAAATGTTTGTATAGATGCTTTGTGTTAATATGTTATAAAGACATTTATGTATAACTTTATTATTTATAAGGAAAATGTGATGTTCTGTCATAAAGAATTGCCACTAAAAAGACAGTTAAACGAATATCCAACAATTTATAACAGTAGTTTTCAATCTTTTTCATGTCATAGTCTCATAGATGGACTTCCACATCATGAAAGCAGAAGTTCTATGATGTTACAGGGAATCAGGAGGAGAAATGGAGGTGATCATTCTTGGTGATGTCATGGAAGCAGGGCTCTGGCTGCACAGCTGCATAGCACTTCCTGTCATTTACTTGTGGGTAACTAATGTGGCACATCTGCAGACTTTTCACTGCCCACCCATATGCCACAGCACAGTGGTTGAAAACTTCTGATTTATAATATGAGCTTTGACCATAATATCAAGAAACTTGGTCTATATGATTTGGCCTACATATTTGTAATGAAAAAACAACAACAGTCAATTTGAGCCAAAATTAATCAACCTTGCAATCTTGCATTTCAAATATATGTTACATAGTGGAGAAACATGAATATTGGCATGTAGCTCTAAAATGATCTGTTCTTGTTTATATTTAAAATGAAAATCATTGAATAGGAGATGTTACTATTACACTTTCCAACTTCTACTTTTTTTTCACTGAAATTTTGCCCCAATGACATAACTATACAATTGCTTAGTCCATGATTTGCTTTGTTAAAGGAAGCAGTACTATTTATAGATGAAGTAAAGGTTAAAGAAACTTTCATGTTGAAATAACATTACTAATTTGTAATAATGGACACAGGAAATAGCCAATATTTCAAACTACAGAATGAAGATTGCATTTACCAGAACACCTATGGCATAATGCTGAAAAGCAAAGGAGATGAGATAGTAATTCTAGCTCTAAATTCTTTTCTTTTTCTTTCTTAGCAACTGAAAATTAACATATGCAGATCAATATAAATATTGTAAGGTAGTACTTTGGTCCAATCATTGCTATTATTTTACAGTCTTTTTTAAAAACACCCTACACAATTGTCCTTTATCAATGGAAATGTTTCATACAATATTCATTATTATTGCTATTATTCATTCTTCCAAACCATCCAAAAGAGTTCATTAAAGAATATTAAAATCAGTCTTAACAATGTAAAACCATGAAAGCAAGCAAGTAAACAAGCAAGCAAAGTTTACAGTTATGAACTTAAACAATAAATCTACACACATTTAACCTATGTCACTTACTGTTACATAATATTCTTGATTGTTACAACTGTCATAAATACATATTCATTTCCTGATACACTGTCATAAATGATTATTTGGATATGCGCAAATTTTGGGCCAGAAAAAGGAAGTTGTTAATAGAACCCATTCAATGCTATGATCTGTTTCACAGCAGTCTCATAAATCCACTTCCACAGATACCCATAGTAGATTTGATTGAAATGGTTTGGGTTGACAAAGATGGATTTATGTTATGCTGTCATCTTCTTAAGGAACAAAACTTTATCTAGGATAAGCCCTTTGGTGTTCAGAGAATGATTGAAATGAAAGAAGATTTGTAGTGCCACAAGTGCTGTGTGTTTGCTTCTCTTGGGATTTTTGGTGGAAACCTGAGTTGGATTACAGATTGCGAAAGAAATACTACCATTATTCCTGGCATGTTTAGAGGAAAAATTGTGGATAACCACTTCAAAAATTCCTTGCTTTCATTTTCATTTTTCAAAATACATATTATTCCCTTGGCATCAAATATACACTAATATCTCTCAAGTTTCCCAGGATTATAATTTAAAAATTCTAAATATAGATTAGAGAACATGAAATGGCTTTGATGTTAGTATAATTTTTAATAGCATAAAACATGGCAAAATTAAACATATCACCCTTATTAACTGGAAACACACTGGAATGTAAGTTCCTACTAAGAAAATAAGGTAGTTTGGCATCTAAAATACAGCAGCTAACTCATGTTTGATCTCAAAGCCAAAATAAAATCAGCAATAAATCTTCTCTTGGACTCTATCCTAAACTCCTTAAAAATAGTAAACATTCTGCTTCTAACTCTAACAAGCCTCTTTAGTATCTGAATACTCTGTGTTCATTGCACTAATTCACATAGTATATGGTAGTCCTTCAGGGTCAAAGAAGACATGCTGTTGTGCAGTTAATCTGCATACATGGAGGTGGCTCTGCAGTCCTAATCTGAAAATGCAGAGTCTAGCACAATGGGGGCACTGAAAGTCCATTATACTGGGCATAGGTGTTATTCTGTAACACCATTCTCAGTTTTCTATCAATTTTTGGCAGCACCTATCTTAAAGCTGGTGGAGGCTTCATAGTACAAGGCTCACCAGTGGATTCTGTCAGCAACTGCAGCTTCTAGTTCTCTTGGCCGGATATCACATTGGAGTAGGGTTTCTTTCAAAGTATCTTTGTAGTGCTTGCATGATTTTGAGGTCTCCTCCCAGATTCCAACACACTATAGAGCAACAGGTGAGTCATATAGTAGTCATCCATTCTGAGGATATGTTCTACTCATCTGGGCTCTAGGACTCAGTGCTGGTAGACTCAGGTGATCCAAGATTTGCAGACTGGAGATATTGTCAACAAATTTCAAGAATGAAGCTGAGAATGTACATGTAAAATTTCTCCAGTTGTTTGATGTGCCTTCACTGTAGAACCCAGGACACACATCCATTTAGTAGAGACAGGATAACTTCAGCTCTGTAGACTTTCATCTTGGAGTAGACATGGATGTTGTACTGATTGAGCACTCTAGTGCACAGCTAGCTAAACTTACTGACCCTGGAGTCAATTTCTTTGTCCAAAGACGCATCACTCGAGATTATGCTTCCCAAGAACTTGAAGCTGTTTATACTATATTTATCAACTGAATCTCATTAGCAATGATTTTTGGTTCTGTGGGCTTGGTATTTGGCATAGACTCATAACATATTTCAGTCCTATTCAGGCTAATAGTCAGACTGAAGAACACAGAGGAATCTGAGAATTTGTCAACTGTAGGTCACTGTCCATGTGAGCGAGGAATGCATAGTCATCAGCAAAGATGATTTTTTTGAATGATTGTATGGAGGCACTTAGAGGACAAAGAGACAGCTATTCAATCAGTACCTGATGTATACTCCTTCAAATCTTTTTTTTTATTATTGAAAGTTTTATAAATTTTACAAAAAGACAAAAATAATACAAAACAAAAAACAACATATACAAAAAAAAAAAACTAAACAAAAAAACCCCCCCATCCCCCACCCCTCACAAACACCCTCCCTTCCCCCCCCTGAGCTTCCCAGAGCAGAATATAGGCTTAGTTAAAAATTAACAAATAAAAATAAAAAATTAAATTAAAAAATTTATATTTATATATATATAAAAAAGTATCTATATATAACATTCTCTATATATGAAAATAAAATTTATGAAAAAGCTATGTGATATTTTTTAATACCCAATCTAAATTGTATAAATTTTATCCATTTGTCCCAAACGGCAAGAAACTTCTCTTGCGTTTGTTGCTTTAAGAAAGCCGAAATCTTTGCCATTTCCGCCAGATAAGCTACTTTAAGAAACCATTCCTGCAATGTAGGCAAAGATTCCTTCTTCCAGTATTGTCCTACTAACAGCCTGGCGGCTGTAATCAAATTTAACATCAATACAACCTCCTTTGTATCACAATCTGTAACAATGCCCAACAAAAATAATTGCGGAGTAAATTTTACCCTCCTTCTAAAAATTCTCTGGATATTCCACCATATTTTGATCCAAAATGCTTTTATCTCTCTGCATGACCACCAAATATGATAATAAGAAGCATCCGTATAACCACATCTCCAACATTTGGGTTGTACGTCAGGGTACATAAGAGACATTTTTTGTGGATCAAGGTGCCATCTATAAAACATTTTATAAAAATTCTCCCTAAGGTTCTGTGCTTGTGTAAATTTGACATTTCTCACCCAAATGGTTTCCCAGATATCCAATGAGACTGGGACACCAAAATTCTGCGCCCATCTAATCATACAGTCTTTAATTAATTCCGTTTCTGAGTCCATTTCAACTAATACCCCATAGATTCTCTTGATATGGGTTTGTCTTTGATCCTTAACTTGCTTAATAAGATTTCCATCTTCTCTAAGAAAACCCAATTTACAATCCACCTTCCATTTATCTACTAGTTGCCTATATTGGAACCAAGAATAAATAATATTTTCTTGCGCTAAATCTTCCCGTAATCTTAACTGCCAGTTTTGCCCATCCCATCTAAGTAACTGACTATAAGACACCATATCCATTTTTACACCTCTTTTTATTCCTTCTATCGCATGCCAAGGTATGGCCCATAATGGAACTTTAAAATCACTTTTATAATATTTTCTCCAAGTCCTAAGTAAAGAGATTCTTAAAATATGAGATTTAAAGACCCAATCCATTTTTTTATTAAATATTAAATAGGCATGCCACCCATAAAGTAAATCCCATCCCTCTATATGAAGTATCTCAGGATTTGTCAAATTTACCCAATCACTAATTAGTGTTAAAACCACCGCATCGTAATATAATTTCAAATTTGGTACCTTGAGTCCGCCCCTCTCACGGAAGTCTTGCATAATTTTAAACTTAACCCTTGGCTTTTTCCCTGCCCAAATAAATTTATTAAGACCCTTCTGCCACTCACTTAGGTTAATCTCATTTTTCAAAATCGGTAACATTTGAAACAAAAAAAGAAACTTGGGTAGAATATTCATTTTTATCACTGCAATTCTTCCCATGAGGGATAATTGCAACTTCTCCCAATTCTTCAAGTCCTTCTGTACCCTGACCCACAACCTTTCATAGTTATTTTTAAATAATTTTACATTAGAAACAGACAACATCACCCCCAAATATTTTACCTTATTAACAATCTCAAAACCCGTCAAGTTAGCCAAAATCTGCTTCTCCTGACTAGACATATTTTTAGGTAAAATTTTAGTCTTATTTACATTAATCTTGAAACCCGAAACCAAACCATAATAATGAATCAACTGTAATAAGTTTACTACAGAGCGATCAGGTTGCGACAAAGTAACAACCAAGTCATCCGCAAAAGCTCTCAACTTATATTCTTTTTTGTTAACTTCTATTCCTTTAATTTCCTGAGACTCTCTAATTTTAATCAATAATATTTCCAATGTTAAAACAAACAACAATGGCGATAAAGGACACCCCTGTCTAGTACCTTTCTCTATTGTAAAAACCTCCGACAAACCTCCATTAACAATAAGTTGTGCCGTTTGTTTTTGATAAATTACCGTGAGGGCTTGTAATATCTTTTCGCCAAAATTCATTTCTTCCATTACTCTTAGCATAAAATGCCAATTCAATTGATCAAATGCTTTTTCAGCATCTAAAAATATGAGCCCTGCAGGAACTTGGTTGTTCTTGTCTATACTCCTTCAAATCTTGAATAGCACATAACAACATGCAAGCAAAGAACAGATTTGAATGTTTTGCCTCATTGAAAATGATAAATGCAGCTGATGTATCACTATTGCAAAGAATCTGTCCTATCATTCCATCATAGAGTAGCTGAATCAACTTCACAAATTTCCTCAAGCATCGATAATATGTCAGAATGATCCATAGAGCCTGCCTGTTTATGGTGTTAAATGCCTTTGCCAGGCCAATGAAGACACAGTAAAGATAATTGTAGCTTTACACCCATTTCCAAAACACAAACGTATATGCAAAGTTCACCGTGACACGTTATCAGGAATGCTTCCAGTATTTGGGTGGGGGAAGGGCTTGGCAATATAACTATCAATAAATCATTTTTTCCTGAAGAGAAACCTTAACCCTCTTGACCTCTTCCTCTATGACAAAACCTACTGAACATTCAAAATGAGGTGAGGTGAATTGCTTCACAACATTTGTCCTTTCATTGCTCACTCATTCAACAGAGCTAAAACATAAAAAAACAAAAAGTCAGAATAGGAATAGGACATCTCATACATTGAGTTGGTTGTTTTATTGGGAAGTAAACTTTTTATGGTAAAGAACAAAAGAAATTATTAGATTTTTTATTATAGAGTAGATATCAAATTAAGCATTATCTTTCACATGAAATATTACAACTGAATTATAAAGTTTCCTAGCAATCTTGAACATTACCTCTTTTTATATTACAGTTAAAAATTGACATTTTCATTTGGTCTCTTCTTTATTGCAGAATACAAAAAAGTGTTACTCAAAAGACAGGCCAATGTAGTAC
The DNA here is from genome assembly GCF_016545835.1 of Crotalus tigris. Classification (NCBI taxonomy): domain Eukaryota; kingdom Metazoa; phylum Chordata; class Lepidosauria; order Squamata; family Viperidae; genus Crotalus; species Crotalus tigris. Next base: position 148,281 of record NW_024097285.1, read on the forward strand.
TGGAACTTAACTTCAACAATACAGGACTAAAACTTGAGCAGTGCAATTTGTGTGTATCTAATTAAGACTAAGTCCTATTCTTCCTAACAGGTTTCTATCTGGATAAGGTTACTTGCATTCCAGTCTAAACTTATCAACTTCATTGTGGTCCCTAATTATGCTCTTTTCTTTTCCAACCTCATTATCTAATCCATCTTAAAATAAAGACAAGGGAGAACACCATAATGAAGTATCTGCTTTGTAAATGTATTTAGCCTCAGTTGGTGATAAATGATAAATGACTTCCATGAAATGCTCTAGAGAGTTGATGCTAGTAAGACTGTGCCAGTCTTCTTCACCCAGGTTCCTACAGTGTCAGGCCTTTGAGACAGACAAGACTTGCATACAAAAGTTATGGCTATTAACACTACTTTTATTACAAGGTTACAGTAACAGAATCTTGCATGTCAGGATATAACTCCCTCCTTTTATCTGCAAGAGAAGTAGGGATGGTCAAATCTGAAAATTTTCTCAAATTACATTTTTGCTTTAGATTCAATTTTTATTTATCTGATTGTTATCTTGATTGAAGTTGTTGCTCCTGTTCTGCAAGTTTATTCTAACAGACCTTTTATATGTATGTATGTATGTATGTATGTATGTATGTGCGTGTGTGTGTATTTGCCCATCTTTTGACCAAATCTGGGCAGCTCCCAGTCAAAAGTTAAAGAAATAAAATAATGTTAAAACTATAAAACTGAACCGATTAAACATTAAAAACAACGAAGTCCTGGGACCAAGTCAAACTTCAAATGTGCAATTATCCAATCTTATCCAAATGCTTGGGGGGGGGGAGCCAGGTCTTCAAAGCTTTAGAAAAGGCTAGGAGGGTAGACAAACTTCAGGGGGCAGAGTATTCCATTAGGACAAGGACTGCCATGGAAAAGGCATGCTTCCTACCTCTCAGCAGATGGCAATATTTAGGGAAGGGACTAGCAGTGTATCCACCCTGTATGAAATAAAAAGATAGATAGATGTCCGTAGGAAAAGGCAATCCCACTAGTAACCAGGCCATATACTATATAGGGCTTTAAAGACGATGACCAGCACCTAGAACTGCACCCAAAAAGAAACTGGAAACCAGTGCAGCTCATACAACAAATATGTTACATGGCCAAAACTACCTCACCCCCATTACTGTGCACACTGCTGCATTCTGCACCAGTTGAAGTTTCTGGGTGGTCTTCAAGGGCATTCCTATGTAATAATGTATTGGAGCAATCTAAATGCAAGGTGACCAAGGAATGAATGACTGTGAGCATGGCCTCCTGGTCCAGGAAAGGGTGCAATTGGCCCATTATATGTAGGTGCAATGGTATTTGGGGCAAGGGGAATCAAAGCAGTTAAATAGAATCCACAATCATGCAATCAAAGTTTCACATCTTTCTTAAAGATGTGGAAGAATAGGGTTTTAATCACATGGTTGCTGCACCATCTTGACTTTTTTGAAACCTTGAAAAAGTCCTTGGGCATCCATGTGACTGGTAGCATGTTTAGGAAAGCTAGTACAGGTGATACTAGGATAGATAGGCAGTTGTTACAACTCACTGTAAGGAAACATAATGTATTTCAAACTGGGGATATCTTTTTTTTTTGATCATGCTACTAAAATCCTAAAATGCTTTAGACTGGTACATTAAAAACCACACAGTACTATGCTCTACCTGTTATCTCTTCTTTTATATATATTTATCCTGCTTGAATGGCAAATAATATGAAATAATAATTCCTAATTTAACAAAATAACAGAATAACAGAGTTGGAAGGGACTTTGAAGTCTTTTTAGTCCAATTTCCTGCACAAGTAGGAAACCCTACGCCATTCCAAACAAATGGTTATCCAATCTCTTCTTAAAAGTCTCCCATGATAGAGCACCCAAGATTTCCGAAAGCAAACCATTCACTATTAGAAAATTTCTCTTTAATTCTAGGTTTATGTTTATTGTGTTATTTATTTATCTATGTCATTGCTGGTGTGCAGAAAAAAATAAAATCAATCAAAAAAATGGTGAACTCAAATTACACTCATAGAGGTTATATGCAGCTTGTTGAAAAACAGTCAAGATTATATTTGGGTAAAACTCCATATAATTACTTCTAAGCTCATGCATTTAGGATCAGGACAAAAAATTCAAAATTACATGTTTTTCTTGTTTTCTCTAAAAAAAAACAAATAGCTTTTTGTGTAAAATCATCAATACAAACTTACTTAACCAATGTCTGGGAGCTACTGCCATAATGGAACAGTGATCCATCAAGAACAATTTAACAGTTTAATTAGACCGAAAAACATCCTTGTTGATTGTGACAGTTTTTCTTGATGCCTTCCCTTTCAATCCACTACACTATTTCCATGACTCTCATGGAGACCTTTGTGACATAGTTTGCTACTTGTAACTGGCTTTTTCTAAAAAATCAAATTGCTGTTTTAGTAAGGTCAGAGCTTGGCCTGGCTTTGAAACAATGTCCTCTTTCTAACTGGTCTCAAGAATGATCAACACACCAATTAATAAAAGAAAGTGGGTCATGTCTGCATTGGAAAACTGAAGACACTCCTTTTTCTCAGATGGAAACAAATGAAAAAGCCAGCATTTAGAATGTCACTTTAATTTCACCCATTAAATTTAGATGATCCTCCCTACTCATTAATCAATGGATTATGTTTGACAGAAGCTTTAGCTACAATTGGTTTGTCTTTAAGATAGCACAAGACTCAGTGCTTTTACTTCAAGGCAATAATTCAGTTATGCTTCAGGAAATAATTCATGTATGGTGTGTATTTTCAGCAAGTCTGGATTAAAAAATGAACAAATCTATAATGTTTAGAGGAGAACTACAGTATTAAAGAATTGTCTTCCACAAAAATCTGCCAACTTCAAAAGTTTAGTCCATCAAAATTGGCCATGAAAAGATCCATTTCATTTAGAGGACCTTTCAAATATTGTGTTAGGCAATATTTTCTCCTTCTATTTGAAAAAGCAAATTCATTGCTTTTATCAACTTATTGATTTAATTCATAATTTTAGCTAAATAATAATGTTTCAGAATAACAAGTTTAAAATATGCTAAAATATTTCCAAATTTTCTCTCAGATTCAGTAGAGTACGAAAGAAATTCTTAGAGAAAAGTCATACTTTTCTGCAATCTTGAAAAAGTGCTTCAAGAAATTTTTCATCAGCTGAGGGCACTTCCATATTGCTCAGTTGTCTTGTCATCAGTCTGTACCACCAAAAGTTTCTAGAAAGCAGAAATATACAGAGTATTGTCATCTATTTTCCTCTAGACCAGTGTTTTTCATTTAGCCTCTTTAAGCATGTGCAGACTTCAACTGCCAAAATTAACCAAATTGAAGTCTGCATATCTTAAAATGGCCAAGGTTGAGAAACACTGCTCTAGTCTAGTACAGAGTAAATGTGACCTCTGCTCATATATTCCTGGTTTAAATCCTAAATAATGTTTTCTGGCTTGTGTGAGCTTAGATATTATTGTTCAGTTTTGCTGCCACACTTTATTTGCTTCAAGGTATTTATTTGATTCTGGCTGAGAAATTCAAGAAATTAAAGTCCACATAACCTAAAGTTGCCAAGGTTGATAAACACTGAGCTATTCAGTGGAGATAAAAATGTCCACTCATCTGATTTTCCAGCTTTTCTCTAGAAGGTCTGCTGTAACTTCCATTATGGCAAGTTGTGTTCAGTGGAAAATGGTTGCTTGACATGCTAAACAGCCACATGCAGCAAAAATAATTTTTATTACTGTTTTTCCCCCTGAGCTACTTGCTTGTTTCTTTGCCATGAAGGGAGCTGAGAAGAAACATTTCTACCTCAGGTGACTTAAAAAATCATGAAGCAATGTACCAGGGATTTATTTTTTTTAAAAAAAAACATTAACAGAGAAGAAGGTAGCTCACGAAAAGAAAGATAATATTTTTGCAAAAAATAAAAACATTTCTGTTGGCTTTCAAATCAGAATTTCAAATTCAGAAACAACTAACTGTAGTCTGTATCCTAGGTTTATTCTATTTCCATTTTCCACATTCAATTGGATTCCAGCATTGCCTGACCTGTCTTCAGTGGTAGAAAATGGACAGTTGAGGAGTCATTTTCTGATTAGACAAAATTTCTACTGAAGCCATTTTGTGAGTGTAGCCATCCCATGCTCTCAGAAGTCTAAAAGCACCCTCAGCCCCCAAAGGTTGCCTCCTCCAAATTAACAAATGTCAGACTTGCGAGATTGTTGTCAGCCTTTAGGATATCCTGTGCAATAGTATGTGTGTTTCCCCAAAATGGCTACTTTTCCTAATCCCCCTCCCTTTTTTCTCAATTCCAACATAATTACCACCTAAGTTGAAATTTAAGAGTTAAAAAGCTAAAGGTGAGGCCCCACCTGTTCCAACATCTTATTTTCCAAGACGGCAAACAATGGAAGAGATAAATAAGAGATTATGGCAATTCTTTCTTCCAGCAAAGGCAATGCAAGCATAACTATGCTTTCACCAGTCATACAAAAAGTAGAAGAGCAAACTTGAAAGTGTTTAAATATAAGGCTGTGTATACAAAGGAGTGTACAAAGACAAGGTGAAAGGTTGAATAACTAGTCTGAAGGTATTTCTCTTATTTTTCAAAGAATGGGGAACATTAAGGTTTTTTTCCCCTTTTTTCCTTTGGACTATGGCCTTATTAAAAAATAATATGCAGGATTTTATATTATAAAGCTTGAAAAATTGACAAAAACAAAGGAATTAGAAGTCCACCTCTTATATCTCCAACTCACTTCACTAGCAGTGAAATACCGCAGTGCCTCATAAAATATCACCACATGTATATATTCTTCACCATGGAAAATTAAAGTACAACTCAAGACCAATGATGCAAAAAGAAAACAGAACAAATACAAAAGCAAACAATAAAATACATAAAAGAAATGGTAATATTTAGATATTAAATACAAAACATACCCAGACTTAAATAAATAAATAATATTTCCCAGACTTAAATGTATGGTTCATGCTTTATATTTACAACACAAACAGTTTCATCATGATGGCTGATTCTGAGGTTGGTTGGGCCCAAGAGTGTGCAACCCATCCAACATTGTCCATCAGGGGCCATATCTGAGCAAGATTTGAATTTAGATCTCTCTGCTACTAGTCTAGTCTCTCTCTTCTACCAGTGTAAGTTGTACAATTCAGAATGACTTTCATATATGTAGTATATCTGACTTGAGATGTTTGGAATAGAAAGTGACTTGCAACTTGGTAGACTATGTTACACACTGGTGACTGCTGTGATTGCTGAAGCAATGAGAGCTCTGCAATGGTCCATAGCTTATGTTAAAAAAAAGCAGAGCATGCTTCTTTGCTCCTGGGCCATGTGATGCGATTCCAGAAATGGTCACCATTTTTGGAGCAGTCACAATCTAATGCAGATGCTCCAAAAATGGCAGCTGCTTCCAGCATTGCACCATGTGGCTCGGAAACAGAGCAGCTTACCCTCCCGAGCACTGAAGATCTTTGAAAGATAAGTGAAGAGGAAAGTGTGGGGCCTGGTGGGGTGGGAAGCAGGTTCAAGGCCTGCAAAGACCTGTTGAGTGGGGATGGAGAAGATAAGTGGGGTGCTGTAGCATCCCAGTGGTCAGTCATAAGAGCAAACAACCACAGAGGTGCTGCAATAGCCATAACTTAGGAACCAGGTCATTTTGGAGGGTCTGTCATAACTTTGAATGGTCACTAGTAGCTGGCTGTAAGTCTAGGATTATCTGTGTTTTGATTCAGTTCCTGCACTGAACTGAACCTACGGGGGGGGGGAAGTACCATTGCCACTGCCGCCCATCAAATGCTGTTAAACAGTAAATGAAACTTGACATTATAGCAAGCCTCAAATCTTCTCAAAAATTATTGAGAAGACAAGCTGCTAAGAAATAGCCAGAAAGGAGCCAGGCCAACTAGAAGTTTCAGAATAAAATAAGAAACATTTTGTTTATAACCAGTGAGGTGCAATGTCCTTTTTCAACCCTAGGCAGTAAATGTTCATAAGAAAGTGATTAGCCCATTGGAATTTCAGCTGGTTACATTTATAGCATTTGTAATATTATTCCTTCCACCTCAAAAGATTCCTTTCGTCCCCTGCATGATTGGATGCAAGTATTCCCTCCTCTTCTGGAGTACTGTTTTGCGCAACCACACAGTGCAGCTTATTATATAATGGAGCTGTTCGGACATTGCTTCAGCAGCAGGTTTTGCTTCATGCTCCATTTCTTTTATGTAGCTTCTGTCTGATTTTTAACAATTGAAAAAACTCCTTGAAATGCCTCAGGCCAAATCTCCTTCACTTCATTTTCACTTCATTTCCTGGTTCTTGTGTGATTATATCTCTTAGCAAGCAGGCTCCAGCACTGCAGTTTGCAAACTTTAGTATACCTGTACACTTCATACTCCCTGGGTTAAAAGCAGTGGTGGGATTCAGATATGTGAAGAGCCAGTTCTTTGTGTGGATGCCACTTCCGGAAGTCCATTCTGGGCCTGGGTAACAAAAAAATAGCTACTGGTTCTGCCGAAGTGGTGCAAACTGGCTGAATTCCACCACTGGTTAAAAGTGAGTTATCTAGTAAGGAAGTCAAAGCAGAGCTTTTATAAGAAAACAAGAAATTCCTTGCTGCCATTTGCTCTCAGGGTTCCAGCAGGGAGAGGTAGACTGTTTTTATTCATGGGGGTTCTAATACCATTTGTTAAACTGATATTACCTCTTCAACTACAATGCCTTATATTGAAGTCATTTAGTTGCCTGGCACAGATATTTATTTTTCTGACCATTTTTTAAAAAATGGATTAATCATCTTTCATTTTTTTAATTTTTTCATTATACAAGTGGTGGGACTTGAATAGTCTATGCTTGCAACTAAATTTTTGTTGCTGTTGCCACTGCTTTATATTATTGGTTTTTATTTCATGTTGGTAGATACTAGAATATTATATTTTATTTTGCAATAAAAATAATCCACTAGATCTGAGATATTAGGTAAGTTTTGACTTGAAAGTATTGCCCTTTTGTAGAGTGGATTTTTAGATAAATTAGTTCCATTACCGCATGCATGTCTGCAGTATGACAGTATTTTAAAAGTCAAGCCAGAAATTATTAGTAAGCATCAGAGCAAAAGCAACTGGTTCATTTGCATTCCTGACTTTCAGTCGCAACAAAGAGTTCTGAAACTGCTAGGGGATACTATTAAATAAAGACAGTTGTCATTTTTGTAAGTGAGCTTGTTAAAATTATAGATCTCTTCTGTGTGAGCAAAATGATCATTTTCTTTCATTTCAGAACGAACATGTTTTGGCAGGTCACTATTTTGGAATGCAGAAAGTCCTGCTGTTGTAATTAGAAATAAAAGTTTTTAAATTAACTAAGACTAGACCTAAATGCTTTCTTTGGGTTTGCTCCCATTTTATTATAGCATTATAATTTGTACCCTGAGGGATTTTAAAAATTGTTATGACAAGATGAAAATCACTTTTTGACAGCTTTAACTGGGATTGTCCCCGCCTCCTCCTCTTCTACCCTTCAAATATTAAATACCTTCTAATATACTATGCCATAAGTCAGTGTGTAATCATAATTCATAAAAGTTTCATCTTTGAAACAGAGCTGTTGGAAATGTGAAATTCAAAGGGTCTTTTTAGATACTGATCTTTAAAAAAGAAAAAGATTATATCCTCCCTTTAAAACTATTATTTTTATATTTGGAAGATGGTAGACCAATCCTGGGAATGTCTACAAAGTGTAGCCATGAGTTCCAATTTGCTTACTTATGAAGATTTTTATTATTATTTATTATTATTAAGATAAATATTTTCTTTTTCTTAGCCTTGCAGGCTATCAGGCTTCTAGCAGCCACTAAATAGCCAAGAGTCCCATGGGCTTATTCTCTGGATTCATTGAAAGAGAAAAAAGGTGTGGGTGCATTAGTTACAGAAATGTTGATAGCTGTATACATTCACATTCATTGACTGATTACACGCCATCAAATTGTTGTTGACTCTTAGCAACTACATAGATTCATACACTTACTTCAGCAAAACAACTTATTTCTCTTTTAAGTTCATTAAGGTTGGTCATTATCATCTGCAGGAACATGCTGCTTTTCTCAAAATGATGACAAAAGAAAAATGTGAAGATGTCCTGGATTTTTAACATTTTGCAAACTATCATATTCTTTCACAGACTCTGAGAAGTCTACTACACTGGATCTGGATTATCTGGCTTACCACTTCACCTTCTTGCCCTGCCCAATACTTGGTGATGCCCAAAGAAGAGAAAATCCTTTTTTCATTCGAGATAGGGAGAGGACAGCTCCCCCTATCCTGTGTACTGTTTCCTGTGAGCAGCAGCAGTAGCAGACCACCTACCTGTATCCTCCAGGTTTCTAACAGTATCCTGAGAGAGATCCTATAGTTAGTGCATCATAAAAAAGCTACAAAAAGTGTCTATACAGACTGTTACTACAGCCACTTACAATATATTTTTTTCTGAAAATCCCCTTCATATGCTATTCAAGAGCTGCATACTTTTGTTACTCCTATTGTTTCCTGTGGGCTATGATGTTTAACTTTCTTTTGTATCTGAAATATACTTCAGTGTGGATCATGTCTTCTACCAAGATAAACAGGCAAGAACATTGGCTACCTCACTTATCTTATCCTGGACTGCCAAGACCATGCAGCATTCTTTTGGGGTGATAGGAGATTGGATGAGCTTAAAGTAAAGAGTTAGGTATATCTACACAGGGATCCAAGGCAGAGGTGAGGAACCTCTGGCTGTCTAACCTCAATGTGGCTAACCATGCTGACTGGAACTACTGGAAGTTGCAATTTGATAATATTTGGGCTGCAAATATTGAAGAGCAATCTGTTCTTAGAGTGCTGATCTAAAAAGTTGTTTTTCTTTTGCAGTTGGACCCTTGAACTTGTTAAAGTTGTGGCTCAGCAGACAATCCAGCAGATTGTCTGCTAAATAGTTTAAAAATAATGTCCAATGTTATTATTATTGTTATTAAAATATTTTAAATTTATTGGTGGCCCAATTCCAATGGACTCTGAAAAAGATGTGATGAGACACAATTGTTGAAGTGAGCCCCATATGGAAGGGCACAGATGTATTCTTCTTGTGTCCTCCTACAAAGCCATATAATTTAGATTTGACATTATTTCTCAGAAGCATTAGCTGTTTCATTTTCAAAGTGACCCGCAATTGTTCTCCCATATACTTCTCCAAGATGCATTACTTCGTTCCCTACTTCAATAAAACATGTAAGAACCATTGACAGCCAATCTCAACCTTTGTTCCCACTTGCAGGGCTAACCTATCCTAATTTTCTAATGCACTTGGTAAGGGAAAAATAAACAAGATAAACTTGAAGTTCTAGTATAAGAAACGAAACACAATTTGATCAGTACAGCAGAGACTTGAGACAGCTCCTATGCCTGGAATGCAGCAACTGAAAGATATAACTGCTTCCAAAATAATATATTTCACAGAAAAAGGAGTAGGCTTAAATGTCAAAAATCTGAACACCTGCACAAAATTAACTAGATGACTTAGTGTAGAATATTTTGGTAAAAATAAATCAACAAAGAAATAACTCAAAAAAGAGTGCTGTCTACTCCCATTGGGGAGTCTGGGGATTAGAGTGCAGTATCTATTGAGTCATCTCTTCCCATCTTGAAGAGTCCTTGCCCTATGACTTGCAGCTATATTATGGGCTAGGACAACAGAAAGAGGGACCAAGAAACAGATAAGATCATGAGGAACAGCAGAATTAGGAAACTGTTTGTAAATAATTAAAGGCTATGAGGAAGAGCACTAGGGGTACTTGTCCAAGAAAGCAGCTTTGGAAGACCTTGAACATGCTTCCATTCTTTCAGAAATTGAACTGTTTCTGAATACTATCCACTGTTGGATTGCAACCAGAGTGGCAAGTCAATATGAGGTTCCTTTTTGGGGTGGCTTGTTTGGGGAATAATAACCCCCAAACCCTCTCAATTTGGGAGGCATGATATCAGTTTCCATTCTTAAATTACAAATCAGGTCTTGTTCCTTAATTGGTGGCTACCAATTAAGCAGAAAAATTAAGACCCACTGTCTAATGTATCTCATACTTTACAATTTCTTTTGTATAAATATGTCTGTGTGCATCTGAAACCCCCTGCCCTGCAATATATCATCCTATTAACCACCTGCAAACATTTCTGTGATGTAGTCGCCATGTTATACTATGTATTTGTTTTCATATTATGTATAATATTTGCAATATATTTTTAATCGTAGCAAAGTTTGCTTTCATCCATCAAAGCCAAGTGTCTCCTTTCAGACCTTTTGTTTGCTCTTTTCAATATCCATCGTTCATTCCAGTTCTTCTCCCAAGGCACACACAGTACATCTGTTGAATGTTCTCCAAGCCAGAGGAAATATATTATTTTAACAAATGGAACTAGGTTCAGTAAAGGCTACCTCTGAATTTACAGGCGGTCTAAAAAGAAAAGAAAATATTCTGTTTCATAGCCATTTCTGGCCCAAGGGAGAAGAAGAAACTCATAATTTATCACATCCTCTCCCATCATATGCAACAGTAGCCTTTTCCCATCTTAAAAATATAAGAGGAACTCTATCAGATGGGAGGCAGTTTGGGCAAAACCACACTAAGCATTATAGAAGTTCAAATTCAGAAAATCTGGATTTATTGTATATTGCATTGGATCTACTGTATATTGGTGGGTTGGACTAAGTTATGATCCTATTGAATCCTATATCAGCAAGGACCTCTTTGGGACCATCGTTCCATCATGTCCTAAACTGCCTCACAATATCTTGTTATAATTGATAACATATAGGAACTTCTAAATATTTAAACAAAAGTGTGCAATATAAATCTAGAAGTAAATTCAGATCATAATCCTAGATCGGAAGAATCATGATAAGCAGAAATCCAAAAGATAAAAATGGATAGAAGATAATATAAGCTCTTGGACTTAGATGTAAAGTAACATTAAATAAAATAAAGAACACTCTCTTTAAGATAAGAAAAGTCTATAAGGTAATAGTTGACTTATGACTGGTTGCCTAACAACCACTTGAAGTTGTGACTTATCTAAAGAATGGTACTCACAACCTGAATTCAAAGTTCGAAGGATCCAATGGTCAGGCACCCTCCATGGTCATGTGACTGAACTTTGAAAGCTTGGCAACATAGTCGCATTTATGTCTGTTTGGCAAAATTGCATTCATAGCGAACCATTGGTTCCCTTAACAACCACTGCAATCAGTGAATGATTGTCACAAAAATTGTAAAATTTTACAATCATCGTTATATATGACTGTAATGAGCAAGCTTATAATTACGGTCGTATGTCAAGGACTACCTGTATTTTTGCTCTTATATAGTTGAAAATAATTTGGATCACAATCTGAATCTAAATCAGCAATATGATACAGTTTCCAAAAAAAACCAAACAATTTTGGATGCATTAAGAGAAATTATGTTGGGATCACCCACATGAATGTCAAGCACATTAAAGCTGTTATTCCATCTTCCTCTGCACATCATGCATTGAGCTTGGTTGTGGGCTAAACAATCTCCAAATTCATTTCAGCCCCTGGTCCTAATTCCAAAGATGCCCATCCATAAGCTGCTTGAGTGCCCAAAAACAAAATATAGATGGAAACAGTCCTTTGGGAAACTATTCAGATGCCCCTCAACATAAAGATTTTCCTTAGCCATTATTGCTGATATCTCTTGAAGATATGCACTTTATTTTTATCCTTGTGTTAGAAGGAGAAGCAATGTTTTTTAATGATTGAACCTGGATTCAATAAAGATTATTGCTGCTGATTGTTTAAGAGGAAAATAAAAGCAATATGTAACTGATTTCCACTGCACCAAAGATAAAACACAATAGCAACACAGTATTGTTATGACTACAACTGGATGGTGATATGTTTCAATCTGCCTTGAGGAGTAAATTAACATTTCTGAAAAAAAATTGTTTCCGGGCATAATGTTTTAAATTTCTTTAATGCTTCATTACCAAAATCAATGTAGCGTGTACAAATAGGTTTTGTTAAACAGGTAATAACTGTACTTTCTTTCATTAGTTGATGATTTGTATCTACAGAGAACTTGAATTTAGATGAGAATTAGTAGAATCTTATGCTATTGCATTGGATTAGCTTTTTATATATATAGTATTGACAATTGCCTCCATCTACAATTATATTGTCTATTGAAGTGAAGGCCCACTTGGAATTGAGTGATAAAATTAAAACTATGCCCAAAAGTTGCTACATACTGCTTTTAAAAGAAGCAGCAGATGGCAGACTTTGGCTGATAAGAAAAATCTCTAGAGTTGGATGGCTAAAGGGCTATAATGGATGTTGAACCATCAAAATATTCTAGTTGAAAAAATATTCTGGAAAATAAACAAGAGCAAAGCACTTGTAGATTGTCTCAGAATTCACCATGAAGTCAACAGAGTCAAACTCGATTAGGCAATGGTTTAATATTCCATATTGGAAATGAAAGATGAAACATTTTTAAGGGTAATTCATCAGTTTGTGCAATATTTTTTAGGTGCTTGGAAATAGAATGGGTGAGAGTATAACTGTTGCCACACACAAAATAACTCAATGAAACAACTCAAAGAGGAAAAACACCCCCCCCCCACACACACACACAAACACACATACCTCAGACCTATCCAGGGAGGCTGCTTCTTCTATCACCAACCTATAAATAAGGATGGTCTTATTGCAAAGCTGTCTGACATATAATACCAACTATCAGAAACCAGATCCTCCAAGGATCTAGTAACCTAATATTGTAGGTGAATAGTAAAGAATGGAAAGTGGGTTTGATCTGAGCCATCAACTCTCCTGTCCCTCTGAATATGCAACTCTCAGATTCCCATCATATCTCTCCTGACATTCACATTTTCATTTGTCTTCAAAACCCCAGCCCAGCATCCTTCTCCCATGCCCTACCTTCACCCTTCCTGGCCAAAGGACCTATCCAAACAATTTCCATATCCTTCTACCAAACCATTGTGTCCACCCCAAGTGTTCTTGCTCTTGGCATTCAACCACTGAAGAGGGCTAAGTTGAGCCACATGTATCAGTAACCATTCAATCAGGTTCCAAATAAAGTGATACATCAGCATAATAAATAGTGAGGTGATTAAAATTGTTTTTATTGCTACAGTTAGATAGCTTTAATCCTTTCACATGACTTTATTGTTGTTTTCAATGTTCTTGTGAAAGTGCTATGAGTCAAAGATTAAAAAAAAGTTTTACAAAACTATAACAACAACAACAACAACAACAATGTTGGAAGGGACCTTGGAAGTCCTGCTGAGATAGGAAACTATATACCATTTCAGACAAATGGCTGTCCAGTCTCTTCTTAAAGTTAATGCCTGAAAGATAATGTTTTCTGAAAGATTTGCCTTCATATTTTTGATGCAACTAGAAATATTTAAATGTTCAACTTCTTTCTGGTGCTTTATGACAGCAACCTAACATCTATACAAATTCTAACTTCTCTTTATACTTTAAACTTATTGCTCATTTACAAATTAAAAAGTATTGAGTATATATAATTGATATACATAAATTATTATAATAATCTCTTCTTTTCGGTTAAGCAAGATTTCAGGCATTATCTTGTATAGCGCCTTTTTTTTTAACTGAATCTTTTTATTCTAAGCCTCTAACAAGAACTCTTACCCTTAGCTGTTATAGAATAGTCCAGGACTTCAGTGATTATAATGTTTCTGGAATCCAGGCCTGGAGAAGAGGCTCTACAAGATCTATAAAGAGAAAGACCTCTGCTCTGAAGAGAAGGAAACAAGGGAGTGCAGTGATTGAAGACTCCCTACTGAGAGAGACTGAAGCAGAAATCAGTCATCCAGGCAGCCTATCAAGAGAATTATGTTCCTAGGGTATTTGGTGGGGGGGGGGGTAACAGAAAGATTCACAAGGCTCATCAACCTGTTGACAAATATTCTGTCTTCTGGTCCATGTGGGAACAGCCACACAGAAAAGAGTAGAGATACTGGAAGGGGTGACAAACCACAGGCCAGGAGGATGAAGTTATTAGGGACACAGCTGGAGTTGACTTGAAAGAATGGGAAAAAGAGAAAAGAGAGAGAGAGAAGTATATTGGAAATGAACAATGGGATATGTGGAGGGTGCCAAATGCACAAGGAAGACAATATTTGAGAGGGGCCTGGCCAATCTGATTTATAGGACTTTAAATTGAATCCTGTGGAAAAGGTAGAAAAGATGCTATAAAATAGCCTAAATACTAGAAATCAGACAAGGATACAGGTGTAGAGATCTCGAATAAGGAACACAAGCTGAAATTTGTCCAAAAGAGAAGAACCAAAATGATAAGTGGCTTAGAAGGAATATTAGAGGACTATTAGAGGTATTGATTTATTTAGCCTAAAGAATAAACAACTATATGGAATATAATTATTATCTTCAAATGCCTGAAAGGAACAGAAGACAGGAAGACAGGAAAAGAAACAGTGGATTTAAATTATAAGGAAGTAGATTTTGGTTGTACAAAAACAAGTGTCTTAAAAGTTAGAATTGTTCAATAATGTAACATACTGCCCCAGGAAGTGGTGGACTTTCCTGGAAGTATTTAAACAAAGACTAAATGGCCATCTGTCAGGGATGCTTCAGTACCTGCACTGGAAAGGAGGTTGGACCAGATGATCTCCAGGATACCTTCAACCCTTATATTCTGAGATTCTGTCATAAATCTTCCCCCCCCCCCCATCTTTCCAGAAAATCATCCAAGATTGCTCCTGCCTTCAAGTGTATCTTTTATTGGTTTATTGGTAGTCATTCTAACTGCTTTATTGCTTTATTATTATTATTATTGTTACCAGCATTCCTAGGTGGAACAGAGAAGAAAAAAATGATCATATGAGCTAATTCTATTTTATTGTAAGGCTACATGAACACAGTCTTCCATGTCTGATAGTAAAATCTCCCACCATCTCTTTTACAGCCTGATTAGTTGGAGAAGTTTATTTCTGAGCTTCTTTCTCTCCCCATTATACATCTGCAGGCTATTCCCTCTCTTATCTGATTATTCTCTAGACAGCACCTCATTCCCCCATCTCCTGCCCAATCTCCCAAGGTCATTTGCACATACCATTATAAATGTTTTGCTTCCATTATTGTTGCGTTTTATAAAATTTTGCACCCTACATTCATAGGACCGTTTCAAACATAATATAGCTGGGTTGCAAAAACTTGGATGACCATGAGACAGCAGCCATGCCACAGAATGCTTTAAGTCTTTACTACCAGCCAATGGCTGTCCAAATTTTGCAGCCCAAATATGCTATACTCAATCATCATATCTTAAAAGGTAGTGTAAAGAAGACTCCCAGCAAGAAACTCACTCATTCATTTCTACATTTCATCATTACTTTGTTTCTGCTTCTTTACTTTTATGAATAACTGTCAAGCAGTTCATGCCCAACTGTGATTCTCACCTTTCTTCCCTGTCTTCCTCCTAATAGCCTGCCAATTTATGAAAAAATTCTGATCCCTTTTTGGTGTTTCACTTTTCAGCAGGTCCTTCAATAACTACATATCACATTTTATACAGAAGCTTAAAGTGGCATATGTAGTTGTCCCTCCTCCCATTTGCTCCAGAGGTTGGGCTGAAAGAGACCAGTTATCCCAAACTTGCCTAGTGGATTTCTATAGTGGAGAGTAGACTAGAATCTGGGTCTCCCCTAGTCCACCTTAACCTCTGACCACATTGGCTATATTAGAAGTTACTTTATTATATTTCTTTTCTATTTGTAAATCGGCTATCTTAGCTTTTGTTCTCTGAAGCTAAAGAACAGTCTGCAGCTTACATTTGCTTAACCTGAGCAATATTCCTATGTTCACATAACACACTAGTTCTAGTGCATATGTCACAATTTTATCCACTACAAACAGGCTTCATTAATCAGATTTATGGCTTACCATAGAATCCAATAAGCCTTTTGGGGCTTCCTAAGGTTTTTACCCAAAGTTTATAATAATTTACAAGTTTTGGTTTCCAAAATCCCAAAATGATGACAGTTTTAGTTTAGATGACACAAAAACTCCCAAACATGTGTAATCATTTGGATGAACTTGAAAAGAGGGAATTATAGGCTAATATGGTAAACTGAGGTGGGTTGTTTTTAGCTTCTGTGTTATGCAAACACATCTGGGTCAGTTGAATTTTTTTTAAAAAAATGCAGTAGAGCAGTGGTTCTCAACCTCTGGGTCAGGACCCCATTTAGGGTCGAACGACCATTTCACGGGGCTCGCCAAACAATGCAGTCCACCATTTTCCCCCTTTTCCTTAGCTGTGCTACTCCCTTTTATTCTATTGGCTTTTGA
Organism: Crotalus tigris; assembly: GCF_016545835.1. Taxonomy (NCBI): domain Eukaryota; kingdom Metazoa; phylum Chordata; class Lepidosauria; order Squamata; family Viperidae; genus Crotalus; species Crotalus tigris. The sequence goes on from NW_024097285.1 coordinate 164,767, forward strand.
AAGCCAATAGAATAGACTCTCTTGAATAGAGTCTAATTCTATTGGCTTTCAAAAGCCAATAAGAATTATCCAGGCTGTCTCTACCCTGCCGAGCCCTCCAAAAGTTCCATTCTGCAAACGGTGCTGCAAGTTGTCTGCAGCGAAGGCGAGCTGTCTGGAAGTTTCCACCCCTCCCTGCTGAGCAACTACTAAAAATGTAAGTAAAAGAGGGCCAGGGGTGGGAGGTGGGAGGTGGGAGGCTGGCGGGCGCAGGGAGGGTTGCTGGTGCGCGTGGGGCCCAGCGGGTGCCTTACCTCCCTTGGGCTGGGCCAGCTGGTGGCCCAGCCTGTGGTCGGTCTGTGCCATCTCTGCCACTTGCCAGCTACGCCTCGGCTGGCGCAGCGGACGGCACCACGCATGTGCGGCGCTCCTGGGCAGGGAAAGTCCTCGACTTACAACCGGTTGGGTAGTCCTCAACTTACGACCAGTTGGGTAGTCCTCGACTTACGACCAGTTGGGGTCACAGCATTAAAAAGGTTGAGAACCACTGCAGTAGAGGGTAATTTAATTGGAAGAGTTTGGGAATTCTGTACATGATTAAAACATTTCTATTTTTCTTTTTTTTATCTTTTTGCATAACAACATAGCTCATGTATTAATCTGGTACATCAAATGCCATGTTTTTTTTCTCAAGAAAAGATTGACAGATGTGATTAAGGAGGGGAAAATCTCAGTTGCAGAAATGTTGCCAGTATTCTGTTTACATATTAACTATCAATGTGGTATGCAAGAATGTGGTTGCACATATGCATTTCAGGGTTGTTAAACAAAGGAAGCAAACAGGGATATATATGCAACTGCCTGTTAGGGTTGAGCCCTTTTAATGTTTTATCATGACATCTACCGACAAATGTTTTTAAATGGCTTAGCTATTAACCCAAGCAAAACAATAGGCATCTTATTTGGGCAGCAAATTATTCTTCTGTAAAAAAAAGAAAAAGAAAGAAAGCAGCCAATGCTAACTGGCTGGGAGACAAGAGGAGAAAGTTATTTTAGTCAAAATGCCAAAACACAGAGCCAGTGTGAAAAAGCTATTTGGTGTAATTCAAGAGACTGTAATGGTTACAGTAAATTTTTGCACAACATTCAATAATAATAGTAATAGTAATAATAAAGTTGGAAGGGACCTTGGAGGTCATCTAGTCCAACCCCCTGCTCAGGCAGGGAAACCCTATACCATTTCCGACAAATGTCTGTCCAGTCTCTTCTTAAAAACTTCCAGTGTTAGAGCATTCACCACTTCTGGAGGCAGGTTGTTCCACTGGTTAATTGTTCTAACTGTCAGGAAGTTTCTCCTTAATTCTAGGTTGCTTCTCTCCTTGATTAGTTTCCATCCATTGCTTCTTGTCCTGCCTTCAGGTGCTTTGGAGAATAGCTTGACCTGCTCTTCTTTGTTCTAGGTTGCTTCTCTTTTTATTAGTTTCCATCATTGCTTCTTGTCATGCCCTCAGGTACTTTGGAGAATAGCTTGACTCCCTCTGCTTTGTGGCAGCTCCTGAGATATTGGAACACTGCTATCATGTTCCACCTCGTCCTTCTCTTCATTAAACTAGACATACCCAATTCCAGCAACCGTTCCTTATATGTTTTAGCCTCCAGTCCCCTAATCATCTTTGTTGCTCTTCTCTGTACTTTTTCTAGAGTCTCAACATCCTTTTTACATTGTGGTGACCAAAACTGGATGCAGTATTCCAAGTGTGGCCTTACCAAGGCATTGTAAAGTGGTATTAACACTTCATGTGATCTTGATTCTATCCCTCTGTTAATGCAGCCTAGCACTGTGTTGGCTTTTTTGGCAACTGCAGCACACTGCTGGCTCATATTTAAGTGACTGTCCACTAGGACATGTTGGAGGTCATTTGGAATTGGGCCTCTATTGTACACAAGCATTATAAGTGGGGGATGAGATGAACTTGTAAGCAAAATCACATCCATGAAGTTGTAATTTGTTTAATTATTTAATTGCTATTTTATACATGCACACACTTATAGTGACTTCTATCTTTGCATTACCAGATTCAAAAGAAATGTGTGCCACAATTCCAACCCCATTTCCCTCCAGTTTGACTGATCTCAAACAGCTAAGCAAATCTGGATCCTGGAAAATGGACCACCAGGAAATCTCTGGCCATAAATTGGACCTGTGGAAGAAAAATAATTCAAGTGAGTTTTCTTCCATTCTGAACAAAAGAATAAATAATTATAAGCTTAAGAACTTAAAAAAGCTAAATAAGATTTTAATCTAAGAAAGTTATAAACAAATTAAATTTCCAGATATATTTAGAATACTGACTTTTACTATAAGATTTTGGAATTAACTATAAAAAATTAATGACTTCTCATGAGAAACAGACTTATTTTGGCTACCCTGGCCATTGTAAGTCATAAGGAAGATAAGTTAGTTTTTCGATTTCAGAAACTGGATACTATGCAGGACAAAGATTGTAAGCAGAAGAGAAAAAGTACAATCCATTCTTGTCAGTTAATACTGGAATTTACAAACTGATATAAAATGTTATAACAATGGAAACATTAAAGGAAATTGTTGAAAAATGAAGCCAGAAATTAACTGCAATATCAATACTGTCAGTAATGATGTCTTCTTCTATGGGTGGATTATGTCCAAAAAATGTTAATGAAAGAATGACAGATGTGAAACAAATTATATCTGACAAGATGGAGAAAGTACCCTAAGAGGGAGGGAGGAAGGGAGGGAGGGAGGGAGGGAGGGAGGAAGGAAGGAAGGAAGGAAGGAAGGAAGGAAGGAAGGAAGGAAGGAAGGAAGGAAGGAAGGAAGGAAGGATGGATTTCTGATGCTTCCTGCCAGCTTCAAACAAGGAAACTCAATGGGGAAGTTGGCAGGTAGTTGGAAGTCGGTTTGAGATTCTTGTTTGAATTACCTCAGAGGGCTGACAACTAGTGGACATCAAATAGAAAGGAATAACGAACCTCTGGGTCTTCAGATCTTGTAGAAGGTCCTTGAAATCAAGATATGTACTGTCCACAGCATACTCCACAGTGTATTTTCAATCTATCAGAGAAGCTTCTTGCATTTCTTGCAAGATTTATTCTTGTCAAATCCATGCTTCCGGATTTTCCCAGATATCAGTCTCAGACTGGCACTGGTTTGTCATTTTGAGTTCTTTTTCTCCGGTAATTTGAACTCATTCAAGGTCAGCAGATATTTTCTCCCATGTTTATATTAAGCTTGAACTAGAATCCCTCCATCAAGTCTTCCCAATTTCCTAGCTGCATTCAGACAACTGAATCAAAGAAAGAGTTGATTAGGTCTGCCTTTTGGGATGCGGGTAGAGCGTCATCTGCTACTCTTTTGCCTTCTTTACTGAGTATCTGGCACAATCCTTATTTTATTTTAATGATATCTCAATATTCAGTAAACAAAATCATTTTGAGCTAACATGTAATAATCACATAGGGATAATATTTTATTGCTAGGGTTGCTTTCTCTTGTGGATGCATCATGGTCCCAAAGTAGCTGGAGAAGATGTTGTATTTTAATCATGGAGCTATGTTCTGTGGAATTTTACTTAATGTGAGTCATATTTTGGAACAGTACTAGGAAACATAAAGCAAAGACATTACACCAATTGTGTCATGGAGAATTTTACCACACGTTGCTAAAATAAACATTTCTGAGTGTGATTTAAGGACTCTTTCATGCTTTTGTTTTACAGTTTTCTTTATGTTGTTTTTAAAGAGAAGCATTTTCCTGACTTGTAGCCCTTTCCTCTCCATCTGTTTGGGATAAATGCTTTGATTAATTATTGCTTTAAATGCAAGACTGATTTACAATTTGTGAATGAATCAGATTTAATTTTCCAAGGGGAAAAGCCTTTTGTTCACTGCTTCCTGCTTACTATTTATAGCTGACTCGAAACAGATTAATTTAATGTTTTGAAAATTATTTTTTATTTGTTTCTTTCCCCTCCCCTTTGTTTTCAGCAAGAACAAATCTGACTTTATTTAGCCACCAACTCTCAAAATTGCTGAGTCTATAACTTTTCTTCTATTCTTCTGATGTCATCAGGGTGGAGGTCAAAACTATACATAATCTGAAAAGTTGCAGGTGCATCCCCCAGAGCAAATTGTGTGGGCTTCAATAATCTTTTTCATTTTAATCTAACTTTTCTAAAAAGACAAAATATTTAAAATAACTATTTTAATTTTATTTAGAAACTTTTTCTTCTGACAAAAGTTTTCAACAGTATTTTTCTGGACATAAAATAATAATGACAAAGTATTACATGGCCAGTACATTTAAAACATAGCACGCAACACAGATAATAACATGACCTGGCAATGGTTAACAGCAGGAAAATTGAAGAAAGAAACAGAAGGGCTAGAGCAGAAGATCAAGCCTTAAAAACAAATGCACACTATTCTGATCTTGAGTTAAAATGCCTTATAAATCAAATCAGATAGATAACTCAATAGAAATGATTTCATAACAAAAAAAACATATTTTAATCAGAAAGATTACTTGCATTCATGCTGTGGTTGTAACTTCTGGAAAATACATCTTTTATCCATTCCTATAGGTAAAAGAATGATGCTCTCTTCCATACCATCTTTATAACGGCGCAGGCTCATTGGGTGACATCTGACGGCCCATGCTTCTTTCAGACAAAGACATTCCCAACTGGCTTGTGTCCAGGAAGTCTCCCAATGCCCTTTAGAGACTCCTCCCACTGACCCATTAACATGAAATGACTGACTAGCTAAAACTGCATTTCCCATAATCCATCTCTTAAGGAAACAACACTAAACTCAATAAATGTCAGATATTCTAACATACAGATACATGCTCTCTAGTTAGGATTACATAGAGCTATACGGTTCAGAACACATACGAAGCCAGAAGTGAAAAGACAGCAAGTGCCACATCTGCAAAGAAGCTGAAGAAATGTTGAACTCTCTGGTTAGCTGCTGCAGGAAGATCACACAGCAATTTTGGCTAAAAGCAATGGTACAACAAAGTAGCAACAATGGTGATCTGCAAGAAATACAATTTGCCTGCAAGCAAGAACTGGTGAGACCATAAAATAAAGAATATCATAGAAAATGAAAAAGCTTAAGTGCTCTGGGATTTACTTCAAACAGGCGGGCATCTACCACATAACTCCCTAGACTTAACAACTATAAGAAAGACCAAAAAGTCTGGATAGTGGATGTGTCAGTACCTAGAGACAGCAGAATAGTTGAAAAAGAACTGGAGAAGATAACAAAATACAAAGACCTATGAATAGAAATATTTAATTGTGAAAAAGAATGCAAAGGTAGTACCAATATTCAGTAATAGGCGCTTTGAGTGCAATCCCAAAACAACTGGAGCACTACTTGAACACCATCAGCATTGACAAAATCACCACTAGTCAATTGCAAAAGGCAGCTTTATTTGAAGCAGCTTATATCCTGTGTCTATACCTTTAACACTATCAAACATCTGCCTATCCCAGGTACTAAGGAAGGGTTCAATAGGTGGATAAAAATGCCAAATCCTATCTGAACATCTGGTTGATTGTGCGATAAACCATGATAAAATCCATTGAGTAGACAATATACAGAAGAGAAAATCCCCAATATATTGTGTAACAGTAATCAAGAACTTCTGTTTTAGATAATACAAACATATCTCATTTTTTTGCACTTTATTTTATTAACACTTCACAGCTTTTGTATTTTTTGTAAAACCCTCCTCCAGCAAAAAGATTAAAACTCACTAAAGGCTCAGGTGATGATTAGCAATAAAGTATTTTTAATTAAAGTCTGTGTACTGTTTTTAGACAATAGATTATAGTATGATCTAAGTATAACTTTTATCTGCATTGGGAAATCCACACAGTCATGTGACTTGCTTTATTGTGATACTCACTTTATTGTGATGGTCTGGAACTGAACTTGCAATATCTCCAAGGTATACCTGTGCCTCTCATTAGGATGGAAGGCAGAACTGATGAATCTGTGGCCCCTCCAGATTATTATTCCTAGCAGTATCAGTAAGCATTGCTGATCTGGGTAAATACTGGGGACCTGAAACTCTGCAACATTTGAAGGGCCAAAGATTCCTCATCTCATTCTACCTGATGTCCAGCACTCTGTGTTTGTCCAAAGATAAACAAGACAAGAAGTTCAAACTATGAACAATAACACTACCTGTACTGAAAGGTTACAGTAACAGAATCTTGCAATATGAAAGTACATCTCTTCCTTCCTCACGTTTACAGTCCAAGAAACTAGGAAAGGTCTATTCTGAGACATTTGCCACCTTCCCAATTGCTTCTTATCTGATCATTGCCTAGTCTGAGGCTCCTCCTTCTCCTGTCTCTCAAGGGCATTCTTAGAGACCATTACAATATCCCAGCAGGGTCAGTGCTTGTAGTGAAGAGCAGGTTGTGCTATCATTCCTCTTGGGCTTCCAGATGCAGTATTTCAGATTTCAAAGAATATATGTGTGTCATTCTCAGTTACATATTGAAGGGCATCTTTGGACTGATGGATTAAACATACACCATTCCTATTAGCATATGTGCATGTGCACACACTCTGGCACATTCACGTACCTTTGTACTCAGGGAGTGGCTTCCTCTATTGAAGTAAGTGGGAAAATCTTGGCTAAAATAGATTTCTGTCTACTTATTAGAGTTCCATGACTATAAGTTATACTAGATCAGAATGGTAGATAGCTCAGAACTGCACAGAAGAGTTTCATTGAATAGGAACAGATGGTTTGGATGCATGCAAAAGCTTCTTAAAGGCTTACTATTGTCTGAATACTCAGATTATGGGCCTAATCCACAAGGAACAGCTGTATTCTTCAGTAATTCACATTCCTGGATTTTGCTCAGAATGGATATTGGAAGATATCTGAATCCAGGTGGCTGCATTTCAGTGTAAATCCCTATAGCAATCTGGGTATTAAAAAAACAAGCAAAACCAAAACCTCATCATATGAAATCTTCAAGTCAGTCTTGCCTTCACCTGTCTTCAGCTTTAGCGTGTGTTCCATATAAAAATATGGAACATTTTTCATGTTTCAAGCAGAATATTTTACCATTTACTAATTAAAAGATCAACATCACTGGGCAGAAAACATCTAGATTGTGTTCATATGATTGTGAGGATGCTGCAGTGGCTGAAACTCTCAGGACCAGTGGCAAGTACCACTTGTTCAATAGGGTTGTAAGTTTGAATGAGTGAGTGCTAAATTTCTGCTAAATTTCCTGCCTCAGCAATGGGTTGGACTAGAAGACCTCCAAGATCCCTTTCAACTCTGTTATTCTATTCTATTTTGTTCCATTCCGTTCTGTTCTATTCTGTTTCATTCCATTCCATTCCATTCCATTCCATTCTATTCTATTCTATTCTGAGGACCACCTGTATTTTACCCCTTATTATCTACTTTAAATAATCTAATCTGATGTTTTACTTCTAATATCCATAACCTAAAAAATGTTTTAGTGTTGCAGTTACAATCCAGTACAATGCCAATATACTGAAATTTCAAAGAGGCAGAAATCTTTGTTTTACTAGTTAGAAGTTATTCTAATTCAGCAAGAACTGTTTTCAAATCAATGAGCATGGCATACTAGTAGGAAACTGCATTTTTTATCATTCCATCCTTTTCTTTTCTTTGAAGGGGCTAGTATAACTAATTTTTAGGGAAACTTTTCAACTTTAAAAAGTGTTATATAAATAAAATTATGATTATATTCGATTTTATGCTTTACATGATGAAGTGGAGCAAGGTTTTCATATGGGGAGAAAACATTGATGGTATCAATTAGCAATAATTATGAAATCACTGAGAAAATGAATATCTGGATATGTATCAGGCAATTCAGTAAAGATTAATTTAAAATATAAATCATGTCTTGGAAAACCACCACATGAGCCTTGGCCACAGAGTAATTGCATCTGATCCCAATTCAAAGTATAATATGAATGTCATGAACATTTTACTCAGAAGGTTTACAACAACAACTTTTGGTTTCTTCTACTCAATGTAGGAGATGAAGGGCCTATAGGGGAAAATGGAAATATCTAAAATGGTACTTTACTGTTGTCTATCAATGGAAACATCAGGACCATAGAATAATTTAGACAAATTATATTTTTAGCACAACATAAGTTTTGCGTGTCTAAGTGTGTGCATATCTGTATATAAACATGGATACAGTATGGGCTGCAAATTCAATTCATTTATACATGCCTAGTTTACATCTCATCTCTGTTTTAAGTATTTTCTATGACATGGACATCCTGTAGAGAAAAAAGTATGAAGCTTTATTCACAAAATGTTATAAAAGTGCGGGGAAATGTAGAGTTATTTTAACCATATGTGCTCATTGCAAGGGTAGCAAGTGGATTACAATTATATTTATGTAGTAAGCTTGTCATCCTTTTGGCAGAAATACAGTGAAACTTTAGAAGGTGCCTAAATTAGGCCAAAGCATATAAGGAGGAGACTATTTAGACAGATGGGTTACGATACATTAGGCCTGTGAAACACACAAGGAGGTTTTTAATGATAGTGGAGGACTTTTCTGATGATAAAATGTCAAATGATGTAAAACGCTACACTCTTTGTCATGTAGTCTGTACCTAATTAAATGATGTAATGCAGGATAAAGGATTCTCCTAGGAAGTACAGAAGAATGTTCAATAATTTTTCCCTTCCAAACATAATCAAATGTGTGAACATTCAAAGCATAAGCAGGCTAAAATTGCCCTTCAGCAGCCAACTATACCAACCAGAAAGTATGCCTTAAGCTCCAAAGTCATAATTGTGTTTCTGCCTTGATGAATGCTTTGAAAACATATTATGTAACATGTAAATGAAAAAAAAATAATAATTACAGTAATCAGAACTTCAGACGGTGGGCCAGGACTTGGAAGAGGTTTACTGAGAACACAAGATAAGGAGTGCTCAGCAAAGGCCTGGACTTCTGAGGGTTAAGAACAATTTTGATAAAGTTTAAAATGTAGAGGGATCTTTCTTTTTGACCACTGCTGGGATCTTGCATCTTTCCGTCTTCAACTCTGGTCTTAAAAAAAAGATACACAAAACATGGCCCATTTGTGGCATAAAGAAAGCACTCCAAAACCAAATTTAACACCCTCCAATATCCTTAAGAAAAAGATTTCCAAACAGGACAAAAATGAAAATCTCATGTTTGGAGTAAACTTTCTTCATTGTGGATTACTGGCTGTCAGCCTCTTCTGCAACACACACTTCTGCTCCCCAAATCTCTGTTAATAACCACCTCCCAACCTTCCACTGCTTTGCTGCTACAGATATCTCCTCCTTCCTGAGCAGGGGATATTGTGTAGTTTGGATACTCCTCCACAAGGATTTAAATCCAGACAGTATGCACATCATAATCGGTAACTGTTTTAGCTTTAGAACAGTCTCCATTTTTTTATATAGCATGTATTTTTACCAGAATTAAAGGAGCTCCATCAAATCACCATTTCTGTATACAACACTATGCAAGTTGTGATGAAAATGCACCCTATTAAATCAGCATAGGCCCTTGGAACATATTCTACTTAGTTAGATTTTATAATCTTTTTTGGAATCTGAGGAAAAGAGACAATTGATCCAGCCAAAAAGCATCCATCAGCATCTAATGATAGAGGCCTCCTACTTTTACCACTTTCTTTTGAGGATTTCTGCAGACTCTGCCTGCCTGTAATCCTCAAGAAAAAGGACTACTTGATAGAGAAAGTATATGTAATGAAATGTGGGAAAGATCTTGGGAGACAGGGCCGAAAAAGGCTGCCTAAGGAATGATCCGATAAGAGACTGCATAGCCTGCAAATGGATAGTGGGGAGGGCAAGAGGTTCAGAAGAGACTCTCCCTAATTCTTGGTCTGTAAAGGAGGGGGAAGGAGATCAGACTTCCAGGATTCTGTTAATGTAGCTTTACAATAAAGTGAAATTATCTTATCATGATTCTGCCTGTTCTATCTAGTAAGATAGATAGTACTCTAGTCCTCCTTCTTCCAGAACTCTCTTTTTCTCCCTAAGGTAATGAAAAGAGCATGTTCTAGACTTGCTGTTTCCTTAAAAACTGTGGTGTGTGTGAAGTCCTGTTGTCAGCCACTGGGTGTCAGACTTCTATGACCTGGCTAACCAAGAAACTGCAATAATACATTTCCAAAGATACAAAAGTTCAGACTAGTTAGTTTGTTGTAGAAAGCTAAAGAAGCCATTATGAAAGAATTCGTGAGTCTCGGGGGTCAAAGATCTATTTATACTGAAATCAAGGTTCAAATTATTGTTCCCTTTTCTCCCCTGCATGCAATACGTGCTTTCCTTCTGGACTGGAGTGACAGATTCCACTTTTTGTTTTAGTAACAAATTGATCTAGTATGAAATCTAATTGATTGTCACAATTTGAGAATTAGCTCTAATACTGGAGACTGTTCATTGTTCTTTCTTCAATACTGCTTATGTTTCTACATTACATGCTATTTTCCCCTTCACTACCACTTCCCATTAACTACTGAATCTGCCATTGAGAGTGTTGTTAATATTTTTCATCTTTTCACTGCTATTCCCTTAGCACTTTTATATTTTAAAAGGTATTTTCCTACTGAATGCTATTCTTCCAAGGACTACTACAGTCATCTTGATTGCCACTTCCTATTGTTGTACCATCATTGTACAATTCCTATATAAAATCTAAACATTTTTTTTTCCTGTGGCATGTATAATTGTTATTTTAGGTCCATTCATTCTGGGATGAGTAGGTTGGTTCTGTTTAGTTTTTAAATTGTGTAATTCTAGATCTTACTTATAAATGGTTCCTGCTGGATGGTCCCTGGAAAATAACAGAGGCCATAGGATAGATGAGAAATACACAAAAACTACAAAAAAATCCTGGAAAAAAATTAAAAACTTTTTGTAGATTCTCAAGAAACTATATTGGTATATCAATTAAGGCACCAGGGATCAAGTTTAACTTGAAGAGAAAAAAAAGGTACAATTATTACCTCTCTTTTCTTTCTTACTTTTGATTGACATGCTTTTATTTGATTGGTATTTTGTCATGCTTTTATTCAGCTATAGCTGCAAATATTCAACTCAGCTTACATTAGCTTGCATTGGAAATTATGTAAGTTGTTTCTGTTGCTTGCTTCTTTTGCTTTAATTGCACAAATACTGAACATATTAAACCAATTACATACCATATAATTCTGTCTTCCACCTTATATTCAGCCAAAGCTAGAATTCCACAGAACAGAATTCTAAATGGGATAGATTTTTTTATACATGGTAAAAGGGCATATTCTGTTTTTACCTCCAAAGGAAATACTCTGTCCCCAACCTAAACTTGTATTCCCAAGTATGGAGATCATAAAATGTATGTTCACACAATTACATCTAACATAACAGCTGAAGTAAACTCTGAATTGGATTTGGTGGATTTGTCAGTAGTTACACATAACTTTGTTTCAGACATTGAAGCTATATAGGACTCACTCATAAAAGTTTTCCTGAAGTCCGGTGGCAGAAACTTCACTTCTCACTTATATCATTTCCAAACTGTGGCGTACACTCTTGTTGCAAAAATTTTCTATTTCTGAAAAAGGTATCTTTTTCAGCCAGACTTTTTCATTTTGAACAAATTTTAAGAACAGCTTTAATTGATTTTCAAACTTGGCAGCTTTAAGATGAGTGGATTTCATGCTGGGTGGGGAATTCTGGGAGTTGAAGCTCATCCATCTTAAAGATGCCAAGTTTGAGAAACACTGGATTATTTGCTATCGATTGTAAATAACTACTGGTATATTCAGATTTTTGGCCTTTCTGACTTTTGTTCTATCTTTTTTTTTCTTTGTAATATATTTAGTTAAAATTATTTCCCTTACAGAAATGGAATAATTAGCCATTATTTGAGGCTAGATTACATCAATAATTTACACAATCCCATCTATCATTTGCTGTCCATTATTAATTACTGTGGCTAATCAGTACCTTCAAGATTAGGTCACAATCACACTGTCCATTCTGTACATTTTAATCATGGAGGGATTTACTCCCAGTAAGGATACATTGGATTACAGTCTTAAACACTTCAACTCATATTTCAAAAGATTTTAATATTCTATATCTTTTCTATCAAATATATCAAGGTTTAAAAATATTCAGCCAGCTTTACAAATAAGGGAAAGAGAGGAAAAGAGAGGGAGCAGCAGCAGTAACAGCTTTGGACAAATGTATAAAGGATAACAGTAGACATTTTGCATAAAAATAAAATATGGTTCCATATTTAGAGATTGAGTACTAATAAGTGCTGAATATCAGGAGCAGACATCTTGCAATGATTCCAAGTGTCCTGGCATATTTATTACACTATTTATTAAACAGATGCCTAGTTTCCTTGGTTTTCACATGTCACATTATCTTATGTTCCCCAATCAGGTTTCCTATTAGCAACTTCAAGAACATCCACAAAAGAATCTTAAGTTTTATATTTATCTCAATGTATTTCCTCCTCTTTGCCATACTCCAAGATAGTAGAACCAGATTAAAAGCCTTGTAAACTTGAATATTCTCATAATCATAGCCCCCTCCTGCAATCTGAGTAGAAAATATTTACATTTTATAAATGTATATGACCCATTGATAATTTTTAGGATTGATCAGACAAGATACAGAACTCAATGATCTTCCTATTGGTTTGTTGGTTGGTTGGTTGGTTTGTTTTTATGCTGCCCAACTCCCAGTGACTCTGGGCAGTTTTGACTTAGTGATAGCATTATCAGGAAAACAAAGATATCAAATTGTCTGAGAGAGTCATTTAATTAGATAATTATTCAAGCAACATTCAAATAAGGTATACAAGATATACAAACTCCCCTTATCTTCTGGCTTCTGGCTTCAAATTCCCTTGTGACCTAACTATTCTACCATTTATCCTCAGCCTGCAATAATTTTGTTTTTGCTCAAATATAGCTGCTGCTAAACTCTCCCAAAACTTAATCAAAGGATTTCATTGGCAACTTCTTGCTAGTAGCACAAATTTGATCTTCTCTTTGGTGTTTCTGGTTCCTCGTCTTCTTCTGTAAATCAGAGCATTATACAGATAGATTCCATACTGCATGATTCTCTGCCTTCCATAGAGATTCCTCCTTGGTGATCATGAATCCCCCAGGAATGTCTATCTTTTTTTAGCAGCCCATGACTAATGGGCTTGCTAAGCATTTTTTGCTCCTTTTGTTGCTTGCTAACCATTTTTATTCTTTTATTCTAAATTCAACTCCAACAGTATTAACTTCTGCCAGGTACTTAACTAGTTTTAACTATCCCTTCCTGTGAGAAATCCTATGTATCTAGGGGAAAAAAACTTGTCTGGGTTTCCTATCAGCATTTTCTCCAACCTCAGATTATCACAACAAGGTAGGAGAAAGAAAGGGTAGAAAGGACAAAAAGGACCACCAGATCCTGAGTGTTTTTCCTCTTCAGAAATTGGAATTGAAACTGTGTTCCCAGAATTCCTTTTGAACATTTCTCGCTGAAATGTGTTCAGTATCTTGTTCCTGCAGAAAAAGTTTCAGATCTGCTGATTCCACTCATAAGCATTCAGACAAGGATGCTAACTGTTGCACAGATCTCTCCTGAATAGCCACAACTTCCCTGGTTACTTCCTGCAGACCTTTTCAAAGCAAATCTGACACTTTCCACTGCCATCTCTTCCTGCTCACATTTTATTCTCACCCAGCTTCTGTCTTTTTATCTAGGCAGACAGGCAGAAATCAGTGGGAACATTGTCTCCCGATCACTTGTGCTTTCAGAATAAAGGATACATCCAGAGGTCCAGTTCAGAAAGTGGACACTCTTTTTTCATTATGTAGAGCAGAAAAGTAAACTCTTCTTTCTGATGCTTCATTTACTCAGAAATAAGTCTCCCTTTGTTCCGTAGGGTTTTCTCTTTAGTAATTTTGTTTAGGAATACAGCTTCGATTGTTGTTCTTATATTTTTATACTAGGCATCATTTGCTTCCCAGGGAGATGTGAATCCTTTCTGTTAATTGATTAAATATGGAATTTGGGATGCATGCAGACAAATTGCATAGCGTACAAATTGAGCAAGACAAGGTCATGAGCAAACACAGGCACTTCTCTGATTATTGGTGTGTCCCATATGCCACATTGTGCCTAATGTGTTTATTTTCTTAATAAATCATTGGTGGGGATAAATCAAATTATCCTGTGTGTGACCAGGAACACATAGTGTACATCGGAGAAGGTTCCTGGCTACAGATTTGAGCAGAGAGTCAACAGGTCAGCAGATGGGATACTGTAGTTGATTTTCTTATTTATATCCATTAAGAGCCAAAGGCACATTTCAAATGTTTTCCTTCCTTGATCTTAGTAGGCACTTTGAATTGCAGCAAAGTATATAATATTCTTAACAAATAGATGAACATTTTTATGGCACAAGCTGAAACTGTTCATTTTCATATTTCCTCTGAGCAATTCAAGAAATGTCCTCAATATGCAGAGGTAAAAGCTAAGAACAATGTTCATACTACCTGTAAACCACTAAACATTTGGTCAGCCTGCACTATTTTCTAGAATGCCTATTTAATTATTCTTAAGTCTTGGTCTAATTCTTGGCTAATTCTTAGCTAATGTTTCTGCTGACTTTGGGGAAATTTCCTCTGGGGATATGAATAAAGATAGCAGTGGCCATTTCTATTTCGATTCTAGGAATGTATATCACCATATCAATGACTGGATAATGATATAAAATTTTATTAATCTAGAGAGTGGATATGAAGTATACATTTTCAGCTACAGTTTGAGGGCAATTTGGCACTTAGCTAATTTCATCAGTTTTGGCCCTGCAAAGTAGTTAAACATTGATGTGCTATTGTTTATGTCCATCTGTGTCTACCTGCCAGCAGAATTGACAACTGGAAAAATGGATTTTGTGCCTGCAGTGCTCTTGCGTATGTCCTACATCTGGTCAAAAAGAGTGGAAAGTTTCTGAAGCAGATGGATACAAAGAATGTCTAAGTTAGTGCTTGAGGAGGAGGAGAAGTGAAAAACCTCTTTGCTGTGTTATGTTGATTATAGCTCAGAGAAGATGATTTCCCTATGGAGTTGGAGTATAGAATTAAATTCCCTTAAAATCAGTGTGATTGCTTGTAAACAGGGCTAGACAACATGTCATCCATATTTTTTGGACCTACAGTAAGTGTAAATTAAATTTTATGGATTAAAAAACGCTCATATTTTGAGTTTCTCCTTCAAAATTGGAATGGTGTCACAAGTAAAATCACCTTTAAAGTTGATATGTGAGTTAATAAACCAAATGAATTTCTGGATTTGTCCAATCTGTGGAGAAATCAGTTATTCTCTAAAATGTTCAGTGGGTTGGTGGGAGAGGGGACTAGATTGCCAATTGTCCCTTTCTGGTGTTATTGGGCAATATAAGGGTAGGAAGCAGTGGAGAGGGGACACAGTAGCACTAGAGAATTTTTGGCTGTTTATCCCTAAAAAAGAAAAGAGCTAGTGTTGGCAGTTTATGTATGTGTGTCTATGTGTGTCTGTGTGTGCCTCTGTGTGTGTTCTTTCTGTAGAGGATAAGAAATATTCTAAAATCCAGTTTAGCATCTCAGAATACAATGTGCTTATAATTATGGGGATGGAGGGTGGGAACAGGGTTTTCATGGGGGCCTAGATCTTTTCTTCACTTTAAGCTTTTAAACTTTGGTTGACTTATGTATGACCATAATTGGGACCAGAACTTCCATTACTTAATTATGCAGTCATCTCACCCATTCTTATTACCATTTTTGCCACAGTTGTTAAGTGAATCAGATGGTTGTTATACCAATCAAGTGATCATTACATAAATCCAGATTCCCCCATTGACTCAGCTTGTCAGAAGCCACCTGGAAACGCCATAAAGGGTGATCATATGACCCCAGGATGTTGCACATGTCATAAATATATATAGGTTGCTAAGCGCCCAAATTTTGATCACTTGACTATGAGAACACTGTGACAATCGTTCGGTGTGAGAATGTTGTAAGTTTCTTTTTCAAAGCCATCATACCTTCAAACAGTTGTTAAATGAAAGGTTGTTAAGTCGATACCTGTATCTCACTGGACACATTGCTTTCATCTGACATCTTAAAAAAATTCAATTAAAGTCAGAGACATATCTTTGAAATGAACATGATGTATTGAATCAGTGTGCTGATGAGCATTATCATACAATTGCCTTTCAGAGTAGCAGAGATTCTAATAGGAAGGAATGTCTATCTAGACGTATAATAATAAATGAGAGGAACTAAAGCAGGCAGAACAGAAATGCTGGTACATGCTTGGAACAGAGTCCAATTACCAATTGTGCACTAGCAGAGGAGTAAAGCAGCTCCTGTTCCCACAGCCTTTTTCAAAGGATAAAAAGAAGGGCAAGAACATTCCCTATTTGCCTCACAATAGCCACCAGCAATTCCTAGTAATGAATTATTTTGCTGGCTAGTACTACCTTTTCATTAACTTCAGTGACATTTTTAATGTGTAAAAATGGGATTGGAAAGCAAGAAATTAAATGATGAAAATGTGAGTCTAACACTTAATAAGTTGGACAATATTAAAAATGTTTACATTCTTCTTTGCCCGTTTCAAATGAACATTTATATTTGCTGGTTTTATTTGAATGTTTGCATGTTTAGTGTGCTGTTTTTTTCAATAAAAAGTTTTGTGAGATTAAACCACTCAGTTAGACTTAATGCCTAAACCAAGCAAACATGAGAAGGCAGAACTGTGAGTTTCATCTGTCTTTTAAAAAAGAGAAATATGGAGGGGGTGGGGAACACTGTAGTTGAAAATTGCATAATTATGTTTCTCTTACCTAAGGCAAATTCTGCCAATGAACCATCATCAAAGGTATGCGTTTAAGCAGGAAACCAGCATTTCTGGCTGAAAAGAAAGGCTGCATTATCTTGAGCTTGTTTATTTTAAGCTGCTCCAGTGGAGCCTTAGCACGAACAGGGGAGTTTCTCTTTCTGTAAACAAGTAAAAAGGAGAGGAGAGTGGAGGGAAGCGATGAAGACCATATGTCAGCAGTGGAGTAAATGTGTATCTCTTCAAGACTGACTTAGAAGGTTTAACATACATTATAGTGAAAGACTGAAATATGTTCTCTCTATGCCAATAATTCTACAAGTTTTGTTTGGACGTTCAGAAATGGCAGGTCATTTATGCAAAGCAATCGCACAGGGAGCCAGAGAATCTGTAACATGTTATACTTGCCCCCAAAGATTGCCTCAAGCAAATATGGTAGTTCCTGAATGGGCAAAACATCTGAAGAATTTAATTTTGACAACACTAGTGAAATTCCTCACAGAGTTCTGTATATCCCCATGTTGCCACTGAATTTAGCCTTAAGGAGAACGTTGATATTTCCTCACATTGTGGTTGAGGGAATGGAAAGTGTCTCAACAAAGTCTCCTCCTTTAAAGGAATTGGCAAATTGTTAGATTTTGATCTAGAATAATCTCTTTTTTCTTTTCGGAATAATGTTGTTATAATAAACAGGGACTATATATTGCTCCAAATGCCAATTATTTAGAGGGAAGCTTGAGTTTCTTCCCACTTTATTCTTCTCTTGCTTCTGAATAAGGGAATAGGCTGCTGGAGTAAATAGACCTTTGATCAAATCCTTTGGGCCGTTTTTTTTCAGCACTGACAAATGTCCCATAATATAGCAAGAAAATTGCCAATAATTAAAAGTATAGATCCCCAAACAGTAGATTCCCCTGTCAATTCAACATTTTACTGTCTTTGCCATCCCTTAACTCTCACGTAAGATGTATTTGATAAGATGTCAGAGAGGGACCTACTGCTATATGATCATGCCATATCTGAGATCTTTAATCTTGTCTTACTATACACTTGCTATCTGGCAGGGATTTGGTCAGCTGAACTTTTCATTGGACTCTCCCAGACATGTGAATGGAAAAGTTTCCTCTATTGCCTCTTTTTTGCCATTGACAGAGACTTGTTTAGATTTAATCTGTTCTGAGCACTCTTTTTAATAGAAAGATTTGTTCAACAAACTATGAATAATTGATCAATTTATACTCATTTATAACTTGAGAAGCTAAAGATAGTTCTATTCCTCTTTCCTATTCTGAAGGGGGGGGAGAGATGTCTAGTTCTCATTCTGAGCCCTGATATTTGGAACTGATTTAACTAAATCCTTCCATTTGTCTGTAAGCAATGGGTGTTGTTACTGAACCATCTGGAAAACAGTTTCTCTCTCAAATAAAGTGCTGGTCTACTTTACATGTTATTACAAGCAGAGTGGTTTTATAAGCAAAGTTGAGGCAATAGAAATATTTGGTTAATTACCCTTGAAAAAAATTATAAAAAGAAAGCCATACATTGATTCTCATAGACAGAATGCTTTCAGTTCTTCTGGATGTCAATAAAAATGAGATCTGGGCATTGGCAGAGGATCCAAAATCCTGAGTTGATCACAGAACATAGGTCTTTTCTAAAGATTTGAGCTCTTCAAAACTTACACCTGGAACAAATTTAAAAACAAGCAAACAACAATCCTGAAAGCTTCACTGGAGCTTTTAAGAGTTAATATTGATATATTATATCTGTCACTATTCATAGCATGACAAGCCTATTTGTTAAGACCACAATTATCTTTGCTGAAACAGGTTTTACAGGTTTTGCAACATCCTGAAAGTTTATTTTAGCTAAAAAACTATGCAGAGTAAGGACAAAAAGTCTGAGTTCATGTCACAAATGATGTACCAATTGTAATTATTAATATTATAGTATTATTCATCCCCAAATATTAATTTCAACATTTGGGGAGGGGTTAAAGTCTTTCAGCCTTAGTCTTCTATCTAATGCAACAAAAATACAACCATCCAAGCTCAGTAATTTAATCCCTATAAATCCATAAAACTGCATATTGAGAAATCAGCTCTCTAGAATAGCCTTTCTCAGTCTGGTATTTTCCAGATGTGTTGAATTAAAACATCCATAACTTCTATTCATCATGGCTAATTATGAGAGTTGCAATCAATATGTCTAAAGGGCATCAAATTGGAAAATTCTGTTTTAGGTGGCAATAGGAAAACACAGAGCAATTCCACATGGTAACATAATCAGCCTCTTTCTATGCTGCTCTTGGCTACTCTTAAAGCCAAGTTTAATAATGCTAGTCTGGACAATAGTGGATTGGCAAAGTAATTGGGAGAGTGCTCAGTCCAGACTGTAGCCATTGAAGGCCTTAAGTGGTCATTCTCCTGCCTCTTGCTCTTCCTATCCATGTAGAGAAGACAAACCTTCCTGGGGGACCTGTCCTGTGTGACCAGATCTCCTAATGTTTGCCTTTTCTTTTAGGGATTGTTTTCTCCTTACTATTCCATTGCTCCAGATGTTTGCACATATGAATTCCTTCATGCCCTCTTTCCAGGTTCTCTCCTTTGACATTAATGCTAATCATGTCTTCCTTTTTCTCCCTTTTACTGTCCCATCTTAGCTTTGATGCTTTAATGATTAAAGGAAAGAGGACAGGCTGTTCCTTCATTCCTACATTCCACTACAGAGCCACGGAAACTGTCTACTAAGGGAGAACTGCTGCTTCAGCTTCATTAAAACAAAGTAACTTCACTGAAATGTTGTACATTTTGTCTACATTTCCACATTTCCATTTCTACATTCAAGGAGGGGAGGACATAAGGAAAAGCTTTGTAGTACTGTGGACGGGAGAAAACAAATGGAGCATATTTCATTTAACCTGGACAGATACCAAAGAGGTACATACTAAGAGATGTGAGGGTTGAATGGAGCAATCAGCTTCTAGAGAGTTGAAAAAATATGAGACCTGGGAAATTCTTGGAAAAAATTCTTGAAAAAAATATCAAGCACACATTTAGAAACTAGCAGAGTTATTATCAGAAGCCAACATGGGTTTGTTAAAAACAGGCCATGCCAGAGAAATATTGCTGCATCCTTGACAGTATGACTAGATGAGTGGACCAATGCTGTGGGTGCAGTGTACCTTAGATTTCCATAAGGTTTTTAATAAAGTAGACTACAGTGTCTTTCTTGATAAACTGAAACAATGTCGATAATTATCTTACTACCAAATGGATTTACAACTGTAGCCAATATATAGTCTTTAATAGGTCTATGTCCACATGGAGTAAGTTATGCAGTGATATCCAACCCTGTGATTCTACGGCCAAAAGCCTTTCCAAGTACCAAAGAGGACAATGGAGCAGAGAAATAAAGTAACTAGCACTTTGCTTTATTCTTGGAAGTGAGAGAGACATGATGATTCACAAAACAATTTTAGAAAGCACTTTTTTTTTACTTTTGCTTGAAATAATACATGTATTGGAAATCTCTACAGCCCCAGTGTGTGTAATCAATGATGCTATGGACATTAAGCTATACCACTTCCTGCAGCAGAGAAATTGTCATATTTTCAATCGTCTACACATACCAAAATGTAGTATATCTAAGCTCGTACACTCCACATCTCTGATAGGATATCAGCAATTCTTATATAGGAGAGCATTCATCATTATAACTTCCCATCCATGATCTGAAGAAGTGCAACCTAACATCTGGCTATCTTAAGTCAGCTTGTGGATCTATACAATGACTCCAAAATCCATTCTAAGTCCTTCTATGGAATATAGGCATAATTAATTTTGGGTAGAATTTGATACCAATCAATATGAAGGGTTTTAGAGAGAATGTGGTGTTTTGGGGAAACAGGCTCAATCATTAACTTATGATACCTTCCTCTTTGTTATCCTTTTCAAAATAAGGGCTACCTCATGCTTAATAAAAGTAGAAACCAGCCTTGCTTTTTTTAAAAAAAAACAACCACATAAATCTGGTCTGCTTGCACTTTTGCTTTTGTAAGGTAGACACACTTTTCATTACATTCCATTTCCTTTGGAAAGCACAGTTTTAAATAAAGAGGAAAAAGCGGGTACATGAAAAGGAAAATATAATAAAGCCAGAAGTTCTGTTGAATGTCTTGTGGTATTTGTGCTCATTGCATTCTCAAGGGACCAGGCAGAAGCAAGCATAGCTTGAACCAATTTCACACCTGGGAAAAATATTCTATGTTTTCATGAAAGGGAAGCCAAATGGCTTGGAAAATAATCTTTGACAGTTTTGCCTGAGTGCTGAGAAGTCTCAGAATGGCAGAGGCAAGGGGGAGAGTACATAGCTTGCTATATTTCTGATTCATCAATTTTTTAAAAAAAATACTCTGTCATGAGTTTGCCAATTATCTAGAATCCAGAAAGAACTGCAAGAAAATACTGCAGTGGATCCATTTCTTGTGGATCCCTGTTCAGTTTTTAGATTCCTGCAAGCCATTCATAGCCTCTTCCAGGGCCATCTATGGGAAGAAGGGGACAAAAAGATGGCACTTGTGATTATGTTTTCAAAGCCCCACTCTTTTAATGGGCCTGGTCCCATTTTGAAGTTTTTATCTCTCTGCAGATGCCACTGTTCTCTTACACAATTTTTTGTTTTGGTATTGTATTGGAGGGGGAGTGGTGGTGGCATAATTTACCATCCATAATGTATTGTTCATAAACATAGGAATATGATTTGACTTTCAAACAGTAGTAGCTCATTTTCATGTGGTAATTACTGAAGCCAGTTCATGTAAGTAAACTGCTTAGAATCTTGATGAATTGGAGTGCCATAAAAATCCAAGTGGAAAGTAAGTAAATAAATTATACCAAACATGATGGGAGGGAATGGGCCTGTGGCCACAGTTACACACACACACAGTATGTCCATTCATGGATTGTCTGAGCATTTGTCATCCTCTATTTGAGAGTTTTCCATTTTTTCATATAAAGATTATAACAAGGGGTATGTTGCTCAGAAAATTCAATTCAAATCTAAGTTGGGCTATTTTAGAAAATATCCCAGTTCCATTTGTACCAATCTGCTGATCTGATGAGAGCCTCAAGTACAAATGAAGCCATATTGTGGTTTGTTTGGTTCTGGCCTCAGAATGAGGTAAGAACTCAGCAAATGTGGTTTTAAAATATGGCTTTGTCAGGAATTTTTTAGGTGGAACAAAAATGGTTTGAAATGTTAGCCTGTTTTTTGTGTGTAAGGGAGCTATTTTTCTCAATTTTAATAGGTAGATTAAATAGAATTGACATATCAGACCACAGAAATCCTGACAACACAAGTTAGTAGTAAAAAGACATAAACAGCTCCAGCTTTTGCCACTAACACATTGGTGCCTGATTTTTTTTCACCTCAGATCCAATAGCCCTAGGTTTCTTTCTGGAGATTCCATATACCAGTTCTATTTGGTTTTCCACCACACTGTAGGCCTGGCTTCAGGTTGGAGAGATAGTAGAGTTTTAAGTTATGAACTATGAATGCAGTCACAGTCTGCATTAACAGAGGGATAGAATCAAGATCACATGAAGTATTAATACCACTTTACAATGCCTTGGTAAGGCCACACTTGGAATATTGCATCCAGTTTTGGTTGCCACAATATAAAAAAGTTGTTGAGACCCTAGAAAGAGTGTAGATGAACAACAAAGATGATTAGGGGACTGAAGCTAAAACATATGAAGAAAGGTTGCAGGATATGTCTAGTTAGATGAAAAGAAGGACTAGGAATAACATGATAACAGTGCTCCAATATCTAAGGGACTGCCACAAAGAAACAGGGTCAACCTATTATCCACAACACCTGAAGGCAGGACAAGAAACAATGAATGGAAACTAATCAAGGAGAGAACCAACCTGACAGTAAGGACAAATTTCCTGACTGTTAAAACAATTAATCAGTGGAATGGATTGCCTCCAAAAGTTTTGGGTGCTCCAATTTTGGAGGTTTTTAAGAATAAATTGGACAATCAATTTCTTCTTGGACAATCAAATGTATAGAGTTTCCTGCTTGAGCAAGGGGTTGGACTAGAAGACCTCCAAGGTACCTTCCAAATCTTTTTATTCTTTTAACTTTCCATACTACTATTTCAGCCTCTCCAAATATGGGGTTCTTCAAATATGTTGGATTTCAACTCTTACAAGTTTCAGCCAGCATAATAGTTGGAATTATTCTAGGAGTTACAATTCTTCACATCTGGTGAACATGTGGTTGAGGAAGACTATGTTAATGAATCACTGATCTCCAATTTTTCAGGTCTGAGAATTCACAAAAGCTTACTGTAGTGATGCATATGGCTTGAGTTCAGTGCTAGATTTCTAGTTCAGTTTGCTTGAAATGTGCAGATGGTTGGATTATTTATTTTATTTGGTTAAACAGAACTTGCTATGTTCATTTGATCTTATTATGGGTGGACATGTATAATAAATCTTATTTAATACGAGGCTAGATAAGTACATTCCATACTTCATGAACCCTCACACAAAATTGTGCGGTTTGACTATTATTTTTACAAACCTAAAGTAAGGCAGGGGGAGGGGCACCAGGAGAAATGTAAGTTTTACCCAACCTAAATTACACAAAATTCATTAAGCTCTTCTTTGAAGACCCTTGAGATACATTTTATTACAGATCAACAAACCACTCCTTGCCCGCTCGCAGTGCTGTTTGCCAGAAATAAGCACAGCAAGCATATGTTTAGTACTTAGGAACTGTTTTGGAAACTTAAAAAGCGCAGTGTGAAGAGGAAAATGAAACCTGAAAACTTCCCTTCTCCCCCTGCTCTCAGACAAGCAGATGGCCACATCTCTTGTATAGCTAGCTGAATTAGACTTGCACAAACAGTGGAAATATCTGGCAAAATAAAATGTACCCTCAGCTGAGAAAAAATGACTCAGGAGTCATAGGATGTCCCATAGTCATGGAGCCTTGGAAATAAAATTTGAGACATTCATTCAGCATGTGTTGAAGAATCTGATGAGACTGAAATATGAAATATGCAAATGGGAAACAGAACATCTTCTCCAGGAACTGAACAACTTAGAAACAGAGGGGTGAAAGAGACCTTGGAGGTCTTCTAGTCTAACACCCTGACCTAGGCGGGAATCTTTATTCCAGCCCAGAAAAATGGTTGTCCAATATTTTCTTAAAAAATTCCAGTGATGGAGTACCCACAACTCCAGGAGGCTACCTCTTCCATTGATTAATTGTTCTCATTGGCAGGAAATTGCTCCTTAATTCCAGGTCCTTCTGATGAGCTTCCACCCATTGTTCCATGTCCTGCCCTTGGGAGCTATGGAGAATAAATTAGCACCATCTTCCCTGTGACAGACCTTCAAGTATTGAAAGATGGCTATCATGTCACCCCAAGCCTTCTCTTTGTTAGGCTAAATATACCTAGTTATCTTGGCTGTTTATCCTATGATGTACCTCCAGATCCCTAATCATCTTTGTTGCTCTTTGTACTCTTTCTAGGGCCTCAGCATATTTTTTGTATAGTGATGACCAAAATAGGATACCACTGATGACCAGTATTCCAAGTGTGGCCTCACTAGTACAGTATAAGGCAGTGCTATCACTTCCTGTGATCTTGATGCTATCTTTCTTTCGATGCAGCTTAGGAGTGCATTGGCTTTTTGGCAGATGCATCTCATTGCTGACCCATATTTAAGCAGTGATCCACCAGACACCCAGATTCTTTTTACAGGCACTACTGTTGAGTCAAATACCACTTATTCTATACTTGCACATTTGATTTTTTCTGCATTAAGTGAAGGACCTTACTTTTGTCACCACTGAACTGCATCTTGTTGGATACGGCCCAATGCTCAAGTCTGCCAAGATATTTGAGTTTATCTTCCAAAGTATTAGCAATTCCCCACAGCTTAGTGTTATCTGCAGATTTGATGAGTGCCCTTTCAATCCCTCATCTAGGTCATTTATAAAGATATTGAAGAACTAAGCCAAGGGCTAAGACGGAACCTTGAGATACCCCACTGCATGCTTCCCTCCATTGAGGACCACACACTAAGTGTGGTTGGTCAGCCTACTGCAAATTGATCTGGTCGTGGTCCTGTCACATTGTTCTGTCTAACCAAGAAGCAGACTATAATCTACTTTATCAAATGCCTTGTTGAAGTATTAAGTATATTATATTCCCAGCATTTCCTTGATCTACTAATTTAGTGACTTTATCAAAGAAGCCAGTAAGGTTTGTTTGGCGTGACCTGATTTTTAAAAAAACCATGCTGACTTTTTGTTCACTTCTGGATACTCACAGACATACTACTTGCTGAATACACTGCACTAAACATGCTGAGAATTTATTTATTTATTTGTTTATTTAATTAATTAATTTATAAAATAAGACCTGCGTTTAACAAAAGCAAATTAAGCTAGCCAGAGTTATCTTGAGGTAAGATGGGCCACCCATTTTACTTCAAGGTAACCGGATAGCTTAATTTGCTTTTCTTAAAAGCAGGTCATGCTAAACAAGTCTTATCTTTAAATTTTACAGAACAACTTACATTTTAAAAGATATTTAAACAAAATAAATTTAGTATCAGAAACAAGTGCAAAGAACCTTCCAGTAAAACAAAGAATTAATACAAAAAATTGGCAACAGAGTAATTAGTACTTACTAGTCTCTATCACCTTTGTTACTGTTATTATTGTTGTTATTCAGAGCACATACATATGGCGACTTACTTGTATATAGTATTTTCATTACATGACATGTGATTTGACAGGGAAAATACCCCAAGAATACCTTTAGGCAAACTTTGAAAAAAAAAGCATTCATTCTAATTCAATGTCCTAAATAGAAATAAAACTACTACATTTATTTCCCCTTCATAATAAAGAAATAGTTCTTTTTCCTTTATCTGAAACCTATTATTCTATACATTAAATATCTGCTTCACAGAGGATGGAAACATCAACCAGCTGGAATCATCATAAACCTACCTCACATTCTTAGTAGATTGGCAGGCCCTGCAACTAGACAAAAGCCTGATAAAATGAAATCCAAGTCCAAATAAGAAATAGGTGTGGAGAAAGCTTCTCAGAAGGGACCCTCCCTAATTCTCTGGAAGGTAAAGGGAGGGGAGGGAGGAAGCTCTTTCTGATTTGCAAGATTCTGTCACTGAATAAAGGTAGCATTAGTACTTATGATTTTGGCTTCCTGTTTGGACTACCTTGAAGGACTGATAGATGTGGACAATTACCTCTTTTAAGGCAAGCACACATACACACCCCGGCCCTCAGAGAAGTGTTCATAGATCAACTGCATGTCTTCTCCCAAGAGATGTTAATCAGCCTGGAGATGCAAGGATCTAAAACACAAGTGGCCAGACTCTAAGCTCCAAAGACTTATTCATTCCACCACACCAATCAAGTTCAAATTCTTCTCAGTTAAATGTACAAGACTCTGCCTCAAGTAAGAATGAATGTGTATGGTTCACATTCACTTCTGTCAAGCCTCTGAAAATAAAACTTTATGTTACCCTAGAGAAAAGGACAAGCTCCATCCTGGTGCTTTGTTTTGATAACTTATTTGCTGCTTAATAATTTGGGGAATGCACACTGTAGCACTCAAGATATAGCATTAGTTCACAAAAGATCTGATGTAGGGTATAAACTATGAATGTGTGTATGAATGTGTGTTTTATCTGAAGTAGACATCAGCTAGTTGAGGGGCATTTGTTCTTATTCAAACTAAATATACTCTTTTTTCCCTCTCGTTCTTTCTCTCTCTCTAGTCAACAAGTGACAAGTACAAGCAAGTGTCTGTAGCCCTTTCTAGGCTGTGCAAGTTTGACAGCCTCCTCCTGTCAAGTCAAGTAAAACAAAAATCAATCAATAAATAGCAGGAGAGGGAGCACTTAAAATGAAAAAGGAGAGTCCATTTCCTGCAAAGGGAATGGAGCTCATGAAAACCACTACCATTTTGAGTCTCAGAGAAAAACATAGCAAGGAAGTATATCCTCAATGTTATTTCCTAGAGAGAGAGAGAGAGAGAGAGAGAGAGAGAGAGAGAGAGAGAGAGAGAGAGAGAGAGAATTCAGCTCTGTCTTCAATGTGATGGCCATCTAGTGTGAAATGTATGGTGTTGATGGTTGGAAATGGGTCTTTCAAAAGACAAGCCTAGGTCACAACTAACCTGACCTTAAGAGTCACATTTCCATCTGGACTCTATCAAAAGCAGACCTACACAAAGATACACTTTCACATTTTAAAAAGGCCCTTTATATTTGATGTTCTTAACTTGGACCTCACAGTTAATCAATGTGACCAAATATTTTCATTTGAAATGTGAAGCCTTTAAGAGTATCGAAAGCATGTACTTAAGAAAAGTATTCACGAGTCCAGAGCACAGGCAGTTCAGCTAAGTTCATGTGCAAATAGATCAGTCTTCTTCAGTCTGATGCTCTTCACATATGTTGGGATACTATTCCAGAATCTGCAGGTAAGTCTATTTATGGGAGCTGTGGCCCAATGCATCTAGATCTTGCCAGTTGGGAGACACTATTTTCAGGATAAGCCTGAAAAAAATGAATGAAATAGCCTCTGCATTATACATCACACAAAGAAAAGTCTATCTATCTTGATTGTCTTGTACAGCTACATGAAGATGCCCAAAAAGAGAGTGATAATCAAAGTGAAAGAAATCTAGAAGCAAGGTGTGCACATTGGTGCAAGTATATTAAGCATAGGACAATTGGCAGTTCCATCAGAATGCTTAGAGGCCTTGTGCTTTTAAATAGTCTGGGGCTGTGCCTTACTAAAAAAACCAGGATTAAATGAAATGGAGCAAGCTGTAAATATTCTTTTAGCATCTTTAAACAGTCCTCTCTGGCATCTGACTGATCAAGCTGAGTATAGATTTACCAGTCACATGCACCACTCAGCCAAGTTTTGACTGCTTTCCTTCTTTTGCTGTTCCAGCTGGCAAAAATAAAGGTTGTTGATCTCCTTGAGAACCACAGTACATGGTTACTGGGCTGCAATCAGCTTGCTCAGTCATAAATTCTGCAGACTTACCCTAACCACACTCAAGCATGAAAGATGCCCTGTAGAGATTGCATATGCCTATTTGTTTTCCTCCATAAATTATGCTTTTCTGGAGAACTTCTCATTAGAATATACTACAAACTATGTGAAGGCTCAGGATACTTAAAATTAGATCCAGTCTCAAGTGTGGCCAAGGCAAAGTCTCAAGAAAAGCCAGATAGGCCAGTGAATACTAGAGGAACTGATTTTGGGGGGACAGAGGGCTTGCCTGGAAATAGAACCATCCCTCAGGGGTAGTTTTTATGTTGGAGTTAATGCTGGCAGCTAGTGAATTGGTGGAATCTTTGTGGTTACAGTGTTCTTTAGCTCTAAATTGTATACTACCAATATTGGAAATAATGTCTTGCTATCAGTTTCTAATCTTGCTGTACTCCCAGACTATTTGTGCTGCCAATGCTTTGGTTATTAATTCTTGGATGCTACTAAGCCATCAGTTATGGTTCACAAACCACAATGGCTAGGTTCTTATAACACAACAAGCCAAAACCCAAACAAACCACAAGTTTGATGTGTGAACCCAATCACTAACTTGCCAAATGAGAATGAATTTGGAATGGTACATGTTCAAAGGAGTATTATTTGCATTTGGGGGAAGTGAAGAAATTGAGTGCTTTTCTAACAACACTGCTCACAGGCATCAACATTTCATGACCTGGCTTTGTGGAACCACCTTTTAAAGCTAAGCAAAATGATTGAGTGAAACTCTTGCTGAGCTCTCATTAACTCTTCAAATAGATGTCAAAATTGTTAAGCTTTGGGAAATGTATCTGGATATTATACAACCATAACTATCATCCCAAAGTTAGTATTTTTTACCAGACCAATTTGGCTTGGAAACTGGGCTGGAAAAACTGTAAGATCAGATGTTCTTTAGATGTTTATAGTAGTCTCTTCTCCCTGAAAGCTTCAAAATACTATGAGAACAGAGTCTTGCACAGTTCTCTGTGTCATTCTTTCAATGCCAAACCAACACATACTAATATATAATTGTATACATGAAGATACACACACATACTTAAAAAAAAATCTTCAAAGACCTTTCTAATAATTACACAGAACAGATAAACCACAATCTCATATGCTCTGAGTTATGCAAAAAATGAACTCTTTGCAAGATTTGAAACCACTTCCTCCCCCCCCCCCTCGACTTTGTGGATTTTCATTGCAAAGTCAGCTTCAATCACACTTTTATTTACTTGGAAGTAAAGCTGAGTTGAAGGCAACCACTATAAAAAGAATTTGCTTCTTCAACCCAAGATCTGCATAAACGATTGTAAGAGAATGTGTGGTTGTTTTGTCTTTCCTTTCTGGTGTCTGGATTTTCTTCTTTTTCTTTTTTATGATATGATATCATTTTTCACACCACAATCACAGCCTTCAAAATACTTTCCTTGGAGTAAGGCCATGGGAATAAATGTGACTACTCATCTGCTTTATACATTATGAAATAAGTCCCAAATGCTTTTTCATGCATGAAAATTTCCAAGGAAATGAAGGGAAAGAAAAGGAAAAAGACAAGAGTTGGCAACTAGTATCTTCATCTTTGATAATTATTCTCTGACCGTTAGTGAGTTCTACTTGAGAAATAAATTATGAATGCAATGAAGAAGAATAGTATACAGGAATGTAAACATATGGCGCACACCCACATAGCAAAGATTGGTCTTTAAGTGAGAGTGATGGAAATAGCAGAAGAAAAACAACTGTGAAAAGACCTCACTAGCAAAAGCAAACACCTTTTTAGGTCTTGAAGCCAGGAGCATTGATAGCTGCTTGCAAGCTGAGTGTTCAGATGAAATGTGAGAGCACAAATTTTTTAGACATGACTACTATGTGGCACTCCCCCCCCTTATACACATACACTAAAGACTGGAGCTTAATTAATAAACTGGAAACTGAAACACATGAAACTTGGCTGGCATAATTCAAATAGCCTCTAGCACTGTAGTGATAACCAGTAATATTTAGCTGGATTCTTAATAGGTCTGTAATATAAAAAAGCAGCCAATTTTTTTATTAAGCGAAACACTTATAGTTAATTATTCATATAGGATCAGCAAAGCTTTTGTAGCTGTTGTTCATTGGACAGCAGATTATTGCCAAAGTTTCATTATTTAAATATAAACTTATCAATATAATTTTAATTTGACTTAATTTGACTAATCTTCTAAAGCTTACCTACCTTATTTTCCGGCGTATAAGACAACTCGGCGTATAAGACGACCCCCGACTTCGGAGATGATTTTCATGCTTTAGAAAGTCATCTTATATGCCGGAAAATACGGTATATATGCCTACACGGCCAGGAAGTCATATTAGGACATAATAAATGTTGGATTATCTTCGCCTTTAATGAACAGTTACTGGATATTTCTTATTTCTTAACATTTAATATTAATGATCTGGATAAATTGATAAGTTGGTGTATTAAAACCATTTGTCATCTGCTCCTAATAGATATTATAGTTTGCATTAGGCCACTTAAGCAGAATTGTAGGCAGGGTGCAGTTTCAATCCATTTGTTTTAGTTGCTCTGGTTAAAACAGGCAAGACCAAGTGAAATAAGTCCCATACAATCCACAAGTGAACATTCATTATTCAGTTACACTGATGCAGTAGATGAAGGCATGGTCAGAGTCATCTGCAATGATAGGTGGCAAGGCTTCTTAGAGACTTGGTCAAAGTAAGTGGCTTACCAAGAATAATAAAGAAGTAAATTGGAAAACATTGGGCACGGCAAAAAAGAGGATTAATAAAAACTGGAAATCTGTGGGGGTGCAAAGTATTAAAAACTGTGTATATACACACACACAGGGCAATTGTTTCAGTCTATGGTTTACTCCAGGCAAACATTTTTATATTTGTTGATAACAAGCATCAAATAAGCTTCAACTGATGCAAATACTTACCAAAAGATCAACAATTACTTCAGAAGGTTTTGCCCTGAAAAAATGATTATGATTGATAGATTGTATACTATCAAGTCAGTGTTGATGACTCTTAGTAATCTTGTAGAAAGATTTTCTCCATGACTGCATGATGCTTCAAGAATTTGCCTGAAGAATCTAGTCTTTCAGGTCTAACAATGGTATATCCAGTGCCTTTGTAATTGAATCCATCCATCTTGCTGCTGATTATTTTATTCTTCTCTTTCCTTCTTTCCCAGCATGGTAGCATTTTCCAGAGAGTTAGGTCTTTGCATAATTTGTAGGGTAATCTGATGATTTTTGCCTTGAGCAAGAAGTCTGGATTGATTTGTTTGATGATCTATTTGTTTGTTTCCTCGGACATCTGTGTTATTTCTCCAACACCAATATTCAGCACCTTCAATATTCTTTCTATCTTGCTTTTTCAAAATCCAATTTTCATTTCCATAGAATGTCATAGGGTAGAGAGTAAGGATGATGAGCTTGATGGAGATATGTAGGATCTGTTTTCTAGTTAAAAGGGGCTGAAGCATTTTTAAAATCCAGAGCAAGACAACATTCAGAACAGCTTAGGGAAATGCCTCTTCACTGAACTATAAGAAGGAGGAGCAGGTACAGCACAATCAGATTTGCAAGATACTGTTACTATAGCCAATCTCAATAAAAGTAGTTTTGTCCTTCCTAAGAAGTCACTTTCTCCTAGTAGGGCTGACATACAAAAGAAACATATCATGGCAACTGACTATTTTTTCCAAGGCCTTCATAACTATTCTACCAAGTGCTAGTCTGCAGCATATTTCTTGGTTAAAAGACAGAAGCTAACTGCTGCTTCAATACTTCATTAAATATTCCAAGCATTTTTTGCAAGCAATTTTTGCTCATATGAATAGAAAAAATGCCAGGAATTGGGAAGTGCAAATTTGCTAAATTTGGACAAAACTATGTATTGAAGGTCCCCATTCTATGTAATTGTGTTATGTTTTTACTAAGTTGATATTGGCTAGTTCTCCTGTTGGCTACATATCTAACTTCAGAAGAAGGTAGACAGTTAGATTCATGTTCACATAGAAAGTTCCTTCATGTCATATCTGGACACCAGAAAGATGAAAAGTAGGTGTGGCTATATTGAAGCTGTGATTCCTATTTCTTCCTCAGCATATCCTCATGATATCGTTATGATATATCAACACAATTTTATTTTCAGCCCTTCTCTTGGAAAATCCCCAGTCTAGAGAAAGGCCTTTATTCCATACAGTCCTAAATGGATTTATTGCCTTTTCTATAAACACCATTGGGAATCAAAGCAAGACATACTGTAAGAGCTAACTTTGCATTTAAAAGCATCAGTGCACCTTCCAGAATGATTCCAGGCAAAATATTAATTTTATCTTAATGAACCTTTTCCTTCTTGAAAATACACTGTCAAAAGTTCATTTTATTTCCTTCAATAAAAAAGAAAAAACTGTTGCAGGTCAACATGTTTTTTAAAGAGCACTCTATTAATCCCTAAGCTTGGTATATATATATATTTTTCCAAGGAAATTATTTTTGAATTAATTTGCAGCAAAAAAAAGAGAGAATCACCAAGTCATTAGGAAATTATTAAGTTGCTAGAATTGGATTACAAACAAACATGCAGGAAAAATAAGCAAGATGACATCTGGAGACATCTGGACATCTGAAAAGTTTGGTGTATCATGTGAATACATATATAATACATATTAATATGCTATATAACATCTCCACTAAGGGTCCCTTGCTCCCTATTTTGAAATAACTTTTTGAAATAACTTTTTATTTATTTATTTAGCTGACTTCCTTAAATAAATCAGTCTCTTATTCTAGGGATAGATAGTATTAATAAAGTATAAATGCATATCAATATATATATATATATATATATATATATATATATATATATATATATATTCTGAGGTTTTCGCGGGTATTTGTATGTAGGTCTTTGGTTGTTCGGGTTTTTTCCCGCGTAAAATTGGAAGTGTCTTGGCGACGTTTCGACGAAGTCCCATTCGTCATCTTCAGGCTGGTGTTTTCAGCTTCGTGCTTCGAGCAGCAATGTGTGGTCTTAGCTGTTTCTTCCTTTTAACTGCCAGTGGGGGTATGAACTGATTGGGTGGGAGCTTGGCGGTGTTCTGATTGGGTGGAGGTGTGTTCTGATTGGTTAGGGGCGTGGCTGTGCTCTGATTGGCTGGGGGTTGGCTGTGCTCTGATTGGCTGGGGGGTTGGCTGTGCTCTGATTGGCTGGGGGAGTGTTCTGTTTGGTTGTGCTCAGGTTAGTCTGAGTTGCAGAGGGATTCAAGATTTTGGGCTGCCCTGCCATTCCTTGGCTTCGCGTTCGTGGTCGTGCTTCCTCTTCATGGAGGGTGTCAGTTTGCTTCATGTATGGATTGGGGGGGGTTTAAGGTGGCTAATGATGCAGCTGTGGTCTGGCTTCTGGTTTGTGGTCGTGCCTCATAGTCAGTTTGGCTTTGGGTTTGTTTTTTGCGTGGATGTTTGGTGGTGACATCCTGTGTGGTTTTTGTGAGTGTGGGTCTGGTATCATTTTTTGTGTTAGGGAGTAGTTTGTCAATGAGGGCGGGTTTCCAAATGGCTGGTAGGCGGGAGGTATCATCTCGCTTGTTCATGCTGTGTGGGCGTTTTTCTATCTCGATGGCTTCTCTGATTATTCTGTTATTAAAATGTTCACTTTTGGCAATGGTTATGGTATTTTTAAAGTCAATTTCATGTCCTGTAGCTTTAAGGTGTTGGACCAGGGAAGATGTTGGTTCCTCTTTTTTGATTGAGTTCTTATGTTCTTCAATGCGTGCACTTATTCTTCTGGTGGTTTGTCCGATGTATGTGGTGGGACAAGTGGTGCATGGGATTTCGTATACTCCTTGATTTTCTAATTCAATTTTATCTTTGGGGTTTCTAAGGATGGTGGATATTTTTCTGTTTGTGCAGAATGCTGTTTTGATGTTGTGTTTATGGAGGATCTTCCTGATTCTGTCTGTGATGCCTTTTATGTATGGGAGGATGGCTTTGCCGTTTTCTTGTTCTTTGTCTTGGATTTTAGTGGGGGTTTCTTTTTGGATTAGGTTTGTAATCTTATTTCTATGGAATCCATTGGATGTTAGTACATGGGTGAGAGTGTGTAGTTCGGGCTTTAGGTGTTGTTCGTCAGCTAAGCGTTTTGTTCTGGAGATGAGTGTCTTGGCTACAGAGTTGATCTGTGCTGGGTGGTGGTGTGAGAGAGCGTGCAGATAGCGGTTTGTGTGTGTTTTCGTCTGGTAGATGGTGTGTCCTAGGGAGCCATTGGATTTCTTGTAGACTAAGACATCCAGGAAGGGAAGTTGGTTGTTAGCGTCTGTTTCCATGGTGAACTGTATTTTGGGGTGTAGGCTGTTGAGGTGTGTGAGGAAGTTGTCCAGTTTTTCTTTCCCATGTGGCCAGATTATGAAGGTGTCGTCTACATATCTGAGCCAGAGTTTGGGTTTGTGATATATATGTTTTCTGAGGTTTTCGCGGGTGTTTGTATGTAGGTCTTTGGTTGTTCGGGTTTTCTCCCGCGTAAAATTGGAAGTGTCTTGGTGACGTTTCGACGAAGTCCCATTCGTCATCTTCAGGCTGGTGTTTTCAGCTTCGTGCTTCATTGCTGCTCGATATATATAGTATGTTTTGGCATTTTTACCATTATGTATAGTACATACAGAGAAACCTTTGAAGAATTATGAGCATTTTTTTTAAAAAAACAACTGTTTATAAAATTATTTGGTTCCAGTGTACAGAAGGAAACTTCAATTCATAAAGTTATGATGTTAAGTCTTATAAGCAGATTACTAGAAGACATATATCTTTACTAAAGAAAAGGGGGAAAAACAGGACCAAACAACTGGTTAGAAGAAAATAGAAAGCCACATCCAACTTCTCTTCGTTCTTTCCATTCCAATCTTTAATGGATTATTTTAATTAAAATAATCAATAATAATTAAATTATAATTTATAATAATTAAAATAATATTTTCATTTTGCAAAATTTTACATAGATGCATAACATCAGCCAAATCCTTTCCACTTGGTAAGATCTGTGTAAAGATAATATTTTGAACAGCACTCGTCTGTACATTATCAACGACAAATCATTTGAAATTATGGATTCCAAAAGAAAGTGAAAATTTACATACGTTTTTAGATAAAAGCCCTAATGAAATGTAAGATGAATTTAAGTAGTTCAGTACTTAAATTGTACTCTGTGTTCCAAGACTCACCTACAGTGTTTGGGGATTTATTTATTTATTTATTTTTTTTATTAAAAGTTTTATAAGTTTTACAAAAAAGAAAAAAGAATACAAAACAAGAGACAACATATACAAAAAAAATAAAACTAAACAATACATATATAAAAAAAAAAAAACCCCACCCCTCCCAAAAACCCCCCCCTCCCTTCCCCCCCCCTGAGCTTCCCAGAGCAGAATATAGGCTTAAAAAGTAAAAATAAAAATTAAATTAAGAACTTTATATTTATATATATAAAAAGATTATCTATAAATATATAAAAATAAAACTTATGAAAAAACTATATAATATTTTTGTATACCCAATCTAAATTGTATAAATTTTATCCATTTATCCCAAACAGCAAAAAAATTCTCTTGCGTTTGTTGCTTTAAGAAAGCCGAGATCTTTGCCATTTCCGCCAGATAAGCTACTTTAAGAAACCATTCCTGCAATGTAGGCAAGGATTCCTTCTTCCAATATTGTCATACTAACAGCCTAGCGGCTGTAATCAAATTTAACATCAATACAACCTCCTTTGTATCACAATCTGTAACAATACCTAACAAAAATAATTGCGGAGTAAATTTTACCCTCATTCTAAAAATTCTCTGGATATTCCACCATATTTTGATCCAAAATGCTTTTATCTCTCTACATGACCACCAAATATGATAATAGGAAGCCTCCTTATAACCACATCTCCAACATTTAGGGTGCACGTCAGGGTACATGTAAGACATTTTTTGTGGATCAAGGTGCCATCTATAAAACATTTTATAAAAATTCTCCCTTAAGTTCTGTGCTTGTGTAAATTTGACATGTCTCACCCAAATTTTTTCCCAGGTGTCCAATGAGACTGGCTCACCAAAATTCTGCGCCCATCTTATCATACAATCTTTAATTAGTTCCGTTTCTGAATCCAATTCAACTAAAACCGCATAAATTCTATTAATGTGGGTTTGTCTTGAATCCTTCACTTGCTTAATAAGATTTTCATCTTCTCTAAGAAAACCCACCTTACAATCCATCTTCCATCTGTCTAGTAATTGCCTATATTGGAACCAAGAATAAATAAAGTTTTCTTGTGCTAACTCTTCCCATGATTTTAATTGCCAGTTTTGTCCATCCCATTTAAGTAACTGTCTGTAAGACACCATATCCATTTTAACCCCTCTTTTTATTGCTTCTATCGCATGCCAAGGTATAGCCCATAATGGTACTTTGAAATCACTTTTATAATATTTTCTCCAAATCCTAAGTAAAGAGATTCTTAAGATATGAGATTTAAAAGCCCAATCCAATTTTTTATTGAATATTAAATAGGCATGCCACCCATAAAGTAAGTCCCATCCCTCTAGATAAAGTATCTCAGAGTTTGTCAAATTTACCCAATCACTGAGTAGTGTTAAAACCACCGCATCATAATATAATTTCAAATTTGGTACCTTAAGTCCACCCCTCTCACGGAAGTCTTGCATAATTTTAAACTTAACCCTTGGCTTTTTCCCTGCCCAGATAAATTTATTAAGACCCTTCTGCCACTCAGTTAAATTAATCTCATTTTTCAAAATTGGTAACATTTGAAACAGAAAAAGAAACTTGGGTAAAATATTCATTTTTATCACTGCAATTCTTCCCATGAGGGATAATTGCAACTTTTCCCAGTTCTTCAAGTCCTTCTGTACCATGACCCACAACCTTTCATAATTATTTTTAAATAATTTTACATTAGAAACAGACAACATCACCCCCAAATATTTTACCTTATTAACAATCTCAAAACCCGTCAAGTTAGTCAAAATCTGCTTCTCCTGACTAGACATATTTTTAGGTAAAATTTTGGTCTTATTTACATTAATCTTAAAACCCGAGACCAAACCATAATGATGAATCAACTGTAATAAGTTTACTACAGAATAATCAGGTTGCGACAAAGTAA
Organism: Crotalus tigris; assembly: GCF_016545835.1. Classification (NCBI taxonomy): domain Eukaryota; kingdom Metazoa; phylum Chordata; class Lepidosauria; order Squamata; family Viperidae; genus Crotalus; species Crotalus tigris. The sequence goes on from NW_024097285.1 coordinate 201,990, forward strand.
CAACCAAGTCATCCGCAAAAGCTCTTAACTTATATTCTTTTTTATTAACATATATTCCTTTAATTTCCTGAGAATCTCGAATTTTGATCAATAATATTTCCAATGTTAAAACAAACAACAATGGCGATAAAGGACACCCCTGTCTAGTACCTTTCTCTATTGTGAAAACCTCCGAAAGACCTCCATTAACAATACGTTGTGCTGTTTGTTTTTGATATATTACCTTAAGGGCTTGTAATATATTTTCACCAAAATTCATTTCTTCCATTACTCTTAGCATAAAATGCCAATTCAATTGATCAAATGCTTTTTCAGCATCTAAAAATATGAGCCCTGCAGGAACTTGGTTGTTCTTATCTAAGTATTCTAATAGATTAATAATTTGTCTAACATTGTTTTTCATATACCTTCCTGTTATAAACCCTGATTGATCTTTATGCACAAGATGATGCACCACCCTCAGAAGCCTATTTACCAAAATTTTTACAAATATCTTATAATCCACGTTTAAAAGAGATATAGGCCTATAATTTTTTGGTAAAGTAAGATCTTGATCCTCCTTTGGAATCAATGATATAAAGGCACTACGCCATGAAGGAGGAATCTCTAAACCCTGTAAGATACCATTAAAAAGATCATTTAATGGTTGGATCATCTCCTCCATTAAAGCTTTATAATTGCCATCTCCCTTGGCACGCAGCCTGGAGAAGACACCATCAAACTCTGAAAGAGCTGCGTGTGTTGCATAACTCTTGGGTCTTGCTCCTCCCACCGGCGGTGATGCACTTCCAGGAGAACTCTCTTTAGGCTCTTTTTTACGTTGCTTCTCTTTACGCTTATAGGCTGCACGGGTCATCCTCTGCTCTTTAACCTCCGTCTGGCGTTGCTTTACAGCTTCTATCATCCCAGCGGAAACCAAATCTAATGCCTCAGATTGCTGCTCAACTTCCTTGCCACTCAGAGATTTCAGACCAGATGAGGTTGAGCCTGCACCCAGGACCGAAGTATAAAAGTCTCTAGCTTTGTCAACTGTGTTCAATCTGTAGCGTGTCCCAGCATGGCTCAAAACAATACCCAGCGGAATTTCCCATCTAAATGGCATCGATCTAGCTTTAAGCTCATTGGTTAAAAAAGCAAAGTCTTTCCTGCTTCTTAAAATTTTGGATGGGATTTCCTTTAAAATGATGACATCTTGGGCAGCAATCTGAAATCTTTTATTGTAAAAAGCTTGTATAATCTCATTTCGCAGGGACTTCTTTGTAAAATAAATCACCACATCTCTAGGCAAGTTCTTCTGCTTAGCAATCCAGGAGTTGAGCCTATAAATTTTTTCCACTTCTCTCTGTAATTCTCCTTTATCCATATCCAAGGCCAGCGCCAGATCAGTAAGGACCACCTCCACCAGATCTTGATTCACATCTTCCTTGAGGCCTCTGATCCTCAGGGCATACTCCATTTGTCTGTACTGAAACATCAAAATATATTCTTGTGAGGAGTCCACCTTCCTTTCCACATCTTGAATTTTGTCATCCAAAGAGTCAACTTTGTCTTCCACTTCCTCAAGCCTTGCATCGAGCTTAACCACCACAGTAGCCAAACCTGAAACAGCTGCCAGTATATCTTGTCGTAATTCATTATTGTTTTCTTGCAATTTAGTCTTTATCCCCGTTATCTCTTCTTTGAGATCAGATTTAATTTCTGATTTAATCTGTGAGACAAATTGATTCATTTCCTCTCTCATTTGAACTACAATCTCTTCCATTATGCCTCTAACCTCTTGTGCTGAAAGTCCAGATAGAGGAGGGGAGGGTGGTGGCTGAGCCGGTGGTACATGTTTAGATTGTTGTTGTAGCTGTGCAGTGGAAGTTATAGGAGAAGAAATAACCTTAGGTACTGAGGAAGGCTGCTGCCTCTTTGAAGCCATTTTAAAAAGCACAATTGTCACTTCCCTTTCCCCTCCAGCCAGGAAGGGAGGAGGGAAAAAAAAAGAAAAAATTTTTTAAAAAGAGACAAACTATAGTCCTTGAAAGTCCAGAGTAAATCCAAAGAATAAAAAATAAAAGAGCAAACAATTCAAAAGAAAAAATTCTAAGCCAAAAGCAAAAGTAAAGGCAAAAACCAATCCTTAAAAAGGGAAAGTAAAACAAAAGAGAAAGGAAAAAAAACTCCGACACTTTCAAAGCGCCATCTTAAATCCTTTCACTAATATAACAAAAAAAAAAGGAGGAATAATAGTAGAAATCAAAAAATAAAAAAAATTAAACACCTAAATTATAACAAAAAATCCTTTAAACTGCTCCGTCCGTTTAAAAATTACTCACCAGAATGCTATAAACACGGAGATAGAAGCGGCGGTTTATTTTGCTTCCTAGGAAGCAAAAACAGCTGGGAGGCGGAGATCAGCAGGAGCTCCGAGGGAACACTCCTTTCACCCCCTCTAGAAACAAATCCAGAGGGGGTTCAGGGGTTCTACCTCGATCCCTGCACTCTCTGTCCCTTCCCTTTGCCCGGGAAGGGATTTCCGAGCCGCGGGCCAGCTGATGCACGCTGCGCTCCGCGGCTCTGACACTTCCCCAGCTGGACGGCTAAAAGCTAGCCGCCATCGCCGTCGCCTCACACCGGAAGCTCGGGGATTTATTTTTTAACAAACTAAAAACTAAATCAAATGACATCTTGGATATAATTTTCATTTGTTATATAATGAACACAACGAGTAGTAGATAGATAGATACAAAAAAGTATTTTTAACATCCAATTCTTATCCACTGATTATTTTAGGAAAAGATAAGATTTAACATTTTTAAGATAATTAACTTTACTTATATTTCCTATGTGCGTGTCATTTTATTGTGCCACATTTTTCTGGAACAAAGCAACCACTGGGGCACTAGGAACAATAAAAGGGCAACCCATAGAGAGTCCCATTAAAATTAATTCAGCATGATAAAAGGAAAAAAAAGTCATAATATAGAAATGAAAAAAAAGCATGTTGCAATACTGCCAGTTTTCAATCACAATCCTAATGATCCCTATGCCTTTAACATAGCCATCTCTCATTAAGCCAACAATTTTGCTGGCCTTCCTACTATGAGTCCTACATGGCTTTCTTGGACAATGACCTCTGCATGTAACTACCAATTCATGAAGAAATGTTTTCCTGATTAAAATGTTGCAAGCAAAGAAGCGGCTTGAAAAATTCCACTATTTTTTTCCATATACAGATCTGGTTCATTAAGCTTTTACCCTAGTGCCAGATTGTGGAAGGATGGATTGTGATTTTATCTAAGCAGCCAATAGAAGAGCTCATTAACTTCTCCTTTCTGTTCTTCATGTGGTTTAGCAGTGCATGCTTCAGCCACTTTTCACAAAACAATGTTCTGGTGGCAATCAAGTAGATTTTTAAGGTTTCTGTCCATTCTTTTGTCTCAAGTTAAAACAAAATCAGATAAAGACAAAAGTCACAAGGGAAGAACTTGTAAAGAAATGGCTGCTTTCCAATGTATAATGATGCTTCCCCCAAATCTATATCACCATTCAATTTAAAAAATGTAAATGACACATGTGGATGACATATGTCAGGAATATATGCAGAGAGTACAAGATTTGGGTTAATAATTGAGCACTTTAACTTCAATTATTCAGATGCTTCTGATTCAATGCAGGATTGAAATACAAACAGGCACTTGGGAATTTTAACTGCTTTATTTTCTACTTATTGTAATAGTTTATCCTTTTTTCTTTAGCAGAATTAAATGGCATTTCAGGAGTAGTATCTTTTTATTACAGATTTTAATATAGATAGATACAAGAATTTTGTAGAATGTTAAGAGCAGAAATAAGAAGATAAATCTGAAAACTTCATAAGAATGTGAAATCTGCCTCTTGGATAAGTTCAGGAGTTTGTACAAGAGCATGCTTTCCAGCTAGTTATTTCCAACAAAAACAACTTTAAATACTTTAAGTATTGTTTAAACCTTTCTCAGGTTCAAATTAGCCATAACACCATTCAAATAATTAGAATGAATGGCTATTTAAAAACAAATTGGCCAGACTGGGACTTTTAGCATAAGAGATAGGTATTGCTAACCTTCTGCTCTCACTCTATCAACCTGGGAACTTTTAGCATAAGAGATAGGTATTGCTAACCTTCTGCTCTCACTCTATCAACCTGGGATGTTCTGTTAGATTCCTCCCATGAAAAGGAACAAAGAAAACAACATTTTGGTTCTTGGGCATAATTAAATCATTCTCCACACATTCCCATTTTCAAATAGGAAGTAAATAGGATTTAACACTGAATGGTTATTATATGAGAAAACTCGAGTTTCATCTAGTCATGGTAATTGAAGTGTACTGAAGGAAACCCAGTCAATGGACTAGCTAAATGAGACTGCTTGGCCTTTGAAATTCAACTAGAGAACTATTCTGAAATTAATCAAAAGGATTTGCTTGCATAATTTTGTAAGCTAAATTTGTAAGTACATTGAGAGACAAAAGTGAAGTGATTTGGTCTGTACGTCAGTGTATAAATGTGTGATTAGTCTCTAAATTTTGAGAAAATATTTTTGAGTTGCTCTGAGATTAGAGAATGGACGCAAAACACTCTCAAGGCTCTACTATTAGACAGGGCAAATATACAGCCATTGGGAGGCTAGGCAGTGGTGGGATTCAAATATGTGAACAACTGGTTCTCTGTGTGGATGCCACTTCCAGAAGTCCATTCTGGGCCTGGATAACAAAAAATTAGCTACTGGTTCTGCCGAAGTGTGCAAATCGGCTGAATCCCACCGCTGAGGCTAGGCCTCTTATCTCAAGCAGTGCTCCATCCGTCCTCTTCCTCAAGAAAAAGCAACCACAGGTGACTGGCTTACTTTTCTTCCTATCAACATAATTGTGTTCTAACTCACAATTCCCTTCAGACTGCATAAGAGAAGAAAATTCTACTAATTCTAATCTTCTTCATTATAAAGAAGACTGAGGATTTCTGGACAATGGGAGCTTGAGTGCATATTATTTCATTTAAATGTATGTACAGATATTACTATGTGGTACTACGGCATAATGAGTGTTATGTCCCGAGCCTTTGCAAACGGCTCGGGCGTTTGCAGGCAGTCCCGGGCAGGTGCAAAGCTGCCCGGGACCAGACAGGCTGTCGCCAGCGCCGTGCGCATGCGCGGGTGCTGGCGCGGGAAAAGTAACCCATTTACCCGGGAGTTGCCTATATAAGAGGCTGCGAGGCGTTTGGGCGAGGCGAAGCCATCCATCTTCCTGTAAGCTGAACGCTGAATAAAAGAAACTGAGAACTCCAGCTGCTTCTCGTGTCTGTTTTCCCGCCACGGACTCAACACTGGCGACGAGGTGGGATGCCTTGCACTACCTGGAAAGGAAGAAGTGTAAGCTTACCCAAGGAGTCCTGAGCGGCGGAAGAGGAACGGCGTCGACTCGGCAGCTGCCCGCCATTCCGGTGCGCATTCGGGGGTAGGCTGGCTGATAGACCCGTCTCCTGAAGATCCGAAGATGGCGAAAATCGGAAGGCTTTCAGAATTCGACGTCTCACATCCAGAGCGGTGGGAGTCCTACGTATCCAGAATGGAGAACTACTTCAAGGCAAACCAAGTGAGGGAAGATAGCTTGAAGGCTGCCACCCTGCTTTGCGTTTGCGGCCAAGACGCCTTCGAAATCGCAGAAAACCTTGCAGCACCTGTCCCAGTAGAGTCTGTAAGCTACGCAGACCTGAAGAAGCTGCTGAAGGAGCACTTCCACCCCAAGGTGTCCGTTATCTCATGGCGCCACACCTTCGAACAGAGGGATCAACGGTCCGGTGAGTCAGCCAAGGAATACATCGCCGCGTTACGGAAGGCCGCCAAGCCCTGCGAGTTCAAGGACCTCGAGGAACGACTGAGGGACCGATTCGTGTGCGGGTTAAGGCATCGAGAGCTACAACAGAGACTTTTCGCTAAGGAAGAATTATCCTTCCAAGACGCCTTAAGGGAAGTCACCGCAGAAGAAGCAGCAGGCGGCGCCGTCAAGAACATGCGGCCGATCAGAAGCAGTGCAGAGGGTGCGTCCGTGCACCAGGAAGACGTCCGACGAAACTCCGAGGAGGATCCGGACGAAGAAGTCGACCGTCTACACCCCGCGAAAGAAGAGAACCAGAAGGGAAGCTCTTCGGCTCCGCTCAAGTGCATCGGCTGTGGAGGTCGCCACAGGAGAACCGACTGCAAGTTCCGCTCCGCTACCTGCCGGGCATGCGGCAAACAAGGGCACATTGCAGCTGTGTGTCTGGGCCGACGAAAGGCACAACCCCAAGAAGAACGCCTGAAGGGTACCAGATTCCCCAGCCAGAATAGGGTAGGTTTTTGCGCTTCGCGAAGAAGCATCTGTAGAACAGGCACACACAAGCCCATGAAGAAAAAGCTGTCACTCAACGTGAAGCTACAAGGGGTTCCATTATCTATGGAACTAGACACAGGGTCTGCCCTTTCCATTATTTCATTGCATACATTTAGGAAGATTTGTTCCAGTAGTGGGACTAAGGCCAAGTTAAGGCCTTCTGATATTGTATTAACAGATTTTCAGAACTCAAGAGTGTGTGTTAAGGGGGAGGCCACCCTTAACGTGCAATACAAGAGTTTTGAAGGTCCACTAGACTTATTAGTAGTAGGGGGTGAACGAACGAGTCTCATAGGACTCGATTGGTTTGAGGCCCTGGGGATACACGTCACAGGACTCAACAGCTTACAAACACTCGACCTACAGGAAGTCTGCAAAGAATTTGCAGATGTTTTCAGCCCCCAGCTGGGCACATTCAAAGGACCACCTGTGTCCTTAAAGCTAGACCCCACTGTCACTCCCATTAGGATTAAAGCAAGAAGGGTCCCTTTTGCTTTAAAAAGTAAGATTGATACTGAATTAGACAAACTAATCCAACAGGGAATCCTAGAACTTGTTGATTCCAGCCCGTGGGAGACCCCCATTGTCACGCCTCTAAAGGCAAATGGGGACATTCGCATTTGTGCTGATTACAAATGCACACTCAATAAGGCATTGCAGCAACATGCCTATCCTGTTCCTGTGGTCAGTCACATCCTGGCCTCTCTCAAGGGGGGGCGTGTTTTTGCAAAGCTTGACCTAGCTCAAGCATATCAACAGCTGCCTGTTGATGATGATGCTGCCATAGCTCAGACCATTGTGACCCACAGGGGAGCCTTTAAGGTAAAAAGGCTACAGTTTGGAGTGAATGTCGCTCCTGGGATTTTCCAAAGCGTAATGGAAAACACACTACGAGGTATACCAGGGGTCTGCCCCTATTTTGACGATGTCTTGATTGCAGGAGACTCCACACACATTCTAGCTGAAAGGCTTAGGGCTGTCCTGTTAAGATTCAGGAAATCAGGCCTCAAGCTCAGAAAAGACAAATGCAAGATTGGGGTGCCTTCTACTGAATTTCTGGGATTCAAAATTGATGCTGCTGGGATTCATCCTGCTGAATCCAAACTAACTGCTATTTTAGAAGCACCCAGGCCAAAGTCTAAGGCCGAACTTCAGGCCTTCTTAGGCCTCCTGAATTTCTACAATTCTTTTCTTCCACATAAAGCTAGTGTAGCTGAGCCTCTTCACAGGCTACTAGACAAACATGCTGTGTGGCTGTGGTCACAAGCACATGAGGCTTGCTTTAAAGAAGTCAAGGCCTTGCTCACTTCTAACAGTGTTCTTGCACATTTCAACGAGTCTCTTCCTGTGTGCATCGCTTGTGATGCGTCCCCCTACGGGGTTGGAGCTGTCCTGAGTCACCTCAGGTCTGATGGAACTCAGGTTCCTATTGCATACTACTCCAGAACACTGTCTTCTGCCGAGCGCAACTACGCTCAGATAGACAGGGAGGCTCTGGCTGTTGTTGCTGGAATTAAAAAATTCCACGATTTTCTATATGGCAGGCATTTCACGGTCTTCACTGACCATAAGCCTCTGCTGGGACTGTTTACCACACGTAAGCAGACTCCCCACATCATTTCCCCTAGAATGCTTAGGTGGTCTATTTTTTGTCTGCATATGATTTTTCATTACTCCACAAGCCTGGGAAAGAAATGGGCCATGCTGATGGCCTCAGTAGGTTGCCTCTGCCAGTAGTAGAAGCTGACCCCGCGCCAGCTGTCAACATTCTATCAATCCAAGCCTTGCCCGAGCTCCCTCTTAGTGCCAGGGATGTTACCGCTGAAACAGGTACAGATCACACACTTTCACGTGTCCGCTCCTGGGTCCTGTCCGGGTGGCCTGAGCACTGCCCTAGTCCTGAGTTTCAGAGTTTCTGGTCCAAAAGGAACGAACTGTCCCTTTCTCAGGGTTGTCTGCTTTGGGGAAACAGAGTTGTCATTCCCACCTCAATGAGGACTAGGGTCTTAGAATCCCTCCACGAGGGTCATCCTGGCATTGTTCGTATGAAGGCTCTTGCACGCAGCCACTTGTGGTGGCCTGCTTTAGATAAAGATATTGAGGCTAAGGTACACGCATGCCACCTGTGCCAACGATCTCGCCCAGAGATGCCCCAAGCTCCTGTGCATAGATGGGAGGAAACACAGTCCCCATGGTCTAGGGTGCACATTGACTACGCTGGGCCCTTTCAGGGCCAGTTCTTCTTGGTCCTTGTTGACAGCCATTCAAAATGGCTTGAGGTTGTGCCTGTCTCATCCACCACCACTGCAAAGACTATTCAGGTACTGAGGGGGATTTTGCTGCACACGGGCTGCCAGATGTCATTGTGTCCGACAACGGCCCTCAATTCACCTCCTCCGAATTCCAAGCTTTCTTACAGGCAAACCTGATTCGTCATGCCACGTCTGCGCCTTTTCACCCGTCCACCAACGGTATGGCTGAACGCATGGTGCGCATCGCAAAGGACGCCTTGAAGAGACTCACCTACGGGGACTGGCATCACAGGTTGGCTGACTTTCTCCTTTCTTATCGCACCACACCGTCCACTTCTACAGGGAGAAGTCCAGCTGAACTTCGTTGGGGGCGCCAACTTACTACTAGACTTGACCGGTTGCATCCGGACAGACTGCCTTCATCTACCTCACATCCTAGGGCACCTAGACAACTACTTGTGGGTGCCCCGGTTTGGGCTCGCAATTACGGGCCTGGTCATACATGGGTCCCCGCTTCTGTGTCCAGGATCACAGGTCCTCTCTCCTACGAGGTTGCCCTGGACAACGGTCGTGTCCTGCGTCGGCACATCGACCAACTTCGCTCTAGGCGAGACTTTTCTGCTGAGACTCCTGGGTCTTTTCCAGGGGGGGAGGGGGACCCTTTGGAGCAAAGGGAAGGGCAAGAGCTACTGCCCATCTCCACTGAGGGAGCCACAAACGGCCCATCCCAGGATTCTGCAATTGCTCCGAAAAGGAAGTCATGGAGCTTACCCACACAACAGGCACTCACGCCTACTCCAGCCAGGGAGTCACCCCGGGGCATACTCACTTTCCACATACATCACACAGCACTCCAGCAACGGAGGATACCCGGGGGCATCCCAACAAATCATTCCCCGCAAGAGAGCTGGCACACAGTTCCCAAGGTTGGCCTGACCTTACCCCAAATCCTACAGGGGGTCAAACATACACAGAGCTAGTCGAGGAACCAAGTCCCGACTACAACACCCCTAGCACAAATCAGGGAACACCTGAGTTTTGGGAAAGTACAGAAACCCACACGAGCCCGAGCACAGAATGGGGTTCAGGGATGGGACAGCCTCCTGACAGGTCTTGGACTGACCTAGGAGGTTCTACAGAGACGCCCAGCAGTGGCTATCACTTCAAGGGGCCTGAGGGTCTACAGCTAGGTAGGACAACCAGGTCACAAAGCAACAGAAGCCCTGGCCTGACGAGCCCGGTGGGCAAGCAAGCAGGCCAGGCATCGGGGCACAGTCCTTGGAAGACACCAGGGCACAATAGAGAGAACAGGCTCACGCCTCCCTCCAGTCAGGGGACTTATGCCAGTAACCCAGAGCTAAGAAGGTCACAGAGAGCAAAGAAATCTCCTAAGTATCTAGAAGATTACATAACATTGCTGGCAAGGCAAAAGCCAGTAATCAGTGGGAGCACTGGGGAGCAAAATGTCATATAAAATAAATGTTGTATGTTGGTAGTAGTTTTAGCCCGGGGGAAAGGGGTGTTATGTCCCGAGCCTTGCAAACGGCTCGGGCGTTTGCAGGCAGTCCCGGGCAGGTGCAAAGCTGCCCGGGACCAGACAGGCTGTCGCCAGCGCCGTGCGCATGCGCGGGTGCTGGCGCGGGAAAAGTAACCCTTTACCCGGGAGTTGCCTATATAAGAGGCTGCGAGGCGTTTGGGCGAGGCTGAAGCCATCTTCCTGTAAGCTGAACACTGAATAAAAGAAACTGAGAACTCCAGCTGCTTCTCGTGTCTGTTTTCCCGCCACGGACTCAACAATGATGATGAAAGGTGGGTCATAACCTTTCTAGGAATAATAAACAGACTAAAGTATCTCTAAGCTGCTTTTGCTTCTAGACCAGTGGTTCTCAACCTTCCTAATGCCGTGACCCTTTAATACAGTTCCTCATGTTGTGGTGACCCCCAACCATAAAATTATTATAGGGTCATGTGATCACCTTTTGCAACCTTTGCAAGAAAAGTTAATGGGGAAACCAGATTCACTGAACAACCATGTTACTAATTTAATCTCTCTCCCTCTTTCTCTCTCTCCCTCTCTTTCTCTCTCTCTCCTTTTCTCTTTCCTTCTCTCCCTTTCTTTCTCCCTCCCTGTCTCTCTTTCTTTCTCCCTCTTTCTCTCCCTCTTTTTCCCTTTCTTTCTCTCTCCCTGTCTCCCTTTCTCTTTCCCTCTCTCCCTCTTTCTCTCTCTCCCTCTGTCTCCCTCTCTTTCTCTCTCCCTCTTTCTCCCTCTCCTCTTTCTCTCGCTCCCTCTCTCTATTTCTTTTTCCCTCTTTCTTTCCCTCTCTCTATTTCTCTCTCCCTCTCAAAGATCCTTAAAATGTTTGAGAGTTATGCTTGGGTGGAAGACTTTTTCTTTTACAGATGGGGCGGGTGGGCCCGACATTCGTGGGCAGGCAGGACCCCGCCTGCTGGGCCGCCACCTCCCCATCACCCTCCATGCCAGCCAGCTCCCTTGCCAGACCTCCCAACTGACAAGCACAAGTTTGGGGGTCGCCAGCTGACGGGCACAGAGTTTCGCACTGCGGTGGCCTCCCCTTCACCTTCCTCACCGGCCAAAGTGTTGCCGGATGTTTCAGCTGATGGGCGCAGGTCCGGGGGTCGTCAGCTGACGGGCGCAGGAGGTCATTGCCACAGCAGCCTCCCAGGCACCTGCTTCTGAGGCTGGAGCAGTTACCAGGGCTTGCATGGTCACCAGCGGCAGGGAGCGGGTCAGCGGCCATTGGGGACCACCCCAATGGTCCTGTGCCTTACTAAAAAAAGGTTCTGCCATTTGAGAGACTGCTGTGCTAAACACATTGTCTTCTAAAGAGTGAGAATATATTGTTGGCCATGATATTTTTCAGCCTTCTGCTGTTCCATTGATCCACAAAGTCCAGAACTATGGGAATGGTGGGCAACAAAAATACATTTGCTTCTGAGCAACTTCTCTCAAAGATTTTCCCATTCACAAAGCAATGAGAGTTTTATTGCTAAGAGTTTCACTTGCTGAGTCCCAAAGGTGCTTTTTCAAAAGGCAACTGGACTTGGTTTCTCCTTAAAAATGTTTCACTTCTCATCCAAGAAGCTGAGAATCTCCATAGACATCACTTGCTGAGATTATTTTGTTGCTTGTTTAAAGCTTTATCCCATACTGGGAACAGGGAAAAATCAACTATGCCACCAGTTTTAAGAATGGTCAAATATAACATCAGTGCTCTGTGATGTGTTTCATTCAGGCACAATGTCTTGGGGATACAGCTGGTACGACACAGTTGAAAAGTTTTTTCTGGATCACAGAATGTGTGATTCACAAATGACCACAGTCATCCTTCCTTCCTCAATATAGCCATAGCAATAGCACTTAGACTTATATACTGCTCCACAGTGCTTTACAGAATTTTCTGAGTAGTTTACAAATGTCGCCATATTATCCCCAACAATTAATGTTATTGACCTGAAGAAGGGTGGAAGGCTGAGTCAACCTTGAGCCAGTCAAGATTGAACTCCTGGCTGTGGGCACAGACAGCCTGCAATATTGCATTCTAATCACTGAACCACCACGACTAATTATGGCCCAAAAGATAGACTATTGCTAAGGGAAAACAAGTAAACTTAAAAAATACAACTAAATTTAGACACAGCAGAGTACACAAAGTCAAGGGAAAACATACAGAAATAGAACATATATTCCCAACACCAAGTTGCAGTGTGTTCATTTCTATCATTTACCTTATTTTGGTAGGTGGAATTCACTTACATTCACTGAGGAACAAAAAAATGTTGAAAACAAAGTGATGATGAGAGATGCAACTAACTGCTGAAAAGGACTGTTTGCCAGTTGGAATTATTCTTTTTTGTGCTGTTTCAATTGGGCTACTTTCTCTTTTCTTTCCTTTCCTGTCCAGTTATTTCTTTTCATTATTCTATTTCCATTCAGTTTTGATCCAATTTGCTCCCCTCTCCAAATGCAGCCACCCTGCCTCCTATCTTCTCCTTACCTCTCCAATTCCTCTTCGTCCAAGGTTGAGGAAATTGTGAATACTTGTACGTTTCTGTGTGAGAATGGTATTAAGTATGAAAAAAAAAGAATTTCTCTTAAGAAACAAAATAATTGACACGTGCATATAGAAATTAATGTTATAAATGGGGTATCTTTTATTTTATCAGTATTATTAATCTGAATATGGTTTTTGTCCTATACTTGCTATTTTTGGAGTTTGCAGGTGTATATACCCAACTTCATCTATGAACACAGATATGCAAGTGTGTCAATTGCATGTAATTTCTGAAAGGAAAGGAATCTCTAGAAGAGGTTGCAGATGGAGCCAACCATCCTATGTTGACAAGTTGGGGAAATGGGCATAGTTGGGTTTATAATTTGGTTTTATAAGTTTTTCCTCCCCACTCTTTCTTTTTGGGAGGAGGGGATTTAATTTAAATGGCAGGTCATCTTCCTTTGAGGTAAATATGGAAAATGCTCTAGGGTGTTAAAACCATTCTGAAATGCTTCAATTAGTGGTAAACCACAAATGGCAGGCAATTTCAAAACAATAGAAGTTATTCAGAGAACAAACTTTAGTTTGCTTTTATTACCGACAAAGAAAGAAGCTCAGGATAACATTAGCTCCTTAAACAATCAATCTTACTTGAGAGAATTATGTCTTGTTTGATTTTATGTTTGAAAACTGCTTTGGGCATCTCTCTCTCTCAACTCACTCTCTAGTGCATATTTGAGCAAATCTGATATGTATTAGCAAATCTATCATCTCATTCTTTAATGCACATGAAATCATATTTTGTATAATATATAATTTTATACCCTTGTGCATTATATTACATATGATACTTAGTACATTTAAAACTTTTCTTACTTGTCTTCTAGAATTACAGTCTTCCTGTGAGATCTTATGTAGTGGGTTTCAAAAGAGAAAGCATATTTAATACAAGCAGTTTTAAGATAAAGTACAGTTCTCAAATATCTGCTAGCTACTATGAAACCTCCATTAACTGCTAAAAAGAACAAGTAGGTTTTCAAACTTCTTTCCTTGTAATATAAAAAACTTGTCAGGAATGTATTTTCTCATATAACTTAAAGACAATAATATTCACACTATATATTGTATTACAAAGAGATTTAGGAAGACCAAATAAATGTTTTAAGATATAAAGTTGTTCTGTTCTGAGACCAGAAATACAACTATTTTCATACACTTCTCAGATCTTTTGCTTTTTACCTTCCTTGGCCTGAGTTTGAATAACTTTCAGTCAGTCTTGAGAAAATAATGTTTCTTTAGAGTAGTTTTGGCAAGGGTTGAAAGATTTCTGTGAATAAAGTGCTGAAGTTAATTTTGGAATTTATCATCCTGTAATAATTGAATATATGAATATACATATGTCATATCACCTGTTCTATTAAGTTACCAGATTTTTTTTTTCTCCAGCAGATGCTGCCAATTACAATACAACTTCCGGAATTCAGTAGAATACCACAGGTAAGTCCTCTTTAGAAGTTTTGGACTGTTGAAGGACTGACATGTAAAAGGCACAGCAAAATTAACCACCTTTGTTGAAGAAACAATGAGTTTAAACTAAAAAGAAGTAAATTTCAGATAGACATTAAAAAAAATCAGTGATAAAAGATGATGGCATTTAAATAGAGGCTGGATGGTTTTCTCATGGATTCCTGTACTTAGCAAAGAGTTGGATTGTCAGCTGGTTGGGGAATGCTGAGAACTGAAGTCCATATACCTAAAAATGTCCAAATTTGAAAAATACTGCATTAAATTATCTTCTTGATCACTTCCAGGCCGCATATTCTATGTTTCCATGCCTTTTAGAATAACAGGAAATTGTTATGCTATGTTGGGTGTAACAGAGTTCTAATTCAAGATATTTGATGGGTACTGGATACCACCTGTAATCTAAATTTCATAATCTCTTCCTGACTGAACCTCTTCTTTTTGTCTAGCATTTTGCATATTCTGGTTAATCTCCCATATCAACTGCTAAAAGGTTAAACTTGAACCAGCACAGGTTCACTGGGGATAGTTTTTGTTTATATGCTAACATATTACCTCTCATTTAATTAATAGATTAGGATGGCTCTTGGCTTTTTTGGAATGCAGCCCCCAGGGCTCTTCTAAAATTTCCAGCCAAACTGTAATTTTTAACATAACATAAGAAGAAACAAGAAAAGTCATGAAGTTCAATGGCCCTATGTACTCTTTCTCCTAGATTTGCTACTTTAAGATCTAAGCCTGTAAAAACATACATGTTTCTCTATTCCAGAGAACCAGGACAAGTGTCAGCCTCTAGATCAGTGTTTCAATGGCTGGCTAGGGAACTCTCGGAATTAAAGTCCACAAAATTTAAAGCTGTCAAGTTTGAGAAACATTGGTTTGAATTAGTGGTCTTTGTTCTTTTACTAGAATTTATTTAATTATGTAGACTATAGAATATAATGAACTATAGAAATCTGCCAAGATTTCAGAGAAGGGAAGTCCACTTGTTGCTGCCCAAAGTTTTTAAACTTTATTAAACAGAATTCTCACTGTGGTATTTCAAAGTTCAAAAGTTTTAAATATCCTCCATCTCATGCATATCGCTTCTGCTAAAAAAGAATGGTAATTCAAATGGTGGCTGGTGATTCAAAATCCAAATAATTCATGCATGGATACATATTTGAAAGCTTGTCAACCAACACATAATAATGCAGGACTTTACCCTTGCATAGGTAAAGTCAATACCCTTAAAGTGCTTTCGGAAACAAAGCTCTTTTGATTGCAGGGAGAAAAGTTGATACCCTTTTAGTTGACATATTTAAAATCAAGTCATAGCTTTTCCTTCTGGAATCTTTGATCTTGGTAAGTGAACCTAACTGTTAGATATCTCTACAACATAATAGATAGTACCATACTATGGTTCTACCACGGGAGACAGATTATAATTTTCTTTGTCCATTGATTTTAGCATATTGCATAATTACAGTAATTGAAGGAGAGAGGTAAAAATGAGTTACTGTAGGAAGCAATTACTTTTGCCTTATTTAGCACAAATAAAGCTACAGGAGGTAACAATTAGCTTTTTTCCTAATTCCCAGAATTAAAGTTTAATGTTGCATTGTGTCAAAAACACCAATCCACCAGTTCTAATTTTAACAAAGGCCATTCAGATTTGTCTCAGTGGTTTATAGTTAAATCAATTCTCATGCATAGCAACTTCAATTATATAAGTGCTGGTTACTCTTAAGAAGGTGCCTAGGAAGTCAACATTATCACCCACATATGCAATTTCAGGTTTTATATATGTATGCAAAACCAAGAAACACATTATGGTATTTCAAGCATTTATGACTTATGTTTCAGAGTGGATTGACTTAGGAATTTTATTCAGTCAGTTTCAATAGAGAAGAAAAGTAAGGTGAAAGGTGGCAGCAGAGGTAAAAATGGAGGCAAAGGGAGATTTGAAAGATGGAGTCAGAGACAGAGATTCAAAACAGTGTTTCTGTTATAGGACTAGCTTTGACAGCAATGAGAGAATGTGATAAATTTGGCTGTGCTGGTTCAGAGGGACTGCTCAGTAAAATGACAATAACTCAATAACTTGCAGTACATGGACTTTGGATACTTGGGATGCTAAGATGACTTTCTGGCACCTGCAGTTTAAAGATTAGTGTAAAAGTCCTAATGAGTCAATTTAAGTGAATAAGCTAGGTCTAGGGGAGCAAGTAAAAAAAATTCTCTAGACTAACTAGAACAGTGGTTCTCAACCTGTGGGTCGGGACCCCATTTGGGGTCGAACGACCATTTCATGGGGGTCACCAAACAAGGCTGTCTGCCATTTTTTCCCCCTTTTCTTTGGCCATGCCCCTGGCACCCGGTGATGTATAAGTGGTTGGGGGCCACCACAACATGGGGAACTGTATTATGGGGTTGCGGCATTAGAAAGGTTGAGAACCACCATCTGCTTCTTGGCTAGATAGAACAATATGGGATAGAAAGGACACCACCAGATAGATTTTCAATTCGCTGACCACCACACTCAGTGTAGGGTCCTCATGGACTACATCTATGTGAAGGGAAGCGTGCAGTGGGGTATCTCAAGGTTCTGTCTTAGCCCAGTGCTCTTCAATGTCTTCATATATGACCTAGATGAGGTATTGAAGAGGCACTCATCAAATCTCCCAGAGTTGTAGGTGCTCCATCATTGGAGGTTTTCAAGAAAAGATTGGAAACCATTTATCTGGGATGTTATAAGGATTTCTGCCTTGCCATGGGGTTGGACTAGAAGACTTCTAAGGTTCCTTCTAGCCCTATGATTCAGGATCAGGATCACTCTTGTTAAGTGAAGCATGGCCAGATGTTGCTGAATTGGACATCCAGTTATGAGACCACTGCCATATCCCCATAGAAGTTTAACTTATAATTACATGAACGGTGTATATATTTACTTGTTTTCCTTCATGTTCTCATCATACACTAAATAATAAACTCTTGTTAAGTACTTGAATGGGACACTGTCTAGAAATCCTAAAGAATTCTAAAGCTAACCTTGGAAATAAAAAAAAATATTCCAGAACAATGGCAAAAGACATCAGTAACATTGCTAGGAAAATTGCATATTGTAGATTCGTGGAGTAAAATCTTGAATTTGAGAATGCCTTTATCTGACCTAACCTATTCAGCTTTTCACTGTCACAAATTTGTCAGTGGATGGGATGAATTGTCACCGTACTAAAATAATTTTATTTAATCTTAAAAAAATCTATTTCATCTAATTTTATGTTTAGAATCCTGATTCCACCAAACTGTTTTGAGAAATGGAGGATTGATTGATTGGTCTCACTTTACTCATTTTATCCCCTTTATTTATCACTCTTCCTTACATCTTCTTTTATAATCAAAATATCACTATGGGCAATGAGGCATGGAAATTGTTTTGGAATATTGGGTCTCACTATTTCTGGGATCAATTATGATTCTATGGGCCTTCCATTAGCATTCCTACTTCCATAAACCAATTAGGATTAAGTTCTCATTTAATGGTACAAACATATGTTCTGTTTTTAGCAACTCACTCATCATGATGTCAGTTACTCTCCTCTTTCTTCTTAGCTTCCACAAAATAAGATCACCAAGTACATTTCTTTCTTTAAAGCAATGGACAAGATGCTCTCTTCTATATAGAAAGCAGCTATCCCCAAGTGAGATTTATTGTACATAGCTTATTTAGATAGAAATTTTATAGCCTGACTTATTTTTCTTTCCCTGGGGATAAGATTTGCCTCTAGTCTCCAGATTCAAGTCAAATGTACTTTGTCATCTGCCCTTCCCTCAAGTCCTACCATTTTAGGCCTTCTTAATCCTTCATCTTAAATCTGATCAAAAGAACTATGTTTGCTTTCTTAGAACAGCACAAAGAAAACAAAGGAAACTCTGCAGGAAATGAAAGAATTTGTTTATATGACTGTCTTTTTATTGCTGATTTCAAATTATTGGCTTTTACTTAAATCTCATATGCTAGATGATTAAAAATTGTGAGGAAAATCTAGTTATGTAAACTTTCTTTTACATAAATCCTGAATGCATACTAAAAGGATACTCCAACCCCTCCCTGAGTACCATCTTGTTATAGTTAGGAAAACATTTTAATTATATTCTGGTGCCTGTATTCCTAGGAGAAAGGCAAAAAAGATGCCAAAGATTTGAGCTACAATCTTGTTGTCAGTAATCAATAAACAATCCTAAAATGGCGAATGTCACTACCACAAACAAAAGAAATTAGATTATTTGAGTGTTCAGAAACTAATACAGATACAAGTGGCAGGTATGGGACAGATTTCACACATCAAATTATGCTTCTGTTTAGGGAGCATGCATAAATTGGAAAAGCTCAAGATCCAGTTCACTCTCAGAAACAAATTTCAAATGGCCCTCTCACTATATTTTCCAAAGCCCTCTGTAATTGGTTAATTTACAATTCTGGCAAGGAAAATGAGCAGGCAGAAAAAAGAAGAAAATAAAGGGGGGAGGGGGAATAGAATAAAAGAGATGAAAAGGGATTGGTGCTACTCACTATTGTCCCCAGGCCTGCCCAGGACTGGCTTCTGCCCGACTAATTGTGGTATATACTTGACTAAGGGAATGCTGCCCTTGATACAAACCCAAAAACTGTCTGTCCTAAATGTTCACATTTTCTAGAGCCTAAACTGAGCTAAACATCCCCTATGCAGTAGGAATTTAGTTCCATATTAAATAACAATTAGTTCTGTGAAGGATCTCATAGTCATAAGAAAATAGCTGACAAAACTGACAACAAAATCCTCTGCATTGCTAATTCAAAATTTTCACCAAGTTCAAGGAGATTTATTTCCAAGGATCTAAATGCAGATCTATTAATGTAACATAATTTCATGTAACTTAATTAAGATTTTATGTAATTTCAATTGACACAAAGGACCTATTCAGGCATTCAAAATACTTATATTTGTTAGGCAGTTCTTCTGATAAAATCCCTTAGGGCCATCAGTCTTTGCGCGACCTTCACATCTATACCGTTAAGTATAATATGGATGTGTGAAAGCTTTCTTGTACATGACTTCATGAACCTTAGCTTCCAAATGAGCAAAAAACAGAGAGAGTGGGCCTCTCTTGGCAGATTACCAGATGATTCTAAGTTATTATTTGTTTCACTCTGATTTATTGAATGCAGCACAATACACTGTATTCACACACACAAAGTTCTAAAGCAGGAGTTGTTTATTGAGGATGGGGTGGGAAGAGCCTTTAAACTATAATATGCTATTGTGCTTTCCCTGCCCCCTTGCAGATCCAGGATTATACACAGTATCAAGCAGACAAAACCTCTTCATATAAGATATTCTTAGATTCAAAAGCAATATGATGAGCCATATTTTTCTATCTTTATTTCCCCTTGCAAAGGTTATCTTATATGTGGGATCATCTCCCTTTCTGATGAAGCTGTTATATTTTCCCACCATCCTGTTAGCATTCATGCATTTGTAGTGGTGCTGAATTACATGGCAGGGTGTCTTTGGGGGGTTATTGTTTTCCATTTCTCTGTGATGTGAGGGTGGAAGAACCAAACTGTGGTTACACACAAGAGAATTGTAAAGTAGAAAATGTTCTTGGCAGACCTGTATTGTTAGGATGAGCACAAAACCAGGACATGAATTGAAGAGCTGTCTTCTGTTTATTTTTCCACTGATGAGCCAAGAAACATAATAATGGTGTGTTTTGAGCATCACCTCTCCCTAGTTTATAATTATTATTCATTAGAATGAAGAATTCAGCTGCAAAATCTGATTTTCTTTTGTTCTTCATCCCAAAGTTCCAGACTGAAATTTGCTTAAGCGATATTTCTGCCATTCTTTTATTTATTTATTCTTTTTTTCAACAATGTTCAAATGCATAATCTCTTAACTTTTATTCTTACATGCAAAGCATTACCTTATGGTGAATTAAACTTGGCTTTTAATTCCTAAGTAAGGACAAAGATGAAATTTAACACATGGGAAGAGAGTTGCAATAGAAGATATACTGTATAAAAGAAAATATTTAAGGACATTTGGCACTTCTTATTCCCTTCTTGTATCCTGTATGCCAATCCATTTAAACAGCATCTCAAAAGATATGATTCAATGCTTTTCAACAGTTTATAATCTGCCCATGTTCCATGGGAAACTATAAAGCTATTTTATATAGATGGACATATAGTTACATTGTTTTTAAAAAATAGCTATGGAAGATTGTGTTACATTCACATGAAAACATCAAAATCTCAAGCAATCTAAAAATTATAGGGCTATCAGTACATGTAACATAAATGTGTGTGTGGACAAGAATACCAACCTTGCTGTCAAGCAAAATCAAGCCTCTAATAGCAAGTGCCACACAAAGTGCACTAACCAAATAGGTGGTAAGACAATAGGGGAACTCAGCCGTCACACAGGTTATGTAGAAAGTAAACACAGGGCCAGTCATAAAGGACTCAAATGTCTATACACCAATGCACAAAGTATGAACAGCAAAGAGGGTGAACTAGAAATTCAGGTTAATTAGGGCAGATATGATATTGTTGCCATTACGGAAACATGGTGGGATGAAAACCACACATGGAACACACAGCTAGAGGGATTTATATTATTTAAAAGAAGCAGACCAAATAAAAGAGGAGGTAGAGTTGCTCTCTATATAAGAAATAACTACATCTCTACAGAAATAGAGCACAACAATGATGAAAACTGTCTTGAATGCATTTAGGTCAGTCTAAAAGGGGGGGAATGACATTGCCATAGGTGTATACTACAGGCCACCCAACCAAACAGAGGAAATAGATGAACTTTTTGCTAGTCAGCTAACTAAGGTATGTAGGAAGCACATCATAACAGTAATGGGGGACTTTAACTACCCTGACATCAACTGGGAGACAAACTCTTCACCAAGTGGAAGATCAGACAGGTTCCTGGCAAACCTAGCAGACAACTTTGTCTCCCAAAAAGTAGAGAAGGGAACTAGGGGATTAGCCATTTTGGATCTAATTCTCACTAACAGAGATGAAATGATAGAAGGTGTTGAAGCCATAGGAACCCTGGGAGGAAGTGATCATGCAATATTAGAATTCAACATTATGGAAGCACAAGCAATAGAACACAGTCAAACTAGAGTCTTGGACTTCAAGAGAGCTAATTTCAATAAACTTAGAGAGGGCTTGGGAAGGATTCCATGGATGAGAATCCTCAAGGGAAAAACAACTCAAGAAACTTGGGAAATTTTGAAAAATGAGATAATAAAAGCCCAGTCTAGCACAATACCAACAAAGAGGAAAAAAACAGCTATCAAAAGAAACCAGCATGGCTGCAAAAAGAACTCTCTGACAAATTGAAAGATAAAAAGAACAAGTATAGAAAGTGGAAAGAGGGGAACATAACTAAGTCAGAATATCAGCAAATAGCTCGAGCCTCCAAAGATGGAGTGAGGAAAGCTAAGGCTCAAAATGAACTAAGGCTTGTGACCAACGTCAAAAATAACAAAAAAAGCTTCTTTCAACATATAAAAAAAGAAGAAAAAAGTGAAGGAAATGATTGGTCCATTAGTGGGTGAAAGTGGCAAGAAGGTGACAAGCAACAGGGAGAAAGCAGAACTATTTAACTCATTTTTTGCATCTGTCTTTACACAAAGGGAAAAAACAGACCAACCTATCAAAAATAGTGCCATAAAAAACAGAATAGAAATACAAGTTAAGATAGGCAAGAAAATGGTAAGTGAGCACCTGTCCAGCCTAGACGAGTTGAAATCACCAGGACCAGATGGATTACACCCCAAGGTTCTCAAGGAACTGGCAGATGTGATCTCAGAACCACTGAACTATATTTTTCAAAGATCCTGGAGCACAGGGGAACTACCAGAGGACTGGAAAAGAGCTGATATAGTTCCCATCTACAAAAAAAGGGGAAAAATGGACCCAGGAAATTACAGACCTATCAGCCTGACCTCAATATCTGGGAAGATCCTGGAAAAGATTATCAATCAATAAATCAGCAAACAAAGTCATTACTAAAAGCCAACATGGGTTTTTCAAAACTAGATCATGCCAGACAAATCTTATTGCATTCTTTGACCAAGTGACAAAATTAGTGGATCAGGTTGCTGAAATTGGGTATGTCTAGTTTAATGAAGAGAAGGATGAGGGGAGACATGATAGCAGTGTTCCAATATCTCAGGGGCTGCCACAAAGAAGAGGGAATCAAGCTGTTTTCCAAGGTGCCTGAAGGCAGGACAAGAAGCAATGGATGAAAACTAATCAAGGAGAGAAGCAACCTAGAACTAAGGAAAAACTTCCTGACAGTTAGAACAATTAACCAGTGGAACAACCTGCCTCCAGAAGCGGTGACTGCTCCAACACTGGAAGTTTTTAAGAAGAGACTAGACAGCCATTTGTCCAAAATGGTATAGGGTTTCCTGCCTGAGCAGGGGATTGGACTAGATCAGTGGTTCTTAACCCGGGCGATATTGCCCCCCAGGGGGTGATTTCATTTTTCAGGGGGGTGATGGAATGAAAAGGGGTGACACGGGGGCAAACGAACGAAAAGGGGGCAATATGGGGGCAATGGAGCGAGAAGTTTTGGGGACACTTTTGAGACTTTTTTGTACAGTGAATCCCTGTATATCTGTCATAAAAAAATATCAGATCACTCACTATTAGTGGATTGAATTGTGATTTCAAATGTTCCTCCATCTAGCTTCAGTACAGAATGCCGTACATATGTGAATATGCATTGCTTATCTTCATGTGTGTTGAGCAGCAGCCTCTACCCATACAGTGGCGTGCCATTGGCCAGAATGGACAGTGATGGAGGGGGGAACGCTTCTTTCGAAACATCACATGCTGAGTGGCTGTCCCCTGTGATGTCAGCTGTAATGTCAACGGAACTGTTGAAACTAGGTTTATCGACGTCCACGTGTGTTTTTCTAGTGTTCCAGTGGAGTTGAAAATTTAATTTGCTGGTAGTGCCTTTCATTTTGAAGACCTCTTAGCATGGCCGAGAAGAGGAAATGTTGCCAATATTTTACGGAATAACTAAAATTGGGATTCATTCCATCTCCCTCCAACATTCAGCTTCCATTTTGTCTTCTTTGTGAAAAAACATTCTCAAATGAAGCGATGAAGCCTTCCCGACTGAAAGACCATTTGGTAAGAATTCATTCAGATAAAGCCAACAAACTGGCATTGTTTTTCCAATCCTTAAAGGCCAAATTTGAGGGTCGCAGCACTGTTGGGAAGTTATTTGGAAAATCATCACTCAACGCTGACAAGGGGCTCATTTGTTCCTATGAAGTATCTTTGTTGATAGCAAAATGTGGCAAACCTCATACTATCGGAGAAACGCTGATTTTACCAGCAGTGAAACAGATTGTTGCCACCATGTTGGGGCCCAGCGCAAGCACTATCATGCAATTGATTCCTTTGAGCAATGACACCGTATCAAAAGAATCGATGAAATGGCTGCTGATGTGGAAGAAAGTCTTATTGACACCTTGAAAAATACAGAATTCGTGATGCAGATTGACTAGTCAATGATTCGTGAAAATGAAGCCTTGTTATTGGCTTATGTCCGTTTCATCTTAGTTCCTGCATTGCGGTTTGTTCTTATGCCCTTTTTATATTTCTTTTTGAGTCTTAAATTTCACTTGTAATTCAATCATTAAATGTTACTGTTTTTCTTTTCGGGCATTTCACTTTCTTGCAATTGAATTTTGTTTTCAGTGGTCATTACATTTAAGTGTCTTGAATAAATAAGATAATAATGAAATACATGTATCACGAAGTTTGGGAATAAAGTGATGGATGGCACCAAAATTTTTCACACAGTTGAGATATGGGAAAAAGACTGGAAATAAATTATTTGCATCGATATGTCCTGATGACAATTTTAAAGAAAACAAAAAAAGTGTTTGGATAAATTGAAGAATTATTTCCTATGTTGTGATTGAGAGATTATGTTGGGGGAGGGGGCGATGACAACTTCCTCATTGGCTCAAGGGGGCGATTTGTTCAAAAAGATTAAGAACCACTGGATTAGATTACCTCCAAGGTCCCTTCCAACTTTACTATTATTACTGTTGTTGTTGTTATTATTATTATTATTATTATTATTATTATTATTAACTTTCAAGGAAGATTATGGCCATTGAGTTATTACAAACATTTCAAGAGTTCCAGTGAAGTTTGCCAATCTCTCTTCTAGCTACAGCCAAAGAACCTCTAGCCTAGGTTAAAGCTCTGAACAAATTTTCCAAACAAGGTATAGAAAGTAACAAGAAAATGACAACAATGAGAAAGTTGTTTGAAGTTACAGCAGCAATCCTCTGCCATTGCCAACAGTCAACAACCCTCCACTGTTCCTAGATCTTCATCTGCAAAAACATTGCAAGCAAGGGAGTTGGGTTGAAAAAACTTTCGTATGGACAACTGCATTTGCTCCTATAGCTTAAAAAAGAATACTGGATTTATTATAGTAAACATAAGGACACTGAAACAGAAAAGATCTGATTATGTGCTAGCAAGTTATTTTTTACTTCTAATGACTACATGGATAGATCTTCTTTCAGGTCTTCCAATGGTGCATTCATTGCCACTGTATTTGAGTTCATCCATCTTGCATGCTTGTGCCCTCTTCTTTTCTTTTCTTCCACTTTCCCTAGCTTTAGAGTGATTTCCAGAGAGCTGGGTCTTTGCATAATGTGTCAAAAAAAATTAGAAATATAAAAATGTGTGGTGTGTATGTGTGTGTGCATGTGCATGTGCATGTGCACACATATGTTGTGATCCCTTGCCAGGTGTCAGAATTAATTCATTCATACATTTAAAAGTTTTGCTCATCCTGGAACACAACTCTGAGCAGGTCACAACAACAATAAAACTACAAAACCAAAAATTCAGATATATACATCTCTTGCTTCAAATGGAATCCACATCTACAAGTAATTTATTGTTCTGAAAATATGGGGCTCTTAAAAATAAATGGCAGAAGACTATGAATCAAGGCAGGATAAGAATGAAGTTTAAAATTCTCCTTCACAGCCTCTTAGAATAGAATGTCCTCCCAAAGTTTCATGAAATCTAGAAAAATGTAACAGAGGAACTTTGATTCAAAAAAATTGGTACTTTGGTAAAAACAGATAACCAGATGCACCTGGTTATCAGACTTTCAAGGTTCTGTTAATATCGATATTCTAATAAAAGTAGTTTTAGACTTATATGGCATTTGTCTACTCTACATAGTCTATTGATAGCTTCTCAGACCACAATCTGAATGGTCTGTCGCAGTAGTATCATGCTGGCTAGGGAATTCTGGAAGTTGAACTCCACACAAGTTGAGGAATTCTGGGAGTTGAGGTCTACCCATCTAAAAAGTTGCCAAGGTTGAGAAAAACCGGTTTAGGGAATAAAATGGAGCCCTGGGATACTCCATGATCAAATTACCATGAAGCAGAAGATTAATCCTCCTTCTAGAAAAACCCATCCAAATAGAAGTGGAACTGCTTTACTGCAGGGCCCCCACATCTCTATTCTGACAACCTTTCCAGAAGGATGTTATGGATATGAGAGACCAGAGTCCATTACATACTGAGGATAGATGGAGGACAGATACAAGATATTAGGTAAGATATTCCCTGGAAAACAGGTAGTAGCAACAGGAATCCAAAACAGAAGGAACATCTAGGGTGAGAGGCTTCAGGAGAGGGAGATTTGAGGATTTTAACCTTTCATCTTAAGGGGTTCAGTCATTCTGCCAGAGGATATATCTTTCTTTCTGTGTGGAAACTTAATACTCAAGATTACTATATTTTGAATGTCTTGGGTCAAGTTGAAGTGAAAAGTTAGCCATTATTAATCTGTGTCATGGTTAAATTACATGTCTTATACAGACTAAAATATTGAAAATCAGCAGTTTTTCCATTCCTTCTTCTAAAAGTAACCCTGCTCAGTAATTTTGCAGTTCCATTTTTTCCTCTACAGCAGCATTTCACAATATGTTACTTGAAGTGTTCAGTTATTGAATAAGATTTAGTGGTGAACATCAGCAAACCCTAACATTATAGGATGCTTCTTTGTGGAAATAACTTTGTTATTATGTTAAATAGATGCTATGAATTTGTTTCGGAAGAATCCTGCCAGACATAACATGATTATATCTGAATGCCCACCAACAATTCGGGAAGTAAATTGAGCATGATAATCAAAAACAAATGTGTACATTTTTCACATGGATAGGAAATGAAATCATTTCAAATCATCATTATCAACCAAGGAAATTGTTGATTTATATTCAGATTTATCATTAATATTATCTAGGCTGAACTTAATATTATGATAATAAGTATTTAAGTAGTTGACAATTTCAATCAGCCTTGTAGTCAAGCAATCATTTAGTAACCATAGGCAAGAAGATGTTTCATGTTGGCAAGTAAAACGTTTGGTAAAGGACAGATGGAACAGGTGCATCTTCTCAGACATAAAAAAATAAAATAAATAAAAAATAAAAGAAATAAAACTAGCTGCTGCAGAGGGATGAAGTTATAGCAGGCCTCTTTCATTTGTGAGCTTACTTCAAGGCTGCATTAGACAGTCTTGAGAAGATACATAAGTCACCTTGAAGTTGCAGAGAATGTAGGATTTGTGGAGCCCTTGGGGCTCTCTGAGCTTGATTATTTTCTTGCAGATATTTTACTACCCAACTAGGTAACATCTTCAGTGCATAGTGGGATTGCAAAATAAACATCTATTCAGGAGGGAAATAGAATCCAGGGGAGTAGATCCAAAAGGATAGTTAGAGGGTACTTCAACATAAATCCATCTCATTTAGGATTACATAATCTGGCATCCTACATATGTTTTAAATTAAAACTCTCAGAATCCCTAACCAAATCATCTGGGTGGCACCAAGTTGCCTAACATTATGATTGTTCCACATGGCCAAGGACTTCTGAGATGATCTTTGCAGGATGAGAACATCTTCTATTCTAAGAGTGGAAATTGAACTTGGACGATGGAGTTGAAGAGTTGGGATGGAGCAAACATGTGAGATGAGCAGAAATTTACCACCCATAATAAACTTTCTTTTGGCTATTATTTGATTGGGAAAGGTTTTGTTTTAGAAAACATATTTAGTCTATTTTATAATTTCTCCAATTGTTTCCACAAAGTTAAAAACCGGATTTTTTTTTTATAATGGTTGAGCAGTTTGATGTGCTTTTTTTGCTGTTTGGTAATAATAATAATAATGATGATGATGATGATTGATGATGATGATGATGAAGTTGGAAGGGACCTTGGAGGTCATCTAGTCCAACCCCCTGCTCAGGCAGGAAACCTTACACCATTTCGGACAGATGGCTGTCCAGTCTCTTCTTAAAAACTTCCAGTGTTGGAGCATTCACCACTTCTGGAGGCAGGTTGTTCCATTGGTTAATTGTTCTAACTGTCAGGAAGTTTCTCCTTAGTTCTAGGTTGCTTCTCTCCTTGATTAGTTTCCATCCATTGCTTCTTGTCCTGCCCTCAGGCGCTTTGGAGAATAGCTTGACTCCCTCTTCTATGTGGCAGCCCCTGAGATATTGGAACATGCTATCATGTCCCCCCTTGTCCTTCTCTTTGTTAAAGTAGACATACCCAATTCCAGCAACCGTTCCTCATATGTTTTAGCCTCCAGTCCCCTAATCATCTTTGTTGCTCTTCTCTGTACTCTTTCTAGAGTGGTGACCAAAACTGGATGCAATATTCCAAGTGTGGCCTTACCAAGGCAATGTAAAGTGGTATTAATACTTCACGTGATCTTAATTCTATCCCTCTGTTAATGCAGCCCAGCACTGAGTTGGCTTTTTTGGCAGTTGCAGCACACTGCTGGCTCATATTTAAGTGATTGTCCACCAGGACTCTGAGATCCTTCTCACAATTACTACTATTGAGCAAGGCACCCCCTTTACCATACCTGTACATTTGGTTTTTCTTGCCTAAATGTAGAAACACACTTTTTTCATTATTGAATTTCATTTTGTTAGATAGCACCCAGTGTTCAAGTCTGTCCAGGTCCTCCTGTATCTTAAGCCTGTCTTCTGGAGTGTTGGCTATTCCTGCCAGCTTGGTGTCATTTGCAAATTTATTGAGTTCCCCATCTATCCCCTCGTCTAAATCGTTGATGAAGATGTTGAAGAGCACTGGGCCCAGAACAGAGTCCTAGGGCACCCCACTACACACTTTCCATGTAGATGTGGTTCCATTGAGGACCACACGCTGAGTACATCTGGTCAACCAGCTATGAATCCATCTGGTGGTGATGGTGTCTAACCCACTTTTTCCTATTTTATCGAGTAGTGGGTTTTGATCTACTTTATCAAATGCCTTACTGAAGTCCAAGTAAATTATATCCACAGCATTCCGCTGATCCACTAATTTTGTCACTTGATCAAAGAATGCAATAAGGTTTGTCTGGCATAATTTATTTTTGACAAACTCGTGTTGGCTTTTAGTAGTCATTTTGTTTGCCTCTAGGTGTTCGCTGATTCGTTGTTTGATTATCTTTTCCAGGATCTTCTCAGATATTGAGGTCAGGCTGATAGGTCTGTAATTTCCTAGATCCATTTTTTTCTCTTTTTGTTTTGGTTCTGTCTCCCAGTCAGTTGTCTTTTTTTGTTGATTTAATTTCTTTTATTTTCTTATTTGTAAACCTCACAGGGTCATTATGCTAATAGAGCTCTTTGCAATTGAATAAATACATAAATAAATATCAGAAAGCTATAAATATGTTTTCAACAATCTCAGTACCTCTATATAACTGCAATACTTACAATGGAAAAATGCATTGACAACTGCAAAGGGGATCAATATTTTATTTTATTTTGTTAATGTTTAATGTAAGTACACTTTTTACTTCAGACTACCTCCAAAGGCATATTTTCAGTTGCCTGCAACATATATTACTGGTTCACTTCAATGAACTAAGACCCAAAGTTAAAAGCCATCTGCACCTTCTGTTTCCGTTTGAGACATTATTTATATTTTTGGCTTTGTACCCTTTGCTAAATACAGAACATGTAAAGGCTGTTAATTAACCCTTGGAGAAATGTATTTCCCAACAGCATATGGAATAGGAAGATGTTTCTAATCAAGCAGTAAACCTTCCAGGATTTATACAGATTCAAATTGTCCTATTTAATGAATCCAACGGGAATACAATGTTAAATATTTTCTTAACATAAACTCATGTTAAATTACAGTCACAATTGTGTATACACCTCAAAACAAAAGCCACAGAATTAACATCTGAATCTTACAAACCATCATCAGCATGAATGTTGAATATCCAGTGATGTGAATAAATGTTAAGACTTTTATATCCTTAATCTAAATAAACTGCCTTGAAAATACAAACCAGTAATTCTGATAGAACCAACACCCAATAAATGTATTTAGACTGCATATTTTCTCACAAAATTGCTTCCATATTTTCAGCTCATGGTTCACAGACACTATTTTAGATAATTATTTAAAACCATTTCTTACAGTTATTTTTATAAGAAAGAACAAATAAAGAACAAATAAAGTTCTCCTTTAACCACCCTTTGGGAATGAATCTTCTGGAAACGTATGAATGGAATGTAAAATCATTGGTGCAAAGGTCCAGAGTATCTCTAAAATCACAGGAATACATTAGTATTAGCTTTGTTTTGGGAGGGAAGATGGCTTAAAGGTAAGCACTTTACATGCATTGTCTGTAAGTAAGTCCAAAGTTCATTTATTCTTATCTCAAATTGCAAGATTGAAGAAGCCTGTTACTTGAGATGTTGGAGTTGGTGAAATACAGTCCTAGGCTGGATAGACAATAATAGCCTTAGCAGAAAGTTGTTTGTCATGCTTAGGTAGGAAGAGATAATGGGGCTTTTACTGGAATATTTACAAGTACAGGAAAAAAGAGCTATTAAAGCCTATTATGCCTGACCCCTTTTTTTCTGACTTCTGACTTCTTGCAGAAGAACTATGTTGCCTTTGACAGCTCTCCATGTGATCTACTAATTCTATTAAATCCCACATTTATTAAGGATCATATTGTGAATGTTATTGTAGGAGTGAAAACTTGAAGTCTATAATCAAACTATGATTATGAATATACTGTTGCATTTATGCTGTTCTGAACAGTCCATTCATCATCAGAATAGATGAGAGGATTAGAGTCTACAGAGAGGCCATCTCTTTATCTAGGGCATAGGCCTTCAGTCTATTGCATGTCTATCTGGAATGTCTGTATGTTGTGTTGAGTGCTCAAGAGACATAAGGTATAGTCATAGATTTATTGTTGATGTGTGCCATAAGGGTGATAACTGTACAGTTCAGGAAATAATGGCCATCTCAATAATCATGTCTCTTTCTCTGGACCTTATTTTTCCTATTAGACTGGAAAGTGATGAATCTTACAGGAGCAGACAGTCTTCTGGCAAGCCATACCTCAATTACATGAATTTAGTTTGGCTTCCAGGGCCTTTAGAGAATGTAAAAATGATACAGTCACATCATTAGAAAGAAGCTTTGCATTCTTCTTTAGGAAATTCGGGGGGGGAGTGTTTGTATCTATTAGTGGTTTTTCTATTCATAATGTTTAAAAGTCATGTTACTGATTCTCTACATTAAATGGCATGTTGCAGGGAGGGAGGATTGCTGTAGAGGCTACCAAAAGAGGTAAGTATCTATTCTCAGTCTGCTTTTCATGGGTTACCCATTCAATCCCTTCAATCACGGCCAGACAATTTCCAGGTGAGATAGTTTTGGCAGAATTATTGATAGGGATAGAATCAAGATCACATGAAGTGCTAATACCACGTTATAATGTCTTGGTAAGATCACATTTGGAGTACTGCATCCAGTTTTGGTCACCATGATGTAAAAAGTTGTTGAGACTCTAGAAAGAGTACAGAGAAGAGCAATAAAGATGATCAGAGGGCTGGAAGCTAAAATATTTAAAAAACAGTTGCTGGAATTGGATATGTTTAGTTTAATGAAGAGAAAGACAAGGGGGTGACATGATAGCAGTGTTCCAATATCTAATGGGTTGCCACAAAGAAGAGGGGGGTCAACCTATTCTCCAAAGCACCTGAAGGCAGGACAAGAAGCAATGGATGGAAACTAATCAAGGAGAGAATCAACCGATAACTAAGGAGAAATTTCCTGACAGTTAGAACAATTAACCAGTAGAACAACTTGCCTCCAGAAGTTATAGGTGCTCCAACACTGAAAGTTTTTAAGAAGAGATTGGAGAACAATTTGTCTGAGTTGGTAGAGAGTCCCCTGCTTGAGCAGGCAGTTGGACTAGAAGATCTCCAAGGTCCCTTCCAACTCTGTTATTCTTACAATAGTGAGAGTTGTGTCAGGATGGCCCATCCATGAGAATAACAGAAGACAGCAGATTCCTGAATGCTTCAATTGCTTCAAATGAGATCTTTCTCTCTTAGAAATATTTCCCGACCAATCTTTGCAGAGCTTTGCATTCAGCACTTTTGGTTCCCATCTGAGCTTATGACAATAAAGCAAGATAGGAGCGGTTGCTTTAGTTTTCTGTGTTTGTATTCCTCTATACGCAGTTGTAAATAACTTTTAATTGAAGTCTTTTTTTCCCCTTAGGTCCTTATTATTTTATTATGCTTTTGAAATGACTGCATAATTATACAACAGCATATACATTTGCAAATAAACATGCCCAAATTCTGTGATTACTATTAAGGAGCTAACTTCTGAATATCTCCCCATTCCCCAAAACACATATATTGAGATCTGGATTTCGGTCCCTGATCAAGTAACTGCCCAATCTTCTAGTTCTGTGGTTTTTGTAAAATATGTTTGTTTTAGCTCTATTACTGAAAAGAATTTATCAATAGATTTGCAAGATGCCAATCCGACCTTCCAGAGTGTTCTGTGGTCACATGGCCTTTCCAGGAAACAGTGAAGAAGAAGAAGAAGAAGAAGAAGAAGAAGAAGAAGAAGAAGAAGAAGAAGAAGAAGAAGAAGAAGAAGAAGAAGAAGAAGAAGAAGAAGAAGAAGAAGAAGAAGAAGAAGAAGAAGAAGAAGAAGAAGAAGAAGAAGAAGAAGAAGAAGAGAAGAAGAAGAAGAAGAAGAAGAAGAAGAAGAAGAAGAAGAAGAAGAAGAAGAAGAAGAAGAAGAAGAAGAAGAAGAAGAAGAAGAAGAAGAAGAAGAAGAAGCCACCTTTGTGTTTCAAATAATTCCACACTGGCATAAATAGGTCAGGATTTTTTAAAAAAAGATTCGTTCTCAAAATTATAATTTGGAATATTTGGAAACTTATTATCATATACTATGTATCAGTATCCAATCTGTAAATTTTTACAAGTTATGTTGTACACGTTATGGAAAGACACTGAAAGGCCTACAAAGTTTGATAAAAATGACAGAATTCACAAAGATGGCAACAGTGTCTGGTTTGATCAAGGAAAAGTCAATAACTACATTGGTTAGTGACTGGACACTATAGTTTTTTTTGTTGTTTAAAACAAAAAAAATAACTTTAGGGGCTTGATGATTAGGGTAAAATGGGTAGAATATGGCAAGAAAAGAACTATGGCATAACCTTCAAGAGGGTAATTTATACATGCATTTATAACTACTGTAAAGATGATAAAGATCAGAAGACAATTCTTTATATCTTTTTTCTTTTTCTGTTTTTTTTAAATCTTCTTTCTTCTTATCTTTTTCTTGTACTCTCTTTTTTTTAAATTTGTATTGATTTTATTCTGCAAAAAAATCCGTTCTTTAATAAAAAAAATAATTTAAAGAAATTTATCTTGTTCTCAAAATTTAATTGGGCAAATGCTCTCAGAATTGTTACCTAGCATAAAGATTGGCTGTATTACCTGGGAAATCTGGAGATGTGGCTTCAACAGTTCTAGAGACATCAGGCTAAGGAAATTAAACTATTCCATATATATTTTAACATTCCTGAATCAAAAGTCATACCTGAAAGTTTTTTATTATCTCATGTTTTACATCCTATCCCTTTCCCATTAGCACCAGAAGAATTTCAAATTCACTTTCTTAACATTTCATTCTCACTGTAAGGGGCCTCCCAGTATGATCTTCTTGGACATACTGTCTGAGCTGTGAAGAAATGCTTGAATTATTTGCTGATGATAGAAACAATCCAGGTGGTCAGGCATCAGCAGTCTTGGGTGCGTTATTCAGCAGGCCAACTCAGCTTCATCATGTCTTTTGCTAACTAACTACAAAAACAAATCTCCTTCAAAATGCATTTCATGTACAAGCTCAGAAGGCAGCCCTCTGCTTTCCCTTTTCCCTCGCCTTGGTGACAGCATGTTGACTAATTGTTGCGGCGAGGAACTCTGCCTGAACTTTTGTCTAATCCAAACACAAAAACATAAATAAACCTGAACCTCACTCAGCAAACTATCAAAAGTTATGCAATCTTTGCTAATGCAAGGAACGGCCTGTCAAAGAAACTTTCCATCTGCTGTTCAGGAAGCCAGTTTGGATTGTGTAGTCTACTGCAGTCATTTCCCCCACTACTATCAAATAGTAAATATACTGAAATGTATAAATAATGTAGGAAACCAATTAATATCTTAGAGATGTCATAGATAAACTGGAAAAACGTGTGAGGGAGGGAAGCACATCAACTCCAGAATATTTCCTTCAGACACATACATGTGTTTTAGATGCTGGATACGTGTTTATGGCAGGGAAGTTTTCCTGAGAGATCTTTGCAATGTAGCAAGTTTTGGGATTACATCAAAGTGGTAGAGGCCAAGGACGGGGATAGAGGGAAAAAAAGGGGGAAGGGGGCAGGAAGAGCCCAGAAACTAAGTCTCTTTCTCTCCTAGATGCCAACCTCTGGAACATCTTGTATTATATCTCATAGATCCTACACATATGCATGGTACAACCTTTTTTAAAAGGTAAGGAAGAGACTCTCAAGGAGCCCCATAATCTTTTGTGGAAAGCCTTCAAATTACTCCTTCACTTCCAAGCATAGTTCCCTTTATTGTTTTAACCAGCTGATGACCATTGCAAATTAGTTATGAAAGCTTAGCTATAACGTCTGCTTTTGACAGAGTGACCTTGTTGACAAAGTATAGAAATATCTAAGTTTTCTACTTTTCTACTTTTTGTGGCCAAAAACCTGTGGATTAATTATTTTTACCTCTGTGGAAAGGACAACAAGGGAGATGATAATGGTTTCATAGAAGGCAGGGTTGGAATTAGGGGTGACTTTCATCTGTGCCTAAGTTGGAGGGAGTTTAATGTTTATGGTAAATTAATTCTATCAGAATCTTAGAACTTATATTTTATTTGTTTTCTCACAGAAAAAGTTACATTATCTTTATCAGTGACTAGCCTCTGAATTTAAATGAAATTATCTGGGTATAGTATAGTCTACAAAAAGAGGCTTGAGAACCATACATACTATGTTATATGGATTTATGATCTCTGCTTCCTTAGGTAGAATAGGATCCCTGATATTCTATAACAGCAAAGTAATCTCCAGAAAAGAAAAATGACTGACAAATTTCCTGACAGTTTTCCTTTCCTGACAGAACAATTAATTAGTGGAACAACCTGCCTTCAGAAGTTGTGAATGCTCCAACACTGGAAGTTTTTAAGAAGAGATTGGACAGACATTTGTCTGAAATGGTATAGGGTTTCCTGCCTAAGCAGGGGGTTGGACTAGATGACCTCCAAATCCCTTCCAACATCATCATCATCATTATTATTACTACTATTATTATTATGGATCATCGCAGTCAGCCAAATGTTCAGACTGGATTTGGCATTTTGTCTACCTATTGAGTCCTTACCAAGGACCTGGGATAGACAGATGTGGATGTTTGATGGTATTACAGATATCGTCGCAGGATGGAAGCAGTTCCTAGTAAGGCCACCTTTTGCAATTGACTAATGGCAAATTTGTCAATGCAATGGTGTTCAAGTGGTGCTCCAGTTGTTTTGGGATTGCACCCAAGGCGCCTATTACTATTGGTACTACCCTTGATGACGATGATGGTGATGATGATGCTGATGCTGATGCTGATGATGATGATGATCCTTATTTCCCAGCTAGGTGGCACTATCTAGCCAACCTTGGTTGGCCTCAAGAACTGGCTAGTATTTGAATGGAAGACCACCAGGAATTACCATGGCTGCAGAACAAATTAATAAATTAGGAGGATAGGACCTTTAGAATAGAATAGAACAGAACAGAACAGAATAGAATAGAATAGAATAGAATAGAATAGAATAGAATAGAATAGAAGGGACCTTGGAGGTCTTCTAGTTCATCTCCCAGCCTCAAGCAGGAGAACCTATACTATCTCAGACAAATGACTGTCTAGCCTCTTTTTAAAAATCTCCAGTGATGGAGCGCCCATGATTTCTGGGGGGAAGCTATTCCACTGGTTAATTGTCCTCGCTGTCAGGAGGTTTCTCCTTAATTCCAGGTTGCTTCTCTCTTTGATTAGTTTCCAACCACTGTTTCTTGTCCTGTCCTCTGATGCTTTGGTGAATAATCTGACCCCCTCTTTTTTGTGGCAACCCCTCAAATACTAGAATACTGCTATGATGTCTCCCCTATTTCTTCTTTTCTTTAGACTAGCCAAACCCAAGTCCTGCAGCCATTCTTCGTATGTTTTAGTCTCCAGGCCTTTGGTCATCTTAGTTGGTATTCTCTGAATTTTTTCCAAACTCTCAACATCTTTTTTGTGATATGGTGACCAAAATTGGCTGCAGTATTACAGGTGTAGTCTTACTAGGGTTTTATAAAGTGGTACTAATACCTTGTGTGATCTTGATTCTATGCCTCTGTTTATACAACCCACGATTGTATTAGCTTTTTTGACTGCTGCTGCACACTGCTGCTCATATTCAAATGATCGTCCACTAGGACTCCAAGGTCCCTCTCACAGTTCCTGTTTTTAAGCTAGGTCTTGCCCAATCTGTACTTGTACCTTTGATTTTTCCTCCCTAAATGTAAAACTTTGCTTTTCTCCACCTTGAAACTCATTTTATTGGATAGGGCCCATTGTTCAAGTTTGTCAAGATCTTTTTGGATCCTGAGTTTGTCTTCTGGGGTGTTGGCCACTCTTGCCAGTTTGGTGTCATCTGCAAATTTGATGAGTTCCCCTTCAATTCCCTCATCTAACTCAATGATGAAGATATTGAATAGTACTGGGCCTAGGACAGAATCTTGTGGTACCTCATTGTTTATTTGTCTCCATGTGGATGTAGTGCCATTGAGGACTACTCATTGAGTACGGTAGCCAGCTACAG
The DNA here is from genome assembly GCF_016545835.1 of Crotalus tigris. NCBI lineage: Eukaryota > Metazoa > Chordata > Lepidosauria > Squamata > Viperidae > Crotalus > Crotalus tigris. Next base: position 238,514 of record NW_024097285.1, read on the forward strand.
ATCCATCTGGTGGTGATGGTATCTATTCAACCTTTTTCTACCTTATCAAGGAGTAGGTTGTGGTCTATTTTATCAAATGTCTTACTGAAATCTAAGTATACTTCATCCACAGTATTTTTCTGGTCTGTTAGTTTAGTCACTTTGTCAAAGAATGAAATAAGACCTGAAAGGCAATGATAAGCCATTTCCTTATTGTTGCCGATAGAAGCATATATTCATACTCATAAAATTATAAAAAGTAAGCTCAAATGAAAGAACACTTTATTTTACCCTTACCATTTATGTGGCTTACATATCTAGCATGTTCCTAGCCTGGGATCCTATGGGAAAATTACAAATTGTTATGTGTAGCACTGTAATCCATCCCTTTTGTACATGCGGGTGACATTACTGCATATACAGTAGAGGTGGTGCTTTGATTGTGATGTTGCATCTACCACCTTGTATATTTTGATCCCTTGCCTAAATCTAGCATTAACGTTAGAGATTCAAGATTAAACTGGTATTTCAACTGCAACATTAATTGCCCGTGGATATCCTTTTAAAATTTAATATATCTGAAAATAATCAAGCAACCCATCAGTCTGAAAGATAACTATGCAAAATCCTACTGTGGTGATCCTGCAGTTTGAGTGTAAAGAAATCCATGATGGAGTTTCATGAGAATAAATTTAAAAGGTCTATGAAAGGTTCTCTTGATTCCACTGGAGCCCACTTTTCTCTACCTAAAATTTTATACAAGAACAATTGACTTGGAAAAGAATGCCTGCTTCTAAAAGTTGTACAAATAAAGGAAAACATTTGTAGCTCAGGTTGAAATGAGGGGTCCTTGGTGCTCTCTGAGTTTGCTTGTTTTCTTGCAGACGTTTCATTACCCAAACTAGGTAACATCATCAATGTTAGTAAGGAGTGCAGTTTGCTGTCAGTTTATATTCTGTCAGTGCTGGTGGGGATAGTCTTAGAGATTCTTTGATTGGGCTGTTTGCTGTTGGATTCTTTGGCAGTTTCTTGATTGGGACCTTGGAATTAATCTACGCTGATCTGGGTGCTGATTGCTGGTGGAGAGTTGCTTGGGACTTTTTGTTCCTTTTTGGGCTGGGTAATAAATTCTTTTGCATAGATGTTGTTAATGTCTATGTGTCTACTGATGGTTGATTTGTCAGAGTGCCAGGCTTCTAGAAATTCCCTGGTGTTTTTGGACTTGGCTTGGTCTAGGATGGTCACATTTTCCCAATCTTAGGCAGAAACAAAGCTCCCAGTCTCCTTCCTGCAAGCAAAGGACAGCTTTTAGAAATGCAGATTTGGGGCCACCTATTCATAAGCAAAATGTCTTCAGCTACAGTTGCAGAGAAGGTTTGAGCTCATGGGATTAGAAAAACAAAGATTCCAGGACAGGAACATGACCTTTAGGACATAATAGGATTAACATACCCCCATTAGAATACCAAAAGGGCACACTCAAGCTAGGTCAAAGTACATGGCACAGGAACAGGAACAACTCCAAACACAAAAGTCCAAGAAAATTAAAAAAAACAAAACCCACCCACTCCAAGCTCCATTTGGTCAGCCATCACAGAAACATGCTGTGTCACTGAAGTTTCTGGCAACTAAATAAACAGCAACTTTCTTTCCCAAGCAGTGTCCATTTTATTTCCAGCATCTTAGCCTCCATATTGTTTACTCATGGCTTGAACTGGACATGATGATTTTTCTTTCGACAAAACAATGGATAAATCTGTCTATATGTTGTGAAATTAAAGATTTTTTATCATGTCTTCTGACTGCTAGTTGGTGTTTGTGGGTGCATTCTACCAGTCTTCTGCCTGTTTGTCTAAAAGTTGTATTCAAAACTATATGCATTGCTTTTATAACAAGCATTGAGATCAGTTATGTTTGTGTTTTAAAATCCTGCATTGGAGAAATTGAATAGATAATACTGACATTCAGTGCAGAGATGCCTCAGGATGGAAGGGGCTCTGCACAATATCCTCTTGTCTTCATTCCTCATTCATTCATTACCCTCTCCACCTGCCCAATATCCCTTCCTGTTTCTCTTTCTTGTCTGTCCTGGTGTAGACTCCTGTCATTTTTATTCAAAAGGTACATATGTTAAGGAATGTTATGTTATGTGGTCATATTTTTTTAGTCTACTAAAAACAACAAGAAGACCTGCAGATAATACTAGTAAGAGCTGTTTGGCACCTATATTAATATGGTTTGACATGTAGCAAAAAAAAATACATGCTTGCTGGCTTTTTAAAATGTCACAATTTTGTGTCTGTAACTCACTTTCTTTTACTAAAATATGATCATTTTAAAATGTTTATACATTGGTGATTTTACCATATGTGATTGTTCAGAGGCTTGCTAGATAATCTGGGACTGCATGTTGACTTGAATTTACTTTTACTTTTCTACTGTTACACTAATATTTGAGTTCACATTGAGGGGGTCAGTTAATTTTTTGTTTACAATTAGATTTTTTGAACATTTTTGTTATCAAGGAACCCAAATATATCTTGAAAGAAACAAATAAACAGATATACATTGTCTTGGATATACAGCAATTTATTACATGTCATAAAAAACAAGTAATCAAAATGCAGTAATTAAAAAAACTAAACATCTTTTTGTATAGAGAAACTTCATTTTGATTAATTCATCTTTTTCAAATAGTTTAATGGAAAAAACATCATATGATTTCCAAACTTTACAGTCCATAACCCCTAAACAAGAAGGTGATAGATATCCGTTTGGTAGAGATCATCTTCCAATGATTCAGTATTTTTAAAAGAATCACCATCATTACTTTCAAGAAAACGTAAAGCACCATCATAGAAATCTGCAAAAAGACAATGGAGAATTCTCAGCATTCAGGTCACCAAAACCACAGAATCACTTTTTTTGTTTTCTACTTTTCTTATCATTCCCATAGCAATATCTCCACATACTTTGTTATCTTACTAGTGATTGATTTGATTTGATCCTGCCTGCCTCCAAAGTGATTCTGGATGCCTCACAATACACACAAACAAACAAACAAACAAACAAACAAATTCTATATAATAAGAACAGACATACAACAAAAAACAAACTAGAACAGAAGAAAAAAAAACCCTGAGCAATAAGACAAATATCCCAGTGGGGGGAGGGCTCCAGCTACCTTAGCCCCAAGGCTGATAAAAAAAAAGGTCTTTATGGACCTCTGGAAGGTCAGTAGAGTGGGAGCTATGTAGCAGACAACCGCAAATAATCATGTATGCCTTGTAGGGTTTTAAAGAGCATAACCAGCTCTAACTAGCATAACCTAGAAGCAATCTGTTATTTTTGTGCAATTAATTGCTTCATGCCAACAATGGAAGAGGTTACTATAAAATGGGCATCAGACCCTCCATGCTATCTCTCTTGGTCTCACACACATTTCTCACTCATGTATGCATGCAAATATGCATCACAAAAGCACATATTTTTTACATACATATGTTACAGGATTTGCTTGAAAAGGAACCATCTTGTCCTATAAGATAAACACCAGATCAGCTAGAAACCTTGTTACTTGCCATATGGCATTGGATTTTAAATCCCATTATCTCATTTTTATAGTTGATGTTCAGAATGAAATTGTAATCTAACAGCATCTGGAAAGCCACTGGTGGGCCTTTCTTATACTACAAAAACCACTTACTAAAATATAATAAAGATACAAATAGCTTCTTTATTACACTTATTTTAGCCCACATTTGAGCTTTTTTCTTGTTTTGCATATTTTTGTGATAAGATCTAATGATCGAGGAAACAATAAACTAGTTCAGACTCAATTCAGGTGGGTATAACCACGACTTTCTTAACGCTCAATTTACATGGCCTGGCTGCTCCTCAGGGCAACCATTAGATAGGGTACAAAGTGGGGTTCAACTGATGACCCCCCTGTTATGTCCTGAGCCTGTGCAAGCAGGCTCGGGGCATTGCAAACGGTCCCGGGCAGGTGCAAGTTGCCCGGGACCAGACAGGCTGTCGCCAGTACTTGTGCGCATGCGCAAGTGCTGGCACGCCAAAAGTTGCAGATTGACCCGGGGATGGCCTATATAAGAGGCCAGGAGTTTTGGGCATTGTCGGCGTCTACTAACTGTAAGCTGAACTAAAGAATAAAGAATTCCTGAGAACTACAACTGCTTCTTGTGTCTTGCCATTTCGCGAAGGACTCAACACCCCCCCCCCTTGCAGGACCAACCATTCTGCAGGAACTCTTCTACTGGTTAAGATTCCACTAAGCAAGAAATGCTTATGGATCAAAGGAAAATGCTATGGCGATAAGATCTTATGTGAAAAGACACAGTGGTAGAAGAAACAATAAAGAAAACTGGTTCAGACTAAGTTCAGATTAAAAAAAAAACCTTTTTCCCAGGCATCATCTTCCCTTGTCTTCCTTTGACCTCATCCAGTAATAATGTAGATTAGCAAAGCATTGTTCTAAAAAACACTGAACTCAACATACTTATTATTTTTCCTAATGATTTAACAACAGCATTATGTAAACAACAGTTGGATGGATACTATTACTTTTTCTTCCTTTAAGTCAATCAAAAGCAGCACTTTACCCTCTTGGTGGCAGTATGATAGAGGGAATCAATACATTCATCTTTGGCTTAGAACAATATTAAGTCTCTCTTCAATAAATAAATGCTGTTGATGCCATGAGCTTCCATTTTAAAAGAGATGTGACAACTTGTCTCTTAAATGTGTACATGTTTGTAACTGCATGGTGGGGAAGATTGTTTGTGAGAGGGAGAGAAAAAGAGACAATCAGAGAAATGAAGTGCTGCTCCTAACTCGAATTTTTGTGTTCATGTTAAAGGATATATCTGTCAGTCTGCTATTATTCAGGGTATACAGAACATCATATTCAGTGTTTCTCAAATCTCAGCAACTTTAAGAGGTGTGGACTTCAACTCCCAGAATTCCCCAGCCAGCCATGCTGGGGAAGACGTCGTAATTAGCTAAAGCTAGAATCGTATCAAATTTCTTTGACAAGGAATGAAATAAAAGAAAATGTTATGAAAAGAAGAAAAGTGCTATTAGGAAATTTGGGGATTTCAATAAGTTTTGTATATAAACTATTTATGTTAGAAAATATTTCAAAAGAAAATGGATGCAGGTTTTTTATTGGATTTTTTAATAATTTTGTAAATGCTGCCCTTCTAAAGAAGATAATAAAATAGTCTGGATTTATACTGATTTTTATATCCATGATACTTAATACTGAACAAAAGGTGATTGGATGATGGATGGATGGATGGAAGTAAGTGCCAATCTAAACATTGTTCCCATCTAGCAGCTCTATAACCTTTGATCATATTTTGCTGTAGCTGTTAGCTGCACGTTATATCATCCTTTTCCTTATAGCATTTACTTAAAACTAATAAGACCAGCAGAGATGTAGGATTTGATCTAAGGCTGGAATCACCCCAGAACTCTTCCAGGGTCAGGTGATATTGTGCTGGGTCATGGGTAGCATTGCCGGATGGCAGCAACTCCTCCTAATGCAAAGATTTGCATTTTTTAGAATGATGTATAAGGAAAAGTGGTGCTGGTTCCCTCTATGCTTTGGCCCATAGGCCAATGCCTATTCACCCTTGTCTAAAGCTAAAGTCACAGGAGTAGAGCCAAACCATGTATAAACTTCATCCAATTTTCAACATATTGAGGTAAATGTTGACAATGGAAGGTGTAATTTGAAATTTTAGCTCTTGGGACTACTTTAATTAAGCCACTCTTTTCTCAATGATAAAGCATTTGTTGATGAGCAGCAATCCAAGTTTGGGAATGCTTTCAAATAGCGGCTTTCCAGAAACTAGTTTAACATGCCTCATGCTTTTTCTCTTTGGAGAGACTGTCAAGCAGTCAAAGTGCTGAGGATATGTTGCTTTAAGATGCCAAATGTGAGATGGAAAGCAGTTCTCTGCTGAGGGAACAAGGAGAATAGAGCTTCGTTATTAATCCAGTGGGCTAGATGAGGTGACCTAAAAAAATTGCTGCCTTCTGGGTGAACCTGTCCTTAGTTTTAGATCTGCTTCAGCGTCCTTCTGTGAGTCTCACCAGCATGAGAGAGGATAGTTGGACAGACATGAGACAGACCCTTCTCTGCAGCTGCCTTTCAGTTGTGGAACTCACTTCCCAACAGGTTTGGCCATTCTCCTACCACTTCAGTTTTAAACAAGTGGTAAAAATGAAGACAGGTCAAAGGTGTTAAATTAAAGACAGTTTTCTTCCTGGTTTCTTCTTAATTTTACTTGTGTGTTTTACTTTGCTTCAAAGTTTTACATTTTAAGCAATGTCAGGAGTTCTTTCTAATCTGAAAGGATTAAGAAATTAAGGAAATCATCTGGTGCCTGGGTTTAGAGAATGGATAACCTATGGGTGTCATTCAGTGTGATTCAGTAATACTCCAAGTTTCATAAAGTTGCATTAATTTATTAATATGAACAATTGAACATCAGTGAAATATAATACAGTACAAAACAATGGTCTTTTTCCAAAGAAGTTTGTTATTTATCACAAAATCAATACATAAAAATTATGAACAGAAATTAGTACACTAGGTCACACCCTTGGCTGTTCCACTTCATTCCCAGATACATAAAACATGTTCCCTCTACTAAAAGAGAAAAAAAAAATGATCTGGCCCAATCTTTCTATTTTTAGATGATTTAGGAAATTTGAGGGATTTAAAAAAATAACCAAAGACTCCAGGCCAACCTTGGTGGCAAGCCTTTGCTCTTCTAAGGTGAGTTGTTTAAAGTGACAACAGCATAAGATGGTGAATAAAGCTTATAATCTAAAAAGAAGTAAATAAACACAATTAACTATGAATGAAATCAAACTTAATTAACAATAGTGTAAAAGCATTACCAATTCAAGATCACGAGTAGTGTTAATACCACTTTATAATGCCTTGGTAAGGCCACACTTGGAATATTGCATCCAGTTTTGGTCACCACGATATAAAAAAAACTTTTGAGACTCTAGAAAGAGTACAGAAGAGCAACAAAGATGATTAGGGGACTGGAGGCTAAAACATATAAGGAATGGTTGCTGGAATTGGGTATGTCTAGTTTAATGAAGAGAAGGACTAGGAGTGATAAGATAGCAGTGTTCCAATATCTCAGGGGTTGCCCCAAAGAAGAGGGAGTCAAGCTATTCTCCAAAGTACCTGAGGGCATGACAAGAAACAATGGATGGAAACTAATAAAAAGAGAAGCAACCTAGAACTAAGAAGAAATTTCCTGTCAGTTAGAACAATTAATCAAAGCAAACGGTGAATGCTCCAAAACTGGAAGCTTTTAAAAAGAGACTGGACAACCATTTGTCTGAAATTGTATAGCATTTCCTACCTGAGCAGGGGGTTGAACTAGAAAATCTCCAAGGTCCCTTCCAACATTATTATTAGTGCTTTTTTGTTAAAAAAAAAAAAAGGTGCCGGAACTCATGCACAGCTCTGGCTCCAGTCAAAAGCCCTTTACAGAATGGGGGAGAACTGCTTTAGGGAGCTTCCAAGGCACAGATCACGTGAACAGTGTCAGCTGATGGACTCCATTGCAGCGGCTTTTGAGAGGGCATTTGTTCGGAGCCGGCATGTCTTCTGCTACCTCGTCCTCCTCTGCCTCTGATGACACAGAGGCTTCCTCCAGAGCCAGAGTGACCAAGGTGGCAGCAGCGGCGCTGGTTTGGAAGCATGCCTGGTCCCTCAAAGAGATTCGATTCAGGAGCCACTCCTGGTCCCTGGTGGCCAACACGTGGGTGGGGACAGGCGGCAGCAGGGGGAGCCCTGCGAACCAAGGCAGAGAAGAAGGGCTGTGGAAGTGTTTCCAGGTCAACCTTCGATGCCTCTGATTTCCCCAGGCAGCTTTCTTTTACCGTGCTGGAAGCTTAGAAGGAGACCTTCAAAAAAAGGTGCCAGAACACAGTTCTGGTGCGTTCTATGACAAAAAAAACACTGATTATTATTATTGCTGTTATTGTTGTTATATTATCCACAATAGTTTTCAGAAATCCCTCAAAACAATACAGTGATGTGGAAAATGAATTGGAAAAAGTAGAGAGCACTATTAGTGATAACACTTCAGATTCATAATAATAATAATAATAATAAAGTTGGAAGGGACCTTGGAGGTCATCTAGTCCAACCCCCTGCTCAGGCAGGAAACCCTATACCATTTCAGACAAATGGCTGTCCAGTTTCTTTTTTAAAACTTCCAATGTTGGCGCATTCACCTCTTCTGGAGGCCGGTTTTTCCACTGGTTAATTGTTCTAACTGTCAGGAAGTTTCTCCTTAGTTCTAGGTTGCTTCTCTTTGGTTAGTTTCCACCTGTTGCTTCTTGTCCTGCCTTCAGGTGCTTTGGAAAATAGCTTGACTCCCTCTTCTTTGTGACAGCCCCTGAGATATTGGAACCCTGCTATCATGTTCATGTGGCAAACTATGTATTCCATGTCTTGCTTTTCCACTTTCTCACTTTTTTCTCTGAAAATTAATACTTTCTGCATTTGTCTGTCATTAGACAACAAAATCCAGAAAATACACCTTTCTTTGTTTCACTGCAGTGTTGATATTGCTTTTGTTTTCAACATTAATCTATGTTGCTCTTCTTCTAAATAGACAAAAATTGTAATGCTATGAAAAATGATCATATAAGAAAAGCATATGAAAAAATAAAAAACATTAAATTCAATCAATAATGAAGATAGTTTATTTTATACACTTTTATTTTAAATAGTTTATAAATTCAAATCATTTACTTTTATAAAGAGTGCTAACTATAAGTATTGCATTTGTTCCGGTTTTCCCTACAGTTCTGATTTTTGGGTAAAAATACTTGTCTTCTTTGCCTCATGTTCTTCAGAACTTTTGCATTTTTTCTGAGGGACTCCTTCTCTGAACGCTGACAGAGCAAGCATTCATGAATTGCCTTTCCTGTAGTTTATTTATAGATAGATTTACTTGATAGCATAGTCACAAAATAATCACTCAATATTTATTTCTCAAAGAAAAGAGAAATCAAGATTAAAACACTGCCAAAAGGACACATGGTACATAACACCAGAATCTTCTTTGTCATAGAAACTGGACCATTTTCCTGTTATCAGAATGAGAACCAGATGTTAGGTTTCATAAAACTATTTAGGATTCTGAGATTTAAAAAAAGTCTCCCGTGTTCTTTTTTCTTTCTTTCTTTCTTTCTTTCTTTCTTTCTTTCTTTCTTTCTTTCTTTCTTTCTTTCTTCTTTGTAATTAAAGAAATCATATTGGAAAAAGTTCCATTCAGGCAATCTTAAAAACATCTTTCTAGCTCTATTATTACCCCAGCTGCACCCATGATTGTTTATTACTGGAAATTCACTTCTAAAGGTGGTTCTACATTCACTTTTAAAATATAAACTTTATCTCTTTTTTTTGTTGAAATACCTGTGGAAATGGGCCAAATACTAGCCCTTCATTTAAAAAAAATTAGAAGTGCTGAGACACAATCTCATCTACTGCCAAGAAAGCTCTTATCCTTAATCCCAGATGTGGGAGAGCTAACTACAGATAGAAAAGGAAGCCACTTTGTACATGCTCATTGTAAGCTCTCTATAAAGCTGTAAAGCAGTTTGTGATATTCTTTGAAATATTCTTTACTTGGCTAATATTTTACATCCACCAAGGCAAAATGCCATATGAGATTACAATGGAGTTAATCCTCAATGAGCTTCTGGCTGAAATTACCTACATGAGTCTTGCTTTGACGTTGAAACATGCTGGGTTCAACTTCTTTAAACTTTATATATAGCTCTTCCTTACAAGGTAAAAAGGTAGTCTTCTGTGGAAGTAAACCATATGTCAGGGCTACAAGAAGACTGTGCCATATATTACATAATTGGCTTATTTAATAAAAAAACGAGGATGGCTGTCAAAACTTTGGTTTAAGCTTTTGAAGACTAGTGCAAGTTGGTGTTAGCAAAGTATCTGTAGGAGAAGTTCTGGAAGAACCTGGGGGTGAAGTTAAAAGAGTGATCAGCCCAGAATCTCTATGTAGCCACAAACAAATTAAGTCCAACCCTTGAATTCCACTGATCCTTATCTAACTCGGTTAGTTGAGTATATTCCTGGGTATAGGCATGAGTAGCAATAGGTATAAGTAGCAATAAATCAGTTTAATTGGGAGCAACATGTGTGGACCTGATCTTTTGTGCCTGACAGTGTCATAAAATCTGATGTCCTCCAAGCAATTTGGATGTTGACTTCCTTGCTATTAACCAAATTGCTTGATATTAACCAAATTAGTGGATTGAAGAGAGTTATCATATAACATATCTGGAAAGCTGCATGTTGCCTCACCCCACTATATAATATAGACATATTAGCCTAGACAGCAGTCTGTGGCTCAGAGTCCTGGTTTGATTTTTGTCATTGCTTTAGAAAGGATCAGGTATCAAGTGATGAGTAAGAGACCTCTAACTGAAATTCTGGTGATATTAACAATGCTAGGTTAAATGAACAAATAATGTGACTTGTGGTAAGTCAGCTTTCTGTCTACTGTTTTATAGTCCAGACTTCAGTCATTGTTAAAATACATTTATTGTCTGCAAGAAAAAGCAAAAATCTAGAGTGGATCATAATAATGGACCAGAGTACATTTTTTTACTTTCAGATATGTTCTAAAATGCCCATAAGTATCATACAACAATAATGGCATTTCTCCAGAAGTGGTTTTAAAAGAATTTTAAGTAGGACTTACAACAAAGTATTTCATTACAGAATATGCCTGTTCTATATTACATACCTTATCTTCTTTCTTAGTTTTCCAAATTCTTCAACAGGCAGTTAGTATTCTCATTACTGAGTAAACTACTGACTATTTTTCATACACCTTGCATTTCTTTTTTTTCTAATGATATTGTAATATTTTTTTCATATTTTTTCTTTTTCTTCATTCGCCAACCATGTGACCAGTTTTTTCAAATCTCCTATCTTCCATTAATGCTGAGTCCGAAATTTAATACAACAGCAACATTCAACTTTGGTCATCAGAAATAGAAGGATTATATAAAATTGGCCTATGGCCCATCTAGGCCAGCTCTGTGTTCTCAAGGACCTCATTTAAAACTTCTTCTCATTCTGCTACTTAAAAAAATATTCATTTGATGATACCGAAGAGAAATGGAGCAACTGACTTAGTTTGCATGAAATAAATGCTCTGCCATTAACCCACATTTGTTCCATAAAAACAAATTCCTAAGAAATCTCAACATGTTTATCTCATGATTTGACTAAGAAGTGTTGTGCAATTATTTACACTGCATTCATGCTTTGTGATTTCAGCAGAGGTTCCTTCTCAATATTGAATTAGAACCAAATGCAGTCATACTTAAAACAAACTGATGAAGCTCATTGAAACTGGAATTGACTAGGCATGAGTGACTTCAATTCTATTCATTTCACTGCTTCTCCTTTAAATATAAAAATCTGTATAGAAGTTAATATATTGTAATCCTGTCTCTTTTCATTGATTCTAACCATTTGAACTCAACTTACCCTCCATTACACATTACATCTAATGTAAAAGGGTTGCAAATGAAACTTCCTTTCGTGAGTTACCTAATCTTTATGAAACCTTTTGTTCTTCTTTCTCCCCCATCCCCAATTCTTAGAGTCTGCCTGGACAAGTCCCTACAGTTTTCTTAGCAAAGTTTTTCGGAAATGGATTGCAATTGCCTCCTTCCTAGGGTGAGTAACTGGTAATACTTATGTGTATTATATATACATATATATTATATATATATGATACTGGCCCAGTATCATCTAGCTGGATTTGTGTCTAAGATGGAACTAGAACTCACAGTCTCCCAGTTTCTATCCTGATATCTTAAAAACCACACCAACCTGGCTCTCTTTATTTTTTATATTCCTGTAACCAGAGAAATAACTGTTAGGTCCCTGTAACCAGGGACCTAACAGAGGCAGAAGAGATTAAGAAGAGATGGCAAAACTACACAGAAGAACTATACAAGAATGAGCTTAACGTCCCAGATAACCACAGTGCGATGGTCACTGACCTGGAACCAGACATCCTAGAATGTGAAGTGAAATGGGCCTTAGAAAATCTGAGCAACAACAAAGCTAGTGGAGGTGACAGTATTCCAGCTGAGCTATTCAAAATCTTAAAAGACGATGCAGTAAAAGTGCTACACTCAATTTGCCAGCAAATTTGGAAAACTCAACAGTGGCCACAGGATTGGAAAAGGTCAGTTTACATTCCAATTCCAAAGAAAGGCAATGCCAAAGAATGTTCAAACTATCGCACCATTGCACTCATTTCACATGCTAGTAAAGTTATGCTTAAAATCCTACAAGCTAGACTCCAGCAGTATGTGGATCGAGAACTACCAGAAGTACAGGCAGGATTTCGAAGAGGCAGAGGAACTAGAGATCAAATTGCCAACATACGCTGGATCATGGAGAAAGCTAGGGAGTTCCAGAAAAACATCTACTTCTGCTTCATTGACTATGCAAAAGCCTTTGATTGTGTGGATCACAACAAATTGTGGCAAGTTCTTAAAGAGATGGGAGTACCAGACCATCTCATTTGTCTCTTGAGAAACCTATATGCGGGTCAAGAAGCAACAGTGAGAACTGGACACGGAACCACTGATTGGTTCAAAATTGGAAAAGGAGTCCGGCAAGGCTGTATACTGTCGCCCTGCCTATTTAACTTATATGCAGAGCACATCATGAGAAAGGCAGGGCTAGATGAATCAAAAGTTGGAATTAAGATTGCCGGGAGAAATATCAACAACCTAAGATATGCAGATGATACCACTCTAATGGCAGAAAGTGAAGAGGAACTAAAGAGCCTCTTGATGCGGGTGAAGAAGGAGAGTGCAAAAGTTGGCTTGAAACTCAACATTAAGAAAACCAAAATCATGGCATCCGGCCCTCTCAATTCCTGGCAAATAGATGGGGAAGAAATGGAGGTAGTGACAGATTTTATTTTTCTGGGCTCCAAGATCACCTCAGATGGGGACTGCAGCCAAGAAATTAAAAGACGCTTGCTCCTGGGGAGGAAAGCTATGGCAAATCTAGACAGCATACTAAAAAGCAGAGACATCACCCTGCCAACAAAAGTGCGTATAGTCCAGGCCATGGTTTTCCCAGTTGCAATGTATGGCTGTGAAAGTTGGACCATAAGAAAGGCTGAGCGCCAAAGAATTGAGGCCTTTGAACTATGGTGCTGGAGAAGACTCCTGCGAGTCCCTTGCACTGCAAGGCGTTCAAACCGGTCAGTCCTAGAAGAGATCAACCCCGACTGCTCTTTACAAGGCCAGATCCTGAAGTTGAAACTCAAATACTTTGGCCACCTAATGAAAAGGAAGGACTCACTGGAGAAGGGCCTAATGCTGGGAAATATTGAGGGCAATAGAAGAAGGGGACAACAGAAAATGAGATGGCTGGATGGAGTCACTGAAGCAGTAGGTGTGAACTTAAATGGACTCCAGAAGATGGTAGAGGACAGGAAGACCTGGAGGAACACTGTCCATGGGGTCGCGATGGGTCGGACACAACTTCGCAATTAACAACAACAAACCAGAGAAATAAACTACTTTGGAACTCTGCACACTATAAGCAAGTCTTCCTTAAAGAAATTTAGAAAAAAAATACAAATATTATGACTTAGACAAGCAGACAATGAAACAGATACCCATACACAAATAGTAACATTTTGAATACCAAATTAAATACTTTAGCTATTTTTTAAATTTTAAATTCACCATTCACATTGACTGCTATGAACTAAAAATTGTTTATTAATACTGTAGGTTTTTATAGAAATACTCCCTATGGTCACTAGGAGTAAAAAATACATATCTTGATGGTATGCAGCAGTCAAATCAATAGGAGTATCCTGAGTCAGATTCTCCTGGAAATATCTCCATAAAATTCCATAATTCCTAAGAGTTCACTGGATATCTCTTGAAAAAGACTTTGTCAATAAAATAAATTCAAACCATCTTAAAATAAAATTAGCTTACAGCAACAGCAAATTGGACACTAAGCATTTTTTTCTTTTTTCTTTTTGCTCTCAAACCCAACCTCTCTAACAACCTATGCCATTTTTAAAACCAAATCATGCTGCTTGATGATGACTTTCCAAGGTTGATCTCCTACATATGAGAGCAACTGTTTTTCTCGACAAAGCTAAGACTAGATGTGGGAGCAAGGTGGAGTAAGGAATGTGAAGTCTGAAGGGATATAGCACAAATCATTTTACAAGACATAATCGAAGAAAGGAATGTTCCCAACAAAGTAAGAAAGTTAAGAACTGGATTTGCAATTATAAAAGATTCAGATTAGCATTTTGGTTCACTTTTAGAATTTTGAATAAGTCCTGAAACAAAAAATGGGATTCAACTTCAAAGTTAACTGAAGCTACTTAGTAAACAGGATACACTTGTCTATTGTTTAATTATGATCTTGTTATAATATGCAGTGATGTGCATAGAACTGTGAAGGGGCATGTTGTAGCAATAGCAATCTCACTTAGACTTATATACTGCTTCACAGTGCTTTACAGCCCTCTCTAAGCGGTTGACAGAGTCAGCATATTGTCCTCATTTTACTGACCTCGGAAGGATGGAAGGCTGAGTCAACCTTGAGCCGTTGAGAATCAAACTCCTGGAGTGAGCAGTGAGTTAGCCTGCGGTACTGCATTCTAACCATTGCACCACTACGGATCTTAAATTAAACACAAATGGTAGGATTTTCCTACTGTAGCCTTAGATCTTCAATGCCCTTGGAACAAACTATGCTTGATAACACAACATGGGGTATTCATCTTGGGATAGTTGGTTTTTTTGTTGCTTTCCTCCCCTATAATTTATAAAATATTAAATTCCATAGAGTTTAAAAAGCATGGTTTACGTTCTCCATCTTTTCCTAATCATGGACCTAATTGACTGGATTTTTATTTATCTTGTGTTTGTATAACATGTGTATGCATGTGTGTAGACCCATGCACACATATGTGAATTTAAAAGGGTGTGTGTATGTGTGTATGTGTGTGTGAGACAGAGAGAGAGAGAGAGAGAGAGAGAGAGAGGAGGGAGGGAGGGAGGGAGAGGGAGAAAGAGGGAGAGGGAGAGGGAGAGGAGAGAGGGAGGGAGAGAGAGAGAAGGGAGGGAGGGAGAGAGAGGGAGAGGAAGAGGGAGAGGGAGACAGAACACAAACCTTGCTCTCCTCTTCTGGCTTGAGTCCTGTTTCTCAAGGAAGAGGATTTTATGTTGTCTGTGACAATTTCTTGTACAGTTTATAACATTTTCATTTTGGTTTTTTTCTGTTTGTATATTTTATACAAATTATAAATCCCTTTTGCATATATTTTTTACTATGCTGTAGAATATTGTGTCTGTATAATGTACTGTATAATGTATATAAGTCAGTATTGCTAAAGTACATCAAGCCAAGGCCATTCTTAGGGTGCAAGCAGGGGGGAGTGACATATGGCTTCCCTCCCTATGGCTTCCCTGTGTATGCTGCCCCCAGCCCAGAGATAAGTCTATCAGCAGTTTTGTTTATAGGTGAGGGGTCGTATGTTTATAGGCAGGGGTCTTATGTTCATGGAATATCCCTATCTGTCTGGAGTAACAGTACAAAGCCATAGTATAAAAGATTATATCTATTCTTTTTTAATGAAAACATGTATTCCAAAACCCAATTCTTCAGAAAATATGGCCTCAGGGTATAAGCATACAAGAGGCTTGGCAAGTGCCCAAATGACTGGACAATAGGGAATATCACTTCTTTAAGGGAATACATTCTTCAGTGAATTAATTTCTGTTCAGATCAGTTCAACAGTTCATTTCTCAAGATGATCCCACATGGTCACTTATTCTTATTCTTAGTTTATGCTCTATAATCCATAAAAAACCACTGGGGGAAAGTGTGCTTAGTAAATAATCTTTCAAAAATCTGGTAAATTTTCACAAAGGATTACACCACATAGGCAGCTGCAAATTCCGACAATAATAAAATTCAGAAAGTGAGTGGGTAGGTCCATTATAGTGGCCAAGATAAAATGAATGCATAAAAAACTTCCCAGTTTTATTTTGGAAAGAAAACAGCTGCAACTACCTGGAATGTACCCAGGATCAGGAATACATTCAAAACATATTGGAATTCTGTCTTAATTTCTTAGAGAAAATCTATCTTCTGAGAGCACTATCTGCAGTAACTGTGTCTTTCAGGACATGATAAGCAATGCAGACATGATTTTCAACAGGAACCTAGCATAATGTACCAATCTAAGTTCAGTGCATACTGTGGATTGGCTCCTAAAACTAGCCCTTTTAAGAAATACTTTGTTTAAGAGATATCTGTGTAATATAGGATTTGTTTGTGAGATAAATTTTCCTGTGGTTATGTACTGTATGAAAAAGTCCTTCAAACAGGTATCACGACTCTTAAACAGAAATCTGCCTTTGACTGTGAACTAAGGATGTGATGAATTAAAACATGGGAATAACATGTACAGCCTAAAACAACACAGAGATGCTTCCTATATCAATGCACAGGTTTGAATGGTATATAATCAGTAGAGATCCATATGAAGGATATTTTGAGAGCACCAGGTTGGGTAAGATTCACAGGGCTTGCAAGCTACGATAGAGAAAAGAAATAGTTTCAATTACATACTTGTAGAAGTGCCTTGAGTAAACATTAGCCTTTCTATGTGCTTCATGAGTATCTCCTATTTCTAGCTGCACAGTGTATTCTGGGGAGCAGACAGAATAACTATTCATATCCACTTGCCTAGTTGTCCCATTAGCCTCAGCACGTATACTAATTTAAGTGGTTTTTGTGGCTTAGTCAGACAGCCAGTGATTGTCGAGTTTGGTCATTGTTTTCCATGCTTTCAATTTACTTAGGGTACATTTCATGGCATTAGTCATCTGCTCTGATTCCATATTTCTACAAGAGTCTTAAATAACAAAATACTGTAAATGAAACAATTGTAAAACTTGTGAAAGGTTTTATTTTGAAGCACAGTTTGCCTGGGTTTTCCTAACTACAAAATTGCTGGGTTTTGACATCCCTTTTAATTACAGTTCATTCTTTTGGGGGATAATTAAAATGGAATGGAGAATCAATTCACTAAGCCAAGCCTGTGAGATTTCTTATGAGATCTATTTTTAGTAAAGAAAAATTGAAGAGGGAAAATGTTTTTTTCTTTTATAGTATCATCTGTTATGTATCAGCATTTGAATAAGGTACACATTGCAAATCAAGTGTGTTTGTTTGATATTCCTCCCTAGTAGGAGCAAAAAAAAAAAAAATCTTTTTGTATAGGAATACAATGGAATACTATCACTGTATAAAGAAATAGACAACTCTTTAAAGCCCAACCCAGTAACCATTGAAACACCAACAAATCAGAAAATATTAGCAAATGGGACTGACATCTTCAGCTTGTTTTTCCAGGTTAAACTTCCTCTTGATTTGCTACTTCTCTTAAAAAAATGTGCAGAATGACAAGATAGGAGAAATCTCAGAAGTCTCTCCATTTCAGAAATTACCACTACCATCCTTGACAAGAAGGTGGCGCCATTATCCTGAGATTGAGAATTATCCACTGCCATCAATTTCAAAAGCAGGACTGCTTTTGAAAGAAAAACTGATAACACAGAAAAGCCTCCTCGAAACAAATAAATGATATCACTGCAAATTTGTCTACTTATTAACAAAAGTACATTGGAAAGTATAAATTGTTGGCAGAGAAATAAAAGTAAATACGTTTCTCTGAGTGAGTTCTTTTTAGGAAGTCACTGAAAGTACATCAGGGCTGAATTGAGAGGCACCTCTGGAAGATCAGTTGGGTGACTGGGGTCAGCAAGAGAAAGAACAGAATTTCTCAGCTCTCAGGGGAAGGGTAATGTCCTAGAATTGTTCACATGGCCCACTTTATGTCTTTCTTGGGAGCATGTCATGATGGACAAAGGTATAGTGCTCTTGGCAAAGATATGGTAACTGAAAAGGCCCATATGTATTGAACACACATTTCATAAGCAACATAGAACCCTTCAAAAGCGTAAAGGGGCAGTTTTAACCTAACCAAACTCCAAAGAAGAGAAGGCCAGTGTTTTCCAAACTTGCCATTCAGATCACATTCTTGAGCCAGCATGGGAGAGGGAAGTCCACAAGTCATAAAAGGGCCATAGTTCCCCACCTCTGATCTAAAGCTATCCTCCATTGGACAGTCTGCTGAAGTTGAACTTTAAATTCTGCAAAATTAATTCTCTTTTAGGAATAGATAAAGGAATGATGTAGGCACCTCAGTGAGGTTTTTTGGTGGGGAATTAGATAATGAAAGGAAGGCAACTTAAAATATATACATACATGAAAATTAAAATTAAAATCAAAACTGAGTATCATATATCACAAGTATAAAATACTTTACTACCTGGAGACTCATGTTCACAGATACTGTTGTTACAAAAGAGCTTATTCTTTCATACCAGTCACCCAAAAACCAAATTCAGTGATCCAAGCTTGTTGCAATTAGAATTCCTAATAGCTTTATATAGTTTCTTTTTCCTTTTAATATATTTTATTGATTTTTTAGAATAACAGTCCCTAGTGTCTAGTAAACAGTGTGTTGTCCAGGTTCATATATTTAAAAAACAATCAATAATAGTTAATTAACAATCAATAATGATTAATTTTTAAAATTGCTTAATTAATATATTAATTAATAGTATGTTTCCTTGATCTTCCCTTCTTCCAATAATAATATTATTGGAAGAAGGGAAGATAATATTTTCCTTCGTCAACATTAAAAATATATAGTTCTTAATATTCTCAATGCATACAAGGTTGGATATAAACATTTTTTTGTATTTATACAAATGACAATAACGTCCATATATAGCATCTTTTCTGGTTGACTTATCTTTCAATTGTATTTGTAAAGATCATCTTATTAGGTCACTATGCATCCTGTTTTCAAAATTCTTATTTATACTTAATTTCCCCTCATTATTCAAGCCATTTCTTATCAGTCATAATTTTCTCAAAATCAATTATCTAAATATCCAAGCTTTTTATTTACCTACACCATCCCGATATTTTCATATTTCACATATTATAAAGATACTATACTACTTATATGTCTTATAACATCCACCTATAACATCTTTTCTGATCAGCTTACGTTTGGATTATATTTGTAAAAATCATCTTGTTAGGTCACTGTATGTCCTATTTTCAAAATTCTTATTTAAGCTTAATTTCCCCTCAGTATTCAGATCATTCTTCTCAGTCATAATTCTCTCAAAGTTAATTACCTTTATATAGTTTCTTAATTACGACCAACGATTCCCCCCCCCCATCTTCCCCAGGGAAGCAAAAGCATTGGAACAAAAACAATATGAGAACACTTTTATTTTTTCTTAAATTGTATTTAAAGTGATGTGTTTTGCAGAATCTTGTTCCATATTTAGTAGAATCCACTTTCCAAAATGTTAACATTTCTTTAGCCTAGTTTAGTTTCATAATTCTCTTTTTGTAGGCAATATTTTCAGAATAGATATCCTGGTATCAGTTTTTACCTTCAATTTGTGCATCCTTAGGACAAGGAATAATCTTGTCATCCTCCCTGTTTACCATATGTTATCTGCAAAGAACCTGGCAGGCCACTAGATGGCAGCAAGAAAATATAGAAAACTAACTCTTTCCTGCCATCCAGTGGTTGTCTGAAATTTTGAAGACCTGATACAGTGTGCTATTTTTCCTTGTATCGGAAAAGCTCTTCTACAAAACTTAAAGGCCAAAGTGTCCAGGCAGGTAGACATTTTGTTATCTCTATATATGCAACATTTTGCAACATTTTTTAATGAGTCATGGTGTATACGACATAGCTTCTACCACACATTTATGTTTGTGACTCTGAGGCTAACCAGTTGAATTTTGTCTTTCACGATTAGCTGTTCTTGAAACAACTTCTCACATGAGGCCAGCTCCACCTCCAATAGGAACTTGTGCCATTAGTCAATCCTGGGCAATGTCTGCAACAGAAGGGACAGTTAGTTTATGGCCAGGAGCTCATGTAAGGTACTGAAGGCTGACACTTTAATAAGAATTGAATTACTTATAATTAGATACTTTCTTATCAATTACAAATAACCTGCAGCTGAGGCTTAGAAAAATATTTCAAAGAACTCAGTTTTAAAATCTCCCAAATGCAGATAGTTTAATGTTGGAGTAATATGTGTCTACTTGCCTTATTGGAATGACAGCATTTAGCTCGCCTTGGAAAAAACACTGATAAAGGTTAAATCTGATCATTCTTGGGTGGAAATCCCCCCCCCCAAAGCCCAGGGTTATTTAAAAAAAAAGAAATGATGGATAAGAAGTTTAGTCTGACTGTAATAAGTGTATACCTGAGCATACATGATTAATTATATCTTGCTAATGTCCTGCTGCTTGTCTTGGAATCTGTCATGCCCTTTTGTTTAAGTATGCTTTATGTTTTCATTGATAATTTAATCAGTTATTAATATTTTAATTGTTTAAATCATATGGGATCAAAATTTCCTAAATAGTTCAAATAAACAAGTATCCTATCATCAGCTTTGAATCAATGTTTCACACAATAGTAATGGCAAGATCATATTGCCACCTCAATAGGATCAAGCTTGTCTTCTCTGATGTATATTTACTGTTGTCTAAATGCTTCACAGACAAATGAAACATTTGACCCTTCTACTGAGTTATCTAAAAGAGGATGAGAGAGGACCCACAGGGATTATTCCTCCCGGTCTCCTGTTAAGGGCCACTATGCTTGCATCTTTTGTCTCTCGTATTCATGATGAGTTTCACACATCATAAAACTTGGGAATAGGAAATGAAAAGACTGAATGTTCTTCTGTTACTGGTCAAACGGCTATTTATAGTTCTCTATAAAATCAGGCCAAGATTCTGAAGTTAGCAAGGCAGCTTTAAATATCAAAGTTGTCTTTGAATGTGGGGATTTGTTTCACAAAGGCATGGGTTTAATAATCAATGTGAAATGCTATCCTATTCAGAGTACTGCTCCACCCCCAGCTAATCCCACTTACTTTCTCTTTAATTAACAGATGGAGAGGAAAAAAAGAAAAGTGAAAAGCTGAGTCCAGGCCTGCTCTCCTTCCTGACAGTGTTTGCTTCTGCTGGTATGCTGGCAGTGCAGAGGGCAGGCAATTCTTGTCATAAGTTGTAAGTACAAGAGCACACCAGGCTTTCCACTAATTGCTAAAGCCCAAAAGAGGTTTCCAGACATTTATTTAACACTAATTGCATCTGTAAATACTATTCATGGTGTGTGAAACTTACATGCAACTTTTGTGACAAAGGACATTTTAAAAAGAATACTTTTCAGAAGATGCCACAACTGTTACAGTTATAGAACTTTTGAAGGGTGGGGGAGATTGTGTAGCATTTAACAATTCAAGTTGAGCTGCAGTGAAAATTTTCTTATTCCAGCCAGATGATTTGCACATATCAGAACTCTGGATATGAGTTTCAGTGGTCTTACCACGAAGAATGCTTAAGGGTGCCCACAGTTCCTTCATGATTTCCTTCTGTCTAATGAAATATTCTGGGCAGGACCTTTATCTTTCTCCGTTCTCACTCTGCTTTTTTAAAAATCATTTTGTTAAAATATTTGCATAATTCTGGAAACCATTGCATTACTAGCAGTGTCCTCTGAACAAATCTAGTTTTTCTGTAATTCTGCTGTACCTACCATCTAGGTTGATGCCTACAAGAGATGGAGATGTAAATGCGGAAGAAGCATTCTCTTTGACTTTGAATCAGGGTATTATAGCTATGCAAAAGAAAAAAATGACCCATAATGTTCAAAATGGGATGGGTTGAGAATTGTAACCGCCCTGTTCAGTTTTCACAAGACTCTGAGGATTGAAGTAAATACATTCATTGTGGGACACACACAGCTGGAAACTTGCAGGTCATCAAACAGTTTCAAGGAGATAAAAATAATTATTTTGCAGGGTAGAAGAGTTATATTGAATGTGGATAATTGTTTCATTTTAAAAAAAAACACAAAAAACTGCCATACTGTTTTATCTACTTCTCCCTTATTTCTGTGATTATCATTGGGAAAAGCAATTGAGGGAGAAGGTTACATGTGGAACTGAGCAGGTGTGTATAAGAAAGATCACCAGAATTCTTCCCCACTTGACATTTCTTCACTATGAATTACGTCATCCCTGATCTATTTTGCCATCCTTAAATGTTGACTGAAGGTCTTTTCAGCCAATTTTGCCACTAAATTGTGGCTTTGAGCAGAACAGTGTTCCAAACATAGCTATTATCTGGCACAAGACTTTGTGTCCCAACATGTGGACAGAATAGGAAAACCACCACTGAAATTCAAGCTTTAGGAACTTAATGTGAAAGTGGTGGACAATTCCTTTGGATTTCATAGTACAGCATAACTTTAGGGAATCATGCAATAAAGAAAATAATACCCTGCATGTCTGAAGCATGTAATATTGTGATGCAAGTTTATAATTAGGCTTTGCATTGTGGTGGATGACTAAGCACTGTAAAAAGCAAGTTGACTTTTGGTGGTATGTGAAATAGATGGTTGACATGCTTGGACTGGCATATCAGGCCATAGAGCAATCACTACCATACAAGATGTCCCTCTTGAGTTGCTGGAGCTTCAAGTCAATCTCAGTATCTTTCGTACATTTACAGACTTACCTCTATTATGTGGTAAAATAGCAGCTGCACTGAACTATATCTAGGTTATCCACACCTAGAGATTCAGACTAGTTTTACCAATGGAAATGTATTCACTTCTTCAGAAGAATCCTGGGAATGTTTGCATAGGTAGGTGCTGAAATTACTTGATCGTTAATCTCCAGCTGTACTATCCCAAGTACCAAGAGCCTTTGTTGGCAGGTTTGCCAGTTTGTAAAAATAATGCAAATAAATCTGTAGTAGTTGAGCAGCAAAATCATTTTTTTTTTTTTTGTTAATGGTTTCAATACCCTTTATATCTGTGGATCATTCAATCCATACCAATTCACACATTGTGTTAAGCCTCAGCTTACTGAATAAATTACCTCTGTTTATGTTCAGGCAAAATGTTAAGCTACAAACCATGCTTCACAAATCATAATGCTTAGGTTCATGAAACTACCACCAGCCCAAGCTAAAACAAAGCAAAACAGAATGTGCAAACCCAGCCATAGGGTGGCAGAGATTCTTTTGGATTTGGCCATAAAGAGCATTAATATTTAAACTTCAAGAAACAAGTGAATAGTCAAATTAATTAGTGAATATTGTTGAATCTGTTTGAAGGAATATACATGCAATTTTAGACAGCCCTTGCTTAACAGTTTTAATTGGGGTCAGAATTTCCATCACTAAATGATGCAGTTATTAGGTAATAATCTTGTCCTGCCACACTGGCCTCTGCTTCAGCTTCTTCCACCTGCTATCTGCGCCCATATCTCTGGTTTTGGGGCCACCTACCCCATCACTCTGCACGCCATCTGCACCCTTATCACCCTGCCTTCTGCTGTCCTTGCCACCCTCTCTTGATCTTCATCATCTTCTTTTTCCCCGCTGCTGACAAGTTACCCAGTCTGCCCTTTGTGAAGCAGTCACTGCTGTGGAAGGATTTCCTTAGGTGGCCTGCAGTCTTTTTATCAAAGCCTCATAAGGCCTTCCCAAAGCCTTGTGAGAAGGCTGACCCATCGCCTCAGGAAGGCCTCAGGTGGCCAGTAGCTGCCTACAGGCTAGGCCAGGCCCACCTCATCAGCAGTGGGAGAAAGAAAATGGTGATGGTCAACTTAGGGTTGTAGAGGCATCTGAGCATCCAGCAGCAAGGGTGGCAGGGTGCAGGTGGGGAAAAGGGCAGAGATGGGGAAGAAATAGTTGGGTGGGATGGAAGTTGAAGCTCACCCTGTGGTCACAGACCACCAAGGGCCAAAATTTGGGGGACCAAATAGAAGTACAACTTGTTCTGTGCTATTGTAACTTTGAGCAGAAATGAAGTGAAGAATTAAGAGAGGAATATCTGTACTGAACAGTCAATTTCTTTTCCATCTCTTATAGCATCCCCCTATTCTTTGTCTTCTATTTTTTTATCTTTTTGCTTTGTATATTAATATATCTCGCTAGTGTAGAAGAAAGTTTACACAGTCCTTTTTTCTCAGATTAAAATAAACTGATTTGCCATAGCAAATTCCATAGTATTATAGAAACAGCAATGAAAGGAATCTGCTTCTCCTTCACTAGGAAATACTGATTACGTATGTATATTTAAAGAGAAATTCCATAAAATTCAGACTTTCTCTCCCTTTCTTTACCTACATCCACAGTGACCCATACCCACATATATACCATGTTTTCCCAAAAAATAAGACCCACCCAGAAAATAAGCCCTAGCAAGATTTTTTAGTGTGCACTTAATATAAGCCCTAATTAAGAGCCCACTCATTCTGTCTCACCATCTAGTTGCTCACTGCTGCAATGGGGCAGGAGGCCACACGGTGCACTGGTGCCGATGCCATGGGGTGAGGCAAGTGTCAGGGGGTGTAGAGCTGCCCCACATGCTCTGCACCTGCGCATCTCAGGGCTCCCACAGCCAGGCCACTCTGTGCTTGGCAACCTCCCCCACCTGTTCAATGACCCAGCTACCCACCCGCCTCTTCCCTTTCACTCCCTTCATGTGCTGGACTGCCATGCTATGGAGGATATGTGGGGGAGGCTCAGTCCCCTTACGCAGTCCCCCTCCACCATTTCAGAGCCAGGAAGGAGTGATGGTGAAAAGCCTCTGCCACCGTTGCACAACAGAGGTCTCTGCCACTGGAGAGACTTTCTTTGGTCACAGCTGCCCCCACTTTGCCCCACCCCACCTCAAATATCACGGCCACCTCCTCCTCCTCCACCTGCCACTTGGGTTCTACGGCGTGGCCTCATACTTCCTCTACCCGTTCACCACCTGTATTGTATGGTTTCAATGGCGGCAGCTCTGGAGGCCAGTGGTAGGTTCTCTACATCATCCCTGGGTTGGCAGTTTCAGCCCTCTGGCCCCCTTCATGGCAGCTGGAGTCATGACAGCACAGTCTTCAGAGTGCCTCCACCACAAGCCCTGGTATCCCATGGCTATGTGGGTGGAGCTGAAAAGGGAGACAGGAGGTTGAAATCGCTAGCCCAGGGATGATGCAGTCAGACTACTATCAGCTTCCAGAGTAGCCACCATTGAAACCATACAATACAGGTGGCAAATGGGTAGCAGGCAGCATGAGGCTGTGCTGCAGAACCTAAGTGGAGGAGGCAGTGGCCACCGCCAGGCAGGTGATCTGCAGGATGGGGTGAGCAGAGCCAAATGGGGGGGCAGGGACCAAAGAAAGTCCCTCCAGCAGCAGATGCGGCTGTTGTGCAGTGGTGGTGGAAGCCTTTTGTTGTCACTCTGCCTGGCTCCAAAATGGCAGAGGGGACCAGATAAGGGGACCAAGTCCCCTGCTCATCCTCCATAGCAGCGGTTCTCAACCTGTGAGTCATGACCCCATTTGGGGTCGAACGACCATTTCAAGAGGGTCGCCAAACAATGCAGTTTGCCATTTTTTCTCCTTTTCCTTAGCTGTGCTACTCCCTTTTATTCCATTGGCTTTTGAAAGCCAATAGAATAGACTCTCTTGAATAGAGTCTAATTCTATTGGCTTTCAAAAGCCAATAGAAATTGTCCAGACTGTCTCTGCCCTTCTGAGCCTGCCAAAAGTCCCATTCTGCAAATGGTGCTGCAAGTTGTCGGCAGCGAAGGTGAGCTGTCTGGAAGTTTCCACCCCTCCCTGCTGAGCAACTACTAAAAATGTAAGTAAAAGAGGGCCAGGGGTGGGAGGTGGGAGGTGGGAGGCTGTTGGGCACAGGGAGGGTTGCTGGTGCGCGTGGGGCCCAGCGGGTGCCTTACCTCCCTTGGGCTGGGCCAGCTGGTGGCCCAGCTGGTGATCGGCCTGCTCCGTCTCTGCCGCTTGCCAGCTACGCCTTGGCCGGCACAGGGGGCGGCACTATGCATGCATGGAGCTCCCGGGCAGGGAAAGTCCTCAATTTACAACTGGTTGGGTAGTCCTCGACTTACGACCGGTTTAGTCCTCAATTTACAACCAGTTGAGTAGTCCTCGACTTACGACCAGTTGGGGGTCGCAGCATTAAAAAGGTTGAGAACCACTGCTCCATAGCATGGTAACCTGGCTTTGGAGGAGAGTGAAAGGAAAGAGGTGGGTGGTCAGCCTGGTCATTGAAAGGCAGAGAGAGGTGGCTGAGTAGAGAGTGGCCTGGCTGCAGGGGACCTGAGGTGGACAGATGGAGGGCATGTGGGGCAGTTCCATTCCCCTGCCACCTGCTTTGCCTCACCATGGCAGTGACTCCCACTCACCTGCACTGTGCAGGCTCTTCAGCCCAAGTGCACCAGCCAAGAGGTCCCCGCATGCTCCCCACCTCCCAGAAAAATAAGATCCCCCCAAAATAAGCCCTAATGGGTCTTTTGCACCAAAAATAAATATAAGATCCAGTCTTCTTTTCGGGGAAGCACAGTATACTATATTCCAACAATATTTCTCTGATCCAAAGATACACATAATAGAAGATTGATCCAGAGATGTGTTGAAATCTAATTGTTCATAAAAGGAGTTTCTTAGAAAATGTTTACAAAGCACCATACAGTTAGAAGAGATGATTATGGCCAACTCCCTGAGAATTCAGATTAAAACATCCCTGACAGATGTCTGCAGGACTTGTCCCATATCCAGTGAAGGGAAAACTGTAGCTATAAAGCACTGTGAAGCAGTAAGTCTAAGTGCTATTGTTCTTCTCTGGGTAATTAGTTCTACCATTTCATGGTTCTTTTAAGATTCTGTTTTTTCCTTATAAATTGTAACCCATATTCCCAAGATTCAAATCCATGAATCCTTGTCTTGCATGCTCCAACAAGAGAGAACACCTGTATTGTACCAATTAGAAAAATATAAGTTAAAGTATTTGTGCATAAAGATCCTACATTAGATCTATATTGTAGAAAGATACATTCAGTCACAACAGTGATTGATATTTAAGGGGCATTTAAAAACTTTACACATATACATTGCTGGAATACAATCAAACACATACACTCTTTGGTCTTGCATAGAATGGAATTAGAATAATCCTAATATCCTTGCTTCCACAGTGATTATTACTCAAATTGCTAAATGATGCTGTAACATTTCTGGATAACATGAAGAGAAGAAAGGCTAATCAGAATATGTGTGCAATTGTAGGATTGTATTTCTGCCCAGCCAGAATGCTAGAGAGCTGAGTAAGAACAGCAACATCACTGTGACTCAAAACAACAAGGGTATTTCACTGACCCAAAGGAACATGAAGAAGAAGCCACAGAGAGAGCCTGAAGATGAGGCAATTGAGCAAAGCAGCCACCTATGGTGGGGAACAAGATGGCATCACCATCCATTAAATATATATAAAATGAGAGAGCTAGTGGATGGATCTGATGTCAACAGTGATGGTAGAAAGCAATATACTAAAGAGAACAACTGTGATCACATAGAAGGCAAATATTCCATAGTTTTGTCATCACTTTGTTGTCATTTCCACTTGCTATCTTTTTCTACCTGAGGCAATCATCTAATTTTCCTTGATAGCAGGATCTTTTATCTCTTGGTATCTCTTGGTGTTATTATCAGCTGATCTCATTGAGCACAGCTGGAAAATCTCAAAAATCCACTGCCTCATTCTGCTTTGTATTGATTCAGTCTGACTTGTGGTATAGAATTCAAAGCAAGTCAATGGATGTAATTGTATTAAATAAGAGGTGCACATTTGGAATATCCAGCTGCTGAAAGTCTTCAAAAAGAAATTCCCAAAATGGGATGTTTAATGATAAGAAAAATGTTAAATATAAAATTGAACATTAATTATATGGATGATATTTAATTACAATTTAACTTAAATAAAATTACACTAATTGGACTTTTGTCTCCTATTTTTGGACTGTAGCACCCAGCACACCATTCAAGGGCCAAGTGCATTCCCTCATCCTGGAAAATGTTAAACATTTAACTTTTTTTTCTGCTTGCTATTGCTAAAGAAATAAATATGATAGCTTTCTCTGAATTTATTTTGCTGCATTCTGAGTTTCTTTTAAAATGGGTCTACAAATACTTCCCTTTTTTTCTTACCGAAAACCCCCCAGATAATTGTGTTTGTAGGGCAGTATATACATTAACCTGACTAAATGAGATAAATTGTGCATTTGCATTTTATGTTTAGGTTTTGCAAATTGCACAAAAAGATAGAAAATCCTGCCAAAAATGTTCTGTTTGGAAATATAAAGGTGGAGAAACAAGATGGCTAACCTTTTGGGGTGACATTAACCATTAGAATGAAGCTATTAAGTTGGGAGAAGTGCTCAAGTTTTATGCACCATGTTTGAAGGAATGAACTGCCTCCAGCAAATCTGGAAGAACACAATGCATACCCTTGTCACTTGTCTGCCAGACATGCTCCCCACTTGGTTGCCTTTGTTTTTAAAGAAAATAGCTTTGAGAATCCATTACATGGTTACTTAGTCCCTCTGAATCTGGCTCCATGTGAGAGCTTTCAGGGTTGCAGCCAGAAGAGAGGTGTTTTCCATAGGAGAAGGAAGGCTTGGCCACTTCATGGGATGAATTCTTCATCAGGACCACATCTGGTTCTCAGGAAAACTGCAAAATTAAGAGGAGTGTGAAGAAAAACAAAGAAGTCAGGTAAATTCATTGTAAGAAGAGAAATAATATGGGGAGATAGTTTTCCTGTTAACAGAGTTCGAATTTTGCCTTTACAGACAGCAGGAAAAAAAGTCAGTTTGATTTATGAAGTTCCAAAGGCAGATACATTTAAGTCAAGTCAATTTGTGTTTAGTTTGGAGTGGGCTTTTTGCCTTTGTTTTTAGAGGGAGAGATCCTCATTTTTCTAAACTGTCTCCTGTTAACCATGGCTTGGCAACAGTTTTGTGCAAACACAGCCTGTAGGAAACAGCAAGCAAATTTCCAAGGGAAGCATGGAGTATGAAACATTGGAACAGACTATCCAAAGAAGCGTATGTCAGAGGTCAAAGTTCATCTGTAGGGAGGAGAACTGCAAGTTGAAGAACTATGGCAGCTACATAAAATGAAGCAATTCATCTGTCTCCACCATGAGATGAAATCAGGATTAACATTAACTCCAACTGTCATATAGTTTGATTTGCAGGAAAACAGATTCAAATACATTGGGAGGAAGTCATATTGTTAACACAAAAACTAGGAAAAAACCAACCAACTAAAAAAATTTAGCTGCTTAAGATCACCACAAATGATACTGTGCAGTTTCATAGAGTGAGCTCACTGTAATTTATTTCCAATTCATTGACACTGCTCATTTGTTTTTCAGGTCCAAGTTTAAATTCATGCATGAGAAACAATACTGAAATGCTTTGATTTTTAATCAGGAAGAGATTTGACAGCCATTTGTCTGAAAAGGTATAAGGTATAAGGACAAGACAACTTCCAAGGTCACTTCCAACTCTGTTCTTCTGTTCTTCTGTCACAGCCTTCTCTTGAGATTTTGTTTTTCAGCTTCTCAGGCTATTACAATATTTTGAACAAAATGGCATAATTTATACCTCCATGGTATATGATGGAGACATATAATCATATGTGGAGGAATATCGAGAAAAGGGTAAAAAAAACTATCCCTCCAAATATTGAGGGAGCAGGTCCAATGGGGAGATAATATGAAACCAGGGGGTGGGGAGAGAAGGTTAGGTGGAAAAAAATAAGACTCATTAAGAAGATTCATCCAAATTCATATTGAGATATTTGCAATTACGCTCTATTTTTTCTCTGGGGCTGTACATATATCTTTGTGTTTCTGCACTTTAGTTTCTAAAATAAAGAATAAACTACCATTTACTGTTTGAGTTCCCCTGATAAGTCTTGCTGGCACTATTCGTTGTCTTCTATTTCTCAATAGTCAATACCAACTGACTTTTCTGCTGAATCCACTTTTTTAATGGAAATTGGTCATACAATATTTGTTTCTTTTCTTCTTTTTCTTTACAGTGTACATTTTCTATTTGAAAGCTTGCCCAGAAATATACTAAAGACAACAAAATACCTCTACATTATAATCTAGTATCACTTTAATAAGATTTTTTCTTGGAAGTTTGAGAGACTAGTTAGAATTATTTGGATTTTAGTCCTGAAATACCACAATAAAATGCAACATACCAGACATTTCACTATTAAAAGCAAAGTGATGAACATTCGAGTGTTTCACATATGTTGGCTTAGCAATCACAGTTAAAGGACAAGTTGCTGCTTTCTAAAAGTGAGGACTCAAAGAGAAATACGTCAAAGGGAAAAGGAAATGGGAAAAGTGAAACATGTGACATGGTAGAATTAACATGCAGCTACAGACAGATTTGTCTTGGTGGCATCTTTGATGCTAATGAGCAAAAATAACAGTGAGAATTAGCTACCACCTCTAACATACTGTTCCATGTCCTAGTGGACAATCACTTAAATATGAGCCAGCAGTGTGCTGCAGCTGCCAAAAAGGCCAAAACAGTGCTAGGCTGCATTAACAGAGGGGTAGAATCAATTTCACGTGAAGTATTAATACCACTTTACAATGCCTTGGTAAGACCACACTTGGAATACTGCATCCAGTTTTGTCACCACGATGTAAAAAAGATGTTGAGACTCTAGAAAGAGTGCAGAGAAGAGCAACAAAGATGATTAGGGGACTGGAGGCTAAAGCACATAAGGAAAGGCTGCTGGAATTGGGTATGTCTAGTTTAATGAAGAGAAGGATGAGGAGGGACATGATAGCACTGTTCCAATATCTCAGGGGCTGCCACAAAGAAGAGGGAGTCAAGCTATTTTCCAAAGCACAGGACAAGAAGCAATGGATAGAAACTTATCAGGGAGAGAAGCAACCTAGAACTAAGGAGAAACTTTCTGACAGTTAGAACAATTAACCAGTGGAACAGCCTGCCTCCAGAAGTGGTGGGTGCTCCAACTCTGGAGGTTTTTAAGAAGAGACTGGACAGCCATATGTCTGAAATGGTATAGGGTTTCCTGTCTGAGCAGGGGGTTGGACTAGATGACCTCCAAGGTCCCTTCCAACTTTATTATTATTATGGAACATCACACAGTCAGCCAGATGTTCAGACTGCATTTGGCATTTTGTCTACCTAGTGAGTCCTTACCCAGGACCTGGGATAGGCAGATGTGGATGTTTGATGGTATTACAGGTATCGTTGCAGGATGGAAGCAGTTCCTAGTAAGGCCACCTTTTGCAATTGACTAATAGCGAATTTGTCAATGCCAATGGTGTTCAAGTGGTGCTCCAGTTGTTTTGGGATTGCACCCAAGGAGCCTATTACTATTGGTACTACCCTTGCTTGCTTTTGCCACAGTCTTTCTATTTCTATTTGTAGGTCTTTGTATTTTGTTATCTTCTCCAGTTCTTTCTCTTCTATTCTGCTATCTCCAGGCACTGCCACGTCCACTATCCAGACTTTTTTGTCTTTCTTATCGACAATTGTTAAGTCTGGGGTGTTATGTTGCATGTGCTTGTCTGTTTGAATTCTGAAGTCCCAGAGCAGTTTAATTTTATTATTTTCTATGCCTTTCTCTATTTTATGATCCCACCAGTTTTTGCTTACAGGCAAAGGATATTTTTTGCAGATCTTCCAATGCACCATTGTTGCTACTTTGTCATGCCGCTGCTTGTAGTCAGTCTGTGCAATCTTCTTGCAACAGCTTACTAGGTGGTCCACTGTTTCTTCAGCTTCTTTGCATAGGCGGCACTTACTGTCTGTTGCTGTCTTCTCAATTTTGACTTTGTATGCATTTGTCCTTAAGGCTTGGTCTTGTGCAGCCAGAATTAGTCCCTCGGTCTCTTTCTTCAATTTTCCTGCTCTTAGCCATTGCCAGGTTTTATTATTATCTGCTTTCCCAGCTATTTTTTTCATGTATTGGCCATGTAGTGCTTTGTCTTCCCATGCCTCTATTCTGTTCTTCATTTGGTCTTTCTTGTAGGCCAGTTTGGTCTCTCCAGTAGTCAGTAAGCCTTCCTGATATACTAATTTCAGTGCATCTTCATCATTGTTCTTCAGATATTCTTCCAACGCCATTTTTTCTTCTTCAACCATCTGATGTACTTGTAGCATTCCACGCCCACCTATTTGCCTTGGTAGATAAAGTCTGTCAATGTCACTGCGTGGATGAAGGGCATGATTCATTGTCATTATTTTTCTGGTCTTCCTATCCATTGCTTTTAGTTCTGCTTGAGTCCAGTCCACTATTCCAGCTGTGTACCTAATGACTGGAACTGCCCAGGTGTTGATTGCCTTTACGGTATTTCCTCCATTGAGTTTGGACTTTAAGATCTTCTTCACTCTCTTGATGTATTATTATTATTATTATATTATTATTATTATGGATCATCGCACAGTCAGCCAGATGTTCAGACTGGATTTGGCATTTTGTCTACCTATCGAGTCCTTACCCAGGACCTGGGATAGGCAGATGTGGATGTTTGATGGTAGTACAGATATCGTCACAGGATGGAAGCAGTTCCTAGTAAGGCCGCTTTTTGCAATTGACTAATAGCGAATTTGTCAATGCCAATGGTATTATTATTATTATTATTTATATTGTATATTTATCAAATTTATTTTCATAAATCCAGTGGAAAATCATCAGTACACTAATTAAATGCAGAAATCCAAACTAGTCCATAGAAATTAGCAAGTAAGAGCTGGCCAAATCATTTTTGTTTCTACATCTGCAGAATCTATCACCTTTGGGAAAGATGGAGAATAAATACCATTATTTGACTCTTTCCAAACTTCTTCCCAAATTGCTGTGGAATCTTCTGCAAAATAAAAACTTATGAAGTTTTACCTTGCAGATGTTACTCAAATTAAAAGCAGAATCAATTTGATTTCCTTATTATAGAATTAGGGAACATGAGATTCTCCATGTGCAGCTAAATTATAAGTCCCAGCAGCTCCAGCCAGCATGACTACTGATGAGGATGACTTGAATTGTAGTTCAGCCACATCTGGAGAGATACATGTCTTCAACTTGGCTAACAACATTTGCTCATGGGAAAATAAAATGAGAAGAAAGTCTCCAGTCTTAAACTGCCTCTCAGATTCCATTATGCTAAAGATAATCTTTACCTGGTAATCCCAATGCTTTACAGATAGTCCTTGACTTAAAACAGTTCATTTAATGACCATTGAAAGTTATAATGGCACCGAAAAAAGTGACTTATTACCATTTTTCAAACTTATAACTGTTGCAGCATCCCCCTGGTCACATGGTCAAAATTCAGACATTTAGCCACTGAATCATATTTATGATGGTTACAGTGTCCTGAGGTCATGTGATCACCTTTTCTGACCTTCTAATGTGTAAGGAAGCAAGATTCACTTAACAAGTGCATCACTAACTTAATAATGGCAGTGATTCACTTAACAACTGTGGCAAGAAAGGTTGTAAAATGGGGCAAAATTCATTTAACAACTTTCTCACTTAACAACAGAAATTTTGGAGTCAGTTGTGGTCAAAAACCATGGACTATCTGTATTCCACAACTGAGACATGTTTTTGCATTCAGATTATTAATAGGGGCATGAGACAAAAAAATCAGACAATCATTTTATAAAACAATTCATAGAGAGATAAGATAACCTTTATTGTCATTTTTTTACTACGAGCACACTGGCCCACATTAAAAATGAAATTCTGTTGCCTGCTCTCAAAAGGAAGTATACATCTACCCATATACATGCATAACACACACTCATATGTACATGCTATATATGTGTATGTGTACATATACATACACACACACACACACATTTACACACACAATACA
The DNA here is from genome assembly GCF_016545835.1 of Crotalus tigris. Taxonomy (NCBI): domain Eukaryota; kingdom Metazoa; phylum Chordata; class Lepidosauria; order Squamata; family Viperidae; genus Crotalus; species Crotalus tigris. The sequence goes on from NW_024097285.1 coordinate 272,526, forward strand.
TATATATATATATATTAATCACTGTCCATTTTGAATACACAGCAGAGAAAGGAAACTTGAGAGTTCACAAGATTGATGCTATATGGAACAAAACTGAGACTGAAACTGGATGTTCTGCTTCGGATACCATGAAGACTCCAGAAGATAACAAGGAAAACAGATTGTGAAGAGATCTATAGCATTCCAGGCAATCCTGTGGACCTTGCTCAAGCATCACTTATTGCCATGTCCTGCATGGAAGGAAGTAAACTACCAATAATCTTTTCTGTCATCCTCACCCTCTCTGCACCACCTTCTTGTCTGAAGCAGTGATGCTTCCAAACCAAACAGTAATGCAATATGACAGGATGCTCTTGATCATCCTTCTGTAGAAAATAGTAAGGACAAGGGAAGGAAGATATGCTTTTCTCATGTGACACAGAAAATGCAGGAGCTGTTGTGCCCACTTCATCAGAGTCATCAGAATATATGCACATGTATTTAGGAATGCACATAAAGCTGCAGTTCTATATATACCTCTGTGATATATGGATAACTATGCTGGTTTAACTTTGAATAAAAGTCACAGTTATTAAAATTAAAGTTACTTTTAAAAAATCTTGCTTTCTTTGGGTTGAGGATAAATGTTCAAATATGTGGGTCTGTACATTTAAGGTCCACAAAGAAATAACAGTGGTTTGTTGGTATTTCAGATTAGTGAGTTAATCCAAATGTTGGCTTTTTTTTCTTTATCACATCTATTTACTAGAAGTAATGATATGGTATAACTGGAGCTGACAAAGCACTTATAAGCTATAGATTTTCAAACTAAGTTGGCAGCAATTTCATACTGTCGATGAAATGTCTTTCATAGAAACTTGACCATCCAGTTTAATTTGATACCAAAGTAATTTGAGGTTTGCATATCTATTTAAGAATGGCTTTAACTAGATGTTGGCTCAATGCCTTTCCCTTTGGGTGAGGTTTTAGGATCCTATCTCAGTCTGCTGAGGGCTGCAAGGCTTTCCAGGCATCAGTATAATACAATTAACAATGTGGTCTTTTTCTTTCAGTCTTTTTTTCCCTAGAATGCCCCTATTTGTCTCTGCTGATATCTAAATCTTTGCGCTTTTTTTAACTTCATCACGAAGTCATTGTAAGCATTATGACAAAAGTGGAGGATACAAGCATCTGCAGGTATGTCATGATAGAGGTCACAATGGTGCCATCAAACTTCTGCCCATATTTATATGTGTCACATACAAAGTGCATATCAAAATAGGTAGAGTTTTCACCTCATTGTCATAAAAACCATCTTGACTTTTTTGAACACAATGTGCAGACACCCCTGATGCAGGGGTACACATTGAGCAGTTATGCAAGGCAACACTTGGCCTTTCAAAGCACTGGGTGAAGCCCTATAAAATTTTCAGAACTTGCCACCAGACCTAATTCCCAAATGTAACTAAAGAATGAACAAGGATTGTATTTAATCCTTTAAACATTCTCACCCATTTAAAATATTTTAAGTTAAATGAAAAAGAAATTGCCTGGTCCCACCCACTTTTGGGAATGTAGCTCTTAACAGCCCACTTGAAGGTCGAGTGTGTATTTCAAGTGATAAAATATTATTGCAAGCTCCTGCCTAGTGCTTAAGAGAAAGCAGTGTTTTTTCCAGAAATGGATAAGCAAGATGCAAAAGTATTTAAAAACATTTCAATCTGTATGAAATGTAAAAAAAAAAAAAAAAGCAATTGTGCTTATACTTGGCATGCCCACAACAAAAATTCTACCTTGCTAAATCCAATCTCAATTCTTAATTTTTTCCTCTCAAACTTAAAAGGAGATGAATGAATTCTTCAACTATTTTTATAAGATAATTGCATTTGACACAAAGTAGCCTGGCCATTAGACCTTCCATATATTTATTTAGCCTGTGATATTCTTATTCATTCATATTTGAAATACTTGTAATTTAATCCCTGTGTGACAAAGGCATAAATGTGATGTTTGAAACTACTAAACTAACCATTTTATATATCCTACCCCCTCCCCCAAAAAAGCACATATGGATTCATTTGGAGGTATATCTTTTTCAGTATAGATAAATGTTTCTCAACTTGGCAACTCTAAGATGTGTGACTGGGGCATTCACATACAGTAAGTACTAATTACAGCTGATCCTGCTTAGCACTTGGATTGATCCTACTTAGCTCTTGAGATCAACCACAGCCAGTTAGCTGGTGCCATCGAATAAGGTGCCCTTTAACTCTTTTGAATCTTTCCTTATTTGTAGTCATAGATAAGCAGGAAAAAAAACAATTGGATTTCTCTTTGGTTTCTCTTTGTGGCTATAGGATCCATTTTTGTAGGTCACAAAATAGGCACAATACATTTCAGTTAGTGTGTAATTTGCAGGCTCTCCCCACTCCCATGGGACAAAGCAACATTAACCTTGAAATAGCAAGATTTTAAATTTTAAATTGGTGTTCAAGTTTGAATGTTCTCTAACAAATATCTGGAAGAGATTTTCCCCCCTCCCATTACCCTTTATTAAAGGTATATGTCTTTTTTTCCCCAAGGAGATCAATCTATGAGATAGCTTGAGCTGAGAGTGAGAGTAATCATCCCAAAGTCACCTATATGGTCATGGGGACTGGAACCTGATACCAGTCCAATATTGGGATCCTATCCCACAGGTTCTTACACAGATATAAGACCTTATTCAGCACTATTAATAGGGAAGGCTAATAATAAACTGAATCTCAAAACTGATTCTTCAATCAGTTGTAGAAATTTAGACTGTCATTTGATTAAATGTGCATTATAATATGAATCAAAGAAAATGTTATGTTGTACTATCATCACTCTCAATGCCATTCAAGCTTTTCTATGTAACATTATTTGAAAAACATGACTGCTGTACCAAATAAAATTTCACTCTCCGAGTTGGCAAATTCCCCAGGAGTTTATTAGAAAGACAGCTGCTCTCTAAAATATTATTTCATCATTACCGTTAAACAGCCAGTATCCCAGGATTCCCATATGGTCTAATAAGCCACCTGATGTAAAGAAACAAAGTAATGTGCACAAAACTTGAAAAAAAAAAACAGAAAAAGGTCATTAGCATGACTTTTGGCAGGCTTTAGATCCAAATGGAAGCTTCAAACTTCATCCTTCTTTCCTTTATTCTTTCTCCTGTAAATAATAGCAAAACAGGATTAGGTTGATTCAATCTGTCAGGGTTGTGACCTCTGCTATGGTCTGAATCATAGGGGAAAAATAAGTTTCATAAATGTTGATGGAATGTGCAAAGAAAGTAGAGTTTATATTTTTCAGGCATGGTGTTTAACTCCTAATAGTGGGCAAACTTTTTGGGTGAAAACCTGAAAACCTCTTACCCTGTTTCCTGATTCCAAGCTCATCTAGCTAACAGAAATAAAATTTTCACTATTCTCTGGTGAATCTATTTTTTTCCCAATAGGAATTAGAGAGTTGGGCAATGTGATCTTCAACATATGTATTTGGGAAAATGTTCCATTTTGTTAGAGACCATTGCCAATGGCAAACCTTGCATTTGCAATACAGCAGCTTTCCTGCCAGTTAAAAAATGATTTATTCCTTCATTTATTAAACATATTCTATGATGCCACAGTCAAAACAACTCTAGGTGGCTCACATAGTAAAATGCAATATAAAACAAATCCCACAGCAAAATAGAAATATAACACTCAGGAATACAAAGATGATTTTTTTTAAAAAAAATAACAATCTCAAATCAAAGCAGGGGAAGCCTCTGCTTTCAGTCTTTACGTGCTTTTGAAAAATCAGGAAAAAAATATCAGAGCAAATCTGAATCGGAATATAAATTTTCATTCAGGCATGAGCTTTAATGTATAAGCTCTTGAAATGCCCACACTCTGTCCATCTCTTTTAAAAGCAGAGGCACTATCTGGAGAAATGGAAAAAAATGGGAAAAAAATTGGAAATGGAAAAAAAAATCTCCTCCCCAACAGCTTGATAAAGTCAAGCATCATTTCAAGGAACAAAGGGACTTTCCTTCAAAGTTATATCTGAGAAATAGTCAAATATTTTCAGGAGAAACTTTTTTTGTTTTTTTGCTATGTGATTTTAAGTCCAGTATTATGTCTCTGAACAAATAATTCCTTTCAGCCAGTTTTGAATCATACATCAGCTATGTTCCAGAAGATCTTATAATTTCCTCTTTGAACATCCTGTAATTTTTCTTTCTTCAATCAAGAAGAAAAAACAGGCTCCTCAAAGTTAATGACAAGCCAAGAGTTAGAGGTCCATTCTTGTACTCTGCTGTTGACAACTTCATTTGTCTGAAGATTTAAAAAAAAGAAGAGAGAGCCAACTTGGAGTAGTGGTGAAGACATCAGTCTAGAAACTGGAAGACTGAGTTCTAATCCTGCCTTGGACATGAAGCCATCTGGGTAACTTTGAGCCAGTCACTTTCTGTCAGCTCTAGGAAGGAGGCAATGGCAAATCATTTCTGAGAAACCTTGCCAAGAAAACTTTAGGGACTTGTCCAGGCAGTTTTTGAGAATCAGATATGATTGAACAGAAGAACAAAAAAAAGAATGGCATCAAACAAAAATAAAATCAAACTTTATAGTTTATGTTAATTGCTGGACTTTCCTCTTCAGCCATCATAAGTCCTCAATTTTCTTAATGTAAAACTGAGAGAGATATGTGGGAGATGAAGGGCAGAAGAAGGGAAGACAAACTCCTATTATCTAAAAAAGTTCTACTTCTGTAATTTCGGATTTAAACCACAGAAATTCTATCATAACATTTAATAGTTATTAGCACTTTTGGATCAATTGCTTTTTTGTGTATTATATTTTACTCTTCAGTAAATACCTCAGACATTTTAATTGCTAAGTGGTGTTACAAATCCCCGTCTGTTTTATTCAGCAATGTTGGGTGACGTGTTTAAAAGTTAAATAAATAAAAGTGATATTTAGAGATTTTATCTAATCAGGATTCTACAATAGATGATAAATTGCCCTCTTTTAACACATAATTAATTACTCTGAAATGCATTTTACCCTTCACCATAGGAGGGTAGAAGGTTAAGTGAAAGCTTTTGGCATCTTGAATGTGTGTGGTTTGTGACTGGAAATCCATGAAAAAAAAATCAAGAACAAAAAAAGGACTATTGAATATTGGTCCAGTATTACAGCTATGATATGATATCATTTTTCAAAAGGCATCCTGACAACCAAAGGCCCAGGTTTTTCTTCTGTGATCCAGAAGATGTTGATCTAGTAGGACTTTTTTTTTTTCTCCACCATGATTCTACAGAGCTTTTTGTTTGTTTTGGTTTTATTTTAAGGAAATAGTTGCCACTTTTTCCATTTTTCTAGAGTAACCTTAACCCTAACCCCCCCCACACACACACATCTGCATGTCATCCCTGATCAGCACTGCATATTTCATATACCCTTGTGGCCTTCAAGCATTGTTCTTGACCCATCCCAACCCCTTGCACACCCTACCTGACCCGCACAACACATCTTGGCATTTCTGCGCACCCTTTCCAAACTATGGCTTCCACCCCCACCCCCCTTATGGCATCTCTAGTACATACCAATGCACCTTTTCCAACTTATATAGCCCCTTTCATGAACCCTATGTACCACTCCTGATCTACACTCCTTGCACCTCCTTGCTCTATTACAAGCAAAGTAAGTGGGGAAGCTGGCAGGAATTTGGAAGTTGCTCCTGTCCCACTGCTTTTTTGCCTACCCATTGTCATTCTGTTATTCTGTTTATATAAGGAAATATCTCTGAAAAAATGACCCAATGGGCACAGATTATCTAGTTTCTAATAAAGGCTGGCACAAGAGTAATATTACTTTCATTAATTCTGTCTTTCCCACCTTTCTTTTGAGCACTTTCTAGGTAGTGCATGTCATTTAAATCTCACAACAATCCTGCAAGGGAGGTTGAGAGAGAGGGAGGGAGGGAGGGAGGGAGAGAGAGAGAGAGAGAGAGAGAGAGGAGAGAGAGGAGAGAGAGAGAGGGAAAGATAAAGAAAATACAGATTACTATCAAATTTGGAATTTATTTTATTCTTGGTTAGAGAAAAAAATGAAGTATTAGGAATTGAACATGTATTAGCTTAGCAAACTCCAGACAACTTGTTGATTGGAAAAATTAACATATGTTGATGAGAAAAAAAAATAAGAATGAGAGAGAGAGAGAGAGAGAGAGAGAGAGAGAGAGAGAGAGAGAGAGAGAGAGAGAGAGAGAGAGACTGGTCAATGTTGCCCAGAGAAGCTCACAGAGACTCATCCAAAGTATTGTTCAGTTTTTGAAATGAATGGATAGAGTTATTCTTGTCATTCAAAGTGATCAGATTAATTATCCTAAGAGTATTTCAGTACTTTGGGCATTCATTCATTTTATCACCCCTTTAGTTCATTGCATTTTACATCAGTGTTGAAACTGTATATAACAGAATAACAGAGTTGGAAGGGACCTTGGAAGTCTTTTAGTCCAACCAGGAAACTCTATACCAGGGGTAGGCAACCTTGGCTCTTTTATGACTCGTAGACTTCAACCTCACAAATCATAAAAGAGCCAAGGTTGCCTACCCCTGCCCTATACCATTGCAGATAAATGGTTCCCCAATTTCTTCTTAAAAACCTCTAGTGTTGGAGCACCACAGTTTCTGCAGGCAAATCATTCCATGTTATATTATTCTCTGTCCTTCCTTTCACTCTACAATCTGGGCTGTTCCACAGTACTGCATGGAAGTGCAAAATCTGACAGTGTACTATCAAAGGGCAATAAAGGTACGTGATAAGACAGGATTGGGAAGAATGTTATGACAGAGTGACCATTTTCATCAGCAACACTACATGAATTTAGATAAGTTCATAATAAAAGATTCATAAGCAACCTTTAAGCAGACATTTCTTAAGCCTTACAAATTATGAATATAGTTCATGCCCTGGGAAAACCCATTAATTTTATCAGTGTTAATAACCAAGATATTTTGTTTTTCCAGGGAAAAGGTCTTATATTTATACATTGATGCTGAACCCACTTCTATCCCACCAGTCTGCTGCTAAAATGATAAAGAGCAGGCAAATAATGTAAACAAAAGAACTCGCTTCCAGTTTAATGAGAAGAACAGTAAAAAATAAGGTGGAGGAATCAACTCACCTATTTTTAGCAGATAAGCAACTGAAAAAGAAATCCTGAGAATGTTTTGCATATAGTTTAAAAAACACTCAAGTGTTTTGCTTTAATCTATTTAGAGTGTCTGGCCAAAATAGAAATGAGGCAACGAATGAGGCAATGCTTCAGTTAGCATAAAGTGCACCTGTTATATTTGTAGAATGTATGGCATTGTTTGTTCCTCCTTCCCCCACTTTTTAATGTCTATATGGAACCCTGGGAAGAGTTATCTGACAATTTCGGATACAGCTTCATCAATAAGTTGAGCATAACAAACTGTAAAAATTCCCATCCTGGTTTGAAGGGGAGATGCTATTGATGTCCCATCCTGGTGCTTGAAGGATCTGGATAACAGAGAATAGTTGAAGCCAAACCCAAGTAAGATGGAGATGTCCTTTATATATTAGGGTTCTTTTTTATTGGCAATGTCATCTTTGGAAACGCAAGCAATACTCATGAAGTTATGGCTCCTGCTTGAACAATGGTAGGGGCCATGGCTAAAGAAACTTTACCCAGGTCCCCTTCATTATCCCTGGTGAGACTATTGCAATGCAATTTACATGGGCTGCCCTTAAATATTACTCAGAAACTGCAACTGGTCCACATATTTAATTCCCAATACTGATAGTCCATAATACCTATTTTGCAAACCCTGCTCCTTGCTTGCTGGTTTCTGGGTGCAATTTAAAATAAATGCTCTTGACCTATAAAGTCTTTTATAGCTTGAAAACTGGGTACTTGCCTGTTCTCACTGGAATCAGCCTGACCCACCGGTGCTTATAGGAAGAAGCTGCCTATAGCCCCACATTTCCCAGAGGTATGTGTGTGGATGTGGGTGGGGGGAAGCTGGAAGATGCTGCTTTTCTGTAGTTGTGCTTTTATTAGAAGATCTTATGAGGTTACTGTCAAATCATATACTTTGTAAGGATTGTTAAAACCTGATCAAATATAAAGTTATTAAATATATAAACAAGAAATATTTTGAAGTTGAATTCAAGATCACAAGATAACATCCCTTCACCTAACTGCCTTAGAATACTAGCTTATTTAAAATAAGGAGTTGGGTAGGATATGAAAACAATTAAAAGAATTAAATTAAATTAATATGTAGGTCTGGCATTCTAAAGTATCATTCTTTGTGGAGAAGGGAAGTGAAAATATAGAGGAGAAAGGAAAATGTCTGCAACATGAAACTGACTCTAGCATAAATCATGTTCTTTATACTTGACCCAGTCATGTTCAGGATTTCACTTTCCAAACTGTTATGCCTTAGAATAGAGATGAGAACCCTATAGCCCTCTAGATGTTACTACTGTGGTGTAACTCCCAGCATCACTCATCTCTGATGGACTGCTGAAAGTTCTAGATAAGCAAATCTGAAGGGCCATATATACCCCATGTCTATTTAGAAGAATCAGCATGGGTGTCTCAGCTGCTTTGTGTTGACACAGTGTTGATGGAAGCTCAAAGCCCCTAAAAGAGGAGGTCACTCTTTGTTTTGGGAATTCATATTATACTTTCTGATTTGTGCTTTTGATGCTGCTTGAACCAGTGTTGAAAAGCCCTCTAATATAACTAACTAGTGGTAAATGCTTAGTGGGGTTAAACGTCCTTTGAAAACTCCTAAGTACATTTGCAATTTTTCACCTCGTTCTACCAAAATATAAAGCAGGTTCAGGCATTGGTGGCCTTCAGACAACAGCCTACAGAAGAATCTTTTTTCAAACAAAATATTGAAATAATTCTAATCAAATCAATTTGACCTTGAATTAAAAACCTGAATCAAATCAAGTCCTTTCTGAACTTGTATATCCAGTTCCAATTGAATCAGTGGTAACTGCAAAGCCCTAACTTTCAAGTTGTTGACATTCATCATATTGTGTCAGAACAGAGATTCTAGACAGATTTCTGATGTTGTATCCAAATCATTGAAAAACGCTGAGGTACTATACATCAGGAAAAATAACTCCAAGTGTATTTCAGTCTGTACCTCCTTTGTAGGCTCAGCACTGATGACACGCAGCAGTCATCTTGTTGTGGATGAAGAAAGATACCACAGAGGCATCAAGCTGAAGTAGGTATCCCTGCACATTGATCCCAATTTTGATAGTCTCCAGATGTATGAACTAATTCAGAATTCTCAGAAACAGCCAATCTGGAGATTGCCATAATAAAACTAATTTGTGATTCATCAGTGATCCAATCTGATCATTGAAGAGCCACCAGATCTATGTATATGTACAACAACATGAAGAAAACAGGTATAAATTAGTTGTAAGAATGTTTTTTTAAAATGAAACTTGTTTTAAAATAAATGTGTATACATTTCCTTCTTTGGAGATTGCAACATGATTTTTTACTTCATTACTTTTCATACAATTTCTTTATATCTTTAATTCTAATGGCATTTGTAGTATCTGGACTATTAATCAAAAGTGACATTGGAAATTGCTTAGAGTTAATGGGAGCATGAGAAGTTTTCCAACCATAGTGTATTTGACATGGACCAGGTCAAGTCTAAAGGAGCTGCTCTTGGTTAAATAAACAATTAAACTGTAAAGTAAAATGAAAAACTCCACAGCCATTTATCAACTTTATATGGGTTTTTTTGTAGCTATAGGAAAGAGTAAAGTAAAACTAGAATTTATGAATTAAAAGACTGAATTACAAAGCTAAGAGCACAAGCTTGCTCATATCACACACACACACACACACACACACACACAAGGTTGAGAGGGCTGAGCTCTCCTTATATAGACTGTAGACCTTGGGACTTGTCTCCTTGCAACTTCATACTAACAGCTAAAAGTGATGCAAAAGAGTAAAAAAAATAAAGACCATGATAGATCTTTCAGACAGGTTAAAAGAAAAAGCAACCAACTCCATGATAGAATTATTCTTCTTTTAGAATTTAATTTTACAAGTCCCATCCAGTGGTGGGATTCAGCCAGTTTGCACCACTTCAGCAGAACTGGTAGCTAATTTTTTGTTGCCGAAATGGACTTCTGGAAGCGGCATCCACACAGAGAACCAGTTGTTCACATATTTGAATCACACCTCTGATCCCATCTTATAGGGCTGGCAGACAAATTGATTTAATTAACATTGTTATGCAACACTATCCCAATTTACTTCCTGAAACAGCAGGCATAATTCAAACTAACTAGAGAAATGGGCTGAATTTCAGCTGATGGCATCACCCAGCTAGCTCTTGATTCCTCCTTTTGCAACATACTTCCCCCACCTCACCAGAAATGACTGGCTACAGAATTGGACAGATGGAATAACTTTCCCTCTCTCCAATGGGATTGGGCAAAAATGTATTTCTAGGATGGCTAATAGGAAATGTTTTCCATTTATTCTGGCAGAAAGCTTACTAATTCTTTAGGAAAAGCTGTCTTTTTTTCCTCAAAACTTTATCTGTTTTAAAATAGTGAAAATAGGGAACTAGCAAACAATGATTCTGTACATTTGTAGGATTTATGGTGCTATCTTGGAATTAACAATACATTTTTAAAAATATACAAAAGTGAGCTGCTTCTCTCATCCGGATTGTCCATTTTTTTAGAAGGCAAGAGAATTGTTTTAATGCAGTGAAGGTGTGCTTTTGTTGGTACTATGTGCCAGAAATATTAAAAAGGTGGGCAAGATGGCATTGCTGACCCATCATTCCCTTTTATCAGCAGTTTGGCTGAAGGTTTGGGAACTCCTGAGCAAATTTTCTCTACAGCTCTCCATAATTGCAGTTGCATTGCCCTTTCCCATACATGCTTCTACCTCCCTTGAAGTTATGTATTCATTTTCCTTTGTTTTACTACACAACCACAGAAGGAAATTGTGTGGGTTATGTGTGTGCTTTAATTCAAGCTAAGTAATGAGTGTATGTGGTTGATGAATCAGGGCATTTACCACTAAAGATCTATTTTTACGAGAAGCCTTGAGTCCTCTGTCGTTTATTATTGTTTGCTTCCTAAAGTTATCTAGTAAGCTGAGAAAGGAAATGGTGATGGGTAAAAGCTGGGGCAGAAAGCTCTGTGCTCTGATCATGTTTTGGTGCTAGTGAATTGGATAGCATTGGTAAAATGTTTTCCCTTGTGCATGCTTTCAGAAAGATGAAAAGAGTTGGAATGACATTATTTTATAATCTTCTTACTCTACTGAAATTAACACTCAATTTTTTGCTAGTGTTTTGCCACTTGATAAGATGGGCAGAAGAACTGGAATCTGCAGATAAATGCTACACCCATCCTAAATTTCTGCTCCTCTTTTGCCTTCACTCCTGTTTTTCAAACAGAATTTGGAACCGTTCCTTGCTGAATGGGATATTTTCCCTTTCTTTTACTAAATATGGCTCAGCCTCTCTTAAGGATGGATTGAGACTCTGTGAAACCCATGGAATCTGAAACAAAAGGTTGCAGTCAGAATTCCACCCATCCTACTTTTCTTCCAGATTTATATTGTTTAGTGTATATAGCCATCCATCTCAAACATATGACAGAGAAAACAAGATAAAAATATCATAGCAAAACAATAAATTATAACTATTCGAACTGAATTAAAACCATCATACAACAATCTCTCAGTGAATCTGTCCAAATCCCAGTAGTAAACTTTGGATGGATTTTTTTTTAAAAAAAATATGCTTTATACATGTACACACTTGGACATCCTTTTTATTTTAAAATAATTATTAAGTTTGCAAATATAGCTAGGGAAAAAAAGTAAGCAGAAAGAAAAAGGACTTGAGGTTGATATGGCAAATATCATGAAACAAGACTCAGCTATAGCTAGGAAATTGCCCAGTCAGATATCCCAAGCACATTTTCTTCCAGTGCTGAGTTTTTAAAAAGAAATAACGAAAAAAAAACCCTAAAGAATGAATTGCAATCCAGTTAATTCTGCAGATGCTGTAATATTTGCCTTTTCCCAGCACTGTTACATAGAAACTGGGTCCTTAGAGGCATTTGGAGAATATGGTGATGTTATAGAATACAGTAACAGAATCAATAATAGTTCCTGATATTAATCTCCATAGTTCTTAGAGGGCCTATGTGGATTTCATCTTTTTTCACATAGGACAACAAGTGACACTAGATCTGGAGATTGAGATTTTAAATCATGAGAGCGTGGATATACAGGTTTAAACACTTTATCATCTTTCTTTCTCATCAATAGATCTGTTCAGATTTTTCTGGGATGATCTTAAAATTTCTGATCATTCTTCTTTCACATCTATTCTATGCAAATCTGGCAGGGCATGGCTTCAAAGCCCTTGGAATATGTGAAAATAACTGTTCAGATATTTTTAACACCCCTTGCCAGCTGCATTTTTGCAAGTGTATGGCATTGTTGGAGCCAAAGCAAATACCAGCACAGGCTGTCTTGCCTCAAACCTCAGCTGGCTCACACAAAAGGGTGCAATTTATCAGTTCCAAAGGAAAACACCACCTGACAGAATCCAGAGTACGACTATTCATTACATATCTAAAGGCTATTGATCAATGACCTGTTGGAAAATTCAATAGGTTCAAGCTTAACTGATTTTCATGGCTGCTTGAATGCATTTTTTCTGACTTCTAAAGGCGTGTTCCATACAGTGCTTTGTCAATGGTCTGCCAAGAGAAAATAATGCCAGGCACCAGCAAACAAGCTGACACCTCTGAAATAAGGTTGAAAATTCACTGTGCTATTTGCACACAAAGGGAGTCAATATGCAGAGGGCAGGGGAGATGATTGAAGCTGCAGGATCAACCTAGTTTGCCTTCACATCAGATGTTGGAGAAGGTTTTCTTCACAATGCCAGTAGATTCTTGTGAGGAAAGTGTGTGTGTGATAGGACAAGGACTAAAAAGCATCAATCACCAATTGTTAAGGATTCAACAATGACCCCATTAGTACCATTAGCCCAATGGCCAGATTGTAATATTTTTCTGTTCTGTGCCAAGAAACAAAAACATAGGTAGGCTTTCCCCAAATTAGTGCTTTTTGGAACTGTTGACTACCCAAAGCTTCAATTGTCATGGTTTTTTTGGCAACACAGTGAGTTTCTGCCACCATTTCTTTTTTTGACTACCTACCAGACCTTGGAAACAATTTCTAGACTGCCCACCCACCAAAAAAAATGTCATGAAATCTTATTGAAACCTCTCTTGAGATTTTAATTATTCTGTTTTTCTTTTGTGAGATTAGGATGAGGAATAGATCCAGCAGAGGTTGCTGAATCCTGCATTAATTCAAGGGAAGGAAGTCCAATTTTGAGTGAGAAAAGTGCTACTACTGGAGTCATGTTGGGAGCAGGCTGAAAGTATTAAACAATAACATTACTGTTGCCCAGGGAATTCCAGGGAGTTTTCATGTCCCTGTTAAGTTGCCCACTGGAGTGGTACCCATCTATCTACTTACGATCACCCACTTTCAAACTGATGGGTTGGCAGGAGCTGGAGCGTGTGATGAGACCTCACCCCATCTTGCAGAGGAACCAGGTCTTGAACACGAGCCTGCCAATCATCAGCCCAGGGTCTTAACCACATGAGCCACCACGCTCCATTGGGAAAAGTTCTTATCTCAATTCACACTGGAAATAAGAGAGTGGTAGATTGGTAAATTATAATTGTAGGAACTTAGTTAAGCCTTGCAATCCCTATTATCCATTTAAAATGTATTTATTTATTTAATATTCCTATCCCCCAACTTGTTCCTACTCCTACTTTTCATCAAAAGTTAGACACGGAAAGAAACTCTTCCTGAATCGATAGCAGGAAAAGGATAAACCTAAAACACTGCTTTTCACAAGTTTAAGATGTTGCTGACTGGGGAATTCTGGGAGTTGAAGTCCATACATCTTAAGTTGCCAAGTTTGAAAAACATTGTCCTAAAGCAATAGAGCAGTTATTTCTAATTCATAAATAAGCCATAATGGGATTTGTTGATTTTGGCTTAATGCATTACTAAAACCCTTTTACTGTGGCTTGCAACCACATTTTTCTTATTGAGGGTGGGGGTCCATATATCATGTGCTGACACACAATCTCCTGCTTTCTTTGGAGCCTTGGTGTGAGGTGTACTTCTACCATGGGAAATAGGGAACAAGAATTGCAAAAAGAAACAGAAGTCTTTGGTTTTTATTTTCTTTTTCAGTCATGCAACACATTAACTAATTTTCTGGGAGAATAAAATTCCCCCATGCAAATAAAAGCTGATTACCAACAGACTTTTCAAATTCCTCACCAATTTTGGATACAGAAACTGGAAGACTTCTAAGAACTCCTGAAGAAGGAGGAGAAATTTTCTAACAATTTCTCAAGGGTAGAATTTCTCCTTAGAGATGGTAGTAATACTGCTAATTAAAAAAAATGTAACGGGAAGAATACCTTTGTGGTACTTTGACTCAGATTTATGTGATGCATAGAAAGTCTGGATGCTACAGACTGCTGGAGAGATTATACAACAAAAGATAACACATTCACAAATTGCTCTGGGCTGTCTCATCACTAAATAAGGCAAGAAACCACAGTCTACTCACAAGGCAAAAAGGATGTACATTCCTTTTAATACCTCCCTAAAATAACTCCCACATAATAAAAGAAAGTTGTCTCATTGCTGTGAACAGAAACTGGTTTACTGCTAATACTTTTTCAATTTTTTTTTTTTTTTTTAAAAAATAGAGTTCAGTTGTTAGCTCTGCAGCAGCCTGCACCAGCTTCTTTCTAGAACTATTTTGGATTAATACTGAGCAGTCTTATTGGGCTGCTAAATCAGAATGGAGAAGGGAAAGGGCCACATATGGCAAAGATCCATGAAATGAGCCTTTTCTGCTGTGGCACCTGTCCTGTGGAACGTCTCTCTTCCCCTCCCCTCAAAGTGTGGGGGCTCACCACACCTCTTGGGGTAAGATGTTCCAAAGTATGGGGGCAATGCAGAGAAGGGTTTCTTGCTGGATCCTGCCAGTCAAAATTCTTTAACCAACAGGATCTGCAAAGTACCATCCCTGTCAAACTGGATGGAATGGGACAATGGAATTAGATGGTTCCTCAGTTAACCAGTCCCATGCCATGAAGGACTTTAAATGAGATACTCGACATCTTGAATTGACCTGGAAGCAAACTGACACCTAATGCAGTTTTGCATAGCAATTACATGTGCAACTTGAGAGATGCCCAAAGCTACCCATACTGCATGTTGTGCACCAGTTGTAGCTTCCAGATACTCTTCAAACATAGCTTCAGGAAGAGTACATTGCAGAAGTTCATTGTGGCCTGATTTTATTTTACAATCTTTAATTTTATATTATAGATGTCTTGTTGTAATTTAGCATAACTTTTACTGGATGTTGATTGTTACGTGCACAATGCTGGGCATAAACATAAAAAGATTTGTATGTTAAATAAACATACACATAAATTACACATCTCTATATTCAGGAATCACCCACTTTTAGTACATTATCTGTATTATTAATTTATGCCAGTTTTATACCACTTAAAATGCCATGGTTTTCTTTCCAAAGCACCTTGGCAAATAAGTAAATTTCTTGAGAAATTTCTGAAAGAGATTGCAAGCATCCCTAACTAAACTATATTTCCCAGAATTCTGTAGAAAATATTGGTACTTGTTAGATCATTCTAGATTCATAATCAATATTCTCAATTGACAAAAACAGTTTACCTGTTTTCATTGCTATTAACTGGAAATTTTATGGTGGCCAAATTTCAGCTTGCTATTAATGTGTAATTGACAGGCAATGTTATTTAAGTCATCAGTGTCCTTCATGCTCACATTCCTTGGGCAAACATTGCATTTAGCAGAGTTACAAGAACTGTGGGCATTGCACAACAGAATGAGAGCAGTACACCTGCAGATGGTTGGTCCTCTATTTATGGTTGCCTGACAGCTGTAATGGATGGCAAATGGGGGGTGTTCATTTTTTCTCAGGTCTGGCGATTTTTGTCCACAGTTTAAAAATACAAGTGAAGCTTATGCACCTGGCATTAATTACAGGTTTTAAATGGCTCTGAGTCCCACACCAAGGTACTGAGGAAAAAGCCCATAATACATTCTCAGGTTTGTATGAAGGAATATTATTGCTAACCAGCCACAACTTCTGCTGAAAACCCTTACAGGAAAAGCCCATCTTATATTACAGTTTAATTTGTAACCACATCCAGTCAACCTTCTACAGTTCAGCTCTCAAGCTCCACAGCCTGCCACTGAGGACTAGGTTATTTTACCTGTTTTTTGTTTTTTGTTTTGTTTTGTGTGTGTGTGTGTGGTTTTGAACAGATGATGAAATGTTCTACTGCCCTTATAATCTTGTGGTAAACTTCAAAGACTAATGCAGAACCTTCCAGGTGTCTGTATCATGTTTTGTTCTCTTTCTAACATTGCTTCTCTCTCTCTCTTTCTCTCCCTCTCCCTCTCCCTCTCTCTCTCTCTCTCTCTCTCTCTCTCTCTCTCTCTCTCTCTCTCTCCCTCCTGCCACTTTCTATTAATATTTTTAGTAATATTCCATTCAAATTTTCTAAATTCATGCTGTGCTGACCAGAGCATAATTGCTTCTCCCTGTCTCATTTATCAAGTGAGGTAATCAAATTCAACTTTTCATTAACGGTGTCTCAAATATTTAAACAGGCCCCTCTATGTTACCTTCTTATATTTCTTATGACTATCTTATTTTTTCTCACTTTGCAAATGTTAGGAGGACTGATCATAAAGGTACTACCTGACATGAGTTTAATTTTTTCTTGTTATTAAGAACCAATATAGGTTATATGGTCAATTTTTGGAAAATATCTACTTTATCTGTTTAAGAATTGTAACACACGATTGAAGGTGCATGAGATTTTGCTATCTGAAAGTGAGACTTTATTCTCTGAAGCTATTGCAATGCAGGTTTGAAGCTCTTCCCTTTTTGTTTCCAGAGTACTGGCACCATCTCCTCCCAAGCACCATCTAGAAAGGAAAAAAATATTTTGAGTTGATCTGATGTCCTGGTGATGTCATGAATACATCCATGCAGTTACCTTGGCAACAGTACAGAAGTCATCCAAGGGGTTTTTCCACACTGTAGGATAACCTACAGCCAACCATCTCCCATCTCCAAACTAGGCTTGACCCTCCTTCTCTCCTCAGTCCAAATGAGGTCAATCATATGCTGCCACCTGCTGTGATTGTGTAAAAATGAAAGAAAAAAGAAATGCCAAGTTCTAACTGAACTTTGTATTCTTTGACATGATCAATTAGTCGCCCCTGATAATATCTATAAAATGTCATTTCCATTCCTGGAATATCCATGGTAAGTTCCCCATATTTCAGTAGAACATGTGTGTGCTGCTTATTTAGCAGGGGGAACTCCAAATTTCCCCATCAATAATACCTGTCAGTGCCAGCTAGCAGAAGGAGACACTGAATGATGTATCAGGATCTGCATCCTTTCTTCCCACGTATGCTAAATTCTATTGAACTAGCATTTCACAGTCTTGCAAATATTGTTTAATTGGTAGGCTTTATGTTGTGATATTTTTGATTACCTGTTTGTGATTCATAGAATATAATCATTTAATGACTGTTTTAGTTAGCAATAGCACTTAGAAGATATTATTGCTGTTGCAACATAGGAGTACATTATCTGTTTATATACACAGCCTTCCGGTTCAAAATCACTATGTACAATTCAACTGCAATTCTCCATCTCCTGGCATTTGTGACTGTCTATTATAATTGAACTGAATCACAGTTTAATTAATGGGAAGAGTGGCTCCCATGCTATTGGATGCTTCTTTCTTCTTTCTACTTAAAACTGCATTTTTGTGGGTTAGTCTAAATTTGTGCCAAATTACCTGCAATAATTTGTGGTTATTAAACTCTCATCTCTTGATGTGGAAAGTACATTGTTCTTTTGGATTCCATCTGCTAGCGTTTTTTTTCCTTCCACAGGATGAAATAAATCTGATGTTTAACAATAGAGTTTTGTATACACACTTGGGTGGTGGCAGATAAAGTGCAGTAGTACAATTACTTAAATCAACTGGGCATTCAGTTTTATTGCAGGTGGGTCCTTCCATAAATATAAAAGAAGCCCACATATCTATTTTTATACAGATTTTGGCATAAAACTGCTCCTTGGAAATTCATTTTTAATAGCAATCAGAATTCTTCAAACTGATTAGTCTAACATTTCAGTTCATGTATATATAAAATATCTCCCTCTTTGTAGGTGTTTGTAGGGATGGGTTCACCCCTTTTGTATTTGGGTGATGACACCATACACAAGTACATAAGGGATGTCACAATGCATATTTTGTCATTTTGACAAAAACTCAGATTGTTGTGGATGTCCATGACCCTCTAAGATGTGTTTTAATCTTACCAAGAGACTTTGACCTGCTTTGACCTATACATGTTTGCTCAAGAAAAGCCCTCCTAATTTGTCTCACTTTTTTTTCTCTAATGATTAGGAATATCTGGAAAACCTTTGAAAATGCATGATTTAGAGATATTTAAAAGGCATAGAAACTGTTTTTATTGTCAATGTTTGTGGTGATATTTATGTTCCATCTGTAGTTCCATTGTAATAAAATGAAAAGCCTCAACCCTCTAGAAAGTCTGTTAATTTAGAAATGTGTAATGTAAGGCTTAATTTTACTTGCATAAAATAATATGACTTTTTGTCAGTTGTTGTTCAAATGAAAATTGTCAATTTTCTATACGTTTGTTTATGAATTGCCTTACGATGACTGGATACCCATTCAGAGTCCCAGTGTCAGGTCCCAAAATCCTTATTATCTTCCCTGCATATATACTCTTGTGCTTTTGTTTTGGGGCCTGCCATTCTATTGGGGGGAGGGGGAATGATTGCTTTCGCTTGAGATAACTTTTGCTTTCCTCTTTTTCTACTTTTCCCCTCCCACCTCTATCTACTTCAGAAAGGAATGTGTCTCCCTTAACAGGGAGACAATTACAGAGAAATGAAACTGGAGAAGACCTTGAGATGCACGCCAACTGTGCCAGTTACCCTCACATTGTGCCATCTGTGGATTGGCTGGATTTCAAGTGGACATTATGACTCTGGTCAGAGAAGGAATATTGCTGGTTTAACTATACTGTTTAAGTGGGATTTTCCCCAGATCTTGCTTTGATTTCCCTACTGTCACTAATTCCTTATAAAAGTTTCCTTTTGAGACAATGCCTGTTTCAAGAGTTCTGCTTTCTTGGGTGGTTAGCTGAGGTGGGTCCTTATATAAGGTGAGATCTGCATAGTACTCAACCCAGAGAAGCTGCTGCCCTACAGGGGGAGTCACAACTAAATTTCATATGGAGGAGTTCCAGGCAGAGAAGTGGGCTGAAGATCTCCTTTGCTTGAAACCAGATGAAAGCCTCTCCAGGGACCTGGAAGAAGCCGGGACTTCTGATGAAGAAGATTGAGACAGATGGTCACTCGGGGTTGGAAAAAAGGACGGATGGGAAGAAAAAGCCCTGAAAGTCACCCTCACCCGAGGTGGAGGCAATTCCTAGAAGGGAGTAAAATACTGTTTCAAGTTTGGACTGATCATAAGAATCTTGAAGCCATGAAAAACCCCAGGAAGCTCTTCCCTAAACAGGCAAGATGGTCCCAACATTTCCATTGTTTTGATTTCACTATTCATTATCTCCCTGGGAGAAAGATTTTTTTAGCTGATACATTATCCAGATTACCACAATATAACAGTAAGAAACCAGAGTAGCTAAACCATATTTACATCCTCATCAATTAGCAGACCCCATAACCACCAGAGCCCAGTCGAAACCTGTGGCTCCTGTCAAAGACTCTGTTGCAAGACTTTAGAACTGCATTAGAGACTGATCAGTGGTTTTGAAACCACAATAACCTATGTGTGTTAAAAGATGGATTAGCATGGATTGTAGAAAAACTTTATGTCCCAGCAGCTTTAAGGCTTAAAGTAATGCAAGCAGGGCATGACTCAAAAACTGCTGGACATTTTGGATTTGTAAAGACCTTACATCTCATTAAAAAGCAATTCTGGTGGGCTGCATTAAAAAATGACATAGAAAGCTATGTAGCCAGCTGCCCCATATTCTCAGCAGCTAAACAGTGGCAAGGAAATCCCCAGGACTGCTTCAACTGGTAGCCAGTCCGTTAGCACCCTGGAGAGTGAACTTTATTATGGAATTACCTGAGAGTGCTGGAAATACTGTAATTTGGGTCATAACAGATTTGTTCTCTAGACAATTTCATTCCATGCCCCAAGATCCTCACTACAAAAACTTTAGCTAAATTCTTTGTGCAAAACGTATATCACTTTTGTGGGGCTGCATAATGTATAATTTCACAGAGGGGTTCAATTCACTTCTAGGTTCTGGAAAGCTTTTCTGGACTTGATGGGTTCTAGTCAAAGGTTATCATCTTCATATCATCCTCAAACGAATGGGGCAACAGAGAGACTGAACTTAGTCCTAGAACAAAACCTGATATGTTTCATTAATTATCAACAGGACAATTGGTCTGACCTATTACAATTTGCTGAGGTAGCTTATAATAATGCTGTGCACTCCAGTTCAGTTTTCACTCTATTTCAAGTAGCTAATGGTCAAACATTTGTGGCCATGCCCGAAATCCCTACCAAGGAACCTGAAATCCTTTTCTTGCAAGAATGGATTAAACAATTACAAAATACCTGTCAGTAGTCAGGAAAGCTCTGGATGAAGCCAGGGAAGCTTATAAGACTCAAGCCAATAAATGGAGGGTGGAGCAAAACCATATAAAGTTGGAGACTAAGTATATCTCTCCACAAAGTATTTGCAGTCTTTAAAACCTTCTAAGAAATTAGGCCCTAAATTTGTAGGACCTTTCCCTATCAAATGCATCATCAATCCTGTGATGTTTGAACTGGACTTGCCAAAGAACTTATGGAAAATCCACCCTGTTTTCCACTGCAGTTTGCTCAAACCAGAGGTCACTTCTAACCTTAGGCCTCCTGCACCTCAGACATCCACACTATCATAGTTGAGGGTGAACAACACTTTGAGATTAAGGATATTTTGGACTCTCGAATACACCATGAGGTAATACAATACTTAATAGCTTCGAAGAATTTCCCTTCTGCCCAGAATGAATGGGTGTACAAAAAACATGTTAGAACCCCTAAACTTCTAAGACACTTCATTCTCAATATCCTGATAAACCTAATTGATATGTCTGTATTGTTTGTTCCCCTTCCCTTTTTGTCTTTTAGTTGGATTTCCCATTCTTCTAGGGGGGCTGTATGTATTGTCTTCCTTGCATATATACTCTTGTGCTTTTGATTTGGAGCCTGCCATTCTATGGGGGGAGGGGGAATAATTGCTTTCACTTGGGATAACTTTCACTTTCTACTTTTTCTATTTTTCCCTCCCACCTCTATGCACTTCAGAAAGGAATGTGTCTCCCTTATCAGGGAGACAGTTACAGAGAAACAAAACTGGAGAAGATCTTGAGATGCACGCCAACTGTGCCAGTTACCCACACATCGTGCCACCTGTGGATTGGCTGGATTTCAAATGGACATTATGACTCTGGTGGGAGAAGGAATATTTCTGGTTTAACTATACCATTTAAGCAGGATTTTCTTCAGATCTCGCTTTGACTTCCCTATTGTTACTAACTCCTAAGAAAAGTTTCTTTTTGAGACAATGCCTATTTCAAGAGTTCTGCTTTCTTAGGTGCAGCCCAGTGAAGGCTGCAGATTTGCAATTAATTGTTTTTCTGGAAGGAAGGGGCTTCTTTCCAAAATCAACACTATTATATTTCTAACACCGTGAAATACTCTATGTAAGATACAACTGTTATTTTGGTATATGTTTCTGAAGGACAAATTGGAAAGGCTGAGATAAAAGCTAATATATCTCTGATCTGAAATTAGGCTATATGTCAACATTAACACAGGAAATTACCTTCTACTGAATTAGAAGAATGCTTCCACTCATCCAAGGTTTACTAATACTGATTATAGCTTTTTGTGATTTTTTTCCCCTAACCCTACCTGGAGATGCTGCAGAATGAACCTGCTATCTACATTTTCTAAATAAGCAAACAACCAAACAAACCTGAGATCTTTTGCACACATTTGTGCTTCATTTTTTCCCAGATAGAATCATATGTAGCAGTTATGCTTATGCAAATCCT
Organism: Crotalus tigris; assembly: GCF_016545835.1. Taxonomy (NCBI): domain Eukaryota; kingdom Metazoa; phylum Chordata; class Lepidosauria; order Squamata; family Viperidae; genus Crotalus; species Crotalus tigris. The sequence continues at coordinate 294,877 of NW_024097285.1, forward strand.
GAAAGCTTTTGTAAGATTTCTTATTATTCAGAAATAGAGTACTTTTACTGGTCCTTATCCTGGAATTTCATATGCAAGAATGCACCTTGACTGCAAGCAGATCCATTCTGGTTTATTTGTAAACATATGCTTCCCATTTTAATAGAACAGTTATACTTTCACATTTATTTGTATTTATCCATCTCAGGGATGGATAATGTATGTGATTCAAAGTGTATCTTCATGATGATATGACAACAGTACAGAGTGTAATGAAACAATGCCAACAAGTACTTCAGCGTCAGTCTTCACACAAAAAAAAACTATAGCCCAACCTACCAAAAATATAACTGTAAAAGAAAGATTAGAAATAAAAATTAAAATAAGCAAAAAAAAAAAAACAAACAGCTGTCTGATCTTGATGAATATAAATCACCAGGACTTGATGGATAATATCCCAGAGTTCTGAAAGAGCTGGCTAATGTCATCTCAGAAATATGTACCATATTTTTCAAAAATCCTGAAGCACCGGGGAACTACCAGAGGAAAAGAGCTGATGTGGTTCCCATCTTTAAAAAAGGAAAAAAAATCAGACCCAAAAAACTACAGACCAATCAGCCTAACATCAATACCTGGGAACATACTGGAAAAGATAATCAAAAAACAGATTTACAAACATCTAGAAACAAAGGTATAACTAAAAGCCAGCACAGGCTTGTTAAAAACATATCATGCCAAACCAATCTTATTGCATTCATTGACAAAGTGATTAAATTAGTAGATAGTGAAATTCTGTGGACATAGTATGCTTAAACTTCGGTAAGACATTTGACAAAGTAGACCACAACATACTTCTTGGCAAGCTAGAAAAAAGTGGGATAGATAGATGGATTTGTAACTGGCTGACAAACCGTACTCAATGAATAGTTCTTAATGGTATTACATTTACATGGAGGGAAGTAAGCAGTAGGGTACCATAAGGTTCCATCTTGGACCCAGTACTCTTCAATATCTTCATAAATGACTTAGATGAGGGAATAGAAGGTGAACTTATCAAATCTGCAGATGATACTAAGCTGGCAGGAATAGCCAACACCCTAGATGATAGGCTGAAGATCCAGATGGATCTCAATACACTTGAACAATGGGCCCTATCTAACAGAATGAAATTCCATTAGAGAAAAGAATAGTCTTTGAGAGGGATCTTGGAGTCCTAGTGGACTATCAAATATGAGCCAGCAGTGTACAGCAGCAGACAAAAAAGCCAATGCAATCCTAAATTGCATTAACAGAGGGATTGAATCAAGATCATCTCAGGTAATAGTACCACTCTATAAAGCCTTTGTAAGGCCACACCTAGAATACTGCATTCAGTTTTGGTCACCATACTATAAAAAAGATGTTGAGACTCTAGAAAGAGTGCAGAGAAGAACAACAAAGATGATCAGGGGCCTGGAGGCTAAAACATATGAAGAACGGTTATAAGAACCGGGCATGGCTAGTCTAGTGAAGGGAAGGACAGGGAAGATATGATAGCAGTGTTCCAATACTTGAGGAGCTGTCACAGAGAAGAGGGGAACAACCTATCTTCCAAAGCAATTGAAGGCCAGACAAGAACAATGGATGGAAACTGATAAAGGAGAGAAATAGAAATAAGGAGAAATTTTCTGACAGTGAGAACAATCAACCAGTGGAACATCTTACCTTCAGAAATTGAGAGTGCTTCATCACTGGAGGCTTTCAAGAAGAGACTGGACAACCACTTGTCAGAAATGGTAAAGGGTCTCCTGCTTGATCAGGGGGTTGGACTAAATGGCCTACAAGGTCCCTTCCAACTCTGTTATTCCAACTCTAAGTAACACATGTGAATTATTTAAGGCACAGATTGTCAACATGTACTAAAATGTAGTACTCTCCAGATGGTGGGAAGTGCAATTCCCAGGGTTCTCATACAAATGATGAGTATCATAGTCCCAACACATTTGGAAAACACCACTGTGAAGAGGGCTGAGATAAGTCAACTTACAATGCAGCAAATTAATTAAGCATTGGTGGAATGACAGACCATGTCAGGTCTTGGCAGCTAGTGTCAGTGAAATGGAAGATATGTTTAGAGTTGGTCTGAATTGTACTTTGAATTCCTTCACACAATGGAAAGCATATGTAAATATAGTCATGCCAGCTCTTGATGAATGGAATTGTACAATCCAGTATGTCTGAAGTTTGCTGTACTCTGTCCCCATTAAAGTAGTGTCCTTTTAAAGACCATTTATTAGAAATGTAAGTTTTCCTGTAGGGGTTCAAAGTAGTGCACACCATTCTTCACGAAGTTTATTCTGACAACAACCACCCTATGAGGTAGGTTTGGCTGAGGCAACAACTGGCTCAAAATTTCCCAATACACTTTTTTGGATGTGTATCAGTGGTGGGAATTAAAGATGGTGCAATTTTGTTTACTAATATTATATGTCTAAATAGTTCTATTCTTCTATATTCAATTTATTTGTAGAAATGTTCCAACTTTTATTTGCAGATTCTTTCCAGTGGAGAAATTGGAACAAGATTCACTTGTAGAGGTTTGTATCTTCTGATGTCAATCACAACAGAATCTGTTTCGGGATATACTGCCCACAATTCATCACTTGACAAAAATAACTTGCAAAACATTCTTATGTTAAATCCTTTTTTGAAAATTTCCCATAGGAAGTATCTATTTAACCAGAGTGAATACCATTTCTATATACTTGTCAATCCTTTGGGCAAACAACCTTTACTGTCAGCAAATTAAGATGTAAACCAAGAAGCCAATCAGGATCTCTGTATGTACTCCCTTTTCACAAACAATATATGGTCCTTAATTTCCTACCAGGAAATTATAGCCTCTGCTGAGATTTCAAGATCTGATTAGTTTCAGAGACTTAGTTTTTTGTTGTTGTTTTTTTTAAAAGGCCTGTAATTCAAAATAAAGATATAAACATTACAAGCATCCCTTCTGCCCTGATTCCAATCAAACCTGCTTAGTAGAGTCCCTTGGGGAAAAATGAATGGGACCCTCAAGATTCTAACTGATAAGCTATGAATAACATTCTCATAAAGCTCAAGATTGCCCAGATAGACACATTGGAAATAATTACAGTGATTAAATAGAGTTGCAAGCAGCGATAGCTCCAGGCAACATGAATGAAGCCTACAAAGAAAACAACTTTGGCCTATGTTTGTGATTTATGCTGTTGCACAAGCTTCTGCAAGCAAGGCACCACTTCTTGGCAAATTGCCACCCCTGATTTGCTATAGTTGAGTAAGTGCATTGGCTTTAAAAGAGAGCCGAATTCTAGAGCAAACATTTCCTCATTAAATTTTCTTTCTTTTTTTAAAAAAAAATTATTTGGCTTCTAAGTGCTTCTGTTGCTATTGTGCTCTATACACTTTTTATGTGTTGGAAGTAAAAAATGAAATTCTTTTGAAAGAAAAAAATAACACTGGCTCCCCCCCCCCCGTGTGAACTAATGCTTTCTGCATTTTTGTTAGAAAAGAACCTAGAAGAAGAAAATGGGAGGCTGAAAAAAATGTATTTTATTAGCAGAGCAGGAAACATAGTGCATTTGGAGCCCATATTCTGGTTATAAGTTCCCACACTTCTCTAAATATTATTGAAACAAAATGCTGCATCTGATAGTTTAATAGTTTATTTATTTAAATATAAAGCTGCCCTTTTTATATCTGGACACCTAATTAGAAATTAATAAAAGAGCATAATACATAAATATATTAAAACCATAAACATTAAAAATCTAGCACCAAAGTTAAATTTTCAACATACAGTCCCTCATAAAAATCTCTCTCACCACCTTGTTATTATTTGTAAAAAATAATAAAGGTGGGAAACAAATAAATAAATGTGCACAGTCCTTTCCTCCATAATAATAATAATAATAATAATAATAATAATAATAATAATAATAATAATAATAATACAACTGGAGCACCACTTGAACACCATTGGCATTGACAAATTCGCTATTAGTCAATTGCAAAAGGCAGCCGTATTAGGAACTGCTTCCATCCTGCGACGATATCTGTAATACCATCAAACATCCACATCTGCCTATCCCAGGTCCTGGGTAAGGACTCGATAGGTAGACAAAATGCCAAATCCAGTCTGAACATCTGGCTGACTGCGATGATCGATAATAGTAATAATAATAATAATAATAATAATAATAATAATAATAATGATGATGATGATGATGATGATGATGATGATGATGATGATGATGATGATGATGATGATGATGTAGTAGTAGTAGTAAAGTTGGAAGGGACCTTAGAGGTCATCTAGTCCAACCCCCTGCTCAGGCAGGAAACCCTATACCATTTCGGACAAATGGCTGTCCAGTTTCTTCTTAAAAACTTCCAGTGTTGGAGCATTCACTGCTTCTGGAGGCAGGTTGTTCTACTGGTTAATTGTTCTGTCAGGAAGTTTCCCCTTAGTTCTAGGTTGCTTCTCTCCTTGATTAGTTTCCACCCGTTGCTTCTTGTCCTGCCTTCAGGTGCTTTGGAAAATAGCTTGACTCTCTTTTCTTTGTGGCAGCCCCTGAGATATTGGAATACTGCTATCATGTCCCCCCTCATCCTTCTCTTCATTAAACTAGACATACCCAATTCCAACAACTGTTCCTTATATGTTTTAGCCTCCAGTCCCCTAATCATCTTTGTACATCTTCTCGGTACTCTTTCTAGAGTCTCAACAGGTTTTTTATATCATGGTGACCAAAACTGGATGCAATATTCCAAGTGTGGCCTTACCAAAGTTGTATTAACACTTCACACGATCTTGATTCTATCCCTCTGTTAATGCAGCCTAGCACTGTGTTGGCCTTTTTGCAGCTGCAGCACACTGCAGGCTCATATTTAGGTGATTGTCCACTAGGATTCTGAGGTCCCTCTCACAATTACTACTATTGAGCAAGGTACCCCCTATACTATACCTGTGCATTTGGTTTTTCTTGCCTAAATGTAGAACCTTGCTTTTTTCACCATTGAATTTCATTTTGTTAGATAGTGCCAAGTGTTCAAGTCTGTCCAGATCCTTCTATATCTTAAGCCTGTCTTCTGGAGTGTTGGCTATTCCTGCCAGCTTGGTGTCGTCTGCAAATTTGATGAGTTCCCCATCTATCCCCTCATCTAAATCATTGATGAAGATGTTGAAGAGCACTAGGCCCAGAACAGAGCCCTGGGGCACCCCACTACACACTTCCCTCCGTGTAGATGTGGTTCCATTGAGGACCACTCGCTGAGTACGGCCGGTCAGCCAGCTACGGATCCATCTGGTGGTGATGCTGTCTACCCCATTTTTCTATCTTGTTGAGTAGTAGGTTGTGATCTACTTTATCAAATGCATTACTGAAGTCCAAGTAAATTATGCCCACAGCATTCCTCTGATCCACTAATTTTGTCACTTGGTCAAAGAATGCAATAAGATTTGTCTGGCATGATCTATTTTTGAAAAACCCATGTTGGCTTTTAGTAATGACTTTGTTTGTCCCTAGGTGTTCGCTGATTCGTTGTTTGATTATCTTTTCTAGGATCTTCCCAGATATTGAGGTGAGGCTGATAGGTCTGTAATTTCCTGGATCCTTTTTTGAAGATGGGGACTACATCAGCTCTTTTCCAGTCCTCTGGTAGTTCCCCTGTGCTCCAGGATCTTTGAAAAATATAGTTCATTGGTTCTGAGATCACATCTGCCAGTTCCTTGAGAACCTTGGGGTGTAATCCATCTGGTCCTGGCGATTTGAACTTGTCTAGGCTGGACAGGTGCTCACTTACCATTTTCTTGCCTATCTTAACTTGTGTTTCTCTTCTGTTTTTTATGGCACTATTTTTGATAGATTGGTCTGTTTTTTCATCTGTGTAAAGACAGATGAAAAAAATGACTTAGTTCTGTTTTCTTCCTGTTGCTTGTCACCTTCTTGCCACTTCCACCCACTAATGCACCAATCATTTCCTTCACTTTTTTCTTGTTTTTTACATGTTGAAAGAAGCTTTTTTTGTTATTTTTGACTTTGGTCGCAAGCCTTAGTTCATTTTGAGCCTTGGCTTTCCTCATTTCATCTTTGCAGGCTCGGGCTATTTGCTAATATTCTGACTTAGTTATGTGCCCCTCTTTCCACTTTCTATACTTGTCCTTTTTATCATTCAATTTGTCAGAGAGTTCTTTATGCAACCATGCTGGCTTCTTTTGAGAGCTGTTTTTCCCCCTCTTTGTTGGTATTGTGCTAGACTGGTCTTTTATTATCTCATTTTTCAAAATTTCCCAAGCTTCTTGAGTTGTTTTCCCCTTGAGGATTCTCATCCATGGAATCCTTCCCAAGCCCTCTCTAAGTTTATTGAAATTAGCTCTCTTGAAGTCCAAGACTCTAGTTTAACTGTGTTCTATTGCTTGTGCTTCCATGATGTTGAATTCTAATACTGCATGATCACTTCCTCCCAGGGTTCCTATGGCTTCAACACCTCCTATCATTTCATCTCTGTTAGTGAGAATTAGATCCAAAATGGCTAATCCCCTAATTCCCTTCTCTACTTTTTGGGAGACAAAGTTGTCTGCTAGGTTTGCCAGGAACCTGTTTGATCTTCCACTTGGTGCAGAGTTTGTCTCCCAGTTGATGTCAGGGTAGTTAAAGTCCCCCATTACTATTGTGATGTGCTTCCTACATACCTTAGTTAGCTGACTAGCAAAAAGTTCATCTATTTCCTTGTTTGATTGGGTGGCCTGTAGTATACACCTATGGCAATGTCATTCCCCCTCCCCTTTTATATTGACCCAAATGCATTCAAGACAGTTTTCATCATTGTTGTGCTCTATTTCTGTAGAGATGTAGTTATTTCTTATAGAGAGAGCAACTCTACCTCCTCTTTTATTTGGTCTGTTTCTTTTAAATAATTTAAATCCCTCTAGCTGTGTGTTCCATGTGTGGGTTTCATCCCACCATGTTTCCATAATGGCAACAATATCGTATCTGCCCTCATTAACCTGAATTTCTAGTTCACCCTGTTTGCTGTTCATACTCTGTGCATTGGTGTATAGACATTTGAGTCCTTTATGACTGGCCCTGTGTTTACTTTCTACATAACCTGTGTGGTGGCTGAGTTCCCCTATTGTCTTACCACCTATTTGATTAGTGCACTTTGTGTGGCACTTGCTATTAGAGGCTTGATTTTGCTTGACAGCAAGGTTGGTATTCTTGTCCACACACACATCTATGTTACATGCACTGATAGCCCTATAATTTTTAGATTGCCAGGGACAGGGTTGTTCTGTATCAATTAACTCACTGTTCCCGCTGTTTAGTTTAAATTTTCCTCCAGAAAATCTGTGAATTTATAGCCAAGTAACTCAGTCCCTTTCTTTGATGGATGCAAACCATCTCTTTTGTACATAAAGAAGAGTGAGCTGAGGGATCTTCTACCTAAATCTCTTCTGTGTCCCCTCATATTTATAGTTGTAGAGTTAAAGTCCACAACTCTTAAAATTGTCAGGGCTGAGACCTCTGACTTAGATAAATGGTTATCTAATGGCCAAGTAAATAATTTAAATAAATGTGGCTTATTGGGTTTCTCCTTATTTACAGCATTTTTTTTTTTTGTCCATCTAGCAGTTTGAAAGCATGCAATGCCAGTAGAATAATAGGTACCACTTCAGTGGGAAGGTAATAGCATTCCATGTACCTTTGGCATATAGCCATGCTGGCCACATGACCATGGAAAATGTTTTCAGACAATACTGGCTCCCTCAGCTAAGAAACGGAGCAGAGCACTGTGTCCCATGGTCGGACACAACTAGACAGGGAAACCTTTACCTCTTCTGTAAACAGGAAAGTGGGGAAGCTCACATTTCATATTTTGATCTCTATTCAAATCTCTTATTCTATGTTATATCCCTATCTATCTGTCATGGATCCACCTACAGACACCTCTCCAGATGTGAGTTCAGAGGAGGAGGGTGAGTTTGAGTCTGCAGAGGAAAGCGTGGAGCTGATATTGGTCAGGATCGGGGCTCAGAGAGTGCTAGCCTGATGGAACAGCCTCAGCTGAGTTAATCGGATGAGCAACAGGCTGAGACTGGCCAGGTGGCTCCAGGAGGCTCCAGGTGAGGACCAAGAGCAGCTACCATGTGTTAGCAATGAGGAGGAGGTGGACTCCACACCTCCATCTGATCCAAGGACACATAGAGCAGAGAGGAGATAGGCACAATGTCGGTCAGCTAGACTAGTCATGAGGAGGCAACCTCACCTCTCATGAAGGGCTGCACCGGCATTGCCTTCTTAATCCCACCCTGAGGACTTGAGTGTTGTTTGAACAAGGTACCCAGTTGCATGCCTTGTGTGCTTATGCCATGTATCCTGACCTGTTTGAATTAGGGATTGCTTTCCTGGACTTTGTATATGCCTATTGGACTCAGTTATCCAGTGACTCTTGCCATGCTGAGCTCGGATCTGGATCTACACAACAGGGATGCTTTCTGAGACCTGTTTGGGGGGGCTTGAATAAACATCTGTAGAAGTGTTGCTCTCTCTCTCTCTCTCTCTCTCTCTCTCTCTCTCTCTCTCTCTCTCTCTGTGTGTGTGTGTGTGTGTGTGTGTGTGTGTGTGTAGCGGGGCAGCACACTATCTAAAGTTCATATGAATTTATAGATTGAAGGTCAAACTTATGCTAAACAAATCTAGGGCATAGCCCAAAAAAAATTTGGGATAGAAGGACCATTATAAGAAAGTTTGCTAAAAAAGAAAGTGATACCCTCACACTGAATTGGCTTTGTTGGCTTTTTTTTTTTTTTTTAATTGAAAATTTTTAAAATTTTACAAAAAAAATTTTTCCCTTCCCCAGACCCTCCCAATCCACCCCAGCCCTCCCCCAACCTTCCCAGAGCTGAATACAGGCTTAATTAAAATGTAAAAGAAAAAGTTTTAAACACAAATAAATCATATACAAATTTGATTACAATGATTAAACAAATTATAAAATACTTTAACACCCATATTTAGAAAACAAAAAGAGAAAAAGAAAAGAAACAAGAAAAAGGAGAAAAAAAAGAAAAAAAATCTTAAACTTTAAATATAAATTATTCAGAAACTAAATAATATTTTTATATCATATTTATATTGTATAAAATTTATCCATCTTTTCCATACCAAGAGGTACTTCTCTTGCGATTGATCTTTCAAGAAAGCCGAAATCTTTGCCATTTCCGCTAAGTAGGAAACTTTAAGAAACCAAGTCATAAGCAAACCGGTCATAAGCACGCGGCGCACATGAACGGCATGGCACGCATGTGCGGCGCTGCCCCCTGCGTGGCATGCATGTGTGGCGCGGTGCGCATGCACGATGCCGCCCCCTGCGCTGGCTGAGGCATAGCCGGCAAGGGGCGGCGGCAGGCAGGCCCGGACGCTCCTGGGCGGCTGTGGCAGCGGCGGCGCAGGGCGACCACCGGCTGGGCCACCAGCTGGCCCAGCCCAAGGCAGGTAAGGCACCTGCCGGGCCCCACGCGCACCAGCAACCCTCCCTGCACCCACTGACCTCCCACCTCCCACCCCCAGCCGTCTTTTACTTACTTTTTAGTTGCTCAACAGGGAGGGAAGCTCTGCAGACTGTTCCCCTTGCAGCACTGTTTGCAGACTGGGCTTTTGGAGGGCTCAGCAGGGCAAAGACAGCCCTGGACAATTCCTATTGGCTTTTGAAAGCCAATAGAATTAGACTCTGTTCAAGAGAGTCTAATCTATTGGCTTTCGAAAGCCAATAGAATAAGAGGGAGTAGCACAGCTAAGGAAAAGGGGAAAAAAATGGCGGGAAAAATGGCAGATCGCGTTGTTTGGTGACCCCCGTGAAATGGTCGCTCGACCCCAAATGGGGTCGCGACCCACAGGTTGAGAACCGCTGGAATAGACTCTCTTGAATAGAGTCTAATTCTATTGGCTTTCAAAAGCCAATAGGAATTGTCCAGGCTGTTTCTGCCCTTCTGAGCCCACCAAAAGTCCCATTCTGCAAATGGTGCTGCACCAGTCAAGTAGTCCTCGACTTATGACCGGTCGAGTAGTCCTCGACTTACGACCGGTTGGGGATCGCAGCATTAAAAAGGTTGAGAACCACTGTGTTATAGTCACAATTTTTGATCTAATGGTTAATCTTGATGCACTTCATGTAGACTTTATGACAACCTGAGATTTTTTTTTTCTTAAAAGGGGAATAATGATGATTTCCTCCTCAAAAAGTATATTAAACATATTTCTTTTTATATATTTATCAAAAATATAAACTCTCATAGTTTCAAAGTGCTATAGATTTTTCAACACAGTTCTGAAATTAAATTTTCTTTTAGTCAGATGGATAAATTATTGTCAAAGTTTAATTTAAGCTCCATAAGTGAAAGACAGATAAAGTATACATTCAGTTATGACAGGGAGAAATGATTACCACATAATTATGCTTGAAAAGAAAAAAAAAGGCTGTTTACTTTTTAAATAGTTTTCTCTTTGACATTGAGTTTCAAAAGAACTGGTATTTCTCACTTGATAAGAACTGGCAATGTTAAAAAAGATACATGAATATTATCCTGCTGTTTTCTTTTAAAGTTTGCTGTGATTTGATTCTTCTCTATAATACAGCAAAGAAAGGATGCCAGCCTGTAAAATAGTTCTGCTAAGAAAAAGGTTATTTTAGTGGACTTCTTCTCCTCTTCTCAGCAGGTCATTATAGAAGCTCTGAAACTTTAAGAATTGATGTCTGAATTCGTGTTTTTCTTTCTCCTCCACGGTGTTCTTTTTCCTTTCATTTTCTTTAAATGATCTGTAAGTTGTTGTAGCAGCTTTATCATTGCAAAACAGAATGAAGAAAATACTCCCAACCAGTGAGTTATGTACTTTGACACATACATCTACCAACTTGTGATTTGCAATAATGGAAAGTGGTCCACAAATATATTAAACAAGTAAATTAATTAAAATAAAATATACTATAATGACATTCTCATTAACAAGGTTAATAGGATGTCAGCCATAAATCTGTGCTTCTTCTAACATCCCACAGTTTGATACTCTTACACAGAGTTTCTTTTTATATCATAAGTCCTTCTGGGAATGAGAGAAAAGCAACATAGGAAGACAGAAAGAAATAGTGTTATTCTCTCTTATTTCTGCCCTTCAAATTTTCAGCTTTCTATAGTTAAAAAATAAAAATCAGTGCATCTAGCATGTATTACATCTCAACTGATAAATAGTTCAAACCCAGTAACATTTATATATTTAAAAACAGCAATCCTATACACAGTTATTTTGGATTAACTCCCTTTAATCTCAGTGAAACTGACTACACTATAATGTGATATTATATATCAGCACATCCTTTTCTTTGACCTATGTTTCACCCATCTTGAGATCTTGGGAACAACTAGCAAAAAATATAAAATAATCCTATATTTTATAATAATTTTTTTAGTATCATGTGGGAGATACATTGAGCTGATCTGTAATTTATTTAAAGAGGTTTCTGTTGATTAGCTTTTCTGCTATAATATTTGTATTCATTACAAGTCTCACCAAAATGAAAGGTATTTTAACCCTCCTGGCCCAGGGCAAGCAGGTGTTTGGCTCTGAGGAACTTGTATTTTGATTGTTTGCAGCAGGGTGCTGGTGAAGAGTCAGGAGTGTCCCCTAGAGCAAAAACTAACAAACAGCATTTAGAAAGCAGAAGAGATTCTTAAAGTCAACCAAACTAGGTGTCCACCCTCAGGATCTAATTTATGACAACAGAGACATGGTAGAGCAAGCCAGATTCAGGAATGGCTTAGTGAAGATTCAGCCAGGCTTGGCCTCAGGCATCATTACCTTTACGTATTTATTTATTTTGATAGAATTGATTAGGTAGAAAATTGCAGGTCGGGGAAGACAATCTTGACTGAAAATCAACAGGTAGACAAATGTGATGAATAAAGGACCTTTTGACCAAATTTCATTGCATTGAAACTATAGAGAAGGCAAGGGAAAAGAATTTTCCCTCCCCCATCCCATTTGTATGCATATTTCCTTTACTAGAAATACAGATTAATCACACAATAGGCAGGATTGTGTCTGCACTCTTATTTATGTTATGGCTTGTAAGTGCACATGCTAGGTGGGTCATTCATAGCCACATAACATTTTAATGCATGTTTCCAATGGATCAGATTTCTGCTCTGAAATTAATGTAGAAGTCTGATTTATGCCTGAGATGCCTATCAGAATATGCCTTCAGTATATGAACATCAGAATAGCAATGCTGGATTAGTCAAAATGCCAATCTATTCAGGTATTGTATGTTACACTGTGGCTACCCAGAGACATCTAAGGAATTCCAAAGGAGGATAGGCAGGCAACAGCCCTCATCCACTGTTACTCCCTACCAATTGGTATTTTAGGAATGTGGCTTTTAATTCTGGATACTATCTAGTGGACATTGAAGAACCCTGTTCTTCGTGATTTTTTTCTGGTTTCACTTTAAAACTGTCAAAATTGATATTACTTTGGACATGTTTTCATTGAACTTTCTTTGCCCTCCCTTTCCCTTGGTTTGTAGAAACCCCAGATTTTATTCACAGTCCCTTTTCACCTCTAACTCCCATCATTCCCTGAATTTCTACTGAAGTAACATGTATGTGGTTATCCCAGCTTTTAATTCTCTAAATACTCGGCAAAGTTAATGAATATGACTTGTTTCACTGAAGTTTCCTATTTCTGTGGCAACAATTTGGCTTGAAGCAGCCATCTGACACATAAAACAAGAGAAATGTAGCCTTTGACCTCAGAGATTCAAGACTAAAATTCTCTAATTTCACATTATGTATGAACCTTCATTCAACTTTGATTATCATTGCCCTGGAGAAGGAAGTGATGCATTTACAAGACTTGGCAATGCAGTCATATTGTGAAGTTGCCCTAAATTGCCTTTTTTGTTTCCTTTAAACCTACTATTCAAATGTCATATGATCCTTTAGGGAACAATTTTCACATAAAAGGCTTGAAGAAATTTACCTCTTGAAAAAGGTCAGTGAAAATCAGGTGCTTAACTCCAATTTGTGTCTTCTGACACCTTTGTTCATAAGCTAATAAAATGTCTATATACAATGAAAGCTGCAGTAATTTAATTATTAGAAAAAATGTTTCACTTGCACCTTACATTGTCAAGGAGAATAGAGAACCATTAATTTTCTGACCTACCAGGACTAATCCCACACAGATCCCAGTGGTATTTCGGTAGCTTTCATTCTAAACAATCATTTCTTTATGAAGTCTCAGTTTCTATTCTGATATTAACTCAGCCCAGCCTTATCTAGTTTTGTTAAACAACTGAATAATAACTAAACCTTTGTAAATCAGTTTGCTGAACTGCATTTAATTTATTTGATTTATATTTGTATTGCAACTTTGGATAGTTCATTGGACTCATGGGTGGTCTACAATCAAGTACAGTCTGATTAAGATTTGTGTCAGGTCCACCATCATACTCTGATGTCCTGCCATTGTGCTAAGAAGAAAGGGGAATGGCATGCTTGGGATTTTTCCACTTCTGCTGTTCTCTTGGAAATTAGGGAGAGGGATTGTCTTTGGAGATGAAATGAACTCCTTCCCAACTGGTTTTCACCAGGTTCCAAGGCCGCCACATCCTGAGTGTGAACTGTTATCTGCCTAGCACCTCAGCGTTGTCAAAATATCTTCTCGGCATCACATTGGCTGCCAATGGACTGGTCATGTGGGTTGTGATTGAGAATCCAAAAGAATTGCTTTACGCTTCGCATAGGACCCTCAAATTCCACCTGACTTTACTGCATCCAGTTTCTCTCAGTAAAAATTCTTTTGATTCAACTCAATGGATTCAAGAGTCTAACTTTCCTGAGGGCCCGACTGGGAAAGGTCTGACATTTTGCTAGACAGTATTCAGTGTTGTCATAAGGCCTAACTAAAACATTTGTATGAAAAAAGAGTCTTCTTTTGGGGGTGGTATCTAAATGTCTAGTAATTAGAAGCATACGTGGTTTTATAGGTAGTTCTTGACTTACAACTATTCGTTTAGCAATTAAAAAAGTGACTTAGAATTAGCCCTCACACTTACAACTCTTGCAGCATCCCTACAGTCATGTAATCAAAATTCAAGTGCTCAGCTCCCGGCATATATAGATGACAGTTGCACCATCCCAGGGTCATATGATTGCCATTTATAACCTTCCCAGGGGTTTCTGACAAGCAAAGTCAATGGGGAAAGCTGGAGTCACCTAACAATCACATGATTCACTTAACAACTGAAATGATTTGCTTAAAATTTGGCAAAAAGTTCGCAAAATTGAGTATGACTCTCTTAACAACAGCCCTACCTAGCAACAGAAATTCTAGTCCCAATTGGGGTCAAGTAAGTTGAGAATAGCAGGCAGACATAGGTTCCAGCTCAATAAAGTAGACACTGCCCATTTGAGCAGTGGGCAACACAATGGGCAACACACAATGTCAAGAGACCTAATTTGTGTTTCGTATTCCAGGTCGGCTATATTCTCTACTTCTCTGAAAAGGCATTTAAAAACAATCCAGTGCAATTGCATCTTCTCACAATTGATCCCTCTTAATTGTATCTCCTTTTTTTTCCCCTCTCCAGAGGTAATGCAGCTTGTAAATTCTTCACGACATAAAGTCTTGATTTCATATCTCATTTTATTTATGCTGCCTGGTAATTTTCCACATACAGTTTTGGCAAGCCAGGAGGGTTAGGAGATTGTGGCACGTAAAAGACAATGTTGTAATATGAAATAATGTTTGTTATGATTCCAGCCACTCATTTCCATCTCCTTCTACTCTAAGATGCATACTCTCCGAGCATTGTAATGGGTAGTTGACATTTTACTACTTTTGAACATGCTCTTTATGGCTACATAAGCAGCAGTACTTACAACCTAAGTATCAAAAATGACATCATTTTCATCACTGCCACTCTCTTGAATTTCAGATCACAATACGTAAGTCCTAATGGCTGTAGTCCTATAAGGCTAGAAAGGACTTGATTTTCCAGGTTCTTGGATCTCAACAAACTGCTTCACAAACTGATTTAATTTTTCCTCTCTGCAATGAGTACATTTGTATGGATACAGAGGTTTGTATCATGCCCAGAAGCATACACATAGAAGCGAGGTACACAGGCCATTGAATCTTACCTTCCTGATCAGTCCAGAAATTCAAATCAAAGCATCCCTGGCAGATGGCTGCCCAGCCCTGATTGAATACATCCAGTAAAAGGAGCCCATCATCCCTTTGAGTAATTGGTTCTCCCATTGAACTGCTTTATGTATTTTCCTAATCTTTATCTAGAATATGCCTTCCTGTAACTGAAAACCTTTACTCTCTAGCCTGCATTCTTGGATTAAAAAAAACAAATAGGGTGTCTAAATGAAGAACAAGACACAATTGCATTGTGTTTATTAAAGAAAAATGTTAATTTCTTCCAATACATGAATAACTCCCCATCCCATCCTTCTTTACCAGTTTTCTGTAAAACAAAACAGAACAACCCTTGGTTGTTGCCCTCTTAATGCTTATAATACAAATGGGAAATAATGTGCTAAATGTAGCATTATTGGGCAGGTCAGGCAGGCCAACACTGTACTCGTTTTCCCACAATTGCACCTCATTAATGTCTAGATCTTCCATTGTGAAGATTTTGAGCTAGTTCCACCAAAGTGGGGGAGGATGCTTATATTATGCAAACTGGACAGTTTTTTTTTAAAGAGGCTTTCAAAGGAATCTTTGAAATAGGATGAAAATATTAAGCTTCTATATGTTACAATTTGTTTGAGGGGGATTCTGCTTTTAAGGAATATTCAAGTAAACAAAACATTTTTGAGAAGATTGATTTAAAAGTTTATCAGATCATATCCATGCTTAACCTTAATAGGTTTAGGAACAAACATATTCATTACAAACAAAGTTTTATCAGTATTTATAAGAATCTTTTTTAAAAAAGCTATAATCTGTGATTATAGAATGAAGCTTGAAAAAATCAATTAACTCTTCATTTCTTGTCTAGGCAATAATTTATTTATTGTACTTTAAAACATAGTATGTAAAAGCCTGTAAAGTTACACTATCTGAACCTCTCATACATATTGTAGATTACTATTTATTTTTATTTTACTTATATGAGAATACTGTTGAGATTTTGCTCAGGAACGTTATTGTGTGATTTCATGATAAATAATTTGATTAAGTATCCTATGTGCTGAAGTAATGGACTTTCTATACGAGTCAGTCTTTGGAAAGGAGTTACAGTACTGAGCGCCAGCATAAAATGCATTGTGCCTTGAATTGCCCTGCAATGCAAAGCCATCTACTAAGATTTGTCCAAGGAACCCCATTTTGGCCCTATCCCTGCACACTCATATTTTCAAGAACCAACTTGAATACCTTATTTATACCAAATATATCACACACCCTGTTGTCAGGTATTTGGGGCAATGCACAATAAAAGTAGTTACTTAACTATATTATAAAGAGGCCCAAGAGTAAAAAGCAAAGGAGAATGCATTGGAGCTGAGTGGCTGTAACAAACTTGAATACATTAATTAATTAATTAATTAGTTAATTAATTAATCCCAGGCAATACCAGTTTAGGACACTGTACTTCTTTCACAAAGGCTTTGTCAACCTAGTGGTATGATGCATAACAGATCCTTCATTAATTATGAATTATGGACAGGTTCATAGACGAAAAGATAAGAATGTTCAACTCAACAAAGCCTCTAAAGCTCATGGTACTAAAAATTAACAAACAGGAAAATCACATAGGCCAATTTTTTTACCACTTTTGAGAAGGGAAGGGGATGGGGACAAGGAGGGGAGGGGAAGGGAAGGGAAGATCATCAGAAAGAGATGGACAGAACTTTTAGCCCCTGAATTTTTTAATGTAATTTCACCACTGTATAACTAACCTCAGAACTTAGGGGAACATGTCTTACATTTTATAAATACAATTATAATTTACATTTCATTTATTTTTAGCATTCAGCATAATACATCTGCATTGAAGGTCATTATGCAAGATGAACTGTGAACATCCCTTTCCTATTCTATATCATAGTATGTTATATTTGTAAAGTCACTCTCATCCATATAACTGAATACAAAAATCTATGCAATATGGATGCATTAATGTGTATATGTAATTTTTCCACTGCAAACAATTACACTGTACCCATAGATCAGGGGTTTCAAACTCAATTTTATTGAGGGCCGCATCAGCATTGTGGTTCCCTCAGGGGTGTGTGGCCAGGGTGGGTTGGCCAGGGAGGGTTTGGCCTACTGGGTGAGTATGGATGGAGTGGGTGTGGCCTATTGGGCGGGCATGGCCAGCTCTACATCGTTCGTGTCAAGGATGCCTGTGGGGGCCTGGGCAGGAGTGGGACAGATCTCAGAGTCTCTGGCAGAAGAGGGTGGGACCGGGGCAAGTGCCAAGGCATGGTCTACTGGAGGAGCCTCACTGCCTGCTGAAACCCCTCCACCGGAGCCATCAAGCCAGATATGTGAAATAGTGAGGGCCATTTGCTGGCCACTTCCAGGCGATGGTGCATTTCTTCATTCCTCACAAAGGGGAGGAATGAAGCATGCACCCAGGGGGTGGGGCCAACACAGCAGGGGCTGGTTCCTCCCTGTTTCCAGATGGCCTTATGGAGCTAAGACTGAATGCGTTTCAGCATAGATGGCCACCACAAAATTGTACATTGGCTCCCAGCCGGCCTGGGCCAGGGCCAGGACCAAGGCAGTGGGGGCTGTAAACTCACTGTTTCCAGGATGGCTTCACGGGCCACATGAAACCACTTTGCGGGCCGCATCCGGCCCTCGGGCCTTGTGTTTGACATGTCTGCCATAGATGAATGACTGTTCATCAATATTGTAGTATATTTACCATTCCTTATGTATCAAGGTTTACAAGCAAGCATGTTATCTGAACAGAGTTCCCATCTTTAAACAAAGCAAAAAACAAACAATAAATATATAATATGGTATGCTATCTTTTATAAATTATCCTCTTCAATATACCAAGATATTGAAATCTGAGTAAGCAATGGAACACCCAGAACAGATTCAATGGAAACTATTTGAAGGGTATTGTTGAAAGCAATTTGTTAAGAAACTAGAATGAAGATATCAGGAAGAAGGAAAATATAGACTATGGATCCTTAAATTTAGGGGCTCCAATCAAATTACACCATCACCTATCCCAGCAACGTGTTCCTGACTCCCTATAGTCAATAATGGCAAAACATTTTTTCCCCTGGAGACTTGGTATTGTAATGCATGATAAGGAAACCAAAATTCAGTCTCCAGGGAAGTCTACTATCCTTTGGCAGACACTCCAAAATTTAATTCAGATTGGCCATTTTCTGCAACAACCGGCATTAAAACAAATTTTGGATAAACAACAGAGCAGGAGTATAATTATTGTCAGCTTCCTGATTTGGAATGCAAAGCAAGAAAGGGGAGTCTTTCCTCACCAATATGTCTACAATGATAGTTCTTAATTTTATTTTAGACAATTGCTTTCTATATAAAAGACATTTCATTATTTCTTGGTTGTGAGATTCTAATTCATTTATGAGAAAAGAGTGGAGAAGAGCATTTAAGTTGTTAAAGCAAAAGAAAGCCACTGTTTACAGTAGGTTTTAAGCTCCTTCCTTTAAACTCCTATGCAATCAAACAACAATAGGGCTATTATGCCTAAAGCAACCAGGATGTTCCTCCCTGCCCCACCCTTCCTGTACAGATAATTTGTCAAATGTCTTCCAGTTCTTGCTGAAAATATCAGTGTAAAATTCCCTGGAAATGTAGAGGCAATATTTTTAAAACAAACAAACAAACCCTGAACTATATTGAAATAATGTTGGGGTAGGGAGACGTGGGAGGAAGCTAGGCTGGCATGATAGGCTTCATTCATGATCTGTGTGGGTTCAGTTAGTAGCCTGAATAGACCTTTTAGCATATAAACTAGGGACAAAAAGATCAATACATATCCACGTCATCTAGGTTTTAGTATTAGTGAGATATTATTCTGGTCCATCATTTTAATGGCTTTTTTTTTAAAAAAAAAAAAGACCTCAAACCATAACAAAACTGTACATCTGTTTGCCATTCACCATCATGTGATTTACAGACCTCTTGTGTTTCTAATATGTATTAATTAGTTTTAATATAAATATACTAATGTCTCTTTTTTACTAGAAAAATAAATGGTGTTTTAAAAAAAATGCAAGTACCTAACACAATTGTTTTGTGTATGGATTTTTGAAAGGAGAATGAGAAAAGGTAGTGGATCCAGTCCCTTCTGTTAGGCTTATTACAGCACAGTTTGTTTGATCATATTAAAATATAAATCCCTAGCATATTCATTTAACTTCATATGCATATTTTCCCCAAAAAAGAGACTGGGTATGTGTGTGTGTTTCCCAGGAAACTAGCAAGACCTACACATTTACATTGATCACAGTTTTGTCAACAGAAATCACCAACATTGCTGGTGGTAAAGCGTAGATAGGAAATGTTGTGCAAACCATTAAACTAGAATAGAATAGAATAGAATAGAATAGAATAGAATAGAATAGAATAGAATAGAATAGAATAGAATAGAATAGAATAGAATAGAATAGAATAGAATAGAGCTGGAAGGGATCTTAGAGGTTTTCTAGTTGAGTCCCCTGCTCAAGCAGGAGAACCTATACCATCTCAGACAGGTGATTGTCCAGTCTCTTTTTAAAAACTTCCAACAATGGAGCATCCACAATGGTTGCTGCTTTCAATCGTCTCCCTCCTTATTTGCTGTTCAGATGCTGATTCGCTGCTCTCCGTTGCCTAAGCATTGGGCTGCGTAGCTGTGCTTTGGAACTGGCTCTCTCATTCTATGTTGCCGGTTGCCTCGACTCCACGTGCAGCCATTCATTCACTGCGCTCCTGTTTGCTGGTGTTTTCCTCCTTGCCCCAATTTCTTCTTGTCCTTTATCCTTTCTATCTTCCTTATCTAACTTTCTGCTTCTTTTTCCTCACTTTTTTTCTCCCCTCTCCTAGTACTTTCCTACTTAGTTTGGTTACTTTTCTCCCCGTGATCCGATACTGCTTCCTACGCTGCCACCATTTTGGACTAGACTAGAAAAGATACCATTAATTATGTCTTTGCAGTTAGCACTATCCTTCACTTATGAATCTTCAATAATGATAATGGACCAGTGATCTTTCCCATGTACATGAGCAAAAGATAGCATAGGAGCATACAGTACTTACTTCCTACAATGTACAACTTCTGCTTGACAAAACTATCACTCTGTCTAATAGAGGAGATGAACCTACTATTTCAAGCAACTGTTGATCTTATAGCAATATAAACTGTTGATCTTATAGCAATATAAACAAATTGTTGATCTTATAGCAATACTTTCTTAAGTATTCTTAAGAAAGCAGTTAATATGTCTTGAGGCCATGGGAGGTAATTAATGAGATAGATAGTAAGGCATGACTTTAATCACCATATGACTAAAACCACCAAACTGAAGAGAATTCAGTCTGGCATAAAAGTCCCTGTGTTCAGAAACTTGATTCCTTCATGCATTCTAGAATGATGAGTACTCTTGTTCTCCAGTGATTAATTTGGTACACTTGAATAAAACTGTTTAATGTTGTAGGAGACAGATTATTTGTACTGCACTAAGGGAGAAAAATAAGAACATAAATAATAATGATAAACTTGATACTTAATGGATAAGCTCTGACAGGACACCAAATCCCTTGCTGAACTGGTGGCAAGGTGAATGCAGGAAAGACACTTTGTCCTTCCTTTAAAAGGTTTCTGAGTTTTTTATAATGATGTTTTCAAGTGTTTACCATAAGAGACATAGAACTGTAGGAGAGATCAGATCATTTCCAATTTTCCATTTTTGATAATGTACTATATTGCCTATAATAAGATGAACACAGCTGGATAAGACTTTCATCCTCTTTCCCATGGTAATTAAAAGATATTTCCATAAAGCCCACAAGCTTTTCTCTAGGACATCCTAATTTGAAGATAGCTCTAATATATCACATCTTTCAAGAACCAACAATATTATGTAAGGCTGTAATTTAAATATCTGGAGGATAAGCATAATTGTCTCAGCCAGCATTTCCCAATCCAATGTCCTGTAGGTGAGTTAAAACTGTAACTGACCATTATTTGTAGCTAATATAGATGTTACAGTACCAAGTTTCAAAAGGTTGACTATTTAACGTAAGCTGTTATTTTAATTCTCCTATCTTCTCTTCCATGCAAAGTAAAAGGCGGGGGGGGGGAGGAATGCCATCTACTTGTCAAATGTAAGGAAATTAATATCTGGATTCTATGCATTAGATTTCCAGATAAGCTAGACCTCCACTTTCATCATATTTAGGCAACAAAACAACCAGGGATTCTTCCTGTAAAAATCTAATATGTACTGCTATGGTAGTTATGAATAAAAACTGCCATTCAAGAAATTTGGAAGAAATTTGTACCAAATTCAGAATACAAATTGAGTTACAAGTTAAAAACAACAACAAAAAGCAGTTTTCATGTTTTGTGCTGATAATTCTATTTAGTGCATTACAGTTGGTCACACAGTCAGCCAGATACTTAAACTGGATTTGGCATTTTTATCCACTTATCAACTCCTTCCCAAAGACCCGGAATAGGGAGATGTTGAAGTTTGATGGTGTTACAAGTGTTGTTGCAGGATTTAAGCTGTTCTGAGTAAAGCTGCCTTTTGCAATTGACCAATGGGGATTTTGTCAATGCTTGATGGTGATCAAGAGATGCTCCAGTTGTTTCAAGACTGCACCCAATATTACTATTGGAACGCCCTTTGCTTTCTCTTGTCAGTCTATTTCTAATTGCCAGTTTTTGTATTTTTCTATCTTTTCCAGTTTTTTCTTTTTTAATCTGCTGTCTCCAAGTACTGCCATGTGCAGTATCCAGACTTTTTTGTCTTTCTTATCAACAATTGTTAAGTTATGTGGCAGGTGCTTGTCTGTTTGAATTGTAAAGTCCCAGACCATTTTAGCTTCTTCATTTTCTATTACTTTCTCTACTTTATGGTCCTGCCAGTTCTTGCTTACAGGCCAATGATATTTCTTTCAGATCTTGCAATGCACCATCATGGGGTTTTTTCATGCTGTTGTTTGTAGTCAGTCTGTGTGATCTTCTTGCAGTAGCTAGCTAGGTGGTTTGCTTTTTCTTCAACTACTTTGCAGCTGTTTATTGCTGTTTCCTCAATTCTAGCTTTGCATGCATTTGTTCTTAAGACTTGGTCTTATATGGCCAGTGTCTCTTTCTTCAATTTTCTGACTCTTAGTTATTGCCAGGTCTTGTTATTATTTGCTTTGCCTGCTATATTTTTTAATGAACTGGCCATGTACTACTTTGTCTTCCCATGTCTCTTTTCTGTTCTCCACTTGGTGTTTCTGGTAGACCAGCTTGGTCTCTCTAGTACTCAATAAGGTTCATGATATACTAGCTCCATTGCATCTTCTTCACTGTCCTACATATATTCTTCCTGTGCCCTTTTTTCTTTTTCAACCATCTGACGTACTTGCAACATTCCATGCCCACTTATTTTCCTTAGTAACTAGAGTCTATCAACATTGCTATGAGGTTGAAGAGCATGGTTCATTGTCACTATTTTTCTGGGTTTCCTACCCAGGTCTTTTAGTTCTGCTTGAGTCCAGTCCATTGTTCCAGCATGTATCTAATGTCAAGAATTTCCCTGGTGTTAATTGTCTTAATGGTATTTCCTCTAGTTAGTTTGGACTTTAAAATCTTAATTATCTTGATGTATTCACTCACTTTTAACCTTTTTTTTTTTTTACTTCAGTGTGTTTGAAGTGGAGGACAACTCAACGCCTCCAGCTCACCCCAGCTACCTTGCCCTGGCCAACTTGCTGTGGGCCAACTTGCTGCAAGCAATTCTCTGCAGGACAACTCACCTTGAGGTGAGGAGACCTCCTCCTCCTCCATCTCCTCTTTCTCTTCCTCCTCCTCATCTAAGACTGGGGAAAAATTGGGGACAATGAAGTGGTGAGGGGAAGAGGGAGAGAGTCACACACTTTTGCGAGCACAGGAGTTCTTGCCAGTGTTCAAGTGGTATTGGTGAGGGGGATAAGTCAGATCAGGGAGGGATGGAAGGAAAAGGAGGAAGAGGAGGAGGTTTCCCTCATCTCTGGCATTCTCCCATGATGAGTTGTCCTGTGATGACTGCACGGGGTGAGTTGTCCCACAGCAAATTAGCCAAGCAAGCCAGTGGTGGCAACCCAGCAGCAGCAACCTGGCTGTAGTGAGTTACCCCATTTCAGCTTAATGTTGTCAATTTGAAGTATGCCCAGGTGTTTGTAGTGATCATCTTCATCCACACTTTTGATGCTATTTCTATAGCGCATTTTGATTCCTTTATTTTTCACTATTTTACCCCATTTAATAGTGGGGTTTGGACACATTTGTCCAAACTCCACTGCAATATCTTGGCTTAGTGTTGAAAAATGATTCTATTTCAGATTTTTCCACACCGAATGTCTTAATGTATCAGAGGATTTATTTATTTATTTATTTATTTATAAGACTTATATACCGCTTTTAAGTGCAAGCACTCTCTAAGCGGTGTACACCAGTAAGCAATGTATATTTACATTGCCCCCAACAATCTGGGTCCTCATTTTACCTACCCCGGAAGAATGGAAGCCTGAGTCAACCTTGAGCCGGTGAGATTTGAACCGCTGACCTGCTGAACACAGTCAGCTAAAGTGGCCTGCAGTACTGCACTCTAACTGCTGCGCCACCTCGGCTCATCATGTTGACCCAAGCAATGTGGCTTTTAGTAATTGACAGAGGAAAATGTCAGTATGCATATTTTCTAAGTGCCATCCAATATTTTTTTTAGAATAGCTGGAAGGGACCTTGAAAGTCTTCTAGTCCAGCCCCCTGCTCAAGCAGGAGAACCTATACCATCTCAGACAAGTGACAAGTGACTGTCTAGCCTCTTTTTAAAAATCTCTAGTGATGGAGTGCCCATGATTTCTGGGGCAAGCTATTCCACTGGTTAATTGTCCTCACTGTCAAGAAGTTTCTCAATTCCAGGTTCATTCTCTCTTTGATCAATTTCCAACCATTGCTTCTTGTCCTGCCCTCTGGTGCTTTGGTGAATAACGTGATCCTCTCTTCTTTGTGGCAGCCCCTCAATTACTGGAATATTGCTATCATGTCTCCCCTATTTCTTCTTTTCTTTAGATTAGCCAAACCCAAGTCCTGCAGCTATTCTTTGTATGTTTTAGTCTCCAGACCTTTGATCATCTTAGTTGCTCTTCTCTGAATATTTTCCAAACTCTCAACGTCTTTTTTGTGATATGGTGACCAAAATTGGCTGCAGTATTCCAGATGTGGTCTTACTAGGGTTTTATAAAACGGTACTAATACTTCGCATGATCTTGATTCTATGCTGTTTATACAACCCAGGATTGTATTAGCTTTTTTGGCTGCTAATATAAACTGCTGCACACTGCTGGATCATGGTTAAGTGATCGTCCACTAAGACTCCAAGGTCCCTCTCACGGTTACTGTTTTAAGCCAGGTCTTGTCCAATCTGTACTTGTATCTTTGATTTTTCCTACCTAAATATAAAACTTTGCTTTTCTCCACATTGAAACTCATTTTGTTGGATAGGGCCCATTGTTCAAGTTTGTCAAGATCTTTTTGGATCCTACGCTTGTCTTCTGGGGTGTTGGCTACTCCTGCCAGTTTGGTGTCATCTGCAAATTTGATGAGTTCCCCTTCAATTCCCTCATCTAAGTCATTGATGAAGATACTGAAGAGTACTGGGCCTAAGACAGAATCTTGTGGTACTCCACTGCTTACTTTTCTCCATGTGGATGTAGTGCCATTGAAGACCACTCATTGAGTACAGTTTGCCAGCCAGCTACGGATCCATCTGGTGGTGATATTGTCTATTCCACCTTTTTCTAACTTACCAAGCAGTAGGTTGTGGTCTACTTTATCAAATGCCTTACTGAAGTCTAAGTATACTACATCCACAGTATTTTGCTGGTCTATTAGTTTAGTCACTTTGTCAAACAATGAAATAAGTTTGGTTTGGCATGATCTGTTTTTAACAAACCTGTGCTGGTTACTAGATATAACTTTGTTTGCTTCTAGTTGTTCGCAGATCTGTTTTTTTTATTATCTTTTCTAGGATCTTCCCAGGTATTGATGTTAAACTGATTGGTCTGTACTTTCCTGGATCCATTTTTTTCCCCTTTTCTTGAAGATGGGAGCCACATCAGCCATTTTCCAATCCTCAGGTACTTCCCCGGTGCTCCAGAATTTTTGAAAGATTTGGTGCAATAGTTCTGTGATAACATCTGCCAGCTCCTTCAGAACTCTGGGATGTAATCTGTCAGGCCCCGGTGATTTATATTCATCAAGATCAGATAGCTGTTCTCTTACCATTTTTTTTTTTTTGCTTATTTTAATTTTTGTTTCTAATTTGTCTTTTGCAGTGGTTCTTTTTTGGTATGTTGGGTTATAGTTTCTTTTTGTATGAAGACTATGAAGAAGTATGAGTTAAGCAGTTCAGCTTTCTCCCTGTTGCCTATTATTTCCTTGCCATCTTCTCTTTTTAGTGGACCTACAGCTTCCTTGACTTTTTTCTTGTTGTTAATATGTTGGAAGAAACTTTTTTTATAATTCATGATTTCTGTTACAAGTCTTTGTTCATTCTGAGCCTTTGCTTTCCTGACTTCATCTATGCATGTTCTGGCTGTCTGTTGGTAATCGGTCTTAGTTATGTGCTCCTCTTTCCATTTTTTGTATTTGCCCTTTTTGTCTTTCAGTTTGTCAGAGAGATCTTTGTGCAGCCATGCTGGTTTCTTCTTGAATTGCTTGTTTTTCTTTTTCAATGATGTTGTGCTGGTATGAGCTTTTATGATCGCATTTTTCAGAATTTTCCATGCTTCTTGGGTTGTTTTCCTCTTTAGGATTTTCATCCATGGGATCTTTCCTAGATTCTCTCTGAGTTTGTTAAAGTCAGCTCTTTTGAAGTGCAAGATATTGGTTGGATTGTTTTCTGTTGCTAGTGTTTGCGTTATATTAAATTCCAATTTTTTGTTTGTGGATGTTCCAGTTAATCATTTTGGTAACTGTTATATCATTATTTATAATTAGCTTGTGGAATCTTGCATGAACTAAGTATGTGACCCACTGTTTCTTCAGCTTCTTTGTACAATCTGCATTTTGAAAATTTTTCAATTATGGTCTTGATTACATTAGTTTGAATATCTTGCTCGTGGGCAGCCAAAATTAAGCCTTCAGTTTCTTTTGTTAATGTTTAAAATATAATGATTTAATTACTGTTTGAAATAATAACAATTATTATTATTTCTATTACATATGGAAAGAGGCAATAAAGTTTTCTCTCTCTCTCTTTCTCTCTCTTTCTCTCTCTCTCTCTCCCTCCCTCCCTCCCTCTCTCTCAGTACTGGAGATTTTATTCTGCCATTTTTCTGGCTTATTAGATGTAGCTTATATCTTAACATTAAGACAAAATGGGAAAAAAAACTGTCTCAGAATAACTGACAAAAAACATTATTTGCAAACTGATATTAAGGTGTGCATATGCTTGATTGTGAATATTAAGTTTTTCCAGAGAATTAATTTGTACTCTCCTGGGAGATTTGCCTATACATGGTAAAAGTACATAGTGTTTCAGTGAGATCACATGGAACATCAGAAAAAAAAATATTTTAAACCAGAAAAAGGACAAATTTTGAGAACAGCAATTTTTTTTTTAAAAAAAAAAAATAGGTAATAGTCATTCAGTTACAGATTGTATATAATAATGTATTCTCCAGTATTTAAGAAGTGTATATTTTTCTTCTGTGCCTGTTTGTCTAATTTATTGTTTTCTTGGGCTGTTTCACACATGTAGAACAGGTAAAAGCATAATGGTGTTCCTTCCTTCCTTCCTTCCTTCCTTCCTTCCTTCCTTCCTTCCTTCCTTCCTTCCTTCCTTCCTTCTCCCTTCCTTCCTTCCTTCTCCCTTCCTTGTTTCTCTTCACATTTTCAGCATTAGCCAGCTAAATTGTGGGTAATTATCCAAACTCCTTGGATAGATCCTGAAAGCTAGACCCTACATCATCTCTCTATTGATTGTATCTCTTCAGATATATTAAGTAAATGATTATTCTTTTATATACAAATGAATTTTCAAACTAAAATATAATTGAGAAAATTATATGTGTGTATGTAGAGTGTTACTAGGAGGCCTTTTCAGATGTCAAGTGAATTTTTAACACATAAATTGATAACATAAAATCCATGATACAATCCTAACTGTGACTATGTTAACAAATAAGAATTAGCATTGACATTATCATAAAGGAAGGAAGGAAGATAGAAGATAGATGGATAGAGAGAGATGAGAGAGAGATAATAAGAGCACTGCATACAAAGCACCCAATTGAATTCAATTTTAAATGAATAAAGTTGAAAATAGATAGGTATGATAGATGGTTTCAAAGGATATGTTTATTAACATATTACTTCATACATAGACGTTATCCTAATCGTAAAGAAAGGCCTTAATAATGGAAAGCCATATTCAGAAACCTTCAAAAACTCAAATTAATAAAATCTCTAAGACTTTAAAACGTTTTTGTTTGGTTTTATCAAACATTTGTTTCTTTCTGTAAAAAATTACATTTGGTTTTACTTCCATGTTGATACTAGCATATAACTTTTTATTTTTAAGTAAAATAGAGAGAGAACAAAATATGTTCCATCCATCACCAAAAAAAGCAGTGGAGAGAAGTTTCTCCTAGTGTGAACCTCACTGATTTCTCCCATAACTTCTCTGTAGGTTGAGACAATTCTTAGAGAAGTGATTTCAGAGTTAAGAATGTAAACTTCAATTGCCTGAGCCAAGGTTTGTTCATGTAAATTGCCTATTTCCTGTAGTTTAAAACAAACAAATTAAAAATATACATTTATCCACTTATTGCACTGAACATTATCTCATTTATTATTCGGAAATTATATTTTCCCAGAAACAGTAGGTCGTCATGCCTACAAGATACTTTCTTAGAAGATATATAGGAAAAAAAGGTGTTGGAATCTGCAGGTTCTCATATTTTCTGTTTTGCCTTTCACCATTTAATGTTTCCTCTGTAATTTTGCTGTAAATGCAAGACTCTCAGAAGAGTCAGGAAGAATGTCTCTAATAACTTTACCTGCAAAAAAGTTAAGTTGAAAGGAACAATCCATTTTTAATAACAGCCTGCCTTCGTAACCTTGTATTCTGACCCAAGGTGAAAGGTGAAGATTAAATCTCCTTCACCTTCCACTCAATGCAGCTGCTTTGTGCACAGACTTTAATTGATGGGAGAGATTCAGCTTTGTAACTCAAGCCCAGCCCTCGCCTGCAGCACCAAAAAAACGTGCAATTCAGGGTTCGGTTTCAGCTGATCGTTGGGCCACTCCGCGGAGGGTCTGGACAGGAGAATAAAGCCTTTGTCGTTATCTCTCGTCCCTCAACCTCCCCCTTTCCCTATGCCTCTCACATTCAGGTCAGCCTGTAATAATGGCCTCACTGCAAGAAACATGACAAAGAGAAACATAACTGAAAGAGGGAGAAAATTAATCCACTGATAAACAAAACTGGAGGAGCTGAGTGGACAGCTCTGCTGTTGTATTTGAATAAAATATTGTATTTTCCTTGGTATTTCCTCATAAATAAATAACTTTTTTGTTTTATTTATAAATAAATAACTTTTTTGTTGCATTAGAAGAGGGATAAATCAAGATCAGATGAAGTATTAGTACTGCTCTATAGAGCCTTAGTAAGACCACACTTGGAATACTGCATCCAGTTTTGGTCACCATGCTATAAAAAAGAGGTTGAGACTCTGGAAAGAGTGCAGGGAAGCACAATAAAGATGATTAAGGGGATGGGAGGCTAAAACATATGAAGAATAGTTGCAGGAATTGTGTTTGTCTAGTCTAGTGAAAAGAAGGATATGGGGTGACATGATAGCAGTTTTCCATTATTTGAGGGACTGCCACAAAGAAGTATGAGTCAACCTATTTTGCAAAACACTAGAAGGCAAGACAGGAAACAATGGATGAAAACTAGTCAAGGAGAGAAGCCACCTAGAATTAAAGAGAAATTTCCTAACATTGAGAACAATTAACCAGTGGAATAGCTTGCCTTCAGAAGTTGTGGGTGCTCCATTACAGGAGATTTTTAATAAGAGACTGGACATCCATTTGACTAGAATGGTATAGAGTCTCCTGCTTGAACAGGGGGTTGGACTAGAAGATCTACAAGGTCCCTTCCAGCTCTGTTATTCTGACTTAATATTTTCTTTATTAGATATCCTTTCAGTTCTGGTATACCAAAAGGAAATCACCCTTCCCTCCCTCCCTTACCCTCTTTCTATATAAAAACATACACAAACTCACAAACATACATTGTAACTATCATTCTATCTAGAGATACATCAGAATGGAACCCCAATATTGCTTCAGAACATGTTCCAATATAATTGAGAGATTAGATTAGAGCAGTAACGGTGAATCTTTTAGAGACCAAGTGCCCAAACTGCAACCCAAAACCCACTTATTTATCACCGGGTGCCAGGTGGGCATGGCCCACTGGGTGGGCATGGCTGTGGTAGTCATAGCAGACTGGGTGGGTGTGGCCAAGGAGGACATGGTCACTTCGATGTTGCTTGTGGGGAGGGATGCCTGTGGGGGCTGGGGGAGATCCAGGGGGTCTCTGGCAGGTGGGGTGGTGGTCAGGAGGCTTGTCCTGCAGGATGAGGCAAAGCGAGGCAGGGGCCTGGGCGGCTGCTGCCTGATACCATCAGCTCCTGCACACAGAGGCCAGTGAGCACATGGGGGCCAACAGTGTCCGTCAGCAGCCACACCCTGCCAGCCCCTTGACCGGCGAACTCTGGGGCTCCACAGCCACCGCCAGCAGTTCAGAGAAGTCTCCTCTCATCTGGATGGCTGGACGACAGCTGAGGAGGTGATGCAGTGGGTTGTACCCAGGAAAAGGAGAGCATGCGAGGCCAAGAGGGATGGGATGGGAGGAGGAAGGAAACCAACCATGCTGGGATGCATCTGGTCATGTGGAACCTCGCCAAGTTAGTGGGCAGCTGGTTGAAGAGGGACGGTTGCCATCTCCGGGGCATGGCATGCATGCCCATAGAGAGGTCTCTGAGTGCCGCCTCTGGCACGCGTGCCATAGGCTCGCCACCACTGGATTAGAACATTTGTAAGAAAGGAAGCCAAGCATTATTTCATGAAACCACCTTGCCACATTTAGGAATTTTACAAAAGAATTCATATGTCACTCAGATATAACTTGTTTGTGTTTTTCCACTGATTCTTTCATTTTTAGAAAATATCTTAAGACTAAAAGGGCAGAACAGTTAGACACTAACACTACCTGGTAATAGTGCATAGGATAACAAATTAAGGAAAGTACCTTCAGGGAGGCAAATTACATTAGATATCAAGTTCTTAAATTTTAAACTGTATTGAAGTTGTGTTAGTAGTCAATATGGTTATTTTGAAACCAACCTTGCATATATTCTATATGCTGTTTTGATAGCAGCATTCTATACTAGCTACAACTTCTAAGTCAGCCTCATACACCACGTTTCCCCAAAAATAAGACCAGGTCTTATTTTTTATTTTTATATTTTGTCTCCAAAAGAAGCACTAGGTCTTATTTTGGGGGGGTGTCTTTTCTACTCACCTTCGACACTGAGAGCCCCACCCAGCCAGCCCACTTCTTCTGCAGCCAAAGGAGCAGTTTCATTCTGCAGCTCAGAATGGAGCTCGGGCCTGCATTTCGCAGTCAGAGGCCTTTCTGGAAGGCCTCTGCAGCTGATAACCAAGCAATGGATTTAATTTGTAGCTCAGTTCTCCAGCAGGATGGATGTAGAATCCACCGATGGGTAATTTCAGCCTTCCTGCTCAGTGAGACTAAGATAGAGATTTAGCCACGCCTCCCTCTGGGTGTGTCTTCCCAGTTTTTGTCTTAGTCTCAGCTCAGTAGGCTCCATAGCTAGACAAGATTTATTCAGACTTGATTGGATTTTTCAACTTCTAATTTCCTAAATTCCTTCAACTAATTGGATTTGGCTCAAATTGAACAGTATTTTGGCAAGGACTCTGTCCTTTTAAACATTTGGAGCTCTTTTGGGCTCGGGGATTGGAGGCTGCAGGCCTCAATCGGGTGGGGGCTCCCATCCCGACTGATCGAAGCTCTCCACAATTCAGCCGAAGCCTTGCAGAACCAAGCTATGGTTACTTGATTCTTGATTGCAGAGGCCTTCCGGAAAGGCCTGACTGCAGAATGCAGGCCTAGGGACACCACAGAAGAAGTAGGCTGGCAAGGAGAGGCCTGGCTGCAAGGCAAGTGGGTGTGGGGCTCGTGAGGCAGGTCCACATCCCCGCCCCCACCCTAGATTGATTTTTAGGTGTGTGCCATGCCCCAAAACTAGGGCTTATTTTGGGGGCAGGGCTTATATTAGGCTCACCCCTAAAAATCAAGCTAGGACTTATTTTTGGGATAGATCTTACTTTTGGGGAAACATGATAGTAAGCATTGCAGTTAGCAGAATACATACAATTAGGGCTAAAATATTGCAATACAGGAAAGATTACAATTGGTTGTTTGGTCAAAAGCTCTCTACTTGCATGCTGAATCACAGGTGCTACTGGAGTGACAAATATGAAGTTAAGACTATTTCAAACCACAAACTGCTTATTCAGGGAGTAGAAACCCAGCCATTGCAGATTGTCTGCCCAAATCAAGGCCCCAGGGATTAGTAATGTGCAAAAAGGGAGAAATGGCATGCATACAGTAGCTATCAGGAATGCATTAAAGCAGATGTGGGGAGTTTTTTCCTGGGATCCCATATCTATCCTCTGCAAATGATGCACAATTCTGGGAAAATATTATATTCCCCACAGATGTTATTATGTACAAATCCATGTCAAATCCAAATCATATTTTGTCCTTCAAATTCAGATTGCTGCCCAGCCATAATGGTGTTGTTATCAGCCTTCTGATAAAGTGATAGATAAAGAACACTATTCTAAGCCTATTTCATCTTCCTATTCCAACTCCCAGCAGTGCAACTGATTTCAGCAGGACCTACATCTGACATCTAAATATAATTCAACAACAGGAGTTTCATTGACAGTTCTTTTATGAAAATAAGATAACACCTCAAAACTCATGTCAGTACTATGAATGTGTACATTAGGGGTCCTTAGTGCACTTTGAACATGGTTGTTTTCTTGCAAATGTTTACCCAGAAATTGTTTCTGAAGATTCTGACAAGCTACAATACCTAGCTACAATACCTAGTTGCTACTCCCTGTTCAGACTTATGTATTTACAAACCTATTTTAGAAAGTAGCTCTTGGCAATAGCCTCCTGAGAGATGTCAAAAGTTCACAGGATTCAAGAGGTTTTTAAAAATGCTGCCCTAAAGTTTTAAGTGCCATACCATGAAGGTATAGAAGGTCCATATATAATCTTCAGCAGTGTCACAGCAATGTTATATTTTCAAGCATATTGATTAGGCATATAACCTGGGGTATTTTTAAGCAGTGGCATTACAGTTATTTGAGCTTCACTAAATAAACAATATAATTTATTTTCTTTTTAATTAATTGGGTTACTATTTTTCTTTGATGAAAATAAAATTGTTCAGATAGTGTCTTGTTCTTTTACACTGTTTGCTGGGGTTTTTTTTGTTTTTGTTTTTTGTTTTTCAGTGGAAAGTAAAACACACTGGAAAAAAATAGTGGCGTCAATAGAAGAGATAAAAGCTATGAAACAAACCTCTGTTTATTTTTCCCTGCATAATATATGCAGTAATCAGGAAATGTTATGATGATAAATTTAATATTTATGAATTCCATGTTAAAACTTAGGTCCTACTGACTTCATAAAGATATTGCAATGGAAGAACAAGGAAGAAGAGTATTAGAAGACAACAAAAGTAATAAGCAGAAAGATCTAATTTTGCCTGTATTAATTTTGCTGCAAGTAGACTGGTCCTAGACTAGAGTAACTTCCCCAGCTTTGTGCCTCCAGATATTTTGAAGTTCAAATCCCAGAACCATAGAGGATATGGAATTCAATCAAAATATCAGTACTGAAAAGCCAGGAGTTATTTCTCTTTCTGCCATTGTTACAGAAAAAGTCATGCTCTGCTAGCTGCAGTTTGCCCCAATGGAGGAAAGCAGGAAAGTGGGTAAGGGAACGAAAAGTTAAGAAGTGATCAATGCAATTGAATGACAACACACACACAAACACACACACAAACAGAACTGGATAGTTACTTGCTGCCCTTTTTTACCTGATACATATGGGTGAATATTGATTAGTTAGTTGTTATTGGTGCTAGTTCTCTGGTATTAAAAAGGGTCATTGCGATTTGGAACAGAAGGGCAAATGTGTTGCTGTTCCTGTTATTAATTCTTTACCCTAGTTTTTTTCCTCCCCCTGCAGTTTTACGGTTTCATACTTGTAATCTTAATCCAAACTACACAATGTGCATTCTACCCCAAAAGGTAACTTATCATTTAATCCAGGAGTTGAAGTTTGCTTTACAGAAATCAAACCTTTACTTTAAAAAATGCAAATTGACTGCCTTAATGAAGAAACCAAGAGATTTTGGCATGAAACAACATCTCTATAAGAGGATTAGCAAAATTCCTTTCATTTAATCACTGACTAGATGCACTTACAACTGGTTGCACTTCTTGGCAGCTACTAATTTTATCAGTATGAAAGCTCCTTGGGAAATTTGATGAAGTTAATTCAGAAATGTCTAAGTAATGTACAGAATTCCAGTTTTCATTCAGCAATGCCTTCTGTGAAATGACTAACCCTTCAATAGTCTATGGATTGATCTGGTTTTACAATAAAGCCCATGCAAATGGAGATTACCATTCTGAGTGTCGGTTCAGCTATCCCCAACCAAGGATCTTCCAGACCATATTCCTTAGAATTCTCAAGTAGCATTACTTCAAGTATTTTAGGGCTATCTGGCTCAATTCACAATCTATAGGCCCTATTTCAGCAGTTTCCAACCTTTTTGCCTTGGCGGCCCGGAGGCAGGAGGGAGAGGAGATGGTTCTGTGTGCGTGCATGCATGAGAATGCACAGCTCCAATTGCTAAAGTGGCAGGTTCTTGCCCAAATGGAGCTTCATGCAACTGGAACTGCACAACATCCATGTGCTCACCCGTCACTTGTATGACCCGATTCTGTATGGGCCATGGTCCAGTAGTGGCTACAGCCGAGGGTTGGAGACTCCTGCCCTATTTAATTGCTTGGGTGTGATAATCATATCCCATACTTTATATCACCCAAACATGGTAATATCTCATCTTAGGACATGGTTCTCTTTCTTTGAGGAAAAAGGGCCAGTTGAATCAAACCTATAAACCTCTGGGCTTTCTCTCAGAAGTCCAAATATCTAAACATATGGGCAGAGGTGGGAAAGGACTACAATCTTCATCCACTTTTGAAAAAACTAAAGCAAAGTTGAGTAAAAGTTAACTAAACAATTTTTAAAAACCATTTGTATTTTTTTTCTTTTGTCTACTTTCTCCTGAAAGTTAGTTTATAAAATATACTTCATCTATTTTACTCATTTAACAAATATACATAGTACCTTGGGCTAGTGACTCTAGGCGCCTTACAAATCATATCAATTGTAAAATATAAAATAGTAATAAAAGCTTAAACCCAAATGCATAAAAATCTAGTGGGACTAGATAAAAATCACCCTAATGAACCTTAATATTGTTTCATAATCTAATATATACATATAATGCACCAAAATAATTTGCAAAATGCTGACTGGGGAATTTTGAGAATTGAGTCCACACATCTTAAAGTTGCAAAGTTTGGGGGGCAGGGGAAACCTTGTCTAGGTTCATATGGACTGTCCACTTCAGCTCTACATCTACCCAGTATTGTTGCTGGCCATAGTCATTGTTGGAGGAGTAATTTCCTGTATTAGATAGAGGACCTGATCTTATCCAAGATCCCTTCTAGTCCTTACATTTTATTATGTTTCAAATAAAGCATAGGGAGAATTGGTTCACCTCTCATATCTGCCTAGGTCTGAGAAAAGCATGCTGCTGAAAAAAAAAACCATTGTCACAGCTGTCTTAAGAAGAGAGAGAGAGAGAGAGAGAGAGAGAGAGAGAGAGAGAGAGAGAGAGAGAGAGAGAGAGAGAACACGAGAGAGGTAGGATGAAGGGTGTGACTAATTCGGCTTCAGTAGTTTTGGCTGAAATGTTTGCTGAACTTTTTGAGTTACGTAAATCAGAAGGAAGGAAGGAAGGAAGGAAGGAAGGAAGGAAGGAAGGAAGGAAGGAAGGAAGGAAGGAAGGAAGGAAGGAAGGAAGGAAGGAAGGAAGTCTATTTTAAAGTTGCCAACTTTTCAACAAAACCCAGCACCTTTGCGTTTGATCATTATCTGATCCATAAGATTTAGAAGATTATGTTTATTTGAAATACAAGTATTAGTTTCTGCAGTTCTAACTGCTTTTAACCAGTGGAGCAAGTTTCCATAGTTTTTATTTGGTCAGCTGGCACTCCATATATCTGGTAAATTAACAGCTGCTTAATGCAAATAGTTTCAGAATGTCAGAATATTTACAATTAAGAAGCTCTGCAGTTAAAATGAATGTTTTGTCTAAAAGTGATTAAAAATTAGAGGTGCTGATAGATTATACCTGCCCCACAGAAATGGAGGCAGAGCTTTACTTCAAGTCAAACAAATTATTAAAGGAGAAAATCATGCATTATGTATGACAGTGAAGAACAAACATTGATGCAAATTAAAATTTGGAATTTATTGAATGTGCAGGGAACATAATCTGAATATTGAAATAATAATGAAAATACAAACAGAAAGCTGGCAAGGAAAAGCATGACATAGTCAATTTCTGCAAAAGATCTAGGGCAAAGTGGATAAAAATGAAACTTGACAATGGTTTACAATTGGAACATTTAAAAAAAGAAACTGAAGGCTTGATTTTGGCTGCTAAAGAGCAGGTTTTTCATACTAATGTAATCGAGGTCAGAATTGAAAAATCAAATGATCCAAAGGGCAGATTGTGCAAAGAGACAGAAGAAACAATAGATCATATACTCAATTTGTGCCAGAAGTTTGTACAAACTGATTATAAATTGATGTAACGTAGCCAAAATAATTCACTGCCTAAAACACCAGATTTAACAGTGGTTGAAAGGAAGAAAATGATGATAATTGATGTTGCAATAATAGGAGATAGTAAAATAGTAGAAAAAGAACTGGAGAAAATCACAAAGTATCAAAATTCGAAAACCAAAATTGAAATATTATGTCATAAATGGCAATAACATCTGCCTACCTTAGGCTATTGGGAAGGACTCAGTTGGGAAAAAATATCAAATCCACTCTAAAGATCTGGCTGACTATGCAATGAGCAATAATAGAAAATAGGAAATCAAATCCAGCCATTGACATTAAGAATGTTTAGCATAGATATAGCAATGGAATTTGGTCTAGAGAAGTGTGCCACAGTAGCAATGAACTGGGGTAAAATCACAAACAGTAATGGAATTGAAATGCTGAAATGAGAGAAGACAAAGAGCTAGATAAAAATACAAAGACCTGAAAATGGAAGTATGATTATGGCAAAAGAAAGTAAAGATAGTTCCAGTAGTAATAGGTGTCTTGGATGCAATCCCAAAACATCTGGAGCACCACTTAAATTCTATCGGCAGTGACAAAATCACCATCAGTCAATTGCAATCGGCAGCTTTACTTGGAACCGCTTACATCCTGCAACAGTATCCCTTTAACACCATAAAACCACAATATCTATCTATTCCAGATCCTTGGAAACAACTCAATAGTGGCTAAAAATGCCAAATCCTGTCTAAACATCTAGCTGACTATGCAACCAACCATAATAATAATCTGTAAGGATAACACTTTGACAGGGTGACCAATTGCTTTCCCCAATCTGTATATTGACGAGATATGTTTATCTACAGACTTATTCAAGAAAAAATTGAAAGCACCAGGGCTTTTCCAACACAGGTGTTTAACATTTGCAGGTGCATTTACTTGTTAAAATGTGCAGCTCTCAAATTACTGTGAGTTACATGGTGTCAAGTCACACCCATACAAAGGTTAAGAAGGTGTCTATACAGAGGAAAATTCTGAGCATTCGTGGATGATTTCAGCCTCTAACATAAGAAGCTTCAAAAGATTACTGTAAACTGCTGAAAATGACTTTCCTCCTCCTCATTCATCCATTTGGCTTTCACATATATGTAGAGTTCTGAGAACATCAAAATTGTATATCATTCCACACACACATACAATGCTCTGGACATTTGCTTGCTGCTGGTATAGAAAAGAATAGATAGTGAAACTGATGAGATGGTAGGCATATTTTTGCAAAAAGGAGAAAGATAAGAGAATACCATTTTCAGAGTTAACCCTTCATTATCTTGTCAGTAGTTCTGCCTAGTATTTGGGAAACTGGACTGGACTGTCTGCTGAAAACCAATTTGACATGAACCCTGAAATGGTATAAGTTATCATTTAGGTTCATGGATCACTATTTGCAAGAATAGATTTCTGGAAAAATGGGATGGGTGTAAGTCAGACAAAACACAATCTTTCCTTGCTCCTATCACTACCTTTCTAGCTATAGAGAGAAGTGTTCAATAAATTTAGGAAGATATTAACTATATCTTAATGGGCTCAACAGCATATGAGAAAGGGAGAGAGCAATGAAGACTATTTTCCTATCCATTATCCTCTGAACCATTATGATGAATGAATTATCTTTGGCTTGTTCCACAAATCTTAATCTCTTGACAGTATTTTGAGTTAGAGTTGATGGAAGATGTGAATAGCTCAGTCCTTCCCTTCAGATTCCCAAGACATTATTGGAGACCTGTCATGGAGAAACTAGTTCTGTCTTCCACCTCTGGAAAGTGGCAATCATTTAAGTTTTTTTTTTAAATGTGGTACTCTGCAGGTTGATTAAATCTGTGTCAGTCATTGTACATGATTAATGATGTCTACTAAACAGGGAGATTTGCTGGCCAAAGTTCAATTGCAATCATCTGCAATGAGCATCATAGCAGAGTAGGTCAAAACAGTTACTTGTTGCATTATTACAGTTTTGTGAACAGAAAGGTTTCACTGTTGATTTCTTATTGTACTATTATCCTTGAAATGTGTCCCTTAAATGTAATTTTAGCATATTTGCATACATATACAAAATATCTTCTCCCAGGACAAAATAAAGTTGATAAGATTGGTTGTTAAAATTATTCAAAGCCAGGCTATGAAACTTTAAAGACTTCAGAATTACAGATTCGCTGCTCATCTTTTCTTTGAATGTGCCACTTTTTTGCAAAATTAAAATAAAATATTTTCATTTGGAAACTTAATATGAAATATCATTAAACTATACAAAAAATTATATTACTTTGCTTGTGAACTTTCAAATGCTGCAAGAGCTAAAGACCAGTGCATGTGTATACACAAAAGCTTCATTTATCAAAAAGCAAAAATCACATGTTCAGATAAAAATTAATAGCAATCTATCAGAAACTATGCAGAAAATTCTCACTTTTAAGCTGCACAAGAATGAATCAAATAGCAGAAAATAAGGAGAAACTATTCCTTTCATCAAACATTGTCATAATGTTTAGGAAACACTGTGTAATTCCATATGGCTACATGGCTTGTTGACAGTTTCTTGGCTAGAGGTTTTTGCCTCTGATTGGAGCAGCCTGCCTTAATGGACAAGGACAAATGACAGGCTTGCAGATGCAAATGTGCATCTGATGTGCTGAGAAAATGAGCAGGTAGAGTCAAGATCTCATCCATACAGCAAATCAACCAAACAACAACTTTAAATATTATAATATTCTAAAGCAGGGGTGTCAAATTTGCCATGTCATGTGATGTGTCATGTTGTATCATAACATTTTTCCCCTTGCTGGAGCTGGGGTGGGCGTGGCTTCCATGTGATGCATCCGGCCCGCAGGCTGGTAGTTTGACACTCCTGTTCTAAAGACTGGATAGTTCTAAAATCTTAGCCAAGTAACATTTTACAGTTGTAATTATTAAATTAATCAAATAAACATGCTCCTGTTAAAATGCTGCAATTAATACATTCTTGGTTGGACACTGAAATGCACTGCAATATTTAAAGTGTTTTGTTAATAAAATATCATGAATACAAAAGTGTGAGTCTTTGCCATCATAATAAATGGCTTCTCATATATATTTCTCTTTTGTATATATTTCTCTTTTTCCATCTCAAAATGAAAGCTATGAAGGGCATCTGCAGATCATATCCGCACATCCAAATATCAAGTATTTTCACAAAGACCAGACAAGCATCTAAAACAACAAAACAGATATAAAAACAAGAAAATGTATCACAATCCACCCAGGAAGTGTGAGCAAGTAATATTAAACTAAAAAAAAAAAAAAATTAGTCAAATGAAGTCAGCCATCATCATGTTATCACTGCAACCAGAGAGTACTTGGTATCTGATAAAAGAAGTTTAATATAAAATGGATGTATTCACTCTGAAAGTCCCTGAAAGATAAATGTTAAATAAATCTGACCAGTCTCTGTATAAAAGATTACGGAAGAGAAATACATTCTGGACAGTTTTAACACTGGATATAGACATTCATATATAGGAAAACTTCATTCATAATCCTAGCAATCCAATCAGGGACATCTTTGGTGTCTCTCCTAGGGCCTCATTCATGAAAAAAAGGGAGAGAACGCCTTTTGCAATATTCATCCTGTTACTCGGTGGACCATTATAAGGCTGCAGTTGTTCCCAACCATCTGAGACCAGTCAGAGCATTATTGTTGCCTCTGCCAGCTAAACTGCCTAAATGTCCCATCCCCCCGCCAGACAAAAGGTATTCTTCAAAGGGCACCTTGTTAAGTTCCCTCCAAAGTTGGACTCATGGATCTCTCACGGTGGCCCTTCTGCATCACAGCTCAAGGGCATCCCATATTTCCCTGTGGCCAAGACTCACATTTCATTTCCTGAATTTGGGAGTTGAAAAGGAACTGGTTGCTGGATTCCCTGTTTGACCACAAGAGGGACTTCTCTTTGTAGAAAAAAATACACAGCACCTCTTTGATCTGAGGAAAGTTTGCTCAGCAACTAGAAGAAAGGAAACTAAACAAACTTTCTATGAGACTTTGTTCTTTTTACTTTTTTAAACTGTTATCCATGACATAAGCAAGAGATTTTTGCCAAGATTATTTCTCTTGAGATATCTTATTTCACAAAAAGTTTGTATCCAATTAATGAATCTCCATGTTTTTAGCCCAGAGAAAGTATTGAACCAATAGCTTGACTTGTTATTATAGTTACCGGCAAACAAACAAACAAAATTCCAGTTATCCCAATAGAGTTCTTTGTGCATTAAAGCAATGGGATTATCATTTCTTCTTGCAACAAAATAGAAAAGGCCTTGATTTTCTTTTTCTGATAATTTTTCATAATATGTTCCAAATCTGCCATTTGACAAGAAAAAAGAGAAGAAGCTACATTCAGGAAGTTCTTTTGAAATGTCTGGAGAGGAAATCAGTGCCCCTTATTACAACAGGCAACTTTTCTGATTCCACTGGGAGTGTGCATTTATACTCCCATCCCTTTTCTTGGCTTCTTCTCAAACATGCACGTATACAATATTGATTTTCAAAGATTTTCTGTTGGAATAAGAAGATTCTTTTCCAGATCAGTTTCCTCCTGCTTTTATGGAGCTATCTGGGGGTTGGGAGAAATGTAATCTACAAGGAGTGAATTTTTGTGTACTATCTGAATCAAGGATGACTTATTGTGTCCAAGCAAGCCAAGATCTATAATCTAAGACAACTCCTGATTTAAAATAGCTAATGCCTTGCTTGAATGCATAAATCTTCATCTCAAGCTTCAATGCTGTGCCAAGCATAGGCATCTGTTCCTAACCATGATAGTGTCAAAATGACAATATGAACATCATGCCATTGTGACACAAGGTCCATCTTTTTTGTGGTTGAGTTAATACATTGTGAGGCAGCACAGAAGGGACAGAGTTTATACTACAATAGCGTTTCTCAACCTGTGGATCGTGACCCCTTTGGGGTTGAATGACCCCTTCACAGGGGTCACCTAAGACCATCAAAAAACACATATTTCCGATGGTCTTAGGAACCGAGACACCATTCCTCTTCCTCCTCCCCTTCTTCCTCCTGCTGCCCCCCAGGCAGCTTGGGCGGGTGCCAGGACAAGAGGGGTGCCTTGGGAGGGAGCAGCTGGGCTAGCGAAGGGGCTGGCAGGGGCCGTGTGGCAGTAGCCCCCACCGTGGCTCCATCGGATGGGCAGAGGGCAAGGGTGGGCAGCGCGGAGTCCCAGCTGGGGCAGTGGCGGCTGTTTCCTTGCCCTCCTCCTCTCCTTCTTCCTCCTGGTGCCCCTGGGCGGCTCAGGCGGATGCCGGAGCAAGAGGGGTATCTGGGGGGAAACAGCCAGGCTGGCAGAGGGGCTGGCAGGGGCTGCGCAGCACTAGTCCCCACTGTGGCTCCATCGGATGGGAGGAGGGCGAGACCGGGCAGCGCGGAGTCCCAGCTGGGGCAGCGGTGGTGGTTTCCTCGCCCTCCTCCTCTCCTTCTTCCTCCAGGTACCCCTGGGCAGCTCAGGCAGGTGCCAGGAGAAGATGGGTGCCTGGGGGGAAGCAGCCGGGCTGGCAGAGGGGCTGGCAGGGGCCGCGTGGCACCAGCCCCCACTGTGGCTCCATTGGATGGATGGAGGGCGAGGCCGGGCAGCGCAAAGTCCCAGCTGGAGCTGCTGCCTCCCGTCCTGCTCCCCTTCCTGCCCATTCAGCTGAGGATGCGGCGGAGGCTGGGCCAGGGGTGGTGGGGACCCCCGACGATGCTGCCATTAGAGAGAAAGAGAGAGAGGAAAGAGAGAGAAACAGAGGAAAAGAGAGAGGAAAGAGAGAGAGAAAGAGAAAGAGAGGAAAGAAAAAGGAAAGAGAAAGAGAGAAGAGAGAAAGGAAAGAGAAAGAGAGAGAGGAAAGAGAGAGAAAGAGAGAGAGAGGAAAGAGAGAGAAAGAGAGATAGAGAGGGAGAGGAAAGAGAGAGAAAGAGAGGAAAGAGAGAAACAGAGGAAAAGAGAGGAAAGAGAGAGAGAAAGAGAAAGAGAGAGGAAAGAGAGAAAGAGGGGGAGAGGAAAGAGAAAAAGAGGGGAAAGAGAAGAGAGAGAGAGGAAAGAGAAAGAGAGGAAAGAGAGAAAGAGAGAGAAGAGAGGAAAGAGAAAGAGAAACAGGAAAAGAGGGAGGAAAGAGAGAAAGAGAAAGAGGGAGAAAAGAGAGAGAGAAAGAGAAAGAAAAGAGAGAGAAGAGAGAGAGGAAAGAGAAAGAGAAAGAGAAAGAGAGAGAAAGAGGGAGAGGAAAGAGAGAGAGAAAGAGAGGAAAAAGAGAAAGAAGGGGAGAAGAAAGAGTGAAAGGGAGAAAGGAAAGAGAAAAAGAGAAGAAAGAGAGAAAGAGGGAGAGGAAAGAGAAAGAGGAAAGAGAAAGAGAAGGGGGAGAGGAAAGAGAGGAAAAAGAGGAAAGAGAGAAAGGAAGAGGAAAGAGAAAAAAGAGAGGAAAGAGAGAGAGTGAGAGGAAAGAGAAAAAAGAGGAAAGAAGGAGGGGAGAGAGGAAAGAGAAAGGAAAGAGAGGAAAGAGAGACAGAGAGAGACCATTTTGACATCTAATATCAAAGGTATATCCTTGTTTACCTTTATTTTATATATACACACACAGATACGTACATACATACATACATACATACATACATACATACATATATACATTAAAGATAAACAAAGATATATGCAGTGTTATCTTCATTTTAGATTTCAAAATGGTTTTGTGGCTCCCAATGTTTTGTTTTTGGTGGGAACCGTGTCCAAGTGGCTCTTTGAGTGTTTTGGGTTGCCTACCCCTGTCCCAAGGGAGGCTGTGCTGCTTCGCGGCCCTTTTTGCGGAGGGGGCTGAACTAAGCTATGCCAGCACTGTCTCCCTCTTGGTGCTCGCTCTCTCTCTCTCTCTCTCTCTCTCTCTCTCTCCCTCCCTCCCTCCCTCCCTCCCTCTCCCTGCCTGGGTGCTTGTCCAACCAGGCTGGGCGGAGCCGGCGGAGCGGCCTTCTTGCCCCCTCTCCCCGGCCAGCTAGATGGGGAGTGGGGGTCACCACAACATAAGGAACTGTATTAAAGGATCGCGGCATTAGGAAGGTTGAGAACCACTGCACTACAACATTGCCATGCATATCACTTGTCCTCTTTCTTTCCCCTGTGGATGCCAGTGGTGCAAAGCTCTTCCTTTGTTTTTGTTAAACCAATTTGTAAAAGGAAAAAGTTGAAACAGGACAGAAAAATATGTCTTCTGTGTGGATTAGACCTCATCCAATTCAAACTGGAGATTCAAAGAAAACATGATAGAATTGAAATTTTCAATGGAAGGTTGGAAGGCAAAGCAATTTGATTGAAACTGCTTCAGGATTCAAGATTCAATCTAAATATACAAAGATAACCATACGTGTTTGTGTGTCTTTGTGCGTGTTTGTGTATGTGTGGGTGCATGTGTGTGTGTGTGAGTGCGCTTAAATGCTGTAATTGGAAAGCATGCAAATACCTGCAGCAGCTTCATTATTTTTGGCAAACTGAGATGGAAATAGTAGGGATGTAGACTTTTTAGAGGGCCTTAATCTGCCAAGTGATAGTTGAGTTTTCAAGGGCTTAAATGCAATACATTTTTAAAATATTTCCCCTGTACCTCTTCTAGAGAAGGGGTAGCAGAGAAGAGAAAAAAAGCATTTACCAGTCTTCTAATTGCCACAAAGAGCTTAAGGTTTGCTGAAACAACACAGAAATTGTTTGTTGACTTAAAAGTAAAAACTTTAAAAATGAATTTAAAAAGCAAGCTCTTTCTTTTCTATTTGATTTTCTGGGATGCCAAACTTGATATGGCACAGAAGAATGCCCACTGACCTGCTCTTTTGGTATGGCAGGAATGGCATATCTACTACTTCTAAACGGAGGGGTAGGTGTAGGTGCCAGAAGAACCTTCTGGGAAAAACATTCTCATTCTCAGTGGGATGCCAGGTTGCATAGGACAGTTGGCAAAGCTTGTTCTTTCTGGAAGGAACAAGCTTTGCCAAGAAGCTCTGTAGAATTATGACTGACTTGCTTTTGTAGGGTGAGCAAGCTTTGCTGTTTCTGATCACTGGCTTCTAGGGTGCCATGAGGTTGGAATAGGTAGCTGATTCTCTACCCATCTACCCACCCTCACAGGAATTAGCTATATTTAAAACTATTACTGAAAGTCATGGGTTCATGCATATATTTTCTTCATTTTCATCTTTGTTTTGTGTATAGCTAAAATTTTGAAATGTTTAATTTATCACCATTTTATTTTCTTTTTTTAAAATGATCTACATGTTGTCCCTTATAAATCAGTAAACAAATTAAGTTTATATCTGATACCAACAACAGTGCTCACTTCAAGTTTGTATCTTATTTCCACTTCACATTAATGTGAGTACAAATGAAGAGGTTCTTGTAATTTAGCTT
This sequence comes from Crotalus tigris, assembly GCF_016545835.1. Lineage (NCBI taxonomy): Eukaryota > Metazoa > Chordata > Lepidosauria > Squamata > Viperidae > Crotalus > Crotalus tigris. Next base: position 339,646 of record NW_024097285.1, read on the forward strand.
GTGTTGATATTTGCCCTTCCAGTTCTCTGCCCTTCTCCAAATGTTATTCTAGTAAATTAAGTACTAAGAGTTTTCTTCTTCCCTCTTATCAAGATGAGAACTCACCTGTTGTGTCAGCAAGAGTTGAAGAATTCTAAAGATTCAAATCAGATTCTGTGCAGGATTTACCCTTTTGATGACTAGTAACTGTCAGTATTTTTGCAGTATGTCCTTCTCAATTATTTCCAGATTGTGAATGCTGCCTCTTCATTAAGAAATGATCCATACATCCTAAAATGAAAATACAAGATAACCATAGGATCTACAAAGGGCATCCAGACAAAGAGTACAGTAGGTTGAGTCTTTCCTGTTACAATAATTAAATATCCAGCACTCTTATACCTCTTTCAGTGCTAATGTATGAGGAATCTGGGATATGATGGGGGAAGTTCAAAAAATTATTGGATCCATTGGAGTTAATCAATACCATCAACAAAGAAGTAAAAAATATGGATGCCATTTATTTTTCCAGTGAAGGCAAGAGAAGCAAAGATTTGAAAAGGAGAACAAAAAGTGGAGAGAGGAATGAGAACATGGTAGGTTATCTCTAAAATTATCTTTTTCATAAGGTATGAGATACAATATATATATTATCTCTGGATCTACTTAACACTTCAAGAAACCTAAAGGAGACCAGGATGGAGATACTTTCTGTTGGCTGCAATATATAGCTGCAAGTGGCTGGATCTACATATCTCCTTTTCTTGATACAATCATTCAGATTCCATATCATTTCTTGCATTACCAATCCACCCTTAAAATGTTTCTTTACTGTAACCTTAGGATACTGGCAGATGAAAATATGACAAGCCACCATTATGTTTCTTTCTCTTTCTTTCTCTTTTCCTAAACATTTAGCAGCTATCTTTTCCCAGATCTCAATTGTTTACTTGCTTATACAGACCAATTAGAAGTTGTCCCACCAAGCTCTTAATCTACTAGGAACTTCTGATCTGATCCAATTATTCTCAAAGTTGCAAACTGTGTTTCCCTTGGGATAGATGAAAAGATGTTGGTTGGAAATACAAGTATATCTACAATAGGTTAAATGGTATTCTCTGGTTTGGATCCAGACACATGAAGGAGTTTAAATATAGTATTCCTAATTCAAGAAATAATAACCTAGGACCTCCTGCTGTTAGATAGGAATTTTGAGAATTCAGTATAACCATAAGAGATAAATTGGAGCTATGTACAAATTTATTCCTCTTCTGCTCTATGCATACTCTCCTCGATTTGTATATCAATATAATAACAGGTATAATCAGTGTGGAATTGTGCACATTCCTCAAAGATAGCTGAGTCATGAAGAGTAGTTAACAAATATCTTTTCTTCTAACAAAGCCATACACAGGAAATGAAGAAAGCATCTCACATTAGGCAGAAGCCCTACTTGGATCAGCAATGGAGCTCTTTTAATCTCAGCTATTTAAGCAGTTTTCTGACCTGCTAGAGCAAATAGCTTCTAAGGTTACCTAAGGATCAGATTTTGTTTTGTTTCTTTTAAGTGGGAGTACATTACAGGTCTTCTCCATGGTACAGTGATCATTGCTCTACACAATCAAGGTTCGCCGCTGTGAAAGCTAAGCTCCTGTTTCAAATCCACTATAGCTGTCACAGCCACCTCTTTAATAATACCTGATTGTGATGCTAACAAAACAGATTTAATATTTCCAGTATGTGTCTTCTGTTTTGAAGTTCCAAGAATTAATATTGCCAGAAAAAATGTTGGCCTATCTGAAATCTTATTTAAACTTTAAACCCCCTCCTCCTTCCCCCCTAAATGCATGGAAGCCTTTGAAAACCACATTCACATATTTACCTACCCTACCCCAATCCATATTATCTATTATAATATACTCATTCCTTCAGATTAATCCACATTTCCTTGTCCTCTGCTTTACTGGCAGGGGCTGAGGGAGAGGAAATGTCCTGACATTAGGGCTGCTATTGCAAAATAAATAAAAAAATAGCTGCCGCTTTGAACAGCAGTTTATTTTTCAAGTCATAGACTCCTGTTGTTTTTTAATTAGAGCTGTGTTTGACTACAACTTGCGACCAATTGAGCCCAAAATTTCTGTTGCTAAGTGAGACATTTGTTAAGTGAATTTTGCCCCATTTTGCAACCTTTCTTGTCTTTCTTTGTTAAGTGAATCACTGCAGTCATTAAGTTAGTAAAATGGTTGTTAAGTGAATCTGGCTTTCCCATTGACTTTGCTTGCCAAAAGGTCAGAAAAGGGGATCACATAACTCCAGGATACTGCAACTGTCATAAATATGAGTCAGTTGCCAAGCATCTGAATCATGATCACGTGCCCATGGGGATGCTCAAATGGTCATAAGTGTGAAAAATGATTATAAGTCAATTTTTTCAGTGTCTTTATAACTTTGAACGGTCATTAAACAAACCGTTGTTAAGTCGAGGACTACCTGTATCTCTTAAGAAATTTACAGTATTTAAATAAGACTAGAGCTGCTAAATAGGATTCATTTAAGTTGCCTGGCATTTCTAACTCCAATTCAAAATGTTGACGATAATGTTTAAAACGCTTTTAGGCTTAGCAACTTGACAACAGAAAGACCATCGTTCCTTACAAACATCTTGTAATGTGAGTGGAGTTTGCTGAGCAGTCCTCCCTTCCAAAATGGGATAGTAGTACACCTAATCCTCTACTTATAACTACAGTTGGGATCAGAATTCCCATTCTAAACAAAACAGTTGTTAATGAGTCATCCCGATTTGATAACCTTCTTTGCCATGGATGTTGAGCAAACTGTGGCATTTGTTAAGTGAATCACAGAGTCATTAGGCAAATCCAGCTTCCCCTATTGACTTTGCTTGTCAGCAACTGGCTGAAAAGGTTGCAAATAGTGGTTACATGAACATGGACTGCTGCAAATGTTGTAAATACCGTAAATGCCGGCGTATAAGGCGACTTCCGCGAGCGCTGAAATCGGCGCCAAAGACGGGGGTCGTCCTATACGCCGAGTCGTCTTATATGCTGGAAATACTGGTAGTTTCCGGCGTATAAGACGACATTCTAGGAATGCAGCCCGGCTATAAAGACGGGGGTCGTCTTATACGCCGGGTCGCCTTGTACGCCGGCATTTATGGTACATGCCGTTACTAAACACCTAAATGTTGATCACATGACCATGGGGATAATGTGACAGTCATAAATGTGAGGTAAGTCACTTTTTTTTAGTGCTGTTGTAACTTTGAACAGTTTAAAAGAATGGTTGTAATTAAAACACTATCGGTAATAATTTAAATGGCCTTCTCACTTGCTGCATCTCACCTTTGATACATTCTCCCCTTAAGAGGCTATCTAAGCAGCCACTCATCTATTATTAATAATCCATTCATTCATTTCTGGTGAGCAGTTAGGATGGCTAATTTCTATTGTCCAGCTGTTTATCATAGGATGGAATCTGGTTTTCTTTTTCCTTTATGATGTTTAGGCTGCATTTTTAGTCTGTTGCTGTAGGGGCAGCTACCAATAAGAACAAAGCCAGATTATGTTTGTTTTCTGTATAACCTGAAACTGTATATCAAATTCTTTCTAGGTCTATGGCAAGGGAAAGTTTTCTCCATCTACTATAGAAAGACAGATACTCCCATGCTGACTATTATATAGTTCCCCATATTTTTTCCTTGTAAAAGGATCACATAAGGTCATGAAATTGGAAAAGGTCTTGGAAGTGATTTAATTAATTTAATTGATTTAGGTGCTCCCAATTTTGGAATGATTCCAAACTGCTCACATTGCAAATAGAATAAAATACAATTCAATTAAAAAATCAGAACCAACAAAACATATGGGACATGATGATGAATCCAGCCATCAGCACAAAAAGTATATGTCAGCAAAACTCTCAAGGAGCTACAACCACCCTAATTCAAGGCCTGAGGCAACAGCCAGATCTTTAAGACTCTTCAAAATGGTGTCAAGATAGGAGCCTTCCAATTCTCAGGAAATTCACGCTGGGTCCCAAAAGATGACACTTTTTAATGGAATGTACCCAAAGCCTACCAACCATGTGGGCTTGTATTGGTTGAGCAGACATCATGGAAGATAGATAGTTCCTCAAATGATCAGGCTCAATGCCATGTAAAGTTTTAAAAGTTATTGGAGATGTGGTTGCCTGGACGCCACTTATTATCATATTTGGTGGTCGTGTAAAAATATAAAAGCTTTTTGGATTAAGATATGGTGGAATATTCAAAGAATTTTTAAAAAGAGGGTAAAATTTACTCCACAATTGTTTTTGTTAGGTATTGTTACTGATTGTGATGCTAAGGAGGTTATATTGATGTTGAACTTGATTACAGCCGCAAGGCTGTTAGTAGGGCAATATTGGAAGAAGGAATCTTTGCCTACCTTGCAAGAGTGGCTTTTTAAAGTTTCCTATCTGGTGGAAATGGCAAAGATTTCGGCTTTCTTAAAGGAGCAATTGCAAGAGAAATTTTTTGCCGTATGGGAAAAATGGATAAATTTCACACAATACAAATTGGATATAAAAAAATACCATTTAGCCTTTTTATAACTTGTATATAAACTTTGATATTTTATGATTGTATTTTTTCTCTTTTTTCTTTTTTTTTATCTCTTTTCTTCTTTCTTTTTTCTTCTTTTTTAAGCACTTTTTCTTTTTAATGCCTATGTTTTTTTTTTGTTATATATAATTATTTTATAAGTAGTTTAACTTTTTTTTAGGATTTTTAAAATTTTAATTAAGCCTATATTCAGCTCTGGGAAGCTCGGGGGGGATGGAGGGGGTGGTTTGGGAGGGGTTGGGTGAGGGTTGTTTTGGTTTTTTTTGTTGTTGTTGTCTTTTTTGTTTTTTGTAAAAACTTCTAAAAATTTTCAATTAAAAAAAAAAAAAGTTATAAGCAGCACCTGGAAGCAAACCAGTAGTAAATGCATGAGGTAATTCCTAATGTGGGCTCCTATCCATGTTTGACCAGACACCTTCCAGGTTTTCTTCCAAGAGCACTGTGGATATCTCTTCTTTCATTTAATTTCCTGGAATGTCTTACTAAAGGTGGGCCTTGGGATCAGCAGGCAGAGAGAGATCACATAGGAGTGATGCAGTACCCATCCATTTCACAAAGCCACTAGGGCCTCATCTGAACCATGCACAAAGCTTTGAGGTAAACTTTAAGCTCCTCTAGAACTCCATTAGGTCTATCAGTCAAGTACCTGCTCAGTCCTACATTTGATTATAGGATGCTTGACAGTTATCCATTCAAGATTTGTTTAAAAAGCTAGTGGTAGACTCCCTAAATAGCAAAAATGGGAGGAAGTATTTTTATCAAGAGCTAGAATAGATTATCTCCAGGCTCCTTTCATGTGAATAATTCTATTATCCACTGGGTTAATGTGAGGATTTTTTTTTGTATGATTTGGTTTTATTGGCACCAGCTTTGAGAGTATAATATTGAAGATACTCAAATGTTTCAGCATAAAAGAAAAAGAAATCTTTCTTTTCCGTTTCAAATGGAAATAGCAATTCTACTTCTATATTATCAAGGTAATTTTAAAAGAATGCCCTTCTGTTAAATTTATACTAAAAATTGTTAAATAGTGGAGGGTTGTTGTTTTCTTTACTATTCATCATTACACACAAAGAATGTCACCCAGTGGATAAAGCACTCTGAAACCATTCATTCACAAGTTGCTTAAACCTGTGCTTTAATGGCAAAACACACCAGAACAATGGCAAGCATAACATTAATTGCAAATTATTCTACTGGCCTGTCTGAAATACCTTCCAGCATTTTAAATCAATGTTTAATCCATTTAAACAGCCAAGGAATGTTCTATCACAAAACATATAATTACAGGGGATTTATACCACACCTCTAGCATTTTGGCAAATGAACTCTGTGGCAACAGATAAAGGTACCACCAGTTTGTTTTATTCTTGAGTTTTGTACTTACTTGTTAGTTAATGCTACAATGCATTCATTGTTCACACTTTTGGCACTCATTTTTTAAGGTCTGAAAATCAGACTTTAAAATAAACATAGACGCACAAAAAATTCATTTTCTTACCTCTGCTTCTCACACCCTCATACTATTCTCTTTTACCCTCTTCATATCAGCAGCATGATAGGAATGAAGAAAGGGTAATACTAATTCTCAAAGAGAACTACAAATATTTGCAAAGCAAATTCCCAGAGGCTTGACATGGCCGATAGTAGTGCCACCTGGATTACTATTGTAACTTTTTTCATGAGTAGCTTTAAAAAGGTAGATTGTATAAAGAATGTGATTATGTTTTATAATCAGGAGTCCAAACTACTTGCACAAAGATATTTTTAACTGATATGAGTTGTTTTCCTTAGCTAATACAACCTTTTTACCTACTACTTAGGAAAATGATAAATGCCTTGGGAGGTATTGTAGCTTAAGGCTCTTTTCAATTCCTAGTTCAAGAAAATGTTCTCATTAAATGAAATACCAGGAATTCCGTCTGAATACTAAATAGTGAAATTTTGAGGACTGATTCATTCAGCACTCTGCAAAAGAGAAACAATCTAAGAGTACTCTCAAAAGCTTGATCTAGTTACATACACAAACTTAAGCTTTATTAACTCTTTTTAATCAAAAACTGAAATATACTGCTTGAAAGAAAATAACAAAATAAAATATAATTCATTTGGAAATTCCAAGTGTAACTGATCTGTACAGCTAGAGTTGATATGTAATAACAATCCCCAAATCATTCATGGTGCACTCTGAATAGGGCTGCTGGAAATGTTCTGAATTTATATACTGTAAGGAAATCCATGGACTGCTGAGCTTACTTGGTAAAAGCAGGGAGAAACAAGTCACATTGCACCCACTCCAACAAATGTCTTCTGATATCAATCTATAAAAGGGAAAAGGAAGAATACTTTGGTCTAGTTCCATGCCTAAATTGTTCTATATTGGACACCTGAGTGATTATTGGGAGGATTTTGCATCTTCTAAACCAAATCCTTCCTATTCTGTCCACGCTGTGTCCCCCAATCCTCTCCTCCTATCAAATTTTTGGAGTTTTAATGAACTATTAATGCTTACTCAAGCAGCAGGATGATATACAAAAACAGATTTTCTTCCCTCCAATCAGAGGAGTAAATTCAGTCTAATCTAAGGCTTCTATGTTGCTGTATCTTACTGTATTGAATTCCATTTGCACTTAATAATGAATTTCCATAAAGAAGTTAGGAAAGGACACAGAGGCTTCGAAAGAGGTCAGGTGTCAGACCTATCAGCCTGACCTCAATACCTGGGAAGATCCTGGAAAAGATAATCAAACAACGAATCAACGAACACCTAGAGACAAACAAAGTCATTACTAAAAGCCAACATGGGTTTGTCAAAAATAGATCATGCCAGACAAATCTTATTGCATTCTTTGACCAAGTGACAAAATTAGTGGATCAGAGGAATGCTGTGGACATAATTTACTTGGACTTCAGTAAGGCATTTGATAAAGTAGATCACAACCTACTACTTGACAAGATAGAAAAATGTGGGGTAGACAGAACCACCACCAGATGGATCCGTAGCTGACTGACCGGCCGTACTCAGCGAGTGGTCCTCAATGGAACTGCATCTATATGGAGGGAAGTGTGTAGTGGGGTGCCCCAGGGCTCTGTTCTGGGCCCAGTACTCTTCAACATCTTCATCAACGATTTGGATGAAGGGATAGATGGGGAACTCATCAAATTTGCAGACACCAAGCTGGCAGGAATAGCCAACACTCCAGAAGACAGGCTTAAGATACAGAAGGATCTGGACAGACTTGAACACTGGGCACTAACTAACAAAATGAAATTCAATGGTGAAAAAAGCAAGGTTCTACATTTAGGCAAGAAAAACCAAATGCACAAGTACAGCATAGGTGGCACCATGCTCAATAGTAGTAACTGTGAGAGGGACCTCGGAGTCCTAGTAGACAATCACCTAAATATGAGCCAGCAGTGTGCTGCAGCTGCCAAAAAGGCCAACACAGTGCTAGGCTGCATTAACAGAGGGATAGAATCAAGATCACGTGAAGTATTAATACCAAATGCCTTGGTAAGGCCACACTTGGAATACTGCATCCAGTTTTGGTCACCACGATGTAAAAAAGATGTTGAGACTCTAGAAAGAGTACAGAGAAGAGCAACAAAGATGATTAGGGGACTGGAGGCTAAAACATATAAGGAACGGTTGCTAGAATTGGGTATGTCTAGTTTAACGAAGAGAAGGACAAGGGGGGACATGATAGCAGTATTCCAATATCTCAGGGGCTGCCATAAAGAAGAGGGAATCAAGCTATTTTCCAAAGCACCTGAAGGCAGGACAAGAAGCAACGGGTGGAAAGTAATCAAGGAGAGAAGCAACCTAGAACTAAAGAGAAACTTCCTGACAGTGAGAACAATTAATCAGTGGAACAGCCTGTCTCCAGAAGCAGTAAATGCTCCAACACTGGAAGTTTTTAAGAAGAAACTGGACAGCCATTTGTCCGAAATGGTGTAGGGTTTCCTGCCTGAACAGGGGATTGGACTAGATGACCTCCAAGGTCCCTTCCAACTTTACTACTATTACTAAGTTATCTTGGCCCAAGCACAGATTCACCTTCATATTGCTTCTGCTCAGTTGTATACCTTAAGTAAAAATAGTTGTTAATCTGAGCTCTGTTCTAAAAAATACTTCAGAAATACAGCAAGTTTGATAAGGCATTTAAATTCTGACAAAAACAAAAATAAAAACAAAAAGCAATGCATGGTATTATACTTCTTATAAACTAAGTCTTTTTGATTAAGCTGATACTTACCAAATTCCAAATTAAAAAAAAGTTCTCTTATCTGTAAACACATCCATAAAATGTCATCATTTTACTCCTGGTGTTAGCTGAAAGTCCAAAAGCGATAGCCAAAAGTAATTAATGTTCCTTCCTTTTACTTCTAACAGTCTTAATTTTTAGTTTGTTCAAATATTGTTGCAGGATTTGGTTTCTTTCCATTTATTCTTTGTCCAATTACAGAGTTCTTCAAGGCTTTAACAAGCTTCTTTTCTAAATCCAGTAGGAAAAAATCCAGATCACTTTCTTGGTTTGCCATTTGTATTTTTACACACAGGTATTCTGTTGTCTCCTCTTTATCCAGAAAGATTCTGAGGAATTGGTCAACTTAATGGTTTCTTGGTCTTTGCTGTCTTTGCCAGAACCTTTACTGATTTCTATTACTTGCCATATTCTTGTACTTGCTACATTCTTTCATGTAGCTTTCCAATTTGGTAATGAGCTAAGAACTATCTAACTTTATTTTCTAGCACCAGAGATTCTTCGTAAATAGCAAATATTTTCTAAAGTATTTTGGTTGTTGACATCTTTACTGTACAGAATTTCACTTTATTTCTTTAATCATTGATCTTTGAATTGGTTATTGTTTTTTCAATGACATCCTTTAAACCTATCTATTCAAGCTTGTAATTTCCTTTTCAGGTCAGAGATCTTTCCTTGTTTTTCCATGTCCATTTCCATCTCCAATATCTTTCCAGACTTTCCAATATCTTATTGTAACATTGTTCCTTGTCTCTCGAAATAACTTTCTGAAATTCTTTGTTAAATTCCTTCCTGGAAATTTTACCTTTCTTGGCTTTGGACCTTCTCCTTCTTCTTCTCCTCCTTCTCCTTCTCCTTCTCCTCCTCCTACTCCTCCTCTTCCTCTCCCTCCTCTTTCTTCTTCTTCTTCTTCTTCTTCTTCTTCTTCTTCTTCTTCTTCTTCTTCTTCTTCTTCTTCTTCTTCTTCTTCTTCTTCTTCTTCTTCTTCTTCTTCTTCTTCTTCTTCTTCTTCTTCTTCTTCACCTCCTCCTCCTTCTCCTCCCTCCCTTTCTTTGCAATTTCAACATTTGTTCTCCCATCCAATTTGCTTTCTTCTGTTTCTTAGATGTTAACAAACTCTTTTCACATTAAGAATTTCTTTAATTTTCTTCCACAGTTTTCTGGTTTCTATTAATGAGGTTCAAGACTTTAGAGCAATTCATGATGTTTATGCTTTCTAATGTATTCTCACTTTAACTCTATCTTTGCAACTTTATACATTCTTTTCCAGCCTGGCAACATCAGCAATTAAATCTTCCAAAGGCTTTAATCTACCATGCAATAAATACCATTAGTACCCTAAAAGATCCTCACCTCTTCCTGGTCAGTATATTGAGTGCCATTTGACCTGATGGATCCATCATCAATCATCAGTCACTTTATCTTGTCTATCTGTGTGATTTTTTTGGTAAAATACAGGAGTTTTCACTAAAATTTCTTTCTTTCTTTCTTTCTTTCTTTCTTTCTTTCTTTCTTTCTTCCTTCCTTCCTTCCTTCCTTCCTTCCTTTCTTTCTTTCTTTCTTTCCCCAAACTTTTTTACTTGATAAGTAACTCAACATGCCTAATACTCTTTCTTCCTCCTGGCCTAAAGTCATCCAGTTGGATTGCTGCCTGATATATGTGCTGGTTTGTTATAGCTGGGCAATTGAGATAATCTTCCCACCTTGAAGGTGTATACTCTTGGTATACACTCTCCACGTTCCTCACACATCCCTTTTAGGAAATATACCACCATGATGAAACAGACTTAAGGAGTATTCTATATTTTAGAGCATCCTCTAGAACATCCTCTGTCAAACTGCCAGCCCGTGGGCCGGTTTCATCATACCGGAGCCGCACCCACCCCATTGCCAGCAATGGCGAAAAAGCTCCTATATGTCGTGCGACGTCACGTGATGTCGCGAGTTTGACATGCCTGCTCTAGAAGATAATATTTGCAGCTTATGGTTCAAATGATGGGTCCTTGGGTAATGAAACATTGGCAAGAAAACAACCAAGCTTAGAGAGCATCAAGAACCCCTATATACCTTTAAATGTGTTGAGGGTATTTTTGATTTTCTTTGCTAGATTTATATGACATCTTTTGCTCAGCAGCTCAAAATGACACACATAGTATTCTCTCCTCCTATTTTCTCCACAAAAACAACCCTGTATGATAGGTTGGGCTGGAACACTGAAACTAGCCCAAGCTCTCCCAGTGAGATTTTGTAGCCTAGGGTGGATTTGAATCTGGGCCCTTATGGTATCAGTTCACTTTGGAGAGTACCAAATTGCCAAATATTGTACAAGTGATAGAAGAGAGCAACAATCAGGTGAATAGACAGATAGAGAGACCGACAAAGCCACAAACCAGCAAAATTTGAGGGTGAGGGAAGCATCTTTTATTCTGCTGTAGTCAATAAGTTTTTCATGTGCTTAAATCATCCTCCATATTTTAACCTGAAGATCAACAATTGGCAATGAGCAGATTGCAAACATTATATGTATACACAAAATGAATAAGTCATAGGTCCCTTCCCCTTACGAAGAAGGGACTTATGTCAACCATAACATTGCCACAAGGGCAACCAGGTGCTAATGTTTCCCATCCACCTGTTTGGTAACGTATTGACATTCCTTTCATCCAGGAACATGAGTATCCTACTTACCTGCCACCTGATCTGTTAATACTCTTTGATGTCCTTCTGCCCTACACTGAGGTCAAAGCTGATGGCGGACATGCCTTTGACATGAATGATTTAAGGCAACAGGTGAAAGTCTTTACATGGGAACACTTACAACAGGCTTTCAAGGTTTCAATATCAGTTATGCTTGATCATATTCCCTGAGTGGTCCCATGTGTATTTCCAATTGTGTTGCTGTTTATGCAACGGGTTGCCCTGTCACATTTCATGGCTATTTAACTTTTCAGTGAATTTTGCATACAAATCCTCTGAGCCTTGCCTCTCAAGCATTCATCACTCAATAAGGGACAGATGCAATTCACTTTTAAGATAAATAGCTGGCCCCTTGCTTTGAGGTTCCCATTAACTTAGCCTGTTTACATTGTTTCTGGTCATTCATGGTTTCTAAAATTTTTGGAATGCCAGAAAGTAAAGGTTTGGGATATTATATGCCTGAGGATAATATTGTCTTTGTCTGTGTGTTAACACTCCCTGAATTTTAATAGTTTTCATATTTTTCATTACTTTTCTTCAACTGATGTAAACATTTGAGTTGCAAGAACATTGCATGTAAGCATTAATATCTTCTTAATTTTCTCTTCCTTCCAAATCGAGATTCTCTAACCACTGTTGCTTTAAGGATTATAGATAAGATAATACCACTAACCTCTGTTGAAAATGTCAACTCTTGGGTACAGCTGCCCAATAACTTCCGGTGCTTGAAGTTGTTCATTCATGTGGGCAATGTGGGATCGTATCTCACTGTTCTTAGATACAACAGAGATCAAAAAGAAAAATACCTGCTTGTCTTTAGTCCACAAAGGACTGGTTTCCTTCACAGCCATGTTTTCAGCATTCATAGGGTTTTTTTTTTTTTTTTTTTTTAAATGGTATTAGCCTTAATAGGAGCTCAATCATAGTCTATAATTAGGCAGACTACATACCATATAAATAAATGCAAAATGTTATATATGTGAATGGAAAAGAAGCTTGGGGATATCATATTTCACTTGTTTAAAAAGATAAACATTTTGTATTAAAATGGCATATCTTAAATTAGCTATCTACATATTGCCAAAATATAGGAACTGCATTATCAAAAAGATCATGCAGAGATCACAGGATTCCATAAAGCAGACAAACACAGAGACGGATAGACACACATTTGGCTAGGTAGCTCTTCAAACAAATGATGCCTTTAAATCAAGAACTATCTTTGACCACCCAATCATCAGCTGTTCTATAATACTCCAGGATCATTCCAACCTAAAAAACGGGCTATATTTTAGAAATAATCTGAATGCATAAATATATTTGGTAATTCTAAATTATTTATGTAAATATAACTAGACTACGCAAGGTGGGCAGATGTTCCCTGAAGGACAATGACTATCTGATCTAAAGAGAAAATGCTTTTTCTTTCATCAGTTCTTCCTTTAGGATCATGTTATAAATGGTGACAAAATATAATAACAAATAATTCTTATCAGAATTATATCCTTATGTGCTTAGACACCTTTGCCTTATATGCTATATGACAGCTTAATATGTATGTATGTATGTATGTATGTATGTATGTATGTATGTATGTATGTATGTATTTGATTTTTATCACCTTTATTATTTTACAAGTCACACTTCATAGCAATCCTTCCTCTGCCTATTTTCAACAGCCCTGTGAGTGTGGTTGGGCTGAGAGACTGCTACTGGTCCAAGGTCACCAAGCTGACTTTCATGCCTACAAAGCAGTGTTCCCCAATCTTTCCAGCTTTATGGACCAGCGGGGGGGAGGGGAGGGCTCCGCTTGAGTGGAAAGTGATTGTGTGCTTGTTCGCCCACTGCTCCTGCAAGTGCAGCTGTGCACATGTGCTCCCTGCCGTTTCCACACACCAGTTCCCAACAGACCATGGCCTGGTAGTGGGATTTGGGATTGGAGATCCCTGCTATAAAGGATGCCTAGAACTCAAAATCTCCTGGTTTCTATGACTGTGCCTTGACCATTACACCAAATTGACTCTGAATGAAATTAATATTAAGAGTTTTTTTTACAAAAAAATGGAAAGAAGTAGAGTTTAAAAATCTTATTCTGTTCATAAGTTACATATAGAAGTAGATACAGGAGACAGAAATGTTCTATAAGTGTTGTATTATGTACACCATATAGGACACATAATAACATTGTTAATCTAATCACAATGAAATATAACAGCTAACACTACATCATACATGTGTTCTAACTAAGCCTAAGGATGTAAAAAAAATCAAGCATGTTAAAATGAGAATAAATTGTTTTATCTAAGCTGTTGGGGGGGGGGAGGATGGAGAGGAGAATCAAAGAAAATGCCATTTGTACAGACCATTCTGCAATTTATTATTTATGGATGAAATTATATGCATACATGAGTACACATTATGTCCTTACAAGGAGAAAATCATATTAAAATCAGCTCTTCATTTCACACATCTGCTTTATCAGTTTTACTCACTTCCCACCCATTGCTGGATGCAATGCCAAATAACGACCTTAACTTTTAATGCCACAAATGTCCTAATGTGGCTCCTTTCATAAATGGGCTTGCTTTGTTCTATGAGGTCTTCAGATTCATTGCAAACTTTTGGTTTTGAATTCTTGATCAAGGTAATATGTGGCAGTAAAAGTATTCCCCATCTCTTATTTTCGTGGTTTGAAACCAAGATAACTGAACCAACTCTTTCTATAATATCTACACAGTATATCTTCTCAAATATTAAGATCCTGTTTAAAAGAATAACTCAGCTTTTCTGCTGAGTGAAAAAAGATTTTTCCAGCTGTGGAATGCCCTCTCAAGAAACACTAACCAGGTATCTGCTATGTTTATTCCAGTGCTGAATATGGTCTTTTTAAAAATGTCCCCATCCTTTTTGAAAATCTGTTTTATCTTTTTAAGAATCATTTTTATGAACAGCATGTTCTTAATTAACTATTTTTGTTTTTGTCCCCTTGAAAAAGAAAAGTTGTAAAGAATAATTTTATGATATTTTACAATTGGATTTGTGCATTGCACACAAAATTATGTGCTTGGGTAGCATATATAACTGTGGTGTGTTTGTGTCTCTTTTTTTGTATGTTGTTTTGGTGCTGATTGGGTAGACAAATGATAATATAAATGAAGATAATGAAAATAATAAGCTGAAAGTGCATGGATGATTTCCACAGAGGACGGTAGCACCCTAATAACCTAAGATGAGTTGAAAAGCTCAGCAGAATCAGATCTGATGAGTACCAGGAATCATAGAGTTGTAAGCTGGAAAACGGGTTTTTTTTGGGGGGGGGATTTTTTACATACATGACATACTCATTTAGCCACTGTGAGCTGAGCTTGAGTTGAGGGAGTTTGGACCTTCAAGTCTATCTGGCTCAAATCCAGTCAACCTTTGAATAGAAAGCAGTTTGTGCAATGAGAGTTCCACCAGATTGGTGCAAAAGTCCTTCCTTACTCAGATGTGAGCCCTCCATTTCATTAAGGTTGACAGTACACAAGAAGAAATTCCTAGAAACTTCCGCTGGATTTTTGAGTGAACATGTTTCAGTTTGGGCTATAAGATTCTTAATAGTTGTTTTTGCACATGAGTTAGCAGGATTTAACAAAAGGGCAGGATTAATGTTTCCTAGTAATTCTTGCTAATGGAATGTGACTCTCCTCTGAGGTTTGGAGAAAAGACAGAAAAACTTGAAGCTTTTGCCATTAAATGTGGGTAGAAGCAAGGAACCGAGACTGTTCAGATGGAGTTGGCTAAAATACATCCTTTTCTTTATTATATCAACCATTTAGCAACTGTTCTTGCTCAGGAAATACATGCATTTCATAATCAGGAATTCAATTGAATTTCTTTTGGTGAGTTCTTTTTATGGTGGTTTTCATTTGTCTGGACTACATAATGGATTTTTCCCCACTGACTATGAGAAGGCAATATAGTGCCATCCTTTGGATATTTTGAACTTTAACCCTTAACAGTCCTTGACAAGGGATTATGGGAACTATCAGCATGTGAAAGGCATTAGGTTGTTCACTCCAGCTCTGTACCTTCAGCTATATATTGTAAGTAGTGTCCTGCTGCTACACTATCATTCCTTCCCCTCTACTTTTCACTGCCTGTGCTGATTCCATATGAATTTAAGGATTTGCAAAAAAATTAAATAAATGCACTTTTATAAAAGCTTAGGAAATATACACAAGAACATGATTTCATTACGATTTAGAAACATGAGATTTCTGAATACTCTCCTCTGAGAACATGACTGGATAGAAAGTGAAACAATGGGAATCAAATCAGGAGAAGGTACTTCCTACACGGAGGGAAGAAAATGGTTCTGCAACAGCTTTATCTAAAGGCTTACAGATCTGTTGCCAAAATGCAATCCTGAACTGTCATTAGAAATAAATAAGTTTGACAAATTGATATATATTTTAGCCAAGTTAGATATTTGTCTGCTTTTACCCATTTTCTGAAAGATTGTTAAGAGGGCAGGTTGTACCAAAGCAGAAGGGATAAATTTGTTAACAGATAGGATGCGGTTTGGATTTTTTTTTTGTCCTTCCTTCTTTCCTTCCTTCCTTCCTTCCTTCCTTCCTCCCTCCCTCCTCCCTCCCTCCCTCCCTCCCTCCCTCCCTCAGTCCCTCCCTTCTTTCCTCCCTTCCCTTCCATTGAAAACTAATGTTTGTCAGAATGAGACATTTCAGGGTTGCTGTGAAACGGTAGAGCTCAACTGGCTTTTTTTTTTTTTTTTAATCAGCAAGGATCAAGCAAGAAACCTTTGAAACTGCAGTGTGGTGTGTGGTTAGGCACAGATTTGATTTGATAGCAGAAATGTGAAAAATTTCCTGCCTTGAGAAACTGAGTTCTGACAGATTTCTCCTTGCTACTTTATAAAAAAAAATGCTTTTCAAACCGAATCAGATAGAACAGGACTACTGACAGCAATAATTAATTTCAGTTTGACAATGAACGTTGCACATTTTATAGGAAATGAATACAACTTTGTTGTGAGAGGATTTTGTTTGATTTGAATTTTTAAAAAATGACAATTTATTATTTAAAGCTTTTTCCAACTCTAGATTTCAGTTATGAATGCATACATGTTTCTTTGTAATAAAATTTTTCATTAAAAATAACAGTCAAGAGCTGCACTATCCAATGCATTCAGAATTCATTTGCACTAAGTTCTAGTTGATTTTTCCACAAGCAGAAATACAAATCCAAGGGTAGTATAAAGATGACTAATATGTTTAAAAGTTAATTTTGATCAACATTATCTATATCCAACATTATCTAAATAAACCAAATAATGTTATTTTTGATTCATTTCTCTGATCTAGACATGCTTTACAGCAAAATGTCTTCGTATCATTCACTGATAAATTAATCAATTTTATACATATATATTCTTAAACTAGCAATTATAAATCAAAAGAATTTTATCTTAGATTTTATGAATTTCCCACCCATCATCAATTGGCATATGGGCATGTTCGGACACACAGGAAAAATACTTTTATACCTATAATTTTAAATTTTTGGGAAATAATTATTTGCATAGTTCAGAAGGAACCCCTTAGGCGATGGATGGATGGATGGATGGATAGAAGATAGATAGATAGATAGATAGATAGATAGATAGATAGATAGATAGATAGATAGATAGATAGATAGATGATAGGCTCTATAAAGACTGCTCCATTTAGATCCAGCCAGAGATAACAGGAGTCACTGAGTCCCAAAAAATACAGCATATGATATAATATTTACAGGCCAGCAAACCATTATTTATTAGTTCAATTTATACAGCTGCCTGCTTTGCATAGGACCCAGAATAACTTCTCATTAATAAACAAACCACAACTGATCCATATGAAACAACATAATGAATAACAGAATAATAGATTTGGAAGGGATCTTAGAGATCTAGTCCAACTCAGGCAGGAAACACTATACCATTTCATACAATGATTGTCCAATCTCTTCTTCTCAAATGTCCAGTGTGAACAGATTAAAAAAAATAAAACACAAAGGACATAAAAATTCAGCAAAGATCATACTACTCCTGACCCAATGCTTCAGGAAAAAGCTAGGTATTTAATGCTTTCCAAAAGGAAAGTGGGGTTGGGCCAAGCTAAATCTTTGGTTGATGGGATGTAGTTTCACTAATAAGCCATGGTCTTTAGGTTTATTAATAGCAATCAATTTTCCATGGGCTGATTTTCAGTGAGAATTCAACTTACACATGGTTTTATTTCAATATGCACACTTTGAGGTTATGAGATGTTGTAGATAAAAGGTACTCTGAACTTTAAAAAATGCAGCTTTGACTGTACCAGTGGCAAAAGGCCAGGCTAGCAGTTAGGTCTCTGACCATATTTGAACAATGGAGCCATAAATCAGATTTATTTTCAAATCTAATACCTAGCACAGGGGTAGGCAACCTTGGCTCTTTTATCACTCATGGACTTCAACTCCCAGAATTCCTGAGCCAGCCATGCTGGCTCAGGAATTCTGGGAGTTGAAGTCCACAAGTCATAAAAGAGCCAAGGTTGCCTACCCTTGAACAAGCATTTAGAATCAAGAGACATTTAGTGAGTCCTCTCAATGACAGAATAATTTATTGCACCCTAATTTTTTCTCCATATGGCAGGATAAAGCTAAAGTACTATTGGTAGTGACTTTTATTTCTGTACAGAGCCATGGGTCATCTGCTATCAAAATATTTGCTTTGGTTTCATTGCACTAACAATTAAATTCAAGTTATGCCTGGCATTTAAGTATAATGAAAAATCAAACAGAGGTATGGAAGTGTAATATAAATGACATTGTGGCTGTGCCGTGCACCACTTCTAACAGAAAGCAGGTTTCATCCAAATGTTTATATTAGGTTAGGGTTTGAAAACTGCAAGAAGGCCCTCCTGGCCATTTAAATATGGTCTTGTTGCTACTAATATCAAAGCATTCCATAATATTACCCTGAAAATGTCTACCCTTACCATGCCCTTACCATTGTTCCTTGACGGATTGGATCCTGAAAAAAGGTGAACAGGTTTCCATAGAATGTATCATTTTTCTTCATTCTCAGAGGACAATTATCTCTCTTCCTTATCTGAATAAAGGGATCCAGAGACAGGAACTGGGCAATCATAGTCTCAAGCTTGAAAAATTAAGATTATTATTAAATAAATACTAATTGATGAAACTGTTAGCCTTCATTTCAACAAATCCTCAGATCTGTTGTTAGATCTGTTTTCCTGCATTTGCTTTGCTTAGATGATGAACTAATTGTCAATGCATTTGATAACAGACATTTTTAGTATGATAATCAACTACTTTGAATATAATAAATTCTACTACCAAGTTCTATCAAGGCTTTAGTTTAAAGACACACTCTTCTCCTTAGTTTGTTCCAGTTTCCAAATTTCCAAAGTTGCCATTTTGTAGTATACAACATAGTTCCCTTCAATTGTTCTGGACTGCAACAAGTTCTATTAACCCAAGCCAGTCTGGGCAATACGGTAGTTGGAGATCTTGAAATTTGTAACACAACATACCTGAAGGCCATAATGTTGAGAAAGGCTGATCTAAACTATAAACTCAGTAATTAGCTTCTTCCTGGGTTTTATTTTTTCTTTGTCTATTTTCTTGCTACCAAGAATCAGGTTAGAGCAACCTGATGCTCTAAGCTGATCTTAAAATATTCTGTTCTTTTTTTAAGTTCCTCTGATTAGTTTTGCCAAGTGCTTAAAGGATAAAGGGCTCAGAATTAAATTTGCAAAGTTAAATTTTCTCTCTCTTTGTTTTTAACTATAACAATGTCTAAAAATTGTGACTAGGGAAGGGGAAAGCCTTTTGTGTCCTTCTATCCTTATATATTTGTGTAGAAGCTGTTGGATCTTGTACACATATAATGAACCACCAACTGACTTGCAGTGGTCAGTCTTTGGGGTGAACTTAGAACTTGGTCAATTCTACCCATACAAGCCACCTGTTGGAGCTTTCTTTCCTTACGCAGCAAATCTGACATTATCTTTATTCTTAGATATATTTTAATACTGATTTCTGACTTGCTTCTTTTATTTTCCTTTCTTACTTATTCCCTTCTTTCTTTGGTTCTGACTAATAGCTCTTTAACACTCTTGACAATCTGGCACCCTCTTTTGCATTTGATAATGGCAGTTAGTTTAAAGGATTTCAAGCAAACTAACACTGGCTTCAATACTTTAGTACCATGCCCCACCTCTCAGTACCTGCTACCTGTCTAATGATAGAGCCAAGCCTAACCTTATCAATCTGGGCTGAGCCTAAGAGGATCCAAGCTCTTTTAAAAGATATTGATTATAGCAAATTATATTTAGCCTTGGAAGGTGGTGGATTCTTCTTTTATGAAGGCATTTAAAGAAACTGAATGCAAGGGAATTCAGTTATAACAAGGGATTGGGTTACATCATCTTCAAGGTTCCTTCTAGTCTTTACATGCTAGGATTCTAAATCATGCATACCTATCTCAGAAAAGTTCTATACAAAGACAAGCTGGAGGGACTGAAGTCTGTTTTTGAGAATTTTTGAGGACTGGTGAAATTGAAGTGCAAAGAGCCATTCATAATCAGTGATGGACAAGAAAATTTCTTCTAGTATCTTCAAAGGCCAGAGACACAAACAAAGGGAGAAGAGTGGAAAAGGTTTACAGGATCCAGTATTACCAAGTGGGTTTGAAAGACAAACAAACTGGCTTAGGAAGACATCCTAAGAAGAATAAACAGACTTGGTTTCATAATACCCAGAGCTTTAAAGAATAGTGAAAATTAGCTTCTCTTCTTTTAGGTTAAGATGTTATCACATTTGAAGCCTGTGGGAATTGGGATAGGTGTTCCCCCATTGCTTTTGAACTTGAAAATGACAAGTCAGAACTAGATCAAGGCAGGAACTTCAGATGTCTGACAAAACAACGCATAGACACAAAATCTTATATTCTGACATTTGCAAAATCCTTCACAAATGTTCCCAATAACTGAAATGTGATTTTTAAGGGAACAGTCTATCTGGTTTCACATGGTTTTAGTGAGCAAGTGATCAGTAGATTCACTGTAAGGATTCCACTGTAAGTAAGCCAAGTTTTTATGATGCCAATTTACTATTCTGTCTGGACTATTTACAGTTTTATCATTACAAAAATTAAGGAAAATATTTATGTATAATATGGTAGAATATGACTATTATTTTTGAAAGTTGCTGTCATTACTGGCTGAGTGTTTGTTTGTTGGCAGTACAAAAGGGCCTCTTCAGATGCAGTATGAAAAAAATGGAATGAGGTTGTGTACTATTTATTATTTGCTTGTAATCATTTGTGGGGTATAGCCTTGGAGTAAAAGTTCTATTGCATCTTCTCTGGTCTGAGAGGAAATGAATGGCTCCAAATCACCAAATAAATTTACATGATTAAGGGTGAAATTAGTTGGATCCTAATACAGCATCTTCACCACTGTACCAATTTGGTTCTGTGTTATTTCTGCCTTCAATCATATGTATTGAAGAAACTCTCTGAGAGTGGCTAGCTGAGAATTCTGGGAGTTGAAGTCCACACATGTTCAAAACACTGTTCTACATAATTAGTTTGAGAAAATAGGAATATTTCCAAGTTAATTTACATGGTCATGGGCCATGTTCAGGAGTATGCATTTTAGTTATTGTTGTTAGTTGTGAAGTCGTGTCCGACCCATTGCGACCCCATGGACAATGTTCCTCCAGGCCTTCTTGTCCTCTACCATCTTCTGGAGTCCATCTGCTTCAGTGACTCCATCCAGCCACCTAATTCTCTGTCGTCCCTTTCTTCTATTGCCCTCAATCTTTCCCAGCGTTAGGCTCTTCTCCAGTGAGTCCTTCCTTCTCATTAGGTGGCCAAAGTACTTGAGTTTCAACTTCAGGATCTGGCCTTCTAAAGTGCAGTTAGGGTTGATCTCCTCTAGAAGTGACTGGTTTGATCGCCTTGCAGTCCAGGGGACTTGCAGGAGTCTTCTCCAGCACCATAGTTCAAAGGCCTCAATTCTTTTGCGTTCAGCCTTTCTTATGGTCCAACTTTCATAGCCATACATTGTAACTGGGAAAACCATGGCCTTGACTATATGTACTTTTGGTGGCAGGATGATGTTTCTTCTTTTTAGTATGCTGTCTAGATTTGCCATAGCTTTCCTTCCCAGGAGCAAGCATCTTTTAATTTCTTGGCTGCAGGCCCCATTTGTGGTGACTGGAGCCCAGGGAGATAAAAACTGTCACTACCTCCATTTCTTCCCCATCTATTTGCCAGGAATTGAGAGGGCTGGATGCCATGAAAAAAATCAAATTGGCAATACCCATGCAATGAAAACACTATCCAATTTCTACAAGTGTTAATGTCACATACATGTATGTAGGGGCAGAGCTTTGACCATCTAGTTACAAACATTAACTTGGCTTATTTGGTACCTCCAACAGACATCACTGCCCACCCTCAATAATAGTGCCACACTAACTCTTATGTTTAGAAGGAACTCTGCTGGTTCACATAGAAGTCTCATCTAATCTAGCATTGTATTCTCACAGTGACTGTCTGGATGCCTATTAGGACTTGCAAAGAGAACACAAATATATTATTATCCTCATATACATGTTTCCTAGAAACTAATATTCAGAGGCATTCTCATGCTGAGAAGTATGGAATCTTAGAATCCAAAGGAGTCATTTAAGCTACTGAGTCCAACACTACAGTCAAAATAAAGATACAAATTACAGGATCCCTGATGATGCTTGCATAGATTCTATCTGAATTTACTCAATGAAGAAGTTAAACTGCTTTGTCTGATGATCTCTAACAATTCTACAGCACAATTATAACATCACTGTTGGGATCTCTCTTCCTGTAATTTAGTTCTATTATTTTATATATTGCTTTTTGTAATGAAGCAACACAGGCCTTTAACATCTATTTTTTTCAGGCATTATATTCTCTCTAAATTTTCTTTCTCGGGACTAAATATTTCCGGTTCTTTCCATCTCTCTTCTCTGAAGTCATTTCTAATACCTTAATAATTTTTGTTGTTGTTTTCTGAATTTATTCCAATTTGCTTGACTCTTCCTTAATATATATATATATATATATATATATATATATATATATATATATATATATATATATATATATATATAACTCTTATGACTAGAAACCACATAAATGTTTTCCAAGAATTTACATAATTCTTCTTTGTAACTCAAGTTAGAAGCCATTATTAAATCAATAATGGGTGAATTTTAATAGAAAGATGAATTGTGTCTTAATTAAGTTTCATTGAATTTTCCCAAGTGTTCTGTTTTGTATATATCATGCAAAATTATATACTCTTCAGATTTAATAAACTGGAAATATCATACAATTTTGTATGCATGTCAAGATATTTGATACATAGTGATGACCACTGTGCTTCCAGTTCCTGAAATGGTGATGCTATTTTTCTCCTACTTCAGTTAAATAAAATTACTCATAAAAATTTGAGATATCCCTAGAACATATTTTGCTGGAGGGTTAATTTTTCTGTATAAAACTTTGTTCTAGGTTCCTGAAATTGCAAACAAATATTTAAAACATCATGACTATTTGTGCATGCACAATACCATTTAACTGTGATAACCTTACAAGTCATCTTCTCCCTGTGATTGTCCAGCATGGGAGAACATAGTGCAAGGGATAAAGCAACACTGATAATAGAACTCCAAACAACAGTGTGATGCATTTGCCTAAGCTCTGGCAGAAGGGAAGGAAGCCAATTTATTATCACTCCCTGCTTTATACTGTGTCAGTTCATGTGAATGTTTCATTTGCTTTTTCACATGAACTGCCACAGCATGGGTTAAATGGAGAGCTCTGTAGTCATGGTGCTAAGGATTCTCATTAGCATCAGTTGGGGAGTCATTTGGGCAAAACAAACCTCTGTGTATTCCCACTGCTCCTACACCAAGGATCCATTTGGCCTATTGTTTGCACAGAGCGCCCTTGTTCTTGTTGCTTTGGCTATAGCATTTTATGCCATGCTTCCTTAACTACAAATCAAGCTGACCATGGAGCTCCCATATCCAGCATATATTACTAGAATGGATCCAGAGGCTTTCAAGCCCAGCTGGATGTGGGTTTTATTTCTCTAGTCAGCATTCTCTGGTTTTGCATGATCAATCCAGAAGGACACATAGGGATTTGTTCTCCTGCATGGAAAGCTTTTGGTGGATAAGTCTAATCAGTTACAGAAATTAAGAGAACAATTACATCCAGTACTGCATTGTATCAGGTATATTAAAGGCATTGTTTTTGTTATTGTTGTAGTTAAGATCTTTGCTCAAAGAGAAGATTACCAATTTGAAAATTTGACATGCACTTTTTGTCTGTTTTTGTTTAAATTAGAATATTTTAGGAATATGTAGTCTCTCCCCTGTATTAAAAAAAATCCAAAATTTACTGCTTTACCATTTTTTCCAGTCATCTGAAGTAAAAAGCTCCCATATCTCAGATAGTTGGTAGACTTGATCCAGTTATTCAGAGAAAGAGATTTATAGCCTCATCACTCACTTGGCTGTGTCTCTTGATTGCAGTTATGGCTTCTTGACTTCTCTCATGTAATTCTCTCATGTAATTTTAGTGGATTGCTCTGCTGTTCTAGGGAGAAACCAAGGGGGAAACATGCCTGGACCAAAATTCTCTGTCTCCTTCTTTCCTTCATGTTTTAAAATTTTCTTTGCTCAAGATGGAGTATGGCATTTGCTCCACTGCGGAGTTGTAGCACTCACCTAGCGACATGGAGGAAAAAATTGATAAATACAGAGAGTTGTTTTTCTTCTTTTCTGCAGCACTGTCCTTACCACTTTATACATTTCCACCTCTGATATTATGGATCTTGTCAGAAAATTATCTAGCAACTGGACCCACCTTCCTAATGCCTCTTAGTGGAATTATAAAAGACACAAATTCCCACTAGCTATGCCATCATAGAAGAATGATATTAACTGAGAAGCTTTTATGTGAGGAAAGAAAAATTCCATCTATTTATCTCTTGCAGTATGAGGACAATTTACCAGTTTTTCTGAACTGTTGTAAATCCTATTTATTATTTCTTAATAAATAACATAGATATTTAAAGCATTTGTTGATCTTCATGAAGTAACAATGTGACAGGTGCAAGGAACCAGAGCGACATAATGAACTAATCAGAGTTAGTTCTTTATTGCTTGTCTGTTAACAAGACTCTTACCAGACTGACTGCATTCTCTTGGGAACAATCAGATAAAGGTTTCAAGGATTCTGTGGTAATGAGGTCTGCATTACTTCCTGTTGTGCAGGGACTCTAAACTAGCCAGTCTCTTCACACTTTCCCCACTCTACCTGGAGATTCCACCACAGAAATATATTTGAAGAACTCCCTTTCCCCTATTACATCCACCCGGCTCACCAGGATGGGAAACCAAGGCATGTTACAATTAAGGATGTACATCTAGTAGGGCTATGAAAAAGGGCATTCTTCAAGGTAGCAATGTCTTTATGAGACATTATTCCCCTGAAGTATGGTTGGCCCCCATGCTGTTACTTTTCTAAAAAGTCCTAAAAATGTTGTTTTGTCAGTGGGCCTGGGGACCATGAATGGAGATGGATGAGCACATCCAAGTATGATAAATTGATGTGAGATGCCCAGAGTAGATGAGAGTCAAGCAGTAGACAAATTTAATAAGTTCTTGTTGTTACTACTACTATTGGACAATTTGGTGTAGTGGTTAAGGCAATAGGGTAGAAAGTTGGAGACCATGAATTCTAGTCCTGCCTTAGCCATGAAAGCCAACTGGGTGACTTTGGGCCAGTCACTCTCAACCCAACTCACCTCACAGGATTATTGTTGTGGAGAAAATAGGAGGAGGAAGTGTGTTAGATACGTTTGTCACCTTGACTTATTTGTAAAAATAATAAAGATAGAAAATAAATGAATAAATAAATAAATACATAAATAAATAAATTCACTCTTATCCTACTGTAGATATTTTGTTGTATTGTTACTATAAACCCCCAAGAATTGGTTGATGGCAGTAGTATAAATGCAAAGGGGAGGAGGACAAACACCACAAGCTACTACAGAATGGTAGAACTCAAGCAAGAATTGATGATATTTGGATTAACTACTCTATTGGCTATCCAATCAGATGCTAAGAAAGCAGTTTTTCAGACTGAGCCCAAGTCTAGATGCTCTGAACCTGGACACTTCTTTTGAACTGTCTGCTTAGCAGCAAGTTAATTATGAGGTACTGGTAGAAACGTCTGAGAAGTACCATGTTCTTAATATGGTGAGAGAGTAAAAAGATGTAAAAGATGAGAAAAATTACATCCACTTTCTGATCATTTATGAGAGCAAACAGGTATGTCAACTGAAGTTTAAAAGACCAGGAGTAATCATTGCAAGGAGTAATCATTGCAGGAGTAATCATTGAGATCCAAAAGAAGCCTTTATGTTATCTGTCTATCTATGTACCTGCTTCCAGAATATCTCCATGCCAGCCTTGAAGAAGGTGTGAAGGGACAGAACTCTGTCCTGAGAAAGTAAAAGTCTTGAGAAAGAAATTCAAAATAATCCAGCCTTGAATTTGTATGGAATGGCAGGGGAGTCAGAGAAAAACTCTGGCAGGCTGTCCAGATTCTGTATAACAATTACCCGCCTTCCTGGATGCTTTGCCCTGTCCTACCTTGAAAGACTGACACAGGTAAAATGAAAGTTTGTTTTTTGTTTTTTAGAAGAGATGGCATTTCATTAATTGCTTTAACAATGGGCCTCAGTTTAACTGCCAGGATTTAAAGGCATTTGCTTCATTTTACTGATTTAGGCATTAAGTCCAGGACAACCATAGATAAAAGGTTGGCTGATGTAGTTATTAAATGTATGGTGCCAAAACCTAAAGAAACATAGTTATTTGTTTAGCATTATTGAATTATAGGCCAGCCCCAGTGAAATTGGATAGCTATGGAGGGGCAGTACTACTTTTCAGTACAAAGCCTCATCCAGTTACTGATGTTGCATTTTATGTTCAAGTGAACAATGGGAAAAATTATATATCTAGTGGCACATAAGAAGAAAGTAAGGGACAATCCATTACACAACTGAAAATTAATGACAGACTAGAAGTGTATAATGGTAGATGCTGGAGTAATGAAAGAAAAAATCAGTTGCTCCACAATCTTATGATGTTAAAAGCAGTGAAGATAATGATGGTGATCATGAATGAGATTTCTTATAGCTGCCCTACTCTGGATGAATAATGGTATTTGTATTTAAGAGAGAGAGAGGGAGGGAGGGAGGGAGGGAGAGAGAGAGAGAGAGAGAGAGAGAGAAGGCAGCTTCAATTCTACATTATATTTAGAGTCAAGACTGAATGGAAGGGAAAAAACATATACAAAAATTAAAGTGGTTGAATGGGTATTGTTCATGATTTGGTGTATGTGTGTGTGTGTGTGTGTTTGTGTGTGGTGTCAAGTGCTTTCTAGGGTGGAAAAAAAGAAAGATAATAAGTGCGGCTGTTTCTTTAAAAAATTTTAAATTAGGATGGAGTTGATAGGAAATGGATTGTTTGATATGATTAACCCCTGAAAGATGAACCACTATAAATAGAATATATATCACATGGTAATAAATAATATTGACATTTAAACTTTAAAAAGAAATTGATTGTATCCATATATGGTTAAGTCACAGCTTCTACTTAGTCATAAATAACATGGCAGAAATCTATTTTTGTGTTTAAAGAATATACAAAGTCTAGAAGAATTTCATTTTCTCTATAATTAGACTTCATATTTGGAATATATTTTAATTCAGTCATATTTCAGCAATAGGACTTTGTTACATTACTGCCTATAATATTCTTCATGTTTCAGAGTGAACTCTCTTCTGTTCAAAACCTGAACGTACTTTTGTTAGAACAGAAAATGGATATCCTGCCCTAAATGTAAGGGTGGTTTTCATTTTTGTCACTTTATTATCACTATGATCTTTGTTTCAGAAAAGCAACTTTCTGGAAATGTTTTTAGAGGAGAAAGTTCAGTAGAGAACAGAAATGTGAAGGACATTTGCTATACCAGGTTCTGGAGAAAAGTATTGCTCCTTGCTCTTCCTACCATCTTCATGGATGAGTCTGGAAGTGACATTGGTTATTTGTTTGCTTAAAATATTTCTTGGCCAAGTTTAAATGCAAAAAGAATGCTGGCCTTTACAAGCAACTAGTCTGAATGAATAACCCAGAAGGATGTTAGATCTGTAGCTCTTTCAGTCTAAACAGATGAAAATAGTGGGGAAAGTATGTGCAGAAAGGCATGAACAGAAAACAGATTTTAGAAACAGGAAAAAAAAGCATGGGGATTCATCAAGACCCTAGACAATTACCCCTGTATATAATCCATATGGGGGCAAATTATGCTCCCAAGAACAAGTGCGTGTCTACCGTATAAAACTACAGCATTTTTAGAAGAACCTGAAACTCAAATGATCCTTCTAATCCATAGCAGAAGACTTGAAATGGAAAAAGAATATTGCAGCCAGATATCTGGCTGTGTAAATGGTATTGAAAATACAGGTTTGGTTTCCTGAACTGTGGCCACAGTAGCAGTGATAAAGACTGGGAAGAATGCATTGAGCCAAAGCATGTCAAATATGATCGGAATAACTTTCAACTGTGGAACCACAACAGAATAAGAAAGTCAGATAAAAAATTGTGCATTGCAGGAATAAGACAGTAACTAAAATGAAGAGCTGGGAAATCATAAATGAAACATGAATACTGGGAAAATTGCAGAGCAGATTAAAGATTGATCAGATTGTAAATATTTGGTGATAAGATAGATATTACTAAAATTCTGCTTCTATTTGGCAAGTACAAGTCTTATCAGACTAATCTTATTTTGTTTTTTGATTCTGTAATTTCCTTAGTAGATTGTGGGAATGCTGTAGACATAATATATCTTAACTTCAGCAAAGTATTTGACAATCACATTTTATTTTATTTTTTTATTAAAAAGTTTTATAAAAATTACAATATTAACCCACCCCAAAAAACCCCTCTCCCTCCCCCACTTCCCAATGTTGAATGCAGGGTTACAAATATGATAATCATAATCTAACTAACATTACCAACTATATAAATAACCAAATCCATAATGCACTTTAACTCCCCTTTAACATAAATATAAACAAATTAAAAGTGAACATAATAATAATGAGAACATAAACAAATTAATATCCTAATTATTAAACAATACAGTCCCCAAATAGTTAAACAATACTAATACTAAAAATAATAATAATTTCATAATAATACTCTAAAATTCACTCGTAAGCTAAATGAAAGTTTTTAGTCCATATTTATTCTGAATATAATTTATCCATCTTCTCCAGACCGAAATGTATCTTTCTTGTGAATGATCCTTCAAATAAGCAGAAATCTTAGCCATTTCTGCTAAATTTGACACTTTAATCGTCCATTCTTCTATAGTAGGCAAGCAATCCTTCTTCCAATATTGCCTTACTAATAATCTTGCAGCTGTTATCAAATTCAACATCAAATTAATTTCTTTAACATCACAATCTGTAATAACACCCAATAAAAATAATTGTGGGGTAAACTTTATCTTTCTCTTAAAAATCTGTTGAATGTTCCACCAGATCTTAATCCAAAAGGCTTTTATATTTCTACAAGTCCACCATATATGAAAATAAGTGGCTTCCAAATTACCACATCTCCAACATTTGGGCTGTAAACTAGGATACATACAAGACAACTTTTTAGGATCCAGATGCCATCTATAAAACATTTTATAAAAATTTTCTCTTAAATTTTGTGCCAGGGTAAAATTTACATTTCTAACCCAAATTACCTCCCATGTATCCAATAGAATTGGTTCTTGAATATTTTGAGCCCACTTTACCATACAATCTTTAACTAATTCCGTTTCCGAATCCATTTCTATTAAAACATTATAAATTCTCTTTATATGTGCTCGATTTTGATCTTTAATCTGTTTTACCAAATTCTCATCCATTAAAGTAATACCAACTATCTGATCTAACTTCCACCTAACCAACAATTGATTATACTGAAACCAAGATTGTACCATATTTTCTTCATTTTATTGGCATCATGGTGCTGAGGGAATGTAGAGTCAAAATGTCTGCATTTGCTTAAAGATTTTAGCAAGATCTGAATGAGGACTAAGACAAACTGAGAGTGGTCAACATCTAAGATGTTACAGACATCAGGATTAGCATCATTAGATGCCTTAATTTTGTCCTTTGGTCAGCCTTCATGCCTTCAGGTCCTTGCTTTATCTTTATTTGCTGATATTTTCTGTTTATCCTGTCACCTTTGAATGAGTAAATAGAAATAGCTATTCCCTCTACTTATACTGCTTTTCCTCTTAAGTGGTTATAAAAATTGGAACCAAGGAAAGAATGTAAACTGTGTGTTCAAGGAGCATTCCCCACCACACTCCTTCTCCAAAATGTGGAGCCAACACATTTCATCAGCCATGTTTGAAAATGTATTCATGCCCACAAGTCATAACTACACACTTCTGATTTTTACTCTCTACTTCTCCCTGCTTCACTCTGTAGAAATCTCATAAAAACAAAAAAGTAAAGGCTTCCCTTTTCCAGTCGTATCCAATTCTAGAGCCAGCATTGTCGATGGCCATGTGGCTGGCATGATTAAATGTCAAGGTTCATGGATCTAAAGCAGCATTGTAAAAGCAGAGTTCTTTATTTTCTGCTCTAAAATCCTTCTGACTTTCTTGCCTCACCATCATAATAAGCATCTCTGATAGGCAGCAAATTACAGTCCAGAAGATCTGTCCAAAAATAAGTCTTTACATTTATACCATGACATACCACAGAGCAATGACAGAATTAGGTCAAGCTTCACAGTCCTGTAACAGTGCCAGGGGTCTTGTGACATGATGTAAGAGGAATGAACTTTTAATGTAAAGAAAGGCAGCTTGAAAAATGTTTGCCTGGAAGGAAGACATTGCTGCTGTACAGTGTATGGGAGGAATAGAGAACTTGGTCTTATGACACACTCTCAATTTCTCTCTGTCTCCTTTACTCCAACTGAAGTCAAGGAGAGCTTCAGAATATTATTAAAAAGCATCCTATCCTCTTGGAACCTATGACTGAAGCTACAAACATATATTTCCAGGTTCTACACTAGCATACCAATATTAAACAGAGAGGAATATAAGATTTCTTGTAAAGAAATGTTGTTTACCCAGCAAGCTTAAAGGATGCTCCTTTCTCCAGTTTGCATAAAGGCATGGTTTAGCAGACTCACTGATCTGGGATTAATCTACATTTTCTTTTAAATATAGGACTAGATGAAATTATTTGCCTGCAATCTCAGTCATTATAAGAAATGATTAGATATATGTTTATAAATGATTCGTTTTTAAAATACATTATAATACATTATAAACATTGTTTTAAAACTTCAAGTTCTTTTCTGACATGTAATAAAACTATAGCACCAAACTATAGCTGTAACATAAAGCTGAAATATTTCCACATATTGGTAGCACCCACTGTAAAATCAGACATATAATTTGAGAGAGAAGGATATAAGGACTATCGTTAAATCCACCGATCATATTGGATGTTGAAATACAATCACTATATTGCTATTCCCTCACTTTATACAATTAGTCAGAAAAGATACTGCAGTAGAAGAAAAGCATGAATTTCTGTTACTAATTACATTCAGGGTTTGTTTTGTTTTTTGAGTAAATGAAGTCCTGGTATGTATGATTTTTTTGCATTTCTTTTTTAAAAAAAGAAGTTGATATGAAAAGATTTTTAGTCTTAATCAATGGTATTGGCTGACACATCAATTAACAATGATAATCAATATGTTGAAGAGTCAAGGATTAATAAATAATGGCATGACAAAGTAGCAACAATGGTGCATTTGAAGATCTGCAAGAAATATCATTGGCTGCAAGCAAGAACTGGTGGGACCATAAAATAGAGAAAGTCTAGAAAATGAAGAAGTTAAATTGCTCTGGAACTTTAGAATTCAATCAGACAGGCACCTGCCACATAACACCCTGGACTTAACAATTGTTGATAAGAAAGACAAAAATGTCTGGATAGTGGATGTGGCAGTGCCCGGAGACAGTAGAAGAAAAAGAACTGGAGAAGATAACAAAATACAAAGACCTACAAATAGAAATAGAATGATTGTGGCAAAGGCAAGCAAAGGTAGTACCAATAGTAATAGGCACCTTGGGTGCAATCCCAAAACAGCAGGAGCACGACTTGAACCCCATTGGCACTGACAAATTTGGCATCAGTCAATTGCAAAACACAGCTTTACTTGGAACAGCTTCCATCGTATGATATTGGTAACACCAACAAACATCCGGAAGTTGGAAAAAAGATGAATCTTTCCTGCCCTCTATACATATAGCCTTGATCCAGATTGAGCCAGCATTTGCTTATATTTAAGTAAAATAAAAATGGAAGCTACATTGGGGGATTTTTCCTCCTTAAAAGTTTTACAACTTTTCAGCAAACACTGAAGTTTCAAGAGGAAAAAATAATGTGTTTTTGCATGTTTTCCCCAATTTTGATGGAAATCTACACAGAAAAATTCATCTAGGTAATTATAAAGATTAAAGCAATAATATGTCTTCCATTATAATACTGAAGCAAACTCCTCAAAGTCCATTAAAATTATAGCCCTATAAACATTTATTAGGCGATATGTTTTCCTAAACTCAGCAGGACATATTTTGAAATAAAGATCTTAGGATCACATTACATATGCATTCATAATGTAAAACAGAGTAAACCAAAACATCACTTGTCATTTAACAGCTCATTTTGCAACCTGCAGATTTGATATCTCCTTTTTGCCAATTTTTTGATTTGTGGGAATGGGGAGAGGACTGATTATAATATGGGTGAAGTTTTCCATTCTCTTGAATAGAAAAAGGGACTACTTTGTTGCATTTTCAAAATAATTTATGAATGTCACTAAGAAAGAAATCATTTATAACCATCTAGTCCCAGTAAGATACATTTACTGCATACTGCTAAAGTCTGTTTACATTAAAATTATGTACAAAGTTTTTGCTTGTCCAAGCTGGGTCAGATAAGAAATTTCTAACCTTGTATGCTTTCCCTCAAGGGGGAAAAATATGTTCAATTAAAGAAAGTCCCAACATTCAGATCAAAAGTACATAATAATTAAGTTCAGATGTGTTCACAGATGTAGAAGTAACAAATGTTTCAGTGTTTTGAGTTGTCTTTCAGGTTTTCTTCCTGCAATCTTTCATCTAAATCTCTTTGAGTCTCAAAAAGTGGGGCTGGGAGAGACAGTGAAAGAAAGAAAGAAAGAAAGAAAGAAAGAAAGAAAGAAAGAAAGAAAGAAAGAAAGAAAGAAAGAAAGAAAGAAAGAAAGAAGTTGTTAACATGCCTCATCTTCTGTATGAATGCATGTATCTGCATGTCTCTAATGTTATATGCTATATTCAAATAGTGAATCACAAACAAATAATTTGTGCTTCCTGTCACTCATGGCTATTGTGAGAGATACATTTGCCTATTTAACCCCACACATAGCTAATTCTTTCTGCAGAAAGAACAGTTTAATAAAAGTGGAGAATTTGAAATAAGCTGGCCTGTTGGGTTGAATTTCATGTTTGTTTGTGCTAGATTTTGTCCCCTCTTTCTGTTATTCAAATCAGCAACCCTGCTTGTATTGAAAAGGTTTCTGAAGGGCACAGTTTGTAAAGCTGCCTCAGTAATGTGATCCCAAATGGCTTTTAAAACCCTTGAAAGAGTAAGGAGCATACAGAGATCTGCACTGGCATCTATCCATTAACCTTTTCACCTAGCCTACATTTGGAAGAGCTATGGCATGTAGGATAAAAATGTTTGTCACTTTCAACAGACAGGAATCAGTTCCTGCCAGAGTAAAGAAGAGTACATAGGTGAGAATACAGAGAGATTTCAATCAATCAGAATAGGGATCTTTTCTTTCAAGCAAATGACAATGAGGATACATCCTTGCAGAACATTTGGGATATGGCAAAAGCATACATGAGGGGTGTAGCAATTTCGTACATGGCTGAGAGAAACAAAGAGAAAAAACAATATAGGATGAGTCTCGAGGAAGAATACAAACAGGCCGAAACACAATTTCAGAGAGATCCTGAAAACAAAGGATTGAAAAACAAAATGGATTTAATTAAACATAAACTCTGTATAGAGGATTTGGAAAAGTTAGCACAAAAATTACAGGCAGCTAAGCAAAATAACTTTGAGCACACAAATAAACCGGGAAGATGCTAGCGTATAAACTAAGAAGGCAGAAAGAGAAGCAATGGATTATTAGTTTGGAAGATGAGAAAGGAGAGATTCAGGGGGAGGAGACTATAAAAAGGGGAATCACCCAAAGATACTATGAAAAACTATGTAAGAGAAATGAGGGGGAAAATGTAGAAATGATAATAGAATACTTAGAGAAGGCAGACATACCGAAGATTCCGGAGGAAATAAAATCTATGTTAAATGAGGAAATAAGAAGGGCTGAAATAATCAGGGCTATAAATAATCAGGGCTATAAAAGATCAATAAGGTGACTGGCCCAGATGGAATACCAGCGGAACTATATAAAGAACAACAAAGTGCACTCAATCAATACCTAGTAGAAGTTTTCAACGCCGTATTAACCGATGCTAAAATACCTAAGTCCTGGTCAGAGGCAAATATAATATTGATTCCAAAAGAAGAAGCGGAAAAAACACGGATACAAAATTATAGATCTATATCATTATTGAATTCTGACTATAAAATTTTTGTCTCAATAATGGCGGAGAGATTCAAAAAGTACCTAATTTATTTCATACATTCGGATCAAAATGGGTTTTTACCAAGCAGACAGACTAAGCGGAATATAAAAACAATCTTAGACATTCTCGAATTTTATGAATCGCATAGTGATCATCAAGTGGCACTTCTGTTCCTTGATGCACAGAAGGCTTTTGACAATGTCAATTGGCAATTTATGATCCAACAACTAAAATTAATGGATATTGGGGGAAAACATGATAACCGCAATATATTCTAAACAAAAGGCCCAGATCATAATAAACGGAGAGGCCACTGATAAATTCAACATACAGAAAGGCACAAGACAAGGATGTCCTCTCTCGCCATTGTTATTTATATATACATTAGAAATTCTTGCTAGAGTAGTAAAACAAGATGAGCAGATTAAAGGATTTAAGATTAAGAAAGAAATATACAAACTTTAAGTTTATGCAGACGACTTAGCATTTATATTAGAAGACCCAGAACAATCAGGGCAGAAACTATTTGAAATATTGGAAGAGTATGGGTATCTGGCAGGTTTGAAAATAAATAGAAACAAAACAAAGATTATCACTAAAAACATGACTAACATACAAAAAGGAAACCTCGAGGCAAAATTAAGTATACAAGTAGTTTCCAAATTAAAATATCTAGGGATAGTTATTTCTGCACGCTGCTCATCAATTAAAGAAGACGTTTATGGTAAAATGGTAAAGAATATAAAAGTAGATTTAGATCATTGGAAAAATTTACATCTCTCATTACTTGAGAGAATTGCCGCAGTGAAAATGAACATCTTACCTAAAATGATTTTCCTGTTTCAGAATATGCCAATTCAATTAGACAAGAAATTTTTCAAGGAGCTGAATAAATTAACCTTAGAATTTGTGTAGTCCAGTGAGAAGGCAAGAATAAAATTAAAGGCATTACAGGATGCCAAAGAGAGGGGAGGTTTGGGTTTCCCAGATTGGGAGTTATATTACCAAGCAGCAGCCCTAACATGGATTAGAGACTGGATAACCTTAGAAAATAAAAGATGTTTACATTTAGAGGGTTATGACCTCCAGCAGGGTTGGCATGCTCACATATGGATGGGGAAAAGCAGAAACCACCAATATTTTTTAAGACATAAGGTCCGGCAAGAATTAATAAAAAGCTGGAATATAGTTAAACGTCAATATTACACAAAGATTCCGGCTTGGCTATCGCCATTGGAGGCAGACACATATCCCAAACTTTATACGAAAGATAAAGCTATTATATATAAAGACATCCTGACAGAAGAAAGTTATTTAAAACAAAAACAAGCGCTAAAACAACAAGGAATAGACATGGAGTGGTGGTCTTATCTCCAGATACAAGCAAGATACATGAAGGATAAGCAAGAATGGGGTATTAACAGACAGGATACGGGATTAGATAAAATACTGCTAGGCCTGGAGAAAAAACAAATAAAGAATATTTATAAACACCTGTTGGAATATAAGCTATATGAGGAGCAGGTCAAAGAAACAATGGTGACATGGGCAATAGATGTAGGATATAATATAAATATGGATCAATGGAAGCAAGTATGGGAGCGAAATAACAAAATAACATTGGCGACATCATATAAAGAAAACCTGTATAAGATGGTTTACAGATGGTATCTCCCTCCAGCCAGATTAGCCAAAATGTATAATGGATATTCATCTACGTGTTGGAAATGTAAAAAAGAAAAGGGCACCTTTTTCATGTATGGTGGACATGTAGAGAAGCACAGGTGTACCTGCGTATGGTCTGGGAATGGGCAATAGAAATGACTAGGCAAAACATTCAGTACAAACTTGAGACATTACTATTAGGAATACTAGAGAAAAATGTAAATAAAGAGGACACATATTTAATTATTCACACGGTTGTGGCAGCAAGGATACTATCTACTCAAAAGTGGAAAGCAATGGAAGTACCGAGTGGGGAAGTACTAATAAAGAAAATTATGTATTGCGCAGAACTAGATAGGATAACTAAAAGATTAAAAAATCAGGAAGAATCAGAATTTTATCGAATATGGAATAAATTTTATAGATGGAGGGGAAAAAATGGAGGTCACAGTAAAGAGATAAGTTAAGATAGAGACCAGAAATGTATAGTTGTATATAGATATATTATATGTAATTAATGTACAATATGAACTGAGATGTCAGTCAAAGACGATTTACCATGTTCAATGTTTTTAATCCTTTTTTTCCTTTGTACTCAATAAAAACTTATTAAAAAAAAGAATAGGGACCTTGGAGGTCTTCTAGTCCAACTCCCAGCTCAAGTTCAAGCAAGAAACCCTATACCATTTCAGACAAGTGACTATCCAGTCTCTTCTTAAAAACCTCCAGTGATGAAGCATCTACAACTTCTGAAGGCAAGCTTTTCCATTGGTTAATTGTTCTCATTGTTAGGAAGTTTCTCTTTAATCCCATGTTGCTTCTCTCCTCGATTAGTTTCCATCAATTGTTTCTGGTCCTACCCTCTGGTGCTTTAGAAAATAAGTTGTGGCAACCTCTTAAATACTGGAATACTGCTACCATATCCCCCCTAGTCCTACTTTTCTCTAGGCTAGCCAAACCCAAATCCTGCAACCTTTCTTCATATATTTTAGTCTCCAGGTCTTTAATCATCTTAGTTGCTCTTCTTTGCATTTTTTTTTCAAAATCTCAACATATTTTTTGTAATGTCATGACCAAAACTGGATGCAGTCTTCCAGGTGTTCCCTTACTAAGACTTTATAAAGCAGTACTAATACTTCACATGGTTTTGATTCTATGCCTCTGTTTATACAACCAAAGATTGTATTAGATTTTTTGGCTGCTCTTGCACACTGCTGGTTCATATTTAAGTGATCGTCCACTAGTACTCCAAGATCTCTCTCACAGTTACTGTTTTTGAGCCAAGTTTCACCTAATCTGTACTTGTACCTTTGGTTTTTCCTGTCTAAGTGCCTAAGTTGCTTTCTCCACATTAAATTTTATTTTGTTGGATAGGGGCCATTGTTCAAGTCTGACAAGATCTTTTTGGATCCGGAGCTTGTCTTCTGGGGTGTTGACTATTCCTGCCAGTTTGGTGTCATCTGCAAATTTCATGAGTGCCCTTTCTATTCTGTCATCTAAGTTATTTATGAAGATATTGAAGAGTACTGGGCCTAGGATGGAACCTTGTGGTACTTCACTGCTTACTTCCCTCTGTGTAGATGTAGTACCATTAAGGACAACTTATTGAGTATGATTTGCCAGCCAGTTACAAATCCATCTGATGATGATGTTGTCTACCCCAAATTTTTCTAGCTTACCAAGAAGTAGATTGTGGTCTACTTTGTCAAATGCCTTGCTGAAGTCTAAGTATATTATGCCCATAGCAGTTCCCTGGTCTACTAATTTAGTCACTTTGTCAAAAAATGAAATAAGATTGGTTTGGTATGATCTATTTTTTAGAACCCCATGCTGGCTTTTAGTTATAACTTTATTTGTTTCTGGATGTTCACAGATCTGTTTTTTGATTATCTTTTCCAGGATCTTCCCAGATATTGATGTTAAGCTGATTGTGTTTCCTGGATCTGTTTTTTTTTTACTTTTTTACTTTTTTGATGATGGGAACCACATCAGCTCTTTTCCAATCCTCAGGTAATTCCCCGGTGTTCCAGGACTTTTGAAAGATGTGGTACAATGGTTCTGAGATAACATCGGACAGTTCCTTCAAAACTCTGGGATGTAATCCATCAAGTCCCGGTGATTTATATTCATCAAGATCAGATAGGTGTTCTCTAACCATTTTCTTGCTTATTTTAATTTTTATTTCTAGTCTGTCTTTTACAGTTATGTTTTTGGTAGATTGGGCTATAGTTTCTCTTTGCATGAAGGCTGATGCAAAGAATGAGCTAAGCAATTCTGCTTTCTCTCTGCTGCCTGTTACTTCCTTGCTATCTTTTCTCTTAAGTGGACCTATTGTTTCCTTGCCTTATTTCTTGTTATTTATATGTTGAAAGAAACTTTTTATTATCTTTGACTTTTGTTGCAAATCTTTGTTCATTCTGAGCTTTTGCTTTCCTGACTTCATCTTTGCAGATTCAAGCTATCTGCTGATACTCTGTCTCAGTTATGTATCCCTCTTTCCATTTTTTTTTTACTTATCCTTTTTGTCTTTCAGTTTATCAGAGAGATCTTTATGCAATCATGCTGGTTTCTTCTTGGATTCCTTGTTTTTCTTTTTTCAGTGGTATTATGCTGGACTGGGCTTTTATGATCATATTTTTCAGAGTTACCCAGGCTTCTTGAGTTGTTTTCCCCCTTAGGATTTTCATCCATTGAATTTTTCTTAGGGTCTTTCTGAGTTTGTTAAAATCAGCTTTTTTGAAGTTTAAGTCACTGGCTGAATTATGTTCTATTGTTTGTGTTTGCATTATATTGAATTCCAGTATGATGTGGTCACTTTCCCCCAAGGTTACAGCAACTTCAACTCCCTCTATCACTTCTTTTCTATTAGTAAGAATTAGATCCAGTATAGCTTTTCCTCTAGTTCCCTCTGCTACCATTTGGATGACAAAGTTGTCCGCTGGGTTGGTTAGGAATCTGTTTGATCTCCAACTTGCTGCAGAGTTTGTCTCCCAGTTGATATCAGGGTAGTTAAAGTCTTCCATTGCTACTGTGGTATAATTCCTACATATATTTGTTAATTGTTAGGGAAAAGTTCAATGGTGATTACCCACAAGTAAATGTTTAGAAATAGCAGCCAAGGGATCGTGTTTCTTAAAGTACTGCATAAGAAAGAACATGCACTTTTTTCAGAGTGGTTCACAGAACAGTTTTATTTGTATACACAATTATGCTATTTAAGGGTCTTGCTCATCAAAACTGCATTTTATCACAAATCAGAAATCCAAGAAAAAAGGTGAAATAACATTGGCCAGATAGGCACTACCAGCAGGATTGACAGATAGAAGGCTCTTCCCACAGCCTTTACTAGTTAGTTAGGCTATCCCTTGAGTGTTGAAAGACAGAATACATACTACAGAAGCAAAATTGAACAAATATTTTGTCTGCCAAATTATATGCAGAGCATTTCTGGCCCTCCAGCTCTGCTATTCACAATACTTCTCTGTCTGTCTGTCTGTCTGTCTGTCTGTCTCTCTCTCCCTCCCTCCCTTTATCATTTCAATGCACCCCCCTTTTGTTTTGCTTGATTTTAATCGATCAAGTTACTGAGAAATAAGTTTTGCTCAAATCAAGGAAATATATTCCAGCCAATAAATATGAACTATAGATATAGACAGGTATTTTTGTCTCTATAAAATTATTCATATCAGTTTAATCTTGGAGGATTTCTTGCAAACATATCCTGGTTAAAGCTGGGAGCAGGCATAAATTATACACGAATGATATATGATTCCACCCTTTCAATATTTAAAATAATTAAATATTTAAAACAACCACTGAAGATCTGAATTTGAAAAGTACAATTGCAAAAAAAATATTCATACTGTACAATTTTCCTTATTTAAATCTCCCTCTACCCAATATTTTGATGGAGGGCATGGAAGGCAAATAAAGGGGGGGGCAGCATCCCAGTGAGCCAAAAGCAGTTTTTATACATTTTTTATTGGAATAAGTGGTGGTTGAAGGAGGATCAATAGACAGAGCTGCTCCTCCAGTTAAATTAACTGCTTTTAAGAAAAATAAACATATCATATAAGTAATATGTGGGCTTGCCCGGGGTTTCAAGATTGCTCTCCATTCTTTTCAAAACTCTTGATCTCAAAATAGATTTATTTCTTTTACTGACTTAAACATAAGTAATTGGCTTGAGAAAACACAATCAGACAATGATGATAAGCAATCCTTAAATAGTATGCTGATTAATCCATGTTTTTCTTTCTACAATTCTTTGATTTAACCACACAGTTTTGTTAGCTCACAACAAACTTAAAATGATTACAGCATTTCAAAACAAAACTTAAATATACATAGATCTCTGCAGTATCCAAGGACTGTAAAAAATTACGTTCTAAATGTAAATAAGTCTAATATACCCTGCCAAATTTTAACATGTGATTTTAAAATTATTATTCATATATTTACAATAAACCTTACTATCAAAACAAATCATATCTTTCAACTTGCACATGCTATTGGCTCCATACATATGTCATGCAACAAAGGTTGTCAACATTTACACAAGGATAGGATTTGAAACTGGGCCAAGTGCAACAGGATGCAATGATTATAAAGTCTTGCATATGGGAAAGAGAAAAAAAATCAAATGTGTAGATAAGGTTAGCTAAACATGGATTGATGGCTGTGTTATGAGAGGGAACTGAGAGTTCTAGTGAGGTTCTACCAGATGAATATGTTCAGATCCGAGCTCCATTAACAATACTTCATGCAGACTATAAGAGGCATTAGTAATAGTAATGTTGCATTAGTAAGACTGCATTTGGAATATTGTATCTAGTTCTGGGCACTGCAGTAGAAAAGGACCATGGAGAAGATAGAATGATGTCAGAGGAGAGCTAACAGAATAATTGGTTGATTATGTGCCATCAGGTCAGTGTCAATACTGATTGACTCCAGAGGTAGAAAGTCTTCCCCTTGTCTAAAAGTGCACCTATTGCCACTATAATTCACCACCATGCTGCTAATTGTCCTCTTCCTCTTTTTCCTCCTACCTTTCCCAGAATGAAGGACTTCTTCAGAGAACTAATGCATGTCTGAAATAGAATAATTTGAGGCTGATCATCTGTGAAACTTCTGAGTAAAACCTCTGAGTGGATTTATTTGATGATCTATTTATTGGCTATACATGATATTCTCCGAAATCAAATATCAATATTTTTTCTGTTCTGCTACTTCAAAGTTTAATCTCTGTTTTCATAGAGTATCACAGGAAAAAAAAAACACTTTGTACAAATCAAGAGAAAGATGAAAAACCAACAGAATAAAATCAAAAGAAATGAAATATGGGTTGAATGTTTTATATTAGAAGGATTTTATGATGGAAAAAACAATTAAAGCAATGGAACAGGTTGCCCTCAGCACTGGATTACTGAACAAATGGGGAATGAATGGCTAGCTGTTGGGCATGTTTAGTAGATTCCTACACTGTGCAAGAGGTTGGAAGCAAGGCACTATTTGTACATTCTATCAGATAGCAGATTCTATAACCTCTGCTTTCATAAGGTTGATCTCTTAAATCTGCTGGGTTTTCAACTGTGTAAAAGCTTTTCAAGCCTTTCCAAGCATAGGGTCTTCTTGTAAATCTCTATAATCTATTTTATTGCTTTAGTATATCCACAGAAAAAGATGGTTTTTGAACAGCTTAGTTATTTTTTTCCATGCATGTTAAAGTACAAATACTAGATTTTCTGTTTGTTCCAACTTTATATTAGAAAATCTGCAAAACTCTGAAAGATCAGAGAGATCTGGTTTGGTGAAGCTCATTGAGTAATCTTGTATAGTCACACTCTTCCAGTAAAATCTACTTTGCAAACTAGTTGTGAGTTAAAAGAGGGCAAACTTTCTTCACTGTCCTAAACTTTCAAAGGACAATAGACAAAATGTTTTGTAGAATAACCAAAAATACATCTGGCATTTAACAGAATATTTAGGAATATTGATAACATTGTTTCAATGGACCGAGTGCCGCAAATAATTGCACCACCCCATGTTGCAGAAATTGCAAGTTATGCATTTATAACTATTTTAAAAGAAACAAAGCTAATATTATAAGCTAATGCCATTTCCACAGTTAGAATAATTTCTTTTCCTGACAGAGACACTGATTAAAATGTTTTAAAATGTCAGGTCTACCTAATAGCTTGCTATTTTACTAATCTCAAAACAGGTTTTACAGTTAGATGATCTCTTCCCATGAAGCTGTCTTTTAAAAAATCCATGGTCTGCATAATTGGAGAGTTTGGGTGAATCTTGCTCTCATTCAGACTTTTTACTGATTCACTTATGGGAAGTACATCTACTTCTCCTCCTCTGTGTAAATAGCTTTACCATCCAAAGCTCAGATCTGTGAAGACTGATGCTCAGTCTTCACAGATCTGAGCATCAA
This sequence comes from Crotalus tigris, assembly GCF_016545835.1. Taxonomy (NCBI): domain Eukaryota; kingdom Metazoa; phylum Chordata; class Lepidosauria; order Squamata; family Viperidae; genus Crotalus; species Crotalus tigris. The sequence continues at coordinate 382,227 of NW_024097285.1, forward strand.
TGAAAGAGAGAAAGAAAAAAAAGGGTGTGGGTGGGTGGGTGTATCTGATTTCCCATTCCATCTGTATTGAATTTCTTTCTTATTCTTTGTATAGTTTCTTAGAGAATATCTGAGGCTCAGTTAGAGGGGTTGGCAGTTTGCCAGACTTTTACTCCAGGAGCCCAAAGCTGGAATATTTAATTCTTAAACCAAAGCTCTCAGCACTGTAGAAAAAAGGAATGTTGGCAAAGAAAGGAGGAGGGAGGCAAGACATAAAAGTTTTGTCTCATGACAATCCCCATCTTTGGTTATGTTTAAATCACTGCCTTTTGCATATGATGAATAATTCCAAACAACATCTCTCTCTGCAGCTTTGCCTTTGCTTTCTGTTGATGTCATATCCATGAGCGAATGAGATATTTCATGTGAATGTAATGCCTCCATAAAAGAATTTGGCAAGCCTGGCTAAAGATTATGCTAGAGTTCTTGAGGATTATGGTTGAACCGCATTTTTAAGTGAACCAATCTAATTAACACTTCCTAGATTAATATCTCAATCAACATGTAGTTGGCCTTCAGCTTTTGCATTTTGATCTAGTGATAATGCATTTTGGCTCAAACCTTGTTCTACAATGCATTCAGAAATACACATAAATTCAAATACTTGCAATGTGTGTGTTTAGAACCAAAAACAATACACAAGAAGATTTCTAGATAAAAGATACTGTATAAAAATCAAGTGCATTTTCATTTGGTGAATCTAAAATAGAAATTACCAATTTAAACAGAAATGGGTCAGAATAGACATTCCTGTGAAATTAACACTAGAAGGAGACTGGCTCATTCATCCTATCATACACAGTAAATATATTGATTATATCAAGAAACCTAATATTCTGCAATGTGCTTTTTAGATAATTTCCTCCTTTGACAAAAAAGTTCAAAGTGCCAAAGCAAAATCTTTCTTTTTTTAACCATCACATCTGATTATACTTTGGTTCTAAGTAATTACCTACAAACACTCGATTTGATGAAGTAGATTATAGATCATGAAAGCTTACAAAATATGTTAGCATTTAAGGGGCTGTCAAAATTCTACGTCAATTTTTTCAAACATTTTTAAAAAACGTGTTGGGGATTAGAGATGGAGTAAATTGTTGATGTTGTAAACCCTAGCCAATAGATATCCCTCAGAACTAACTTTTTCCTGATATACCTATGAGCCAGATTGTTTGTTATGTAAACTCCTTCACTAGATCTCCTTACAGATCTCCTGCTTTTGTTTTAGGAACAGACTTAGCAATGAGGAGAACCCCTCCAGGAGCACCAGAGTCTTTGAAAAAAAATATCCTTCATGAATGAAAATTCTTCAATTTCTTTCAACCCGTTATGCTCAGTTCGGTAGGAGCTCACAGACATTATGCTCTGTGATTAGGACTCTGAATTTGTGCATGAATCTGAACACACAAGATGATGAGGAATGAGTTTCTTGCTCATTTTTCTTACTACTGGAAATTTTTTTAAAAAGTTAATTTGTGGGAAAGTATTTGTACTCTCAGACTATTATCAGTCCATGAAACATCCATGTTACCTTTGGCTTCATCCACAGTTCATAATTTTGTGCAGATAGCATACATAGAAGGCTTTAGTAATTAATACTAACAACTTATTTTTTATGAATTTTAAAAACAAATGCATACTAATAGCATTTTTGTAGGAAAGTATCAAATTTTATCTGCCCTCTAATCCCTAAAAATTTGGCAGCTTAATGGAATGATTGTGTGGCTACAAAGTTTACCTCCTTATAAACACACTTTCTCATATGTGCATATATACACACAAACATTCACTTCTGACTCTCTTCCAGGTTTCTTCAACATCTGGTTTCAGCTTCCTGATCTGCCTCTAAGAAAAAAAGAAGTTGGGGGGGGAGGGGAAACAGACAAAAATATTTGAGATAGCATTTGGAAAAACATTTAAAAGCAAAATCTCATATGTATTTAGTCAGAAGTAAAATCTTACTAATTTTAGATTTGTTCTCAGTTTTTGGCCAGCTCATTTTGCAGGTCCTGGTTTGCATTGTTTCCTAGGAAAACAGCCTGATTCTAAGTTAATACATACAGTAAGATACAGCCTTCCAGAATGTTTAATGATAACTACTGATATCTGTGAGACATGAATGGATTCCACATGATAAAAAGCATCCCCAAAAGAGACCTAAAACAAGATGGAGTGATGACATCAGCAAGTATTGTGGCTCAATTGGCAAAAGAAAGCTCAGGACCATATTGGTTGGAAACGTGTGGAAGAGGTCTTCATCCTGCAGTGGATAGACAATGGCTAGAATGATGATGATGATGATCTGTGCATTTTATTAGCTAGCAGCATTGATAACATGATAATTAGATGGAATCTTTCATCTAGTTCTTTGAGCCAAAACTCATTCTTAAATGTCCCAGAATACTGTATGCAAGCTTTAACATCAGAAGTTGCTAATGCCTTTGCTTACATAAAAAAGAAAAGATCCAGATTTACATTAAAAGAATGATTCCACTTAGCAAAATTAGGAGCATAAAAATATATATGTACCATGCTAGAGCCCAGAAACTTTATTGTTGTGGTGAGGGGTGAGAAATAGAGGGTACATAATCTCTTTATTGGTTATTATCATTTCACTACAGCAAAAAAATCAAACAAATGCCAACTTCAAATGTAAAGAAAGCTTGTATAAAAAATGGCTGCTATTCCAAGATGTTGCAGTTATTTTTCAGGAATTCTATTGGAGTATTTTGAAGCATGGAATTAATTTAAAAACGGATATGATGAAAACATTATTTTTTTAAAAAAAACACATTGGCTGATGTGTGAAAGTATTTTTCTTGTTGTTGTTTCAGCTTCAAAATTAAAGCCATCCAATCTTCTGTAAGATATTTGTTTACAAGCAGTCTGGCAGTCCCCTTATTAAAACTCATCCAAGGAATTTGTTTGGTCTGGACCTGTCAATCATATCATCCTTGTTTTTTTCTTTAAATACTTAGATGTTTACAATATCAAAATATTTTTTTTAAAAAAGGACGGGGAAAGCAGGTTTAAGAAAAGTAATCCATTTTTTATTTATCTATTTATTTAATTAGAGTTAGAAGGCCACCCAGTTCTGCAATTACTTATTTGCTCACTTATGCTTTGGTGTAACAAAACAGAGATTGGACCCAGCCAGGAGAAATATTTTCCTGAAATTGTTGTTTTATTTATCAGAGACATGTCACTGATACTTTAACATTTATTTATCAAATTTGGACACTGCCCATTTCATTGTCCAAGTGAAATTCTGGACTATTTCCTCGATTACATGCTTTATTCAGAAGAAAAGAAAAAATAATATGAAATACCAAGTTTAAAAACAGAGTTGCATAGAATTACACACCGTGATTTAATATTTTTAATAAGCTGAGTTTAATCACTGTCCTTTCTCTGGAGAGATATTTAATATTCCATCATTTGAACTGCTGAAAGAACTATAAAAATATAGATGACCCCAAATGATATCATCAATGGAGAAACTTGGAGAAACATTCTGCTAATGATTAGTAAGAAATTTTGTTTCATAAGTCATACTATGCATCTGATAAACTAAGCTATAGCTCATGAAAGCTTATGTTTAATAATAAAATTTGTTAATTAAAAAAGATACTACCAGAGTTCTGATTTTTTGCAACAATTTTGGTGCGGTACATGTTTCCACATCAATGATCTATTAAATCCACTTTCCCTTTACACTACATACTTCAGTCCTCCATGTTACACAATTAGTCCTCAACTTATGACCATAATTGGGACTAGAATTTCCATCGCTAAGCAAAGCAATCGTTAAATGGGTCGCCCTGATTTTATGACATTATTTGGCATAGTTGCTAAATGAATCATTGCAGTTGTTTAGTGAATCATGTGTTTGTTACGTGAAACCAGCTTCCCATTGGATCAAACAACATTGCTTGTCAGAAGCTGGCTGGACAGGTCACAAATAGAATTCACATGCTTCAACTGACATAAATACATGCCAAATTTTGATCACATGACAGTGGGGATGCTGCAAAGGTTGTAAATGTGAGGACTGATTGTAAACCACTTTTCCCAGTGCTCTTGTAACTTTCAATAATCATTAATGAGTAGTAGTAAGTCAAGGATTATAGACAGAATGAAGTACCTGTAAAATATTGCCATTTAAAAATAGCCTGTTGCTTTACTGTGGTAGATAATTTCAAACTTTCAGACTTACTCAGGAAGACAGCCTTTAAAAGATATATTCTCTTCCCTTTGGGGGCTGCCCCACCTGCAGTGACTCATTGCTTTCTGCAGGAAGATAACTCTATTATGCTCTTGATCTGACTGCATCTGAAGCCCAGCATTGTGTACTCGGTAAGTGAATGACACCAGCACTGGCAACATGTAGAACAGGAAACAGATTAGTTGTTATTGTTCCAGAAAGCAAGTCTTAATCTATAAAGAAGCATCTTTAGGTTAAACATTAGAATAAACTTTCTAATAGCACAAAGTGGAAGGTATTGGCTCTCATCCGTGAGCAAAGGCTGGATTGCAGTGTTTTAGAGTTCTATAATTGCAAGATTTCTGCCCTGGGCAGCTGACTGAATGACTACTTAGATGTTGATAAATTCATAGTTCTAAGGTGTGTGGATATGTGTGTGTTTATATGCATGCCTTTGAATCAGTCTTTTATTCCTGGTAAGTGCCTAGACAATTCTCAGCAACATTTTCAGAAATGGTTGGCTGATGCCTTCTCCCTACGATTAAAGCCACCAGCTAGTGTTATGTCTAAGTCCAGATGAGAACTTTTGGTTTTTAACTTGGCGTCTTTAAGCATTCTGCCAAAGTGGTTCTCAATTTATATGGACTTTCCCCCCATTCCACTTCATACATCCTTTGTCAGTATTTTTTAAGGCACTGGTAATATTTTAAGTTAAAATCAATGAAAAGAAGCATGTCTTTTGAGGTCAAAGCCACTTTTCTCATTTATACGTGAACATAATGACAATTCAGCTGTTATAATTTAACACTGTAAGCCACCCAAAATCACCTTGTCATGAGATGGGCCACAAACAAATTTAATAAATAAATAATTGATACAATTAATCATTTAAAATTGCTTAACACCCCTAACACTTCAATGAATATTCAGACAGATGCCATGTTCCTAATCCCCACCTTCTTTCTTCACCCTCAAAGGACATAAATTTGAAGAAAAGAATTTCACTGAATTTCAAATGTCATTTCTTCTTTGCTACATGAGCTGCAGCTTTGATTTTAGAACTACCGTAGCCCAGTTGGTGAGAAGAAAACAACCATAGTCTCAAGTCTTCCCTTTACATTGGATTTAAATTAAAATTATTCAAAAGTAACTCCTTCTATGCTACAGGGGATGCTGTATTTGAGGCAGAGGGAGTACAAACTTAAATATCAAGCCCCAAACTTATTCTGCTTCTTTCTTGGAAGCAAGCTTTTCTGTGTGATGAGCACAAAAAACTGCTGGGGCCATCTTGCTTCACTGAACTGGAACAGCCTTTCTTTCACCAGCACATACATTAGGGCAAATGATTACACTCACTATAGCAACCCTCCCCATCCAGCTCTTCCTTCCCAGTAGGCTCCATGGCTTCACAGGGCTCATTCTGCTAGCCTCCCACCTTCAGTCCCATTCTTGTCTCTACCCCATTACCTGAGCAAATTTCATCATTAGCTTAGAGCTAAATAGAACTTTCCAAAAGGTTTACACTTCTAAAACACCATTCTTTTTTTCCCCTGAGTGATTTGCATCAAAAAAAGGGGGGAGTGGGAATAAAGGGCCAGGCCAGGGGATTTGGTGTTCTGAGAAAGGGGAATAAATCCTGTCATTCATCAAAGTGCAAATCCCTCAAGCCAACCATGCTCTCCAGATACTTGAGCAAGGAAACCCTGCAAGCATCTCCATCAGATCTCAGCAATACAAATAAAATAATCATAATTAACTCAATAATTATTTGTTGCCTTTTTTTAGATCACACAGATTTGCTACCTGAAGCAGTTATTTTGTTTTCAGCTCCCATATTGAATTCCACTGTCTGCTTTCCTTTCCCTTTCATGGTTTATAATGTAGAAGGATTCCCTCATCTGGCCACTGTCAGCCATTTCTTGAAGACCTGATTTGCAGAGGTGTGCGGAGAATATACACAAGAATACAGGAGCAAAGGAAGGCCTGCTATGCAACACAAAGCTTTCCAAGTGGCTTCCTTAACCCAGGATTTTCTGGTTCTCTTGGACTACGATTCAAGCATTCCCTGTTGTCCCAGAGAGTGCTGAGTGGTCTTCAGATCTGAATATCCACTCTTAATTTTGTCATTTTATGGGCCAAGAATTGTTCCAGTATATCAAATGCTGCTGCATGAAGCTGCCTTTCTCACGTTTTCCTGTTTGAGAGAAAAGCAGACATCATCACCAAGATAAAAGTGCTTCCTGCTTGTAATGATGAAGACTCAGAAGCCCTTCCTTGTATCTGCTATCCTTTCTTCAAGCCAAGGCACATTTCTGCTCTGTCAGAGCGGAAGAAGGGGCTGATCAGATGCAGATAAGGAGGCTTTCCCAATGGCTGTTACACAAGATCAAAAGGACAGCCACTCACATTGTCCCTTGAATTGTTGGGCAGGCACCCAAGACTTCCTGCATTAAGATTCATTGTCTAACTTTTCATGAGTATGTGGAATAGAATTCTCAGCTGAGTTTTTCCTTTGTTGCCTTATAACAGAATATTACTCTGGATGAAATGCATACAGTATTGCTTGCATCACAATGCCAAACTGACACTTTGATTTCCCCCCTTACACTCCAGTTTATAAAGGACAAAGAGGAATAGATTTAATTAAATTAAAGTTTAATTTATTTTAAAATATGAATTAAATTTCTTTTATTTTACTGAAATGAGAAATGTGATTAATTCTACAGCTATGGTTGATGAACTACTACTGTAACTGGAAAAAGTTAATTACTTATGTTCTTGAGACCGCTTGATCCTAAGAATCTAAAAAAAAAGTTTCTTCACTAGCAAAACTGAGGTAGTTATGCAAAAGAGAGATCGAGAAACTTTTTCCAACCTAGCACTAGCCCTTTCCAAATGTGTTGGGAGTATTTCTCCCAGAATTCTTTTGGGGCTCTTGACTGAGAATTCTGGGAGTTGCAATTTCTCTACTAAAATACATGTATCACCCATGTCACTGATACAGGACTTTGGGTGGCTTACAATGTGATAAAAAGTAATTTTAAAAAAGTACTGAAAAGCAATTAAAATTAGAATAATTAAATAGAAAAGTTAAATATCAGGCTAAAAATCTGATAAATATAATATAGGAAACACAGAAAGCATCCTACCCCTTTACATAACTACATATTTAAGGAAATAGAATAGTAGCTAAGATTCTATTCAGTTGGAAAAAACAGAAACAAAACTTTGTTCACATTATCCATAATTATCCTATGGATAATTATAATCTGTAATTATAATCTGTTGCTCTGATTATATTTTTGTCACAATACATTATTAATCCAGTGGGTCAAAGTTAGATCAGAATTGTACAACTTAAGTCCCCAGGATCATATGAGTAGTGGCCAACTCAAGATTTCAAAAGTTTTCTAAATGTAAACATATTTGCTATGTCCAATTTTAATTACGTTTACATGTAAATGAAAATATGTAACATTTAGTTAAATAACATTTAGTTTCACATATTGTTTCAGAATCTGGTACAGCTGTTTGTTTTAAAGCAGGCCCATATAACTTACATTCCACCAAGCAAAAACCACCAGCCTTATTATTATGGCCTCTCTGAGGTGCTTGACAATCTCCCATTTTTTTATTTCAAGTATGTGAAATCCAAAGCACATCGCTTTCTTGGTAACCTGTCAAAGATTGTTTTTTCTGAACTGTACATAGCCCAAATCACAGCCTTGTCATCTTTAGCTTACTTCAAGCAGAACCACTGCAGTACGAACTAATTGCTTCAGATACCAAACAAGTTGATGTGCAGATATCATGCACTGAATACTAAAAAGAAGGCAATCTGGTGGGAGGCCAGAGCCAAGGAAAAGAAACAAGAGTCAGGTCTAAGAGTTGGAGAAACTGAAAAGCTTGAGCTCTCAAAGCTCCATCCCTGGCCTTGCTGCAGGCCATTAGAGAGGCATTAGTCCTGAAATGGGCTTTAATCATGAAAAGGCTGCCTGACAGCTGATTAAGCCTGCAGATATTGATGCCAACACGTCCTAGAACTTACAAGGAGTTTAGCTTCATTCCTAGAATTCTTTCTCAGTTGCTCTTAGTATACTACAGAAAGTTTGTCATAGAGTCTGGCATTGATATTGATATTGATACCGATAGACAGATATTGGGTCCAAGATTCATGGATTAGTTTTTCCTAGAGTCCATGGTACGTCCAATAACTATGTTTAATTTGAAGGCACCTATCTTCTTGCTCTCACTTTTTCTCAATGCTATATTTTCCCATTATCTACTGCACAATTAAAGGTATTGTTCCAATCAATAAACAGAAGGAAAGCCTCCTTTTTATATGCTCTTGCACTTTCCACTAATCATTTTGTGTTACCTATCTAATCTCATATCTCTCTGCCTTTTCTGAAACCTTCCTGTTATTTGTCATTACTCTTGACAGGCATGGTTCTATTCTTGTAAGATTGTAAATAAAACTTTGTTTACATAAGTAAATAGTGCAATATCACTATTTGTACATATTCCTGTATCTCCATTCTAGACTACACTGACTTATTTATTGTTTGTTGACTTATTAGCATTTTAGTGGCCTCTTGTGCAATTTTAAAAAGTTTGTTTATTTGATTTATGTACCTGCCCATCATGACCATGGATAGCTTACTACATTTAAATATAATATACTTTTAGATATAAAATATAAACAATAACCACCTGACCAATCTAAACAAAGTGTTTCATCTGCATTGTGTGCTTTCTTGTTTGATAGCTGGTCTGATGTATGTCATTTCGCAAATTCACCTGCTCTCCCCAACTATTGCAATATTTGTATGCTATTCCATACTATTCCCAAGGACTTAAACTTCAGCAGCATTTTTGTTGAACAGTATTAGGACTGTCTTATATGGGCACAATTCACTTCCACTAGTGTAAACCACTGTTCTATGTAGTACTTTAAAGAACAGCATAAGGCCAGTTGTATATTATGTTATATTCAGAGCTATACTGCAGAAATAATCTCTCCTTGAATCCAATTGACACAAAGGTAAATTAATCCAGAAAAGTGTAGCTAATCTGTTCAGAAGAACTGCATGTGACTAATGTAAAAGACCTCAGAGCAGCCAGTGACACAGCATGTCCTGAATGGGATCTCCTAAACAATGGGACTGGTAAACATATGCACATTTTAACTCCCTCTTAACACTGAGGCAAGGCCTTGGCCTTTGTTGCTTGAACATAGAGGAATGATTCTGATGGTGGGAATTTCAGACTCAAAAGCAGTCTTTTTTCAGATGTGATGTAGTTCACTTAGTGGCCTAGATGCAGAGTAAGAAAATGAAAGATTAAAAACTTTCCTCTTAAAATACTCCACTCTCATCTATGTCTCACCCACATAGAGAGGCAAAGAGACAAAAACACATGCAAACACAATAATCTTCAACTTGATTCCTAACAAAAAGCAATTCAAAACCAGAGATGAAACTACTAGAGTCCAAAGAAAGCACATAATACAGTACAATATATTATCACCTTGTTACTGGAAATCTTAGCAAGAAAACTCTCTATTCCACTTATTCCTATTAATACCTATCCCTGTTATTATTATTGATTTATTTTCAGGATAATATGCCTTCCAAAGTATTTGACAAGTAATATAAACCATCTCAAAATAAAAATGTAGTACATGTTAGGCTAAACCAAACAAAACTAGGGCCCTTCAAACAACACAGCAGATGATAATGATCTTGAAGGTTTAAAGGGAGAACATCCAGTTGACAACGTTTCAGGCCCTCATGTCTTCTATCTTTCACCTTCTCTTCTCATGGATCCTTTTCTCAAAGGATCAGTGGGGAATGTTCAGCTGGAATAGGCTTGCGAGTTTTTCACAAATGAAGGTAAATATATGTGTCCCCGGGATAATGTTGCAGGATCCAACCTGGGTCAGTTACCAGGACCAGACGTTTAGTCTTCCAAGCTTTTGGACTCGTCCTGGAGCCCATCTTCAGGGACTGTCTCTCTCACTAGAATGTGAGTCCGAAAGCTCAGAAAACTAAACTTCTGACTGGACCTTGTGAGTTTTTGCTTGTAATTCACTTTCTGTCTTCAGGAATCCTTCCATGAGAAGAATTGGTAGCAACGATAAGGATAGGCTAGAGATGAAACCAACATTCTTTACAATGTCCTATTTTTCTTTTCAGTCTTTAATAATTCTGAATTTATTGACTTTGCCTTAAGATACATGCCTGAGCATGTGTGCACACCCACATCACACCCACACATCAGATTTCTTACTAACAACTGGCTATTATTAATACTACTGTTCTCTTCTGAAAATAAATATTTTATACATTAAAATATTAAAAATCAACAGAAAAATAGAATAATATTAAATTACTAAAATAAACCAAAGGCATGTCAGCTATGAAATGCATTAACATGTATATACTAAATGTTTTTGCAATTATTTAAGACCAACCTAATTGCAGTTGCTTCTTTGTGACTGATGGGTCAGAAGCTGTAATAGGCAAGATTGAGCAGTTGCTCTAAATCAGGGGTGTCAAACTAGCAACATCACGTGATGTGTCATGATGTATCGCGACTATTTTGCCATTGCCGGCAATGGGGTGGGCATGGTTTTACTCTGATGCATTCAGCCCATGGGCCGGCAGTTTGACACCCTGCTCTAAATGTATCTAATTAGATCAGGTTATTTCTTCAGATTTCAAAATCATGTAAGTAATAGGCAAGTATATTCCATCTGATTAATGGTCCCATTCCTAGAAGAACATAGTGTTGAGTCCTCAGCGAATGGCAATAACGTCACGAAGCCTTTGGTAGTTTCAGGAGCCTCTTTATTGTTGTTCAGTAGCCCCGTTACAACGCTGAGGCACACAAGCCTCTCTGCTTCTCTTAAAGGCAATCCCCGGGCCAAACGGCAACATTTGGCGCGCTTCGCACTTCACGCATGCGTGCAAGTGCCGGCGCCAGCCAGTCTGGTCCTGGGCAGCTTGCAACTGCCCGGGACTGTTGCAACATCCCGAGCCTGCCTTTGCAGGCTCAGGACACAACACATAGCATAACAATTTAGTGCCAGGCACAGTGTTTCCTTGGAAATTACCAGTAAAGTATATGCTAGAAAAACAACCAGACTCGGAGTGGTGTTTCTCAACTTTAAGATAGATGGACTTCAATACCAAAATTTCCCAGCCTTAAAGATGTCAGGACTGAAAAACACTGACTTAGACAATCCCAAGCACAGGAAGTTTCCTTAGATCAAGTTACAGTATTTAACATGGTACAACTTTGTACTGAGGTGTTACACAGCCCATATCAAGCCACATAAATCTCCAAGTAGAATCTCAGAACTCACAATCATAATTAATAAGCCTTTTTGACAGCTTGTCTCAAAATTTGAGGATGCATAAACAAAAAAGAAAAGCACCAAGTTAAAATGTTCTTGTCATTCCACAAGTTAAAAAGGCATAACCAAAGTTTAGCTAAAGCCCAACTTGTCCGGCTCACCATAGCACTTCAAACTGTGGTCAGAGAAAACCCCCTGGGGAGTTCACAAGGCACAGTCCAAATTGTTACCTTGTGTTGTTTATTCTGCTAATCAGTAACTTCTGAAAATGAGTGTTTTATCTTAGCTGTCAAGGTCGTTCTTCCCTGTGTACATATCCAATGTTATTCAATAAATCTAAAAAAGATTTAAATGTGAAATGTTGTATTATAGCAACAATAGTCTGTGTTCTCCATTAGCAGTATTCACAGATGCTTACCGTTTGTATATGAAGGCCAGTTGTCAGCACCTTAGTGTCACATATAAAAATGTCTTTGCTCTGATTAAGCAAACAAAATAGTAACCCTACACTATATCAGAATTTTAGAGTCAGAAAGTGGTAGCAGGCCCCAAAACCAAGCAGCATCAGGCCTAGTTAGGACTTTGATGCGAGATTATCAGGAAACTTTACAACTCTAGTCTAGACTGGGAAGTTTAAAAGAAGAAGATAGCAATGCCAAACCACTCCTGTCTTGCTGCCAAGAAAAGTAAATTGATGAATCTAGGAAATCACAAGGAATTGAACTAGATTCAAAGGAGACTTTGCTTCGTTTAATTCTGGTTTTGGGATTCAGCTAATATGCATCAAAACTTTCCAGTCTGTTCACATTATCTGGGTCTTAGCTGGGCCCATTCTCAGAAGTAAATGGATTAATATTGTCACTATTCTCATGGTGGCTACTTAAGTTTTTGTGATGGCTACCATGTTTCTCCTAATATGCTTGGGACCAACACTGTCAGGATTCTTTTCTCTAGTTGGCAGCTGCCCATAGGTTAGAGTGGATAGTGTGTGTGTGTGTGTAGTGTATAGTATATAGTGTATAGTGTGTAGAGTCTTTCATTTGTTCTATTCCTGACCCTTTTAATTGAAGACAATTAAACTTGTGTTCTACAATTAAACTATGACACCGCTTTGTAAAGGGTATCTATCGAATAATATAACAGTTCTGCCAAATGGCTTTCTCTTTGCTGGCCTTCCTGTCAGTTCAGTTGTACTGTGGATAGCATTTTACTTTTTAGATACAACAATTGCCCTCCATAACAAAGTGACGCCATTTCCTTTCAAAGGAAACGTGAGAGGAAGGAAGGTTATTCACAAACAAATCTCCATTCAGGAAAACAGAGTAGATCATAATTGGATCTCTTTTTTCAGCACATGGGCGAGGCTAGGAGAGTCTTCCTGTTCATATAGTTCATCTTTTATCACAATCCTATTTCAACATCATTAAATGTTTGCACGGTTTCTAGTTCATTTGTAGCTATTTTCTTTCAAGACTGCAGATGTACTCCATTTTCCTGTTGCTGTGGAACACAGCCGAAATTGCAAACAAAGTTACATAAATGGACATCTGTGCTTTGAAAACTGCTGACGCATATGATTGCTGCATGAGAATGTTGGACAGTTAATAAAATCAGGAAATTAATATTTTTGACACTTTCTTCTTAAAAGCAAGGCACGTTTTACACAGTTGTGCCTTCACAGAAAAATATTCAGAAGGCAAACATAGAGTACTTAACAATAAAAATGAATCTGGAGTAGAGGTTAAGGCATCAGGCTAGAAAACAAGAGATTCTAAGTTCTAGTCCTGCCTTAGGAACAAAACCAGCTGGGTGACTTTTGGCCAGACCCTTTCTCTCAGCTCTAGGAAGAAAGCACTAGCAAGTGATTTCTGAAATTCTTGCCAAGAAAACTGCAGGGACTAGTCCAGGCAGTTGCTAGGAGTCAACACTAACTTGAAGTCTCTCTCTCTCTCTCCCTCTCTCTCTCTCTCTCTCTCTCTCTCTCTCTCACACACACACACACACACACACACACACACATACACACACACACCAAAATCACCCATTCTTATGCTAAACAGGGCATTTGGACATTTATTCAGTGATAAAGTCTAAGGATGATCTCCAGAAAGTTGCTGGTATTCCAACTGGCAGACACCTTGGGGTAATACAAGGACAATTCAGAAATAAACTTCCATTTTGTTATCAATAACAGACACTCACAGATACAGAACTTTTATTATACACGTTAGAAAACTACAACATTACATTACTTTTCAACATGATCGCCATTCAAATTGAGGCATGTGTCATAATGTCTTACAAGGTTTGAAATTGCTTAGAAATCGTCGCTTAGCACCAAATCAGTAGACTTCTGAATTGCTGGCCAAATCACGTTCCATGAACTTCACTAGCAGTACTGTTTTGGCATCTTCACATTTGGCAGGATTTTCTCTGGCACCACTTCCGGTATGGTGTTGGTTCATGATAATGCTTGCCCACACACTGCTAGCGCACCCAAGAACTTTTGAAGCAGTTCCATTGGAATGTTTTTGATCACACACACACCCAATAGCTCAGATTTGGTGCCAAGTGACAACTACTAAAGAATTTCAAACCTTGTAAGATGTTATGACGTGCCTCAATTTGAATGGCGATCATGTCAAAAATGTAATGTTGTAGTTTTCTAATATGTATAATAAAAGCTCTGTATCTGTGAGTTTCTGTCATTGATAACCAAACGGAGGTTTTTTTTTCTGAATTGCCCTTGTACTTATAGATGGCATCCTTTAGGTCTTTATGTGATGAGATGAACCCTCTCTTCATGATCTGCAGGAACTCTCAAATTCCCAGCAAGCAAAGTTGGAGAATCTTTTATAAAATAATACATTACCCCCCCCCAAAAAAGTTTATTTGCCAGTGTGCAAATTTTAAAGCATTCTTCCATAAATGAGAAATTATAAAACACAAAAAAAAAAATCCAAACTATAGTTCATTGCAGTCTGAACTAATGTAGAAGATCTGGAGAATTAAACTTCAGTCTCTTAAATAAGTAAAATCTAATTTATTATAACATCAACTTTTTAATCTATCTTTTTCCAGTCAAAAAATGTAAAAGCCCTAGTGCCTCAACATCTTAGAAAAGACACACTACCTAAACATAAATCAGATCCATTCAAATACATGTTTCAATTTTTACAAACACTTTACAGTTTTTGTGGCATTTGTTCTTTGTTACATTAAGCAGATGTTCTGTTTGACTTCACTGGATTGGAGACTCAGATTTCATCCCCCTAGCTAAGTTGTCCCATGTACAAATATTTAAAGTATGAGTGATGTCAACTCCTGGGAGGCTAGATAAGTTGTGTGCATACATGCAAACCTCTCACTGGGTCTTTCCAAGCCTGAACATCTATTTTGAGGTTAAATCAAGTCAAGTCAATCAGCAGCTCAATAAAAATGATGGAGCCCAAAAGGCTCCTTCAAATCAGCTATCTCAGGTTCAGAATAAATATTTTGCCACTTTCAAAGAATTCAGAGAACATAATCCTTCACTGTGACCATCCATTAACCCAGCACAATGCAGCTGCTAGAAATGAAAACTCTCTACAGAACACACTATACTTTTTTTCTCTCGCTCCTTCAGCAAAATGGCTGTTTGTTCATGAAAGGCACAGAGCATCTGAAACCGATTAGTCCTTGAAACATCCTGGATTGCTGAGGCAGCAAAAACATGACCCTGGAAACTTTCCTGGAGGGGATGTGTATGGTGCATTAATTAGCCAATCCACACAATATGGTTTATATCAACAATGGGTACATTTAAATATCCCAGTTCTCTGCTTAATATTGCGGGTGTCAGTATCAAGACACAAATCAAATGTAGGCTTAGAAGTAACATAAAGAAATGTGTTATGTGAAAGTGAGGCTGAATGAAAAGCTGATCTGAAACTCAACTCCATAATATATATAAATGCAGTTTTATTACATTATGTTCATTCTAGGCCCAGAAAAAGATGAAAATAAAAAAGAAACCGTGGAGAAGATTATTAGATTGCATTTTAGCAGTATTATAAGAGAACATGCTAATCATCAAGTGGATTATTAGCACAAGCTTGGGAGTTGTGATGAAAATCAGCTAGGAAAGGAAAGCAGAAATGAGAATACAATTGGGAGCCAATTTAATATTCAGTATCAGTCACAATTTTGTAATATGTTTCTTTTGGTTTTGAACACAAATGGCATCTACTGAGAACTGGCTCTTAAAAACAAAACACATAGTGATGCTAAACTTTGTTTAATGCATTTTCAGCTTAGCAAACATACCTAGAAATGTCTTGAAAGACTGTTTATCAGGCTCAAGTTCTACTTCCCAAACATATATTTTCTGCTTAATATGAATTTGAGTTGTCATTTTCATGGCAGAATTAACAAATAAGAGGAAGGAACTATGCAATAAAGCAGGAACTGGCTAATAAGACATCTTGGTGAATGAAAAAATCTTCACTTAGTTCTTAAGAACAACAATCCAATTCTGAAAAAGCTGTATCTCAACGCTTATCAAAGGGCAGTATGTGTGCATGAACCTGTCTAGAAGAGAGAAACTAAAAAGAAGAACCCTCTAGGAATTCTTTCTCCATCGTACTCCTGAATAAGAGATACTATAATTGCATTCATGATTTGTGTCCCATCAACACAAATATGCCTATTTTTCTATCCTGAGTCACCAAGCTTTACACTAATGCGATAAAAAGTTAGCAAACCCTTTGCTATTTCCTGAAACTCTTCAATATTTGTATGGGTTCCAGATTGGTCATCAGGACATAAGCTTTTAAGGAAGCACAGTTGGAAGTGGGGAGAGATAGATTAATTCCTCCCTCTTACCTACCATGCCTGCTTCCTCCAGGAGACCTTGTGTGCCATAAACAAAAAGACGGATGCCAGAAACATATCTGCCTATGTAGCATAAATAAAGGAAGTACAAGATCAGTTATGATCAAGAATAAAAACACAGGACAAAATGTGATTTTGTGTGTGTGTGTGTGTGTGTGTGTGTGTGTGTGTGTGTGTGTGTGTATGAGAGAGGGGGAGAGAGAGAGAGAGAGAGAGAGAGAGAGATGCCCCATTATGTTTCATTAGCTGTGAGCATGGAAATTGCTCACAGCAATTTGAAAAGCAATTGGTTCTCCAAGAGAGAAGTCAGCGCCAACCTCCCCTGTCTCTGCTTCTCTTCTACCTTCCTCTCAAATACAATTTCCAATTACCGGTTTATTTAAATCATTGGCATTAGAGATGACAATTTTTTTATACAGACCTTTATAGGCGTCTTCCTATCCAGTTTTGGGGAATTAAGTTGAAAGACCATGAGGAATTTGGGAAACAGGGAAAATGTTTGCCAAGATAATCATCCCCATTTAAAAACTTGCTTTCCATGTGGAAAGCATCATTCCTCTTCCTTTTTGGTCAGCTTAAAATACTCTGAGCAAAACTGGTATGTTTTTATGATAGTGTCCTAACCTGCTTGTTAATCAAAAGAGAAACTTTCTGCAAAAGAGCTAATGGAATCATATGAAACAATGTTTATCTGTTTTTTATAACACTGAGTCAAAGTTGTGATTTCTGAGAGAAAGGTGCTGGTCTTTTTTTTTCTGAAGCTAATTTAGGTTCTGGTCTATGTTATTTTCTGGGTTTTGTTCTTACTTCTTTGTGAAGTAGCAGATTATGCTGTTGTTGAAATTATTAGTACTTCGTGTATGCATCTCTTCACTCATGTGTAGTCTCCACTAGTTGTCCACATGGCTTATTCCAGTGGTTCTCAACCTGTGGGTTGGGACCCCATTTGGGGTCAAACGACCATTTCATGGGGGTCGCCAAACAACGCAGTCCGCCATTTTTTTCCCCTTTTCCTTAGCTGTGCTACTCCCTTTTATTCTATTGGCTTTTGAAAGCCAATAGAATAGACTCTCTTGAATAGAGTCTAATTCTATTGGCTTTCAAAAGCCAATAGGAATTGTTCAGGCTGTCTCTGCCCTGCTGAGCCCACCAAAAGTCCCATTCTGCAAGCGGTGTTGCACCAGTTGAGTAGTCCTCGACTTACGACCGGTTGAGTAGTCCTCGACTTACGACCGGTTGGGGGTCGCGGCATTAAAAAGGTTGAGAACCACTGGCTTATTCTAAGAAAAAAGGAGGCATTTTGCTAGTTTTGCTTTGAGACTGAATTGTGTTGGAGGTAATAATGGTAAAATAACAGGTTAACCTCAGGCTTCTGTGAGAATGATCATTACTAACAACTGAAAATGTATAATTTATTTACATTAATGTATAAAAAAACTTTTAAATCATGTTATAAAAATTTGAGGTGTATTGCATGCCTTGAAAAAATATATAAAAGTTCTGTTTTTCAAATCATACCTACAAAATGAGACTGAGATGGTTGAAAAATTTGTACCATAGGTTACCACTTTCTCTAAAAATACAACAAAAACATCTCTTTTTTACATACATATCTTATCTATAAGAAAAGCTTTAAAGCCTCATCTTTCAGGCCTGGTCAAGAAAAACCATTAAAAGCTGCTAAACACATCATATACACTTTAACCTTAATCAAATAAGCCAACTTTATAAATTTTCTTTTTGGTTTTAAAAATCTTGATGATTATTACTTTTAAATAGTGGTATTAAAATTGAAAGAAAGAGTTAAGTCTGTGAAGAAGTTTCTGAGAGGAGATGAAAAGAAGAATATAAGAAATTAATTTATGGGACATTATTTGATGGAATTTTTCTTCATTATGTTTGAATGCTTTATTTATACATATGAGCTAAGGTATGGGAAGAAGAGTCTTTTTGTTATATTTTTTAGAGGAAAAGATAAGTTACTGTGTAAAGGAAAAATTGTAACAAGCCCAAGAGTAAAAAGTAAGTCTGGGAATCTTTGCTGAAAGATCAAATTGTTTTGGCTATAACAAACATAGACTGCAAAAAAATGTAGACAAGTGAATTTGTCCATAGAAAATACTACTGATATGTATCAAAAAGTAGAAGGTATTCACTCACAACTGAAATGAACCAGTAGCAGGCAAAATACCTACTTGGGAACAGGGGATAATGTATACCAACAATGCAGCCATGGTGGTATAAATACCTGTAAACAGGGTTTATTATATGGGCAGCATTGTTGGTGTCTGAGGTATAACTACATGGCTAAATGGAGTTTAGTATCCCAAAGTGCCAAAGGAAATGGACCTGAAGTTTATTTCTTTCCAGGCTCAATCTACAAGGACAGGGTACAATATCAGAAAGAAGACTGGTACGCACATCAGTGCTATTGCAAGATAGTGATAGTAACATTTTTAAAATCCAGGTAAATTCAATACAAGAAAAATTAAAACATGATTATTCTATTGAAAGTGATTTTCAAGGAGTGTGGGTGGGTGGGGGAGCAGTAACATACTGGATTCCTCTTCCTTGTGCTTCCATACCATGTACTATGGGGGGGGGGGGACCATTAAGCTGTGTGCATAGGCTGGTTTGAAGATTCAGGTCAAAATCATCTCTCAGCCATAGAGATGCACAGGGTGAATTTGGATTAATCAATACCTATTTTCTGAGTTGTAAGAAAAATTGGAATAGGAGTAACTGAGTCCATGGCCTTGTGCTCCTGGAGGAAAAACAGAAACAAAGAAACAAATACAGCATGTGTCAGCTGGCAACGGGAGGGTATAAGAGAAATACTGGAGACAGTTTTATCCTAGGAAATCATGGAATTTTATCAAGGTATTAAAATTTCTAG
The DNA here is from genome assembly GCF_016545835.1 of Crotalus tigris. Taxonomy (NCBI): domain Eukaryota; kingdom Metazoa; phylum Chordata; class Lepidosauria; order Squamata; family Viperidae; genus Crotalus; species Crotalus tigris. The sequence continues at coordinate 401,598 of NW_024097285.1, forward strand.
GCCTGGATTCAGTTTTAAATAAGTTTTAAATAAGTCTCTGGTTTTCAGGCGACACAGAGAAGCTGACAATAAAGTCCAAGGATAGAGAAGCAAACCATTCTATTCTGGACCATATAGCTCTATGTAACCCTAACTAAACAGCTGGGACAGAATACATTCTAATGGACATTGTCATTGCCATATGTTCTTGGTTAGCATAGATTAGCCAAGAAACATAACCAGATTAAACAAAAGCTTTCTTTAAGCCAAAGTGTGTAGATTACACACTGGCCCTATGCCATTCTTTTCAACCAGTGTATTCATCCAACAGATCTGAAGCTAGAAGGAAAGCTGCACAAACACACAAACATTCATTTGATCACAGTTCATTTCTCAGCATGATCTGGGACTCTGTTTCATTAGAGTTCCAGATTGTACCAAGATATGTACTTGCTTTCAGGTAAATATTAATTCAGTGCCACTTCGGCTAAACGATGGAGGTTTAATTTATCTTCTTTCTTTTATTCTATAGCATTAAGACTGGAGAGAGAAGGAGAGCTTACATGCAATGTCACATTCTCTACAACTTGTCAAAAACACCAAAAGGATGCCAATTTGTTCAAATGAATGGGGATGATACAGACAAAAGTGAAATGCACATCATATTTATACTGGGCCCAAATAAATTATGCTTAGATGTATACTACAAGCCTCTAAATATCTCAATGGAAAACATGGATATCTTCCTTCACATGCTGAAGTAAGATAGAATGTTGAGGTGACAAAAATGGACTTTAGATTACAGGTTGGATATGTCATCTTTTCTGGATTAATGTAAAAAGTCTGACTCCTGAATTCAAAATTTTGTTGACTACTTTCCAATGACATCCTCTTGAAAACATCCTCTGGTTGATATCCTTACCCTCCTTTTTTCATCCACAGTTTAATGACGAGAGCACATTTTCAGGATAATGCAATATTTTTTGTTTTATTTTTGGCTAAACAGTGGATCCATAAAATCATTGATTTTGGCACAAATGGGTAATCAATGCTGCTCCATGATTTTTTTTTCTCCAACGGGTATGCTATAGTCCAGTGATGGCGAACTTTTTAGAGACTGAGTGCCCAAACTGCAACCCAAAATCCACTTATTTATCGCTGGCTGCCAGGTGGACATGGCCCACTGGGTGGTTGTGGCTGTGGTGGTCATGGCAGACTGGGTGGGCGTGGTCACCTTGATGTTGCTCATAGGGAGGGATGCCTGTGGGGGCTGGGCAGGGTTGGTGGAGATCCAGGGGGTCTCTGGCAGGTGGGGCAGTGGGTAGGAGGCTCGTCCTGCAGGCTGAGGTGAGGCAAGGCGAGGCAGGGTGGGGGTGCCATTGTCACAGGGCAAAGCAAGGCAAGGGCCGGGGCGGATGCTTCCTGACACCATCGGCCCCCGCACACAGAGGCCAGCAAGTGTATGGGGGCCAACAGTGTCCGTCAGCAGCTACAGCCTGCCGGCCCCTTGACCGGCACACTCTGGGGCTCCACCAGCAGTTCAGAGAAGCCACCTCTGAGCTGGACGGACAGCCGACAGCTGAGGAGGTGATGCAATGCCTGAGAAAAGGGGACCATGCGAGGCCAGGAAGGATGGGACAGGAGGGAGGGAAACCAGCTGTGCTGGGATGCATCTGGCCAATGGTACCTCGGCGAGTTAACGGGTGGCTACTTGAAGAGGGATGGTTGCCATCTCGGGGGCATGATGCACATGCCCACAGAGAGGGCTCTGAGTGCCGCCTCTGGCATGTGTGCCATAGGTTTGCCACCACTTCTATAGTCAATATATCTTCAAATGGTTCAATATTGAAAGGGTCCCTTTGTTTCCTTTCTCAGAATTAATACATTATCAGATACATTTGATTAACCAGAATAAAATATCTTTATTGGACCCTTTGTTCTTTAGAACTTTGATAGTCTGAAGTTCTAAATATATTCTGTATGTGCTGCACAAACAAAACATTCCTACCCCACCTCAACTCCTCTGCTATAAAAACAGATCTCATTCATTCCCAAGAATGCTTTTCACTACTTCATTTGATTGGAAAATCCAGACTTTAGTTTGCCAGACTTTAGTTTGTATTCTTCCAGCTGGCAGTAACATTATGATTCTATATGGTTTATCAAACTAATTGCCACACAGGAATAGAGCTCAGTGTTCTAAGGCTATTGTTGGCAGAGATATCCCATTATGCTGGATGCTCTTGGTCTTGGCTAAGCCCTAGGCCATATAAGAAAGACCACCCAGTGTAATGGCTGGATTCCTGTTCTCCAGGCATTTATAGTTATCTCCTGCATTTGCCTCTCCAAATGCATAGGGCAGTCCAGTTTCTGGCTTTAAAGGATGCAATGAGAGAAGGAGTTATATAATTGACTGGATCTGACAAAGGATCTCTACCGTTAGCTTCCTGTTCCCAAAGTTGGCCAGATACATGCATCTGGAGGATTCCCAACCAAGGTATGAAAAAAGCAGATTTTTTGTGACAAACACCATTGTGTCGCCTCAGCCAGGTAGCATTTTATGGGATGTAGTGCATATTTTCTAGTACACATTTATCTTAAACACTTCACCACTGCTATGTCCAACAGTGAAATACAGTTGACTTGAGGATCAAATTTGGCATTCAGGCTCCCAGCTGACTATTCCTGTCACAGACTGTGATAAAATACTTACCATTTCAGTCATGAGGTATCTATCTTCCCCTGCATCATTTATTTTGCAAATACAAAGAACATGCAATGATCTTCATTCCCCAGGGGAAGTGGGGGGGGGAGGGAGAAAAAAGAGAGACAGAATCTGTTTGGTCTTTCTTCTCTAAGTCATTTGCTTCACCAGGAACTCACTGGACAGTGTATAGCATAACATAACAAAACAAAAAGCACATTTATTATGAAAACATTTGATGAAAGGAAATTAGATGATATCTGTCCACATCTTGAGGGTCATAGACATAGACTGTTACTGACAAAGCCTCCTTACTCTTCTCAAGAATACTGAAATGTAGCTTCCTGACAGAAAGCAACAAAAAAAGCAACAGAAAGCAATGATCAAAAGACATAAACAATAAGGCCTTTTCAGCTAATTATTGCATTTATATACTTCTCTAGGGAGTTTAATTAAATAAAATGAGATAACTATTAAAAGGGATTTTTTAAAAAAATGGATCAGTTGCCACTTTTCTGCAAATTTAGAACTTGTTTTTTAGCAAAGATTTTCATTTTTCAGAACTTTTGACATTTTTAACAATAATACATCCGGGTTACCATTTTTCCTTTTTCTTTTAAAATTAAAAAAAACAAAAAAAAGAAAGGAAAAAAACCCGGACCCATGAAACTACAGACCAATCAGTTTAACATCAATACCTGGGAAGATCCTAGAAAAGATAATCAAAAACAGATCTGCGAACAACTAAAAGCAAACAAAGTCATACCTAGTAGCCAACATGGGTTTGTTAAAAACAGATCATACCAAAACCAATCTCATCTCATTCTTTCATAAAGTATACTTAGATTTCAATAAGTCATTTGACGAGGTAGACCACAACCTATTCCTTGTTAAACTAGGAAAAGGTGGAATAGACAACATCACCACCAGATGGATCTGTAGCTGGCTAACAAACCATACTCAACTAGTAGTCCTCAATGGCACTACATCCACATGGAGAGATATAAGCAGTAGGGAACCACAAGGTTCTGTCTTAGGCCCAGTACTCTTCAATATCTTCATCAATGATTTAAATGAGGGAATTGAAGGGGAATTCATCAAATTTGCAGATGACACCAAACTGGCGGGAGTAGCCAACACCCCAGAAGACAAACTCAGGATCCAAAAAGATCTTGACAAACTGGAACAATGAGCCCTATCCAACAAGATGAGTTTCAATATGGAGAAAAGCAAAGTTTTACATTTAGGTAGGAAAAATCAAAGATGCAAGTACAGATTGGGCGAGATCTGGCTTAAAAACAGTAACTGTGAGAGGGACTTTGGAGTCCTAGTGGATGATCACTGGAATATGAGCGAGCAGTGTACAGCAGCAACCAAAAAAACTAATACTGTTTATACTATATAAACAGAGGCATAGAATCAAGATCACGCAAAGTATAAAACCCTAGTAAGACCACACCTGGAATACTGCAGCCAATTTTGGTCATCATATCACAAAAAAAAAATATTGAGAGTTTGTAAAAAAATTCAGAGAAAGCAACTAAGATGATCAAAGGCCTGGAGACTAAAACATATGAAGAATGGCTATGGGACTTGGGTTTGGCTAGTCTAAAGAAAAGAAGAAATAGGAGAGACATGATAGCAGTGTTCTAGTATCTGAGGGGCTGCCTCAAGGCAGAGGGAGCCAGGTTATTCACCAAAGCACCAGATGGAAGGACGAGAAACAATGGTTGGAAACTGATCAAAGAGAGAAGCAACCTGGAACTAAGAAGAAACTTCCTGATAGAGAGGCCAATTAGCTAGTGGAACACTTAGCTTCAGAAATCATGGGCACTCTGTTATATTTGGTGTTCTGTGAGGCATCGATGAGGCAGCAGGTGAACAAACAACTCTTTATTAAAGGTTTAAACAGAAACCTGGCTAACTGCAGCTCCACCCATATTTATACAGTGAACAACTAGGTGGCAGCCAATAGGATTCAAGTGTTAGTTCCCGCTTTAACACAAGATAATTAGCATGTAGACAGCAAGTCTGGCTCTTAACTGACAGAGTCTTATGACCCTTTTTTCAACAATTCCAAGTAATTCACCTCAATACATTACACGCTCCATCACTGAAGACTTTTAAGAAGAGACTAGACATTTACCTGTCTGAGATGGTATATGTTCTCCTGTTTGAGCAGGGGGCTGGAGTAGAAGACCTCCAAGGTCTCTTCCAGCTCAATTCTATTCTAAAACACCTTTACAAAAAATAATTTTACAAAAAAAACCCTTTTACAAAAATGTAGAAAGCATTGGATTTCTACATGTATTTCTGATCCACATAAAAAGAAAACTGTAAACCCCAGATGTGTGAATATTCTGTGACACTTCAGATATTTGCTGAACTACAATTCTTAGCATCCCTCATCATTAGTCATGCTGGCTGCTGTTGATGGTGGTGCAAGCTACAGTTCAGAAACATTTGGCAACCACCACCACTCCCCTCCCTCCCCTCCATCTCTATTCCTTCTGTAGATATTAAATAACAGGATCTTTTTCACCAGTGATGTTGAAATGTGGACTATTCAGAAACAGCTCCAGAGTTTAATGGCATCCAAATCATGGAAATAGTTTAAAGGGGTTTGTTTGTTTGCTTGCTTGCTTGTTTATTAGATACCAAGATACAATCAAGGAGAATAAGATGAAACAACTACTTTGTATAGGTATCTGCTTGGCTCCCTGGAAATAAAATGCTGAATTAAATAGATTGCTTTTATAAGATTGTGCAATGTTTAAAATGTTGGTTACCATGGAGAGGGCATTGTTGAAATCCAAGTGTTCTTCATATGGTATAGTCATCAGTCTTCTCAAATTTCAATAAGGAAAGGGTCTTGGCCTCACAAAGTTGCTCATTGTTGTTGGTGACCCACAAAAAGTTTTCATAAGCTTTATATTATAGTCTAGTACACAGCTAACTTCATACCTGAAATTACAATGAAAGACACCGTAGTGGAACTTATAGTTTATAAACAGGAGGCCCCAGTGTCAGCCTCTTATATCACCAGGGAATCTAATCAGTAACAGATATCAGGGGAAGGTAGCAAAAAAAAAAAGTCTTCCATGGAAAGTTCTAAAGATTAGATAACTACTCAAAATTTGGGTTGTCTTCTTTCTTTCCATTATTTTTCCTTTGCAATATATCCATATCTTTTTGTGTTTGTTTTCTTCAGAGAGCAATTCAGCAGGAATATTAAATCTTTCAGTCTCTCTTTTTTAAAAAAAATGCTTCTACATGCCAAACCATCCCCAACCCCTGCCTGTAAGTGACTCTTCAACTCTAATTGGAAGATCCACATTTCCACTGAGGTCCTGCATACTTTTATTACCTCAATGGGAACTGCTAGCTGGCGAGAGCCGTACTTGCCATTCGAAGTCAATAAAAAATGAAGAGACAGGAAAGCTTTCATGCTCTTCAAACGAACGTTTTCTCAGTCAGACTCCAGCAGCGTCAGCCAGAATTCCCCCTTCAAGACCGTAGTGAAAGTTCCATGTGTTTTTGAAATGACTGGCAGGCTGTCCTGGGCTCCTCCTGAGCCTTTGCTGAGCTGGGTTAATATTCCACCAGGCTCCATTTACTTGCATGCCTTGTTTTGTTTTGTTTTGTTTAAAAAAAATAACTTCCTTAAGTCTTAAATCTGTTCTTTTGCTGGTTTAATACTGCTTTATCATGATAAGCCTGACCTCAGGTATCCTTTTTCTCTGTATATTTAAATCAAAAAGTCCATCTAATTGCTTGGATTATCATCAGAGAAGAGAGATTGGAAATGTGTACAGGTAGTCCTCAACTTATGACCACAATTGAGCCCCAAATTTATGTTTTTAAGTGAAAAATTTGTTAAGTGAATTTTGCCCCATATCACTACTTTTCTTACCACATTTGTTAAGGGAATCACTGCAGTTGTTAAATTGATAACATGGTTGTTAAGTGAATCTGGTTTGCCCAGTGGTGGGATTCAGCCGGTTCGCACCACTTCAGCAGAACCGGTAGCTAATTTTTTGTTTCCCAGGCCCAGAATGGTTTTCTGGAAGCAGCATCCACACAGAGAACCGGTTGTTCATATATTTGAATCCCACCACTGGGTTTGCCCCATTGACTTTGCTTGTCAGAAAGTTACAAAAGGTGATCACATGACCCTGGAAAACTGCAACCATCATTAACGTGAGTCAGTTGTCAAGCATCCGAATGTAAATTACATTACCAAGGGAATGCTGCAGTGGTCATAAGTGTGGAAAAAGTCATTTTTTTCAGTGCCTTTGTAACTTCAAACAGTCACTAAGCAAACTGTTGTAAGTCGAGGACTACCTGCAGCCAATCACATCTTTCAGATCCTTTTTCTCAACCTAGATTTCTAGGTTCCTAGATTTCCTGTGCTGAGGCTGATACCAGGCTTGTCCGTAGTAGGGCTATTTTAAACCATGATATAATGCTGTATGCCAAGATAGACGAGGATTACATTACTGAAACCGGGATGGGTAATAAAGGGAGGCTACCCCTTACTAAAATATGCCTATCTGGGTTTAGGTACTACAACAGTCTTAAACACAGAATAGAAGTAAGAACTGGCATTTCTCCATTGGGAGATCCTCATGATCACCAGAAGCTCTGATTCCACAGGAGACCAGATATGAAACCCTACATGTACAGTTAGGTCAGAGCTAGGAATGTTGCATTTGTACCATCAGCCCAAGGATAGCAGTATTCCTGCCTGTCCATCCAAAGTCTGCTGGTAGAGGAACTATGCCAAGTATCTGTTCCATGATGGCTAGTAGGGAGGATCTTAGAAGCAAGCATTGTTTGCCAGAATTCCTCTTCTGAAGAATCATCTCTACCTAAATAAATTAGCATCCTGATTTAGAAGAAAAGTTGGCTATTCTAGCAGGCAATCAGGGATTGCAATAGAAAATATACTTGACATGCTATCTTTACTATTATCTATCTGGCTGGTCTTTAATCAGGGGTCACCCTGTCCTTTTTGCTATAGCCCATACAGTATCATCCTCTGGTTATCTGCAGGTGTTCTTGCCCTTCAAAATTGATGAGATGCCTACTATAAAGGCATTTAGATATCACTGAAACCTTAGTTCTTCACACAAACTTTTCATGGATAAAAGTTATGAATGAGATTGTTGCATTTTCCACATTTCCCACTTAATAAATATGCACTAAAGTTAGTTTCAATAGCTGACTTCTTCCAATTTTGTGATTTTTAATATGTTTTACTTTATTCTATTTTATTATTGTATATTAATAATTTTATTATAAATTGTTGCAACATGGGAAGCAGAGTTGAAATTAATTAATTAATTGTCCCAGCATTCTCCAAACTGGTATCCTGCAAACATATTGGGGCTTTAGCCTGCAACGTTCCAAACTATGCAAGTGGAGACCATCAAAGGTGGCATTTTTTCCCAACCTGGGCACCTTCCATATGCCTGGACTTTAGTTCCCAGAATTATCAGCAATGATAATGATGCCTAGGGAACACTGGGAGATTTAAAAAAACATCCGTATGAAGGATGCCCAGGTTGCAGAAGGTTGAGGTTTGGGAAGTCCAACCATTTGACAGTGGTTCTTCAGGACATCTCCCAAGAGTTTTTTCTAGCCCTATACTATTTTTTTAAACTGGAGATGACAGCGAGTAAATGCTATTTCACATTTCATCCATACAAAACTGCTGGACAAAAAAGGCAACAGCTGTTTCATTGGCAACAGCTTATAAGATGAATGTGTCCATGCCTGTTGTATTCTGCTGTCCAAATCTTCTGAAAATAGTCAGATAAGCCCAAATCAATCCTGTGTGCATTCAGAAAGTTGAGAGATAGAAAGGCTAGTTCTCTGGAAGAACACTTACTAAATATCTCTCTAGAAGGCCTAAGATTCTGGTTTATCCTGGGTCCTTTTCTATCCATTGATTTTAATTCTTCACCACAAGTGCAAACTTTTGATCATCTATACTCACCTCAGATAAAAAGAATTGTGATGAACACTGTCAAACTATCTACTAAGCCTGTATTATCATTATTCTTCTCATCTTTCTTATTATCTATATCCTTATCTACTTATGACTATAACTTGTTGCTTGTATCTTACGATTTATATTGTTTTATTTAGTATCCTAGTATGATTTATGTTGATTGTGTATTTAATATCCTATGACTATCACTAAGTGTTGTATCTTATGATTTATGATTAATGTATTTTTACAATGACTATAATCATGATTTATCACTTATTGCTTATGCACTGGAGACAAATTTCTTGTGTGTCCAATCACACTTGACTTGGCCAATAAAGAATTCTATTCTATTCTATTCTATTCTATTCTATTCTATTCTATTCTATTCTATTCTATTCTATTCTATTCTGTTCTGTTCTGTTCTGTTCTGTTCTATGAATAGAACTATCTATATGTCAGCACATCCTGATTCAGCCCAGATCTGATCAATTGATGTCTGTCATGGAATCCAACTCAAAGCTCTACTCAGGTATTTGTTTACCTTAGAAATGCAGATCTCAGGTTTGGAGAAGGAGGGGAATGTAGAATAGGGAAGTGGGAGAAAGGCTTGAGGGGAGCAGAGCAGAAACAGAATGTGATTGTATGTGAAAGCAGCCCCATGCTGATGTGATAATAAATTCAAATTTTTCATTCCTGTAGAAAGTTGACCACAGGCACTTCATCAATCAGTATTTTGATTTGTAATGTGTTCCATATGGACCCTCAGTCATTACTTAATGGGGAACATCCCATCTGCAAGCATCTGACTCCAAGCTCAGAATCGAGAGAAAGATGCTCATGTTTCAACCACGTTTCCCCAGAAACTGGACACTCAGCAGCATATTCATTTTTTCTGACAACCACCACTAATGAGAAACAGCTCTGTGCTTCAACCAAGATAGTTACAGCCATAAATATTTCATATTAACAGGGAGAAAAATCCCAGACTTCATTGAAATGATTAATATATGCCTGTACTATAGGCTGCCATGCCAATAACATCCTCAAAAGACCTTTCCTGCCCTGTTTGAAAACTGGTGCATCCATGAAAGCTAATGTTGTATTTATTTTGAACGCCTCCTTAACCCACTTCTATAATGATTTACAGAAACTGCTTGGTGATGATGACTGGTGAAAGCTATCTCCATATGGTATCATGATGGGATGTGAAATGATCAGATATTTTGGGGGGCTGTGAATCTTAACTGCTAGGCCAAAAACAAGTGAAATAACAGATGAGAAGGTCTCCCAACATATGGTCTAGGTAACTACCTGACTGCTGAGATTAGAAAGTACAGTTTCTAAGTCAATAAAAAGCCATTTCCAGCCAAAGATGAATTCTGGCAAATCTCTTTCCAGAAATTAAAAATTGACCAAACAAGGCTTAAAGAGGTGAGAAGGAAATGAAACATAAAAGGAACATGGAACATGGTTGTGTATATATCACTTTTCTCTCTCAATGATATTGATGGATGGGACTCTGGTTTATAAAATGCTTGAATAAAAATGTTGGTATTTAAAGTGCCATTTAATTATTTGTTATTCCTGATGTATATCCTTCCTTAACTTAATCTCTCTTAAAATACAAGTCCACCTCTCCGTCCTTAGGTGTCCTTGTACCAAGTTCTCCTTTGCTCAAAATGTTGGAATCTCAGGAATGTCCATCATATTTTCTTTTTATGAATACTTTCAAGTTAATTATTATGCTCCAAAATGTGAAGTCCATGAGCCACTAATTTTTATATTATTTTCTTTATGTGAAATAGATGCAGTAATAGAAAATCAGATAGACATGGAAGGAGCAAATTGAAATTATGTACAGTAGAGAAGTGACCATCCTAGATATCTTTAAAGACATTCCCTATTTACAAGAACCTCTTGTCCTAAAAGATGAAGTTAGATTAGCATGCCAATCATCAAAGTCTACAGGAATTAATAGAATATCTATAGAAAATTGATAAGCAAAAAAGAAGAAGAATTGAGGAAAGGTTTTAACCAAATTATGCCAGCAAATCTAAAAAATGACAGAATGGCCAAGAGATTGGAAGACTTTAGTCTACATGCATTACAAAGAAAGAAGGTTTAACAATGTGTGCAAAATTTTATACAATATTCTTACTTCACATGCCAGAAAAATAAAATTTAGGATCATCCACCACAGATTAGAGCCCCACATGGAAATCAAGATGCCAGATGCACACATGTGTGCGTGCGCGCATGCGCACACATACACACACAGACATACACAGAGAGTGAGAGAGATACACACACATAGATATAGGTGTTATAGAGATAGGTATATAGATGAGACAGAGAGAGAAACAGAGAAAGAGATGATAGAGATATTGAGATAGAGATATACAGATACAGATGTAGATATATGTTCAGGACATTTTTATATACACACACACACACATATTCTTCAGTCCTGTCAGGACTGTCCCACCAACCAGGATTCTAGCCATTTAGTTCCAGATGCAACCTGTAACCAAAGTGTGCTGCCATATTCAGCTGAATGTGATCAGGGCATGTATTAAGATTGTAAGAACATCTTGGTCCAAGTAGAGTCTCAAGTAGCAAATAGCCAAAGCTACATGAAACCTCCTGTGGCTGCAACTTCTATTAAGCAACAGCTCAGAGTCTAGGAGAATCCCCAGACTATAAATCAATTCCATTTGAGTGTAATCCAGTCAAGACTAACTACCAGAATCATACTTAATAAACAGATATCTATTAACAACCACTGAGATTTAATCTGAGTTTATTTCACTCTATTCTGGTCCTGACAATCTCCAAACACCAGTTCAGCATCTGTACATCTCCAATATAACCCAATGTAATAATTAGCATAATGATGCTCTTTGACCATCAACCAAATGATATGCCCAAACGCAGTGGTGGGATTCAAATATGTGAGCAACTGATTCTCTGTGTGGATGCTGCTTCCAGAAGTCCATTCTGGGCCTGGGTTACAAAAAATTAGCTACTGGTTCTGCCAAACTGGTGCAAACTGGCTGAATCCCATCACTGCCCAAATGTTAAAGGAAGTCAAGAAAATACCAACTCTGACAAACAAGCTAACCAAACAACAGCCTAACCAAGGAATTACTAAAAAAAAAAAAAAAAAAACATTCCGACCAACACTGGCAGGGCAAGCAACTAGTACATAAAAAGAGAGCAAACCCCACTCTGTTCTAGCACTGAAGATGTTATCCAGTCTGCAAGAAAATAACCAAGCTCAGAGAGTACCAAGGACTTCACAATATTTTTAAATGGGCATGTATTCCCTGAAAAATAGAAAAATATAAGATTTGCTGTATCTAATGTGGCACAGAACTGTTTTAATGTTATAGTTGACTTGGTAGTTGCCACCATATCTGGATTAGGACATTCTGGTCATGGTGAGTCATGTGCTAAAAGTTCCCAGTCAAACTGGCTGCCCTGGAAGGACTGTATTTCAGGGAATTCAATGCAAATATCAAAAAGCATGTCACCCCCAAACAGGAACTCGGGGATTTGAAGTTTTAGTTCTTATCATTTCTGTGCATTAGGCACACTCATCACATAAGTAGCCTTTCAGGAATTTTTCTGTAAGTGTATTTTAAAAATCCACATTTGTCTCATACGTTAAAATACACTCTGACTCCCAAGTGAAGTATGTCTAATATACTGCTCAGTACACATATTATGCCATCTGATCAAAATAAACAAATTTCTAATTTTTTTTATTACTTTTCTAAATTCATATGCTATCTTTCTGTTAAAATCTAACTCTCCATGCTGGCTCAGGAATTCTGGAAGTCCACGAGTCATAAAAGAGCCAAGGTTGCCTACCCCTGCTCTAGGGGGTACAGGTAATCCTTAACTTACTACCACAATTGGGACCTGAATCTCCATTGCTAGGCAATGCAGTTGTTGCTAGGCAATGCAGTGAGCCACACCCAGTTTTATGACATTTTCTGACATGAACATGAAGCAAATCCAGCTTCCACCATTGACTTTGATTGTCGGAAGCTATTTGGGAAAAATCACAAATGACAATCATGTGACCCTAGGATACTGTAACCATGATAAATACATGCTGTTTGCTAAGCATCCAAATTCTGATCACCTGAACACAGGGATGCTATGATGGACGTAAATGTGAGGATTGGTCATAAGTCACATTTTTTTCAGCCCTAGTGAAACACTGAGCAGTTGTTAAATGAATGGTGTTAAGTCGAAGACTACCTGTAGTGAATACTGCATCTTCATAACATATTTTTAAACATATATATTACTGTATAAACTTGGTTTTAACAAACAATTTTCAGGCTAAACATATGTACCTTGTATATTCTCAGAAATATATATATGTACCTTGTATATTCTCAGAAGTATTATAACTCCTATCGTCTATAACCAATCCAGCCAGTTGGTAATCTTCCCAGAAATTATGTAGGTGTAAAGCTGTTAGCACATTTCTGCACTGTCCAAAAAAGCTATTGTATTGATTATTTCCACATTCATACTATGATTATATTGTTATATAAGCATAATATAATACTGGAACTATTTTTTTAAAAAGAAATATGCTTGCTAATTGCATTTAATTTAGTGAGTATTCAGTTCTTAGGGACATTGCTGTATGTGATGCATAGAATTGTGCAAATGCATGTGAAAGAAATATACCCAGCATAGTTGAGAGCACAGCTGTTTGAGCAATTTTGTGGTCATCGCTCAGAAATGCTCAAACGGAGATGCTTTGTTCATGGGAACTGTGAAAAGAGGCTTTTGGGGGGCTGTATTTTCAATTCAAACTTCCAAGTGTTCAATCTTGTCAGGAAACTGTGACAGAATGTGCCATTTTGAAAAACAAACAGAGGGAGGGAGAGAGGGAGAGGGAGGGAGGGAGGGGGAGAGAGAGAGAGAGAGAGAGAGAGAGAGAGAGAGAGAGAGAGAGAGAGAGAGAGAGAGAGAGAGAGAGAGAGAGAGAGAGAGAGAGAGAGATTCAAGACAGCTAAATAGGATGGACAACTCACCAAACTTTAGCCTGTATCTGGAAGCTATTTGCAGCCAGATGCCTTAACCTTGCTTCTCGAGGGTGCCCACAGGGCATGGTCCAAAAAGTCAAGATAGTGGCCATGACAGTATGATCAAAGCATTGCATCCTGTTATGTCTTTTGCTTATTAAAAAACAGGTTGCGCTTTGATTACACCTCATGGTGACCATTTTGACTTATGGACCTTACTCTGTAGATATCCCTGCTGCCTCTCATTCCCTCCCATTGCAGGAAAAAATATTTATACATCCCAGGATAATATTATACCCGATATATAAAATAAAGTTTTGAGGCCCAGTAACTCTATGGACTCTTTATAAAATAAGTTGTACTAGCAATAAGTTGTACTACCAGTAATAGTTTTCTTGTACAAAGGTGCACTGGAATACTAAGGGTTATAGGTCCATATCTGTAGCAAAAGAAGGGAGGCAAAAAGGTAGTCATGCCTTTAGCAGTGGCAGACAGCCAGTAGCTACAATGGAAAATGGGTTTCTTATCACAATGTTAGGATAGAAAAGCTCCAGTTTCCAAAATATTTGTTTTTTATGCAAATTAAATAGTCACAATCCGGAAAGAAAAGCTCCAGTTTCCAAAATATTTGTTTTTTATGCAAATTAAATAGTCACAATCCTTTCCGGGGCCTAGCATCATAATTCTGCTAGTAATCATCTAGGAGAGGAGAGGAGAGGAGAGGAGAGGAGAGGAGAGGAGAGGAGAGGAGAAGAGAAGAGAAGAGAAGAGAAGAGAAGAGAAGAGAAGAGAAGAGAAGAGAAGAGAAGAGAAGAGAAGAGAAGAGAAGAGAAGAGAAGAGAAGAGAAGAGGTTGGTCAATAAAGTCATCAAGGCTGTGATTTAAATGATTGACTGACATAATAATCAGCCCCTAAGTAAATAACTCTACAACAAAACAAATCCAGTCTTGAGCAGGATTCTATTTGAAGCCCAATAAATAGGAATTATTATTTATTCTGAGTAAGTTGGACTTGGAGAGCCAGCAGTTCTGTTGTTAGAATGCTTGGCAGTGATGGGGACAGAGATTCCAGGGGTGGCTGGGAGGGGGAGGAATGACTCCCCCGAATTGATAAGGGATCCCGGGATGAATTGTGCACTCTGTTCTCTGTTTTTCAAAGGCTGGTTAGCTTCTGCTACACTAAAGACCTTTATTCCCGGCCTGTGGGAAAGTGGTGGGCGAAGGCTGCATTCTTAGTTACACTCCACACATGCAGATTTTAATTAGCTGGATTAAAAACAAGAGCTGTATCATGCCTTTCTGTCACACACACACACACACACACACACACACACACACACACACACACACACACACACTCCTCAACTCCACACTGGCTTCTGCAAGGTCTTAATGTAGCATTTATAAAAAGGTCATGGTGGTTCAAGATGAAAGGTCATTCACGACAGGAACTTTGTGTGAGAGGAACATCATGTTTATCACAGTGATAAAGACAAGGCTGTCTTTCCAGTGGCTCAGGGCATAAGGAAACAACTCTGTGGATGATAGCTGGACAATTATTATTAGTGAGCTGTCCGAACTATGTAACTGATGCTACCAAGCTTTGCTGGCATCTATTTTATTTATCTGTGGTATCTTTCCTTAATTTTTAGCATCAGGGTTAGGAATTCCGCAAAAAATTAACAATACAAAGACCACATCATTAAAACAAAATTTGGGGAAAATAATGAGAAAATAATATCCATCCATGCAGCAAAAGGTGGTGGTGGCCTGCATTGAGCCATTTCAGATGTGGGAGACAGTGAGAGTGATGATGGCTTTAAAAGAAAAAGAAGAAAAATATGCTTTTCTATTTTAATGTATCCCTCTCTGCAAGTAAAACAACTGCAATTGTATGAATCTATTAATCTTGTATATGTTGCAAAATTGATTTGCATGGACTTATACATGGGAAGCAGCCACAAATGCTATGCTCTATCTGTCACCACTGCACTGCACTACTCTCCACCCCAGGTCTTAACTATTCTAAGCTCTTCTGCATTGATAGATAAAAGAAAGATTTTTCAGCTGGAGTCTTTTCAGTTGAGCCATCTGGTTCAATCACAACAGGTGACATTAGGTAACTTGTTCATTTTTAGGTGAAAGAATATTACAGATTTACCCTGTAATGCTATTAGAATACTAAAAATCATATTGCTACAAACAACAACAACAACAACAACAACAACAACAACAACAACAACAATAATAATAATAATAATAATAATAATAATAATAATAATAAACAATTTAGAAAGGACCTTGGAGGTCTTCTAGTTCAACCCACTGTTCAGGCAGGAAACCCTACATCATTTCAGACAATGGCTGTCCAGTCTCTTCTTAAAAACTTCCAGTGTTAGGACATTCACAACTTCTGGAGGTAGGTTGCTCCACTGATTAATTGTTCTAACTGTCAGGAAATATGCTGCTACTACTATTGCTGCTACTAATAATAATATTGATTGATTGATTGATTTAAAACATTTCTATAGCCACCCATCTTATAATCCATATATATCCAGCCACCCATTTTATAATAATATAGACCCATATAAAAGCTATACTATAGTACAATACATACAAGAATTCCTTCAATTTTTCAGAGATCCTCATCGACCGTTACCATCTAGATATGAGATAGAGCACCATAAACATTTACATAAATAAATAAGTAGGAGTTTGCATCTTACAAACATGGCCAGCATTTTAAATGCATCTTGGTGTTGCCTCAGTGCACATAAAGTTTTATTGCATTGACATTGAGAGGGACTAGATACTGTATGTGGATGAAAGTTTCAGGCTGGTACTAATGCACATATAAACTAGCAAATTCACATCAGTTTTTAAAACTGAGCATGTATATATGTTAGCAAATGATCCTCAGACAACTTGAGGTGTTACAAAACTGCCAAGTGTTAGGGTGGAGATGGTGGTCAGTTAATCAAGTGTATAATCTGTGTCACATTTCTCAAACATGGGAGACTGCCAATTTTATGTACTGCTGGCTAGGAGTTGTAATGGGACTCACAGGCTGAAGAAAACTAGAATTCTCAGTTGGGAACAAGTAACCCAAGGTTAAAGGCTCCACTTCAACATATTCTAAACAAATTCCTATAGCATAAAAAGAGCTGCTCAAAATGAACATTTAAATACCAATTCAGCTTGACTTGAAGCTAAGCAAAACTCTTTCCATTTATTATTGGATGCCAGAATTTGTTCTGAGTGACTTGTTGGTTGATGTTTTTTTTTTCTCTGTTCAATTTTGTACTACTTTTAGATTCTTACATTTTACTAATTACAGTATATTGACACTGAAGTTAGTTTAACTCATTAGAGGCATGTTTGTATTACTAGGGTAACATTGTTTGGATGGTTCAAACACTTTTCCTTAACTTCTCAATTTCTACCTGTCCATGTAATTTTCTTGGAAGAAGATGGAAGCATTTTCTCATTGTCCCTATTCACAGTACATTTTTTACCAACCCAGTCTAGCCTATGACAATAGTATTTAAATGGAGTCTAATTTCTTTATTCTCTGTTGCAGAGTGAGATTCTCAGATGAAACATCTTTTAGCTTTGCTTCTGAAATTTAACTTCTCTTCCTCTTTAACTATTCCCCACATAATGGGGGAGTTACCTATATTCTTTGTTTTCTGTGAGCCAGTTACAAATATAATCATTCAGAATTATAAATATATCCATTCAGGTTATGTGTCTATATATGTGTGCATTTTAATAGCTTCATAAATAGCTCTAGAGCAGAAATGTCAAACTTGCGATGTCACATGACATCACGCAACATATTGGAGCTTTTTCCCATTGCTGGCAATGGGGTGGGCATGGTTTCCTGGTGATGCGTCCAGCCTGCAGGCCGTCAGTTTGAAAGGGAGAAATATATTTACATTAAAAATCAATCAGCCAATCAAAACTACGTATAATGAACGTCTAACAAAACTGGTTTTTTATAACCTCAGTCTTGTTAAGAACATATATATGATTGAAACCAATTGGCTAACGATGTTTTAATACCCTTACCACTGCATAGATTATTTATTTATTTATTAAAGAAACTGACAGGGCTGTCCATTTTAAATACATAACTCTGGGTGACAAACAATTAAAAAAAATGTAAAACCTCATGACCAAAATTAAAAATAATCCATTGCAGAAAAGATTTAAAAAGACACTTCATAACAATTCCACAAGACAAACATGCATTTATTGAACTCCCCTAACTTTTTCATAATGCCTGAGGAAAAACCCAGGTTTTAACAGCCTTCTGGGAGGCCAGGAGGATTGAGAGGCTCCAAATCTCAGGTGGGAGCTGTTCCACAGGGCAGAGAAGCCACACTTCCTCAGTCCCACAAGATGGTGTTATTTCCAAAAGAATTGTGTAGGGACTGTCTTTTTGTAATGGTATGTGGGAATGACCTTGGGGGAGAAGAAAAAGAGATGCAGGTGAGTAGCAGCTAAGTCTGCAAAAGGAATGAGGGCCTGACAGATGTCAGAAGGGATTGTCCCTATTTTTATGGGCTAGAAAGGTGAATGGGAAGACATGTACTTTCAGATTTGCAGGATTCTGTTAATATAGCCTTGCAATAAAGTTAAAGCTAGTCCTTCTAGGTATGCTTCTAGTATGGACTGTCTGACAGACTGAAATAAATCTTGCAAGTCTAAAAGAACATCTCTCCTCCCTCACCTTTACAGTCCAGGAAACTAGGGAGATATTTGCCATATCCCCCCCCCCATTGCTTCTGTGAGTTTGACTGCCACTTTCCTGACAGATATGGCTCTTCCTCCTTCATCCAAAGGTCATGCCCACATGCCATTGCACTTCTCTGCACACCTATATTATTTTTAAATCCCATTACACACCATATAAAAAGTATAAAGGACAGTCTTTACTATAGAGCATCCACCAGAGTTCAAACAGGTTTAGAAAATTATTGGGGAATCATGATCACAATGATAAGGTGACTATGGGTGATAACTCAAAGGGGCCAAGGCTATATCCTTGGGCATTGTTGGATTTCCCATTTCCCATGAAAACATTTGGGGATTTCTCTTTGTTATTGTTAACTAAAAGGCCCATTCTCACATCAAATACGTAAAAAAATAAAATAAAGAGGGATTGGATTTATTTATTTTTCAATTTGTAAAACACATTTCTCTCTAATCCCTTAGCACCTGGGCACTATTCATGGTTGGTTACAATCATTTAAAACCATAAAAAAGAAGAAAATATTTTGAAAGTAAAAAAATACAAATTACATATAAAACAAACATTCTGTAAATTCGTAGAATGGTAAATGTCTGATGATAAACATATTTTTACTAAGAAGACAACCAGCAATGGGATCATCTGCATTTTGCAAATCAGGATGTTCAAACTGAAACAACTGCCAAGAAGGCCTTGCCTCTTATTATCATCAACTCTCAAACATTATCACCGAGCATTTTTTATAACAGACTCAACTTATCAATATCTCTAATTTGGAGTTACATATTCCACACTCAGATATAATAGTGGAGGTCACATTTTACTTTCATCGATTTACCTACTTTTCAAATGCAAGCTCATATATATTTCTTGCAGTTGAGTTCCACCAAACACAGCATGATTTATTTTTGAGTAAACATGCATAGGATCGCACTATAAGTTGACTGGCCTGAACCAATTGTGAAAAGGACATCGTTTGAATGTCTGGATTCAAAGGGATGCCAGAAACCTCTCTGATTGGGGTAAAACACTGCTTTATTTGCAAACAGCAAATAAGGCCAAGTGGCAATGAAGATAGATAGCAATGGGAGTTCATATGGTTCATCTAGGGGTTCGTACTGAGCTAGTTCAAGAGGCTGCTGGATCATGTTGGCAAAGGATTCACATTCCACAGAGTGCTCAGTTTCTATTTGCTCCAGGTGGCAAGTGTTCTGCCACTCATAAGACATTCCTTGGCATCCACTGATGATGTTTGTTCACTTTCTCTGGGAAAGTTAAGCAGCATCATACTTGGCAATGTGTATTTGAGATAGTGGAACACTTGCATCATTATATTCGAACTATTCACAATTACCAACAATGATGGGAAGGCATATGAGAATATTGCTCTAAAGCTGGACTCCAGCCAAGAGGATAGGAATTTTTCAATGCTGTTGTTTCTCACTCTTGCATGTGCATACTTTTTTTTCTTTTCTAATTTGCTGATATTGTAAATAGATTTTAGGTGAGGGTTAAGGCAATTATGGCTCCCCTAAGTATCAATGTTCTCCTACATAGTTTGTATTATGAAAGGGCTCCATGACTGGCCATTTACCTAAAAAAAATGTATCACCTCAAAAGAGGACTTATGTTTGAATAAACAGATCTTGCCGTAATATATGGCTAGAGAGTTGAAATTGGAAATAACTGAGATAAATTAAATAGCAAGTTAATACTTTTTCACATATTAAAACAAAATGCCATTGTACCTCTGCAAACATTTTCTATGCAATTACTGTTGATGGACAACTTGAAACCAATGAATGAAAACATGGCCAGGACATTGTCAAGGAAAGGTTTACACAGGATGCACAAATCCATTCTGTTCTTTCCTCACCCTTCTTTAATGCCATGTCTTCCATCTAGGAAAGTAAATAGGAAAAAGAAGGTAAAATAGCCAGAATGTCAAAGGTATGGTGTGCAAAGCTTTTAAGCTAGTTCACAAACAACGGCAAAGCTACCCTTTGAAAATAACTCACACAGTACTACTAGTAGAGACCTACCAGGATCGTATTAACAAGCAAAATGCTTTGAAAGGACAGGGCAAAACTTCTTAAATAAATGTGCATAAGATTTAATCATGTGCTGAGGAATAAATGTGCATGAAATGCATGGAAATTAAAATGATTTAGTCAGTTCTAACAGTAGAAAGTTCTTGAGGATTTAGTTTCTTTTCAGTGCACAAGTCCCTTTGCTTTCTATACTTGTTTCCTTGAGAAAAAGTAAAAGGCCATTATATTAAGAACTAAAGGAGCTGCAAAGAAGGGGGGGGGAAACCCTCCCAAAGGTTTCAAAGAAGATGCCATGGTTTTAGCCTTCTGTTTGTGTGTTCGCAATAGGTGTATTTAAATGTAAATGCTACCCTTTCACCCGCCAAGCCACCTATTCTTAGTGTAGAAAAAAGAGAGCATTCATGGTATAATGTCTTTATGAGATCTCATACTTCAATTCTCATGTGAACCAGAACACTTTAGAGTGAATTTTTGCATACATAAAATATTTTTTATAAATGACATTGGTCCATTTAGTCCACTTAAGATGATCTAGTTTTGGAGAGTTAATTCCTAAAATATTGTCAGAGATGTTTAGAAATGATGCTTCAGAAAGTTCTGAATTTTTGAGATTCAGTTTAACTGTCCAGATTGTGTGAAATATAAATAAGCTGGCAGTGGGTATGCAAATGCCTGATTTCTCAGGAAAACTATTTGGGGGGGGGGGGGGAGAAAGAATATATTTCCTATGAGAGGCAGGTCAGCAAATAAGACCCCACTTTTTGGTATTTAAATAAACTAGACATCTGTATACACTACTACTGCAAAGGTTTATAGGATTTTCTTTCTTTAGGATTATATTATATATTACAGTACTTTATTTCCTTCAACTTGTCTGATCCACTTTCCACTTTTAGTTGATAGGATATATTTATTAAAATCTACTGCATTGTGGGATTGCCTGCCTATCCATTTTTGTCCTTGGTCTTACCCTTGCCGAATACTTTTCAATTTTCTGTTAATCAACATGTCTCAAAATCCTCCTCCTCCTTTCCCCATGCAAGTAATTTTAGGCACATTGCTTCATTTCTTAAGCAATGGCCATGTACGGCCATGGCTGAGAAGAGTTTTCTAAATTACCAATGAATCAGGAAATCCACTCAAAGCAGAGCACAGCCCCTTGCCTCTACTGTCCCTTTGTGAGCCATCAATAAATCCTGCAACTTAATAAATACAGGGACATAACTCGACTTCCAAAATATTGTCTAGATTCAAAGATGGAAGATTAAGATTGACAGTATCCTGGCAAAATAAAACTCAAGCCTGTCTGATGAAGGCCTATCGCTACCTTTCAACAACAAATAGATATTTTGGTGTGCCTACGACAATCTGCACACAATCCCTAAACATTGGTGGTGTGTGTGTGCTCAAGTTTTGAAATATGCATTTATTCAATCAATCAATCAATCAATCAGAATAGAGCTGGAAGGGACCTTGGAGGTCTTCTAGTCCAACACTCCTGCTTAAGCAGGAGACCCTATACTATTTCAGACAAGTGACTATTCAGTTTATTCTTAAAAATGTCCAGTGATGAAGCACCTAGAACTTCTGGAGGCAAGCTGTTCCACTGGTTAATTGTCCTCGCTGTTAGGAAGTTTCTCCTTATTGCCAGGTTGCTTCTCTCCTTCATTAGTTTCCATCCATTGTTTCTTGTCCTGCTCTCTCTGGTGCTTTGGAAACTAAGTTGACCCCCTCTTCTTTGCAGCAGCCCTTCAGATACCAGAATACTGCTATCATGTCACCCCTAGTCTTTCTTTTCTCTAGACCTGCCATACCCAATTCTTGCAACTGTTCTTCATGTTTTTGTCTCTAGGCCCTTAATCGTCTTAGTTGCTCTTCTTTGCACTTTTTCCAAAGTCTTTTTTGTAATATGATGACCAAAACTGGATACAGTATTCCAGGTGTGGTGTTATTAAGGTTTTATAAAGCGGTGCTAATACTTCACATGATTTTGATTCTATATCTCTGTACAAGTTTGCAAAACAAATTCTGTTGCTTCTATAAAAGGGAAGTCAGAATCTGCACTGTGATGTTTTGTCATTTTGGCATCATTGTGGTTAGCAATGAGTACTGATGACACTAACTTACTAACTAACTCTAAAACACTAATGTTTTACAGGATCTAAATATACTGGAAAAATAATGCCTTTCCAAACAGGCAGTAATACAGTTTCTATAAAGGTATCCAAGGCTCTTTTCTCCAAAGGAAACTGAACTTTTTAATAGTTGACCAGGAAACTCTCCTGCATGAATTCCTTGGGGAGGGGGGAAATGATGAGACTTTTTGAAAAACTCACTTTTTTACATTTCTCTAATGGGACATGTCCCGGATATTATCTTGGTTGCAATGTCTGGTCCAAAATATCTCAAGCTCAATATGGAAGCTAATTTGTATTTTATGTGACAGAAAAGAAAAGAAAAGAAAACAAAAGAAAAGAAAAGAAAAGAAAGAAAAGGCTTCTTTAAGAGCAACCACATTACAATAGGTCATGCTCTTTCAAACTGTCTTTTCATTTGTTTTAGCAATGTGTTACAGCTGGCATACTATTCAAGACAGGGAACAATGCCAAAGTATTTATAATGTACTTTTAACCACCTAACTCTTTTTTTAAAAGACTGAAAAAAGGAGTACTAATTTTTAAATGGATTGTTTAAGATGAAGTAAATTCTCTTATAAATTAATTCTAAAAATTAACTTTACAATATCAGTTGTACTTGAGATGGTCAAGGCTTTAAATTAAAGTGCTTAATCAATTGTTAAAAGATCCAATATGTTTTTTTTATTGGAAAGAAATAGATAATGAAAAATCCATTAGTTTCTGATTGAGGAAAACAGGAATCTTTCTGTGCAAGCTGGCTTCTATATTGATTTTGCCTCATTTTGCAAACACATCATTAAATCCTAAAACTGCATCTAAATTGCCCACTGTATGCCTCCTCAAAGACAAAACAAATAGATTTGAATGATTCTAAATAATTTGTTGGAAGCAAAAGACTAAAAACTAAGCTGTTTTGTTTCACAAAAATAAGGTGTTATAAGCATTTGTTCCACCCTATTAAAATAATTAATTAAAATGGAAAATAAGCCCACTCACTGCAGTAGAATTACAGTAAAATTACAAAAGAAACCAAGACTTTGTTCTTCTGAATTCTCGTCTATTGCTCAAAGTACTAAATATCTGGTTTGTTTTCCTCCCCATAGCCTCAATCAGCAGCAAAGATAGAGTATACACTAAAACACACACGAACACACACACACACACACACACACACACAGAGAGAGAGAGAGAGAGAGAGAGAGAGAGAGAGAGAGAGAGAGAGAGAGAGAGAGAGAGAGAAGAGAGAGAGAGAGAGAGCATCCCACACTTTAGGGAATTTCTTTCTTTCTTTCTTTCTTTCTTTCTTTCTTTCTTTCTTTCTTTCTTTCTTTCTTTCTTTCTTCCCACTGTATCCTACAGATGGCCAGAATTTACTGGTATCTAGTTCTGTGCCCAGGATGAAGCATTTTCAAAGTATTTGTGAGAAGAGGAAGGGAAGACAGTGAATAACTGTTGTTGTCAGAGAGACTCCCTTCTCTCTCCACCCGGTCTTTTGGCTGCTTCCCCACTCAGGCAGAGAGAGGCTCGTCTCTGGGAGGCCAGACAATGGTTGCTTTAGAAAAGGAGGGAAGCCTCAGAACACCATGTAAATTTAGAACTGGATAGGCGGCTATTGTGCTGAGGCCATGCCCATTACTCATCCACTAGCAACAGGCTCTCTTCCTTTTGTCTGCAAAGACGGTAAACTTTCAATGGCATCAGAAAACAGAAGGCCTTTCAGAGAGCACAAGAACTCTGCCTTCGCAAACATGTGAAAATATGGTAAACAATTTCTTAGCCCTCTCTCTCTCTCTCTCTCTCTCTCTCTCTCTCTCTTTCTTTTTCTCCCTAAAAGCCTGCTAAGAAACTCAGCTGTGAATGCCAAATAATGCAAGAAGGAAAAAAAAGACATCCAAGGGGAGAAGGGGGGAGCTCTTAGGCTAAAATGTGTATTTCTGGATGTTTATTCAAAGGATGCCATTGTTTTATTACCAAAGAAAATATTGGGAGTTTCATTTCTTTAGACCCAACATACGCAACATCCCCATTTTTTAAGGAAATAATAACAAATGCATTGGGGGTGGGAAGTAGGTAATTGTAAACAGCGAAATACAATTTAATAAACATTTAGTGTTTAAATGTCAGTCCCAGGGAATGGGCCAGTGCCTCTATATTTTCTGATGGTCTTCCTACAAACAATGTCTGTTTTGTGAGAAAAAGAGGAATGCTGGATGTTTGATTGCTTTGCTTCATATGGCTCTTGATAGATTGTGCAGTGCCAAACAGTGTAGATCATCTAGTTCTCATCTCAGATGTCAGTTAATTAGATCTTATTCTGAGATTCTCCATTACCTGATTTGTTGTTGTTGTTAATTGCGAAGTTGTGTCTGACCCATCACAACCCCATGAACAATGTTCCTCCAGGCCTTTCTGTGCTCTACCATCTTCTGGAGTCCATTTAAGCTCCCGCCTACTGCTTCAGTGACTCCATCCAGCCACCTTATTCTCTGTTGTCCCCTTCTTCTATTGCCCTCAATTTTTCCCAGCATTAGGCTCTTCTCCAGTGAGTCTTTTCTTCTCATTAGGTGGCCAAAGTAGTTGAGTTTCAACTTCAGGATCTGGCCTTCTAAAGAGCAGTCAGGGTTGATCTCCTCTAGGACTGACCGGTTTGATCGCCTTGCAGTCCAGAGGACTTGCAGGAGTCTTCTCCAGCAGCATAGTTCAAAGGCCTCAATTCTTTTGCACTCAGCCTTTCTTATGGTCCAACTTTCACAGCCATACATTGCACTGGGAAAACCATGGCCTTTACTATACATACTTTTGTTGGCAGGATGATGTCTCTGCTTTTTGGTATGCTGTCTAGATTTGCCATAGCTTTCCTCCCCAGGAGCAAGTGTCTTTTAATTTCTTGGCTGCAGGCCCCATCTGTGGTGATATTGGAACCCAGGAAGATAAAATCTGTCACTACCTCCATTTCTTCCCCATCTATTTGCCAGGAATTGAGAGGGCCGGATGCCATGATCTTGGTTTTCTTAATGTATTACCTGATTTATTAAAATTATTTTCGGAAAATCCTTCATCCTAGGACTATATAAAAGAGGCATATAAATAAAATATAATAAATATATATAATAAAACAAAAATGTTATAAAAAGTTTTAGAAGCAAATATAACAAACATATATATGACACTCACCTTCCTGTGGTTCTGGAAGGCCCTTAAGACCTGACTCTGTCCCCGAGCCTAGAGTTAAGGGGTCTGTGAAGCCCCTTCACAGTTTTTATTATCAGGGTTGTTTTTAGTCCAGGTTTTATTTCATGTTTTTAAATATTTTAAGTGAATATTTCAATATTTTAGCCACCCAGGACAAAAAACAATGGATGAAAACTAATCAAGGAGAGAAGCAACCTGGAATTAGGGAGAAACTTCCTAACAGGGAGAACAATTAACCAGTGGAACAGCTTGCCTTCAGAAGTTGTGGGTGCTTCATCACAGGAAGTTTTTAAGAAGAGACTGGACAGTTGTTATCTGAAATGGCATATGGTCTGAAATTGTATAGGGTCTCCTGCTTGAGCAGGGGGTTGGACTAGAATATCTCCAAGATCCCCTCCAGCTCTATTCTGAATTGAATTCAAGTCCAAGCATTTCCTCCAAGAATCTACAAATCTACAGTCTATTTCCTTTAAATGAATGCCTTATCACTCATTTTAAACTAGTCTACTTTTTCCAACATTGTTGCAAGGATGTACAATGAATCAGTGATTTAAAGTTATGTAAGGAACATTTAATTATGTAGGTTGTTCAGCACAGCCTATGGTACAAAGGTACAAATGTAATTGATTCAAACATTCCAGAATCACTCTGGGACTAAGATATGATGCTTTGAGTTGATAGCGTATGCTGCTGAAACATTTTCTGCAGACTGTGCTACATTTCTTGCTTCTTCCTTTCCAATCTTGCATAATCCTTTTCTTTAAAGTAAAGTAAATAGCAAAAATCTGCAATAAATTACCTTTTAAATTTTTAGTAAAATCTTTACTAAACCTAAAAAAAAATCACAATCTTATGGAAGCTTAAGGGAAAAGAGAAATAATCATATGGTGTGAAGAAATGTTCATCTGTTTCCATTGGTTTTATAGTGCAGATTATGACAGGGATCCACAAGTTACTTAAACCTGGAAATTTGTAGCTAAAATAGCTCACTCCATTAGATTCTATACAGTTAGAACTGATTTAAGTATACATAGCTTGCCCAAATAATTTGGGGAGTGAAAATTCTAAAAATAATATTTCCAGATCACAAAACAAGTTCTTTCACATTTCTCCAGTGTCAGAATGAGTAACAAAATAGCCTAAACTATATGAGATATAAATACATGGCTGTGTTACTCAATGCTGTCCTTATTCTCTAGGGCACATAACATAACAGCTGGAAAAGGCCTGCAACAAAACTTGCTGTGATACATTTTGTTTACGATCAGTTTTTCTACAGAGGAGCATTTGAAACTAGAACCTCCCACCTGCAGTCTGAAATAAGGCCACACCATGTCCTTGCGCAGGAACAAGCCAAAAACATGACCCATTAACCAGAATTAGGCAGACCAAATAGAACATGGCAGGAGATGGCAGATATTCAAAAGGGCTATGTTAGGTGTTATATTTCATGGACATGAGCATGAAGTCGTTAATGCTTAAGCTTGTCTCAAAGGATCATTTTCCTTTACCAGGAACCATTGAAATTATTACTAAGCTATTCTGTGAATACACACACAATAACAGATTCTCCATTTCTGAAAATGTAGAAGATAAGAGCAATATTCAACAAGAATAGCAGCCAGGAGGGAGTAACAATGAATGTGATCCACTGGGGTGTGAAGAATTCTCCTCTAAATAAAGAGATATAAACCAGAGAAACAAAGAAGCTGAATCTCACTGAATCAGTCCATCAGTCATATTGTCTAGTATTTTTCACCCAAATGGTCAGCAGTCCACTAGCTATTCACAAGCTAAAAGGCAAAAATCATTACATGAGTCTCGAAAGCAGCAACCTTTTGAGCCGAGGTGGCACAGCAGTTAAAGTGCAGTACTGCAGGCCACTTTAGCTGACTGTGTTCAGCAGGTCAGCGGTTCAAATCTCACCGGCTCAAGGTTGACTCAGCCTTCCACCCTTCCAGGGTAGGTAAAATGAGGAGCCAGATTGTTGGGGGCAATGTAAATATATATATACATTGCTTACTGGTGTACACCGCTTAGAGCAGTGGTTCTCAACCTGTGGGTCGGGACCCCATTTGGGGTCAAACGACCATTTCACGGGGGTCGCCAAACCACGCTGTCCGCCATTTTTTTCCCTTTTCCCCAGCTGTCCTACTCCCTCTTATTGGTGGCCACACCCACTTGGGGGTCACCACAACATGGGGAACTGTATTATGGGGTCACGGCATTAGAAAGGTTAAGAACCACTGGCTTAGAGAGTGCTTGCACTTAAAGCGGTATATAAATCTCATAAATAAATAAATAAATAAATAAACCTCTATATAAGAAAATCTGGTCCATATTAGGATAGTAAGTAACTCATTCCAAACTATTTCTCTGTTTTCTCTATACATAAAAAAGCCAGTGATAGGAATTGAAGTGAAATTGGGATGTTGTAATATGAGGAGGTATTCTAATTGTTACCACAAGGTGACAAAAGAAAGCTCCCTCCAGAGTTGTCATTTTCAAATTTGGTTTTCAGTTCTTTGTCACCCTCCACTCCTTCTAATAACAAACTCAGTGGTGGGTACCAACAGAATTCTAGCTAAAATGAATCAAAAAGGGAGTTATCCACACACATAAACTAGGGAAACTTGAGATTTATAGAATAATTTCCCACCATTCACCCCCCCCCAAAAAAACCAATGGAAAAATATCTTTAAAAAGATAGCCCAATGAGGAATAAAACAGCTTAATAATCTCAAATTTTACTCTATCCTCTAGCATATCCTCTAGAAAATGAAATATGAGCTGGATGGAGCAGTTGAATGCCTTTGTTTCACTACTCAAATCAGAGTATTCCTTTAAGGAGAGAAAATACTGTGTAACTGTTCATTGTAATGTCAAATACTGTTCTGAAGCTATTAATTCCTAAAATTTTAACGGTGGCTTTTATTGTTCTGTACCTGCACTGTATAATGTTTCTCCCCTTCACTCAAAAATGAAAGCTAAATCCAAACACAACTGTCAAATAAAATCAGCAACAAAGCTGAACAAAAAGTATGTTTGGTGGGGGTGGAAAATTTGTTGCATTCATAAAAGCCTTGCCACAAAGCTAAAGGAAGAAAGGAATAGGTCTGTGGACTTCTACTTGAGACAAGTATTGCTGAGGATCCCATCTCACTCTCCACCATGACAAATATTTATGACATGATGAAGAGAGAAAAAAAAAAACAGGTTTCCTTCTTGTCATAAGACATTTCCACTAACTTGCAGGGGTGAATGCTAGCCATATGGTCAAACTCCAGCTACCATGAAGAGTTACAGGCAGAGCAAAAGCAAGACCATTTCATCACAGACTTTTAGCTGTGTTCACCACTGGTCTCTATATGTTTCTTTCAAAACAGTCAAAAACTCCTTTACTAAGTGCCCTACTTCCTACTTTTCTACTCCACAGGATGCTATAAAAGAATTTAAACAGATTTAACCAACTAGACAAACAAATAAAAGGGCAAATCCTTGTATTCTGAAACATGGGCTTTTCTTCCTTAAGGTCATATGGAATCATTTAAAAATAAATTCTTCCTGAAAACATACCCCGACCCTTCTTGTATACTTTTAAACCATATGTTCCACAGTACTGCACACTAGCAAGCTGGATTTTTTATACTTCTGCTTTGGAGGAGAAGTATTTTCCCCTTCTGGGGAAAAGAAGCAGTTTGAAAGAGATAAATTTTTAGCAGAAAACTGGTGTCAGAACCCTCCGAAAGTTGCCAATAAATTTAATGTTTAATATGTTACAGAAAGTAAACATTATTAAAGACAGAAGGAGTAATCACATAAACTGCATTTAAATAATGGTACTCAATTTAAATAACACCAAAGTTCATTTGCATTCTTGGCCTAGTTATTTCTTTCCCTGTACATATTTTTGCATGTGGCTCTCCAGTGTGCCAACCAAAGCACAAATGCAGCCTGGAAAAGGTTGTAATCCCAGATAGAATCTAGAGAAGTGACTACTTGGGCAAGTTCCCAACTGGTTCCTTTTTCTGTGAGACACATTCCATTCCCTCCTTCCAAATTCTGACACTGGCCATTGGCTTAAATTTATTTCTGGACCCAAACTGACATTATAAATGATCAAAAGCCATGGGAAAGTAGCTGAACAAAGCTATGACTCCAGGAATTTGAATTGGGCCCCTACAGGCATGTAGATCCAATGATAGCCTTGACAGAACATATCCCTGAAGGTTTATCATTGTTGTTGCTGCAAAAGGCCTTAAATCAGTGTTTTTCAAACTCAGCAATTTTATGATGTACAGACTTCCAACTCCCATAATTCCCCAGCCAGCACCCAGCCTCACTCAGTTACAAAAAGGCCCCAACAGACTGAACCATTTGAATCTTCATGTACTTTGAAATGATGTTTCATCCCTAGTTTGAACAAATGATAAAGTCAATATATAGAATACAAAAGGTTAGAGTAATAATAACAGAGAAGATAGAAATCAACAAAGGAGTAAGACAGGGATGTCCAATGTCACCTCTACTTTTTATTCTAACGTTAGAAGTGCTACTAACTCAAATCAGAAATAACGAAGAAATAAAAGGATTAAAGGTTAAAACAGAAGAATACAAGATACAGGCATTTGCAGACGACCTGGTGTTCTTTATAGAGGAACCATTAGTAAGAGGTAATATTTTAATGAATGAAATAGAAAAATATGGAATGGTGGCGGGACTAAAAATAAATAAAGAAAAGACTAAAATATTAGTTAAAAATTTAACTGAAAAACAAAAAAGGGGATTAGAAGAAAATTTGGAGTTGCAAATTGTAAAAAAGATTAAATATTTAGGAATTTGGCTCATCATAAGATGTTCCTCAATAAAAGAAGATAATTATAAAAAATTGATACTACAAATATAAAAAGATTTAGAGATTTGGGGGAAACTACAATTATCATTGCTAGGAAGGATTTTGGCGATTAAAATGAATGTTTTACCAAAATTATTATACCTCTTTCAAACAGTTCCAATAAAATTGGGGAAATTTTTTTTGATGAATTAAATAAAATGATTAATAAATTTATATGGTTAGGTAAAAAAGCACGAATAAATGTTAAAGTGTTACAGGATAGTAGAAGTAGGGGTGGCCTTGAGCTCCCAAAATGGGAAATCTACTACCAAGCAGCGGGATTGCTTTGGATCAGTGACTGAATAAATTTAGAAAATAAAAGGATCTTAACAATTGAAGGTCATGATCTACAGGCTGGATGGCATGCTTTTCTATGGGGGAAAGATGAGAAAACTCACACATATTTCTTCCGACATCAGATAAGGGATGCATTAATTTGGATTTAAAAAAAATACTACACGAAAATTCCAATTTGGATCTCACCAATGGAGGCGATGATTCATCCAAACACATTAGACAAAACAAAGATGATAAGGTATAAAAAACTATTAGACAACCAAGGGAAGCTAAGATCAAGAGATGAATTAAAAGAATAGGGAATAACTATTGATTGGTGGCCATATACGCAGATAAAATCAAAATATAATAAAGATATAGAAGAGTATAGGATAAATCAGACATCACAACAATTGGATAAAATATTGACAAATAAGGGAGAAAATTTTTTAACGAAAGCCTATAAACTCCTATCAGAAATTGAATTGGAAGAAGAAATAGTAAAGGGCCCAATGATAGCATGGGCCTAAAACATAGGCAGAAATATAGGATTAGATGAATGGGAAAGAATATGGAACAGAAATTACAAATTAACGTTGTCAACTGCATACAAAGAAACCAATATAAAATGTTCTACAGATGGCATTTAGCACCAGCGAGATTGGCTAAAATATACAAAAATATGAATCCGGAATGTTGGAAATGTAAAAACAAAGAAGGAACATTTTATCATATGTGGTGGCAATGCCCCAAAGCAAAGACCTATTGGGAGCAGATTAGGAGATGGTTACAGGAAATAACAAAACAACAAATTGAACTCAAACCCGAAATATTTTTATTAGGCATAGTCAACCCAAAAATCGAGAAATGACTCCAATACATCATTATACATATTATAACTTCAGCACGCATTGCATATGTGCAATGTTGGAAAAGAGAGAACATACCAACAAATGCAATGATTATATGTAAGATATTAGATTGTGCTGAGATGAACAAACTTTTTGTTGTTGTTTTTGTTAACTGTGAAGTCATGTCCGACCCATCGCGACCCCATGGACAACATTCCTCCAGATCTTTCTGTGCTCTACCATCTTCTGGAGTCCATTTAAGTTCACACCTACTGCTTCAGTGACTCCATCCAGCCATCTCATTCTCTGTCGTCCCCTTCTTCAATTGCCCTCAATCTTTCCCAGCATTAGGCCCTTCTCCAGTGAGTCCTTCCTTCTCATTTGGTGGCCAAAGTATTTGAGTTTCAACTTCAGGATCTGGCCTTGTAAAGAGCAGTCGGGGTTGATCTCTTCTAGGACTGACCGGTTTGAACGCCTTGCAGTCCAAGGGACTCGCAGGAGTCTTCTCCAGCACCATAGTTCAAAGGCCTCAATTCTTTGGCGCTCAGCCTTTCTTATGGTCCAACTTTCACAGCCATACATTGCAACTGGGAAAACCATGGCCTGGACTATACTTTTGTTGGCAGGGTGATGTCTCTGCTTTTTAGTATGCTGTCTAGATTTGCCATAGCTTTCCTTCCCAGGAGCAAGCATCTTTTAATTTCTTGGCTGCAGTCCCCATCTGAGGTGAACAAACTTACCTTAGAACTAAAAGACAAAGAAGCTACAGAATTCTATGAGATATGGGACATGTACTATAACTGGTTAGAACTGAGGATTAAAAAAGTATGAGAAGTAATGTAAATAAATGTAAGAGATGTAGGACATAGTATTGTTAAGAAAAAAGAAAAAATGTACCGTGTATTCTGTTTATTTGTAAAGAGAAAAAGGAAAAATTAAAATTAAAAAAAGAAAAAGAAATGATGCTTCATCCCACATGAAATAGCCTATTCACTTCAACTTACCATTAGAGTCCTCTCTTCCTGCAAAACACAGGAGGTGGCAGTCCAATCATAAGACTGAGGTCCTTCTCAGCCACCTGCCTCAGGTTTTGGAAGTTTCTCCATAGAGAGCTGTTCCCTCGCACTTCCTTTTATTTTCAGCATATGGTAAAACTTTCTTCTTCTCTAGTTCTTCCACTTTATTATCAACATTTGAAATTATCTGGAATATATTCTTTCAGGATACCTCTTTCCTTTTGGTAAGGCCTCTTGAATTACAGTGAATTTAATTGCTGTCTTAACTGGATTTAAATACCTTCATCCTTTGTTATATTTTGTCTGCAGTGGTGGGATTCAGCTGGTTCACACCCTGGTAGCTAATTTTGTGTTGTCCAGGCCCAGACTGGACTTCCAGAAGTGGCATTCACACAGAGAACCGGTTGTTCACATATTTGAATCCCATCACTGTTTGTCTGTTAGTTACCTTAAATGCTGTAGAAACCAAAAGGACAGATACACAGTGAGGAAAAAATAACTGATGAACATTTACTGGCTTTATTATATGCTGAAATATAAAAAAAAATCCTTTTGTATCTTTTTTGTACTTTAATACACTTACGATTTGGTGATATTTTATATATATAACAATTTGCTATGTTAAATCAATTTGTTTAATACTAGTGGTTTTATTGGCCACCACTGATACTTTTTATACAATAATAAGCAGAATAAAAGTATGTTTGTTATTCCATTACTGTTTCAAAATAAATGATAAAGATAATGCAGAAAGAGATAGTTAAAGAAAAAGCCCAGGGCTGAAGGAGGGCAAGAGTGACTTTACATTTCTATCTGGAAAATATTCAAAGCAGATTAACAGTTAAAATTGTATTCTTGGCAGAATTTGTTAATATCTCTGTGTTCATAGATTAAAGGTCAAAGCATCCAGTTACATGCAAAAGAAGACCAAGAGAATTTATATAAAGTATTAAAGGATAAGATTTGAAGTATCAAGATGTAATGCCAGTTTACTGAAGAAACATTATTTAATGGATAACATTCTTTAATTAATTAATAAGCTAAAATATCTAAGATTAGTAAAAAATTATTAAATATGAGCAAGGTTTTTAATATAGCTGCCAAGATTTAAGAAGCTCAGTCCAGGAAGATGTTCAGAAATAACTACATCCTCCTACTTTTTTTAGAAGTTGCCTAGAAAATTTGCAGTTACTATAAAATCAGATAGGTAGTTATTCATAATTTACAATTTTGTCTTGCTTTGACTAAAGAAGAAAACGGCAGAAAATCTAGCTTCAGAAGTTTAATCCAGATGAGATAAATGCAATTTTGCAGGGAAAGCTTTGGCCTGAATAATCAGCCATAAAAAAGCAAACCCATAATGGAGTTGTTATTAATTTCTGGAACAAAAAACACATTCTGCACAAAATATTTTTATGACAGAAATTGGATGGTTCTTCAAGGCTTATCACTGTCCCAGATGCCCATATAGTAACCATAGGCAAGACTGGCTTCTGCCAAAATTTGGGATGTGCAGCAATCACTCCACCTAGAGAAATAGACCCCAAGGGCTTGCACTTCAGGCAACATATCCTGCAGCCATTCATGCAACCTTCCTCATGTAGGCTAGAGGATCAGATCATATTGCACCAATGCTGTGCCAGTTGCACTGATTGCCAGTATGTTTCCAGCTCCACTTCAAAAGGCAGATCTGTGTTTTAAAAGCCTTAAGTGGGTTGGTGCAAGTTATTTGAAAAAGTCTCTACTGCCACATAGTTCTGTTACCAAAAGTAACTATTCTTTTCTGTTCTTTGACAGGCCCTCTCATTGGCACCTTTGTTCTATTATTCTATGGCATTTTAAATTTAATTAGAGGATGAAAATGGTTCTTGAAGCAAGCATATGCCTCTCTCCACCTCCCAGGTTATTGTTGATATTTCCCAAACCCTGTAAAAGTGACCAGTTTAAGCTTGCTCAAGGATCTTATTTACTTTGTACCTCTGCTTTTTCTGGCCTTCGTTAGTAAGGAAGAAAGAGGAGATCTGTCAAGAGTTAGGGAGTTACGAAGTTTAATATACAGGCAGTCTATCTAAGTTTAATTATCTGAGCCAAAGATGAGAAATTAACAGAGGAGATGAATAAGAATAAGGGGAACACGTCTGAGCTTTCACTAACAGTCTGTATTTCCTGTCCCTATTTGGAACTACACTGTGCTTGAACTCTGGGAACAACAATCAGAATGCAAGCAAATTATGCGGCTTATTTTCATATAGTGTTAAAGTTTTGGATAAATAAATATTGTATTTGCTTATCATTTTCCAGCAATTTATTCGTACTGAGATATGCACACACAAATGCACCCTAGGGAGAGGAGTTTGTTTAGTTAACAGTCACTTTCAGCAATAAGTTATCTCTAGACTTGTTGGTTATTTTCTTTTTTCCCCTTGTAAGTAGCTGAAAATCTACTTTTCATATGTGGCATGGGAGACAACAAACTCTAGTGACCACTAAGCTTGTCTGCAGGGGAGAAGAGCGATGTTGTGACTACTACTAACTGAACTAGGTCATTGTGTATGAAAAGTGAGTGCTGTGTTCTCTCTTTGCACGTGAAAGCACCCGTTGACTAGGAGAAGATACCTGAATTACTCCCTTTACCTAGTCTCATGAATATGGATGTGCAAAAGAATAATATTCAATTCTGGTTCCAGCCTCTATTCCAATGTTTTTCAACTTTGGCAACTTTAAGATGTGTGGACTTCAACTCCCAGAATTCCCTAGTTGGCTGAGGAATTCTGGATATTGAGGTCGACATACAAGTTGCCAAAGTTGAGAAATGCTATTCTGTTCATGTGAGGAAGGCCTTATTACATAGCCTTTCCCAGTTTTGCCACCTCTTGATGATTCCCTCCTATTCAACCATGCCAATGACGCCCAAAATCATCAACTGATGAAGGGGTCTTTGTAAAGCAGGGTGGGGCATGGGTGACAAGCCTTGTGGAAATTTGGCTGTTTATGCATTTCTGTTTAAATCAGTTAATCCTTTAAGGAATCCATGTAATCTTATACAATGAATGTTTCAAAAACATGGCTTTGAATGACTATCATCTTGATATTTGTTACCCCTTCCCCCACGGATGCTTCTACTTCCAGTTTATATTATAAATTCTCTTTACAAAAGATTTACGATTAAAAACAATGCAATTATTATCAGACCATTCATTTAATGAATTCTAGTAGCATAATGGTAAGCTGTCCCAATTTTGTGGACCATAAATTTAAGTCTCAATTTAAAAAAATCTTTTAGTTGTAGCATTAGAGGGTTTAGAATTGATAAGAAACAGAATCTTGAACCAAAGAGAATTAGGGAGATAGGGAATTAGGCTGGCTTCCTATGTAAATACAGAAAGGGATTCATTGTCTGATTATTTACTATCCAAGAAATTGAATCATTAGCTGATGATAGGAAAGAGGATATTTGTTTCAAAAGACTTTTGCCTAGTTGAATAGCATATTTTACAGATGAAAACAGAAACAGTCTATTTTCTCATATTTTATTATGAGAATTACTTTATTTTATTATAATTGGAATGTAATATTTCCTAATTTAACCAATTTGGTGTAGTGATCAATGCACCAGACTGAAAATGGAGACTGTGAGTTCTGATATTGCCATGGCCTAGGCCTGAAGCCATTTGGGTGATCTTGGGCCAATCATTCTCTCTCAGCTCTAGGAAGGAGGCAATGGCAAACCACTTTTGAAATCTTGTCAAAAAAACCTGCAGTGACTTGTCTGGGCAGCAGCCATAATTCAACCCTGACATGAAGGCACATACACACAATTAAACTAAGTTGTTGAGGAATCATCTGTAGAGAACGACAGAGGTGACTTTGGAAAAGGAATGCCATGGCTAACAAACAAGAAGTAAATCCATAAAGGAAGAAATCATAAGAAAGAAACTTAAGTTGACTGCATCTTAGTTCTCTTTGGTATAAGAGGGATGGAAAGCTAAACACAGTCAGGATTTTACAGTTCTTTTCCTGGTGCCTATATTGATGAAATAGAATTCTAGGATTTCTGGTGTCAATTTCCTGACCTGCACATACTCAGAGTTTTCTCTCCTCTGCATAATGCTAAATTTCTGTCAATTGCTTTCCTTTTCTTTTGACAGGCAGTCTAAACCAGGAACTGGACTGTCCGGATGGCTGTGCTGCTATTGCCAAGAGGCTGGCAAGCTGCCATTCTTTTAAGAAACTTTGCCTCATCCTGCAGAGAATTTTTTTCAGCTTTCCCTTCTTAGAATTGTTTGTTCTTGGAGGGCCTATCTTCTGCAATTTCATTGTTCGAACATTCAAACTGAATAAAATGTCCAAAATGTGTGTTTGGAAAAAAAAATACTTCATTCTATTACCATGCCACCAAATCTAGATATAAACGCTGAATATCACACTTCACTATTTCATAAATTTTGTTTATATATCATTAATTCCTGGACAACTGTTTCCTTATTTAAATATTTTAACTCTAATACTAGTTTATAAATGGATCATTTTGGGGGGGGGATCTTTTTTGATATAATAAACTTTTAACTGTTTACGACTGAAACAAATTGAACAAACAACCTTGCTTATTCAAGTTTTGTTTCTTATGAGTTCTAGAGAGTAGAAACACCTCATTTTTAGAGAAAACTGCATTCAGAATTACAATTTAGGGAGGACACTTAATCTATTCCTGTATTTTCAGACTTTATGTCAGATTTTTCCCATCCTAATATCTTCCAGATAGATTGGATTACTAAATGAAGGTTCAAACTCCCATAATTTCCAACCCTCATAGGATCTACAGACCAGCCTAGACATTATGTGTAAAGATTTAAGAAATTGAGTTATGCAGAATCTAAACAAATCTATTTATATTTTCAGTGGATAGCGCAAAATTTTCTGTTATTCTTAACCAGATTTCCAGTCAGATGTGGAAACCCAATGTAGCTCAATCTATAGACATATAAAGACCCTTTTCCACCTCCCTTGAATGAAAGCATGATTTAACAACTTTGGATTGTCTTATAACTTTTGTAATTTTATAATCTTCACTGAGTGACACTAAAATAATTGTAGCCACCTTGTACTTCTATAAGAGTTATGAGGTTTTATGAAATTATTAGCATCTTCCAATTGTGTATTATGAAACTGGCTTGAAACAATAACTGAAATGACATGTTATTTTCTGCACTGCCCTACCACAAAAACAAGGACCAAGTTCTTGATTGTTCTGTATTAACCACATGGATTTCCAGAGTCCTATGGCTACTCATTTCTTTAGCATCCTATCACATAGGTCAATTTACTTTTCACGTATTGGGGCTTCAGAGTACTTACCAAATTAAACACTTAAATTATTTGTACGTGAATACCACTGCTATAGAATGAAAACAGAAAAAGCATAAGGTAAGTATGGGGGAGTTTCTATCCTAATCAGAAATTTGTTTAGTCCACTGGATCCCATTTCCAAATTCTAGGGAAAAAATTGACAGATCCTGAAGCATAGACATTGATATACAATGTGGCTCATTTCTGTGAAGCATCCTGAGCCTTTAATAGCTTGTAACAACCTTTAATGTCAAAAAAGCCCCACATATGTCCCCAAACATTATATGCAATGAAAGTCATTCCTGCAATATGCACTTGAGTAATATGCACAGGTCTTTTTCATCTGAAAACAGGCAAAAACAACTATGCATTGGTAAATCAATTTTATTCCAGAAGATACATCATTGGTAATGGAATCAGGTTTCTTTTAAGGCAATATAATAATATATCCCAGTATCTAGGACAAGACATAGAAAATTATCATAGCCTTCATATTGTTTCAGTTACCATGATAAAGTAAATATATGTGGGGGAGAAATATTCTAACCACCATTGACAGTAATCACATAGTTACTGGAAATGTATATATGTCTGATACATAATGATTGTCCATCTTCCATGTAAATAATAGTAATAATTTCAAGGATCTCTTGAAACATTAGAAATAGTTCCCCTAATAATCTTTTGCTGTTTCTTATTAATTTTAAAGCTATTCCAAGAACTGTAAAAAAAAAAAAGACAAACTCAACATCAGGCAAAAGATCAAATTAGGATTCACAGTCAAATCTGACTAGCCAAAAAAGCAAAACTAATAACATATGCTATAATAGTGATATTAAATGACATTGCGGACCACTGAAATTATTAATGGGGACCATGCTCCCAATGATCTACATCAGGGGTGTCAAACTGCCGGCCTGTGGGCTGGATGCGTCACGTGGAAGCCACACCCACCCCATTGCCAGCAATGGCAAAACAGTCCCGATACGTTGCGCGATGTCAGGTGATGTCGCGAGTTTGACATGTCTGATCTACATTATTACAGCCTCAAAACACAATGAGCATTATTCTTTACATATTGATTTGCTGTTCCTTTATAGCTATGTCCAAACAAAACAGCCAAATCTGCCTGTATTTGTATCAATGAATTGTTCTCTTTATGTACAGTCATTCTTCAAAAGCATACAAGTGACTGTTACTAAAAATACAAGATCATGCATTCCAACCAAGCTATCAGTATGGTATGACATCTTTCAGCTCATGCAACTTTACTTCTTAAAGATTTTATCTCAATTAGAAAACAGGCAAAGCACAGCTAACAGCTTTTGCTGACAGTGACACTGGGCAGTTACATTTCATCTGTTGAGCTTTAAAAAATTACAGAGGTGAACTGCCTGTTTTCAATGATTCAAGTGATTGATTAGCTTATATGTCTTCCCTCACTTCCCCCATGTTTAAAGCCAGGAAAATTCCTAATCACTTTCAAGTTCTTCTTTAATTTAACCCCCCCTCCCCAGTTTGACCCCTTCAAACATCTGACAAGAGTGATTGGTCCCTTCCTTGCCATTCAACTGGATGGGAAAGAGGGAGACAGAAAAGTGGGGAGAGTCACTGAAGAAAGCAAATGACAGAAGAGGTTGCCCTGCCTATTTTGGATTCTTAACCCACATTGCCGACATGTGATCTCCAAAGATTACAGCTGTTCTTAGGATTACAACTTTTAATGGGAAAAGAATGGATCTCCTATTTCAAGTTACAGCTCTGTGGCCCTGCTATTGCTGAAGACTGAACCACCTTCGTTCAATCTGTGCACTTCATTGTGTTTCCATCTACTGAAAACAATTTAGCATTACGGTACCAATTTCAGTAAATCACGAGCTCATTTTTTTTTCCTCTGTGTTGCTCAAATATGATAGCAGAAACAAGAAAATTATTTTCCCTTTTTATATGGATTGCAATTTGGTGTTATGTCTAATAACAATAACATGGGCAGATTACTGCTTCTTTAGACTACTACTATTTGGAATTGCCTCTGAAGATTACCTAGAAGCATGAATCACATGCATTCCGGGTCACAAGGGATAAATGGTTATAGAAGGCTAGAGCAGTCAGAAAATCAGCACTCTTGCTTTGTTGCTTCTCCATTCTAAAAATGAACACAGCTGCATATGTCCCACTGATTTCAGCAGTGAAGATATGATGAATATCTTCTCCATTCAACTATTAAACATCCTTAATACTCCTTTTTTAAATGCATGTCCTCTGTGTTTGTTGTCACTGACAAATGTATTTATGTTTATTGAGTTTTACTCTTAAATTTTGTGGAAAGGAGCAGAACGCTTGAAGCTTATTTTCCAACACACTTATAATTGCTAACACTGGTGAGGGAGGGACAAGATTAAAGGGTCTTCAAACATTTGCATGCAGGAGCTAGGATTGTTAGTTAAAAGGGTGTTACCCCAAAATTTATTACAATTCTATTTTTATATAATTTTTATTTTTGTGATTTGGCTATTTTGAAGTGGTACTTCATATATTTTGGGAGATTTGGTGCATCAATCCAATTAAAACTTCCTTGACAAAGTAAATAAATAAATATGCATTGGACCAAAGTTAAATAATGCCCATGCTTAATCCAAAGTAGGGCCTCTGACTATTGTGGCAGATTTCCATTTGTCAGGTTTATCCAGGCTGGGATTTCAGATGAAGTGCTTCATTTTAAATATCAAAGTCTCCAAAGTATTTGCAGAGAAGTTCAGTTCAGTTGCCACTCATATTGAATATTTCAGCTATCAAGGAAAATCTAAAATATGTCCTTGAATATTAAGCTGAATGTTCAAGTATTGTACATATTTCATGGTACTTACACATTTATTCTCTCTCTCTTTTTCCATAGGGGAGCACACTGGAAGAGAGACAATAGGAACAAATAAACTTTCTTGCCAAAAATATAGCAGTGCTAATAATTAGAAAAAAGGCATGCATCTGGGAGGTCCATCTATTTCACTCCTTGCTTAAAAGAAAAGAAAAAGAAAGGTGTACAATAAATAATGTGGAATAGATTCCAGTTTATGACAGTTCTGGAACAGGTTTTCTAAGAATGAAATATCAGGTAGAGCACAAGTAGTATTGTGGAAAAGGGAAAACATTTTGGGCATATCTTTTACGCAATTGGGTATATATTTACTATATAAAGTATTGCTTTCCTTGAGGAATCACCTTTCAATAAAATACATCTTCTGCAATTCAAATCTTATTTAGCATTTAACTGCTCCACCATCAAATTAGCAGGAACAGCAAAGGCTAAAGCTAATGAAATTAACAAACCTGAACTGAACTGAAAATGGCAAAGTGAAATGCACATGTCTTTTGACAAAATTCAGTAATTGACCTGTTTTGGCAGTAACTGAAGCAGGCAGTACCCCAAAACAATTACTGAGAAAAGCACCTGAAAGAGAATTTTTCTGGCCAATGAGAAAAAAAAGGTACAGTTTAAGAAATGGTTGGTAATGGATTTTAGCAGCAATGCTTGCAATAATTCTCGCCTTTTTCATATTAATGCACAGGTCTCCATAACCAGCGTGGCCAAACTGTAATTGTTAGATCCATGCAGTAGTGTCAGGCTTAAATGCTCCCCTCCCCTCATGCTGTACAATGTATAAATGTCTTTTTGTTTGGATAATAAACTGAATGCTGAAATAGTCATGCCAGGAAATACCACTTGTCACTTTCATCTTCTCTTTCAGGAAAGAACACATATTTTGAATTAAGAAAATCAAGAGGAATTCTCTCTCTCCAAATTCAAATATCAAACTGCCAGATAAGTATGTCCATATGAACTTAATAATGTGGTGGATCAGAACAAAGTTGTCCACCAGACTCCATATGTTTCATACAGCCTGTTGCAGTATTTGCTTCAAAAATATAAGACATTATGTCAGAAATATCTGTTTGGAGAAAAAATACATTTAGACATGCTAATGTTTAATTTTGAAAGAGAAAAACATTGTTATAAAATACGTATTATTTATATATATATATATATATATATATATATATATATATATATATATATATATATATAGTATATGTCTTCCAATGCCAACTTGTGGAGTGAGATGAGCAGCAGACCCAAAATTAGATCCAGCAGGTTCTCTGTGCAACAAGCCAATTGGTATTCTAGTACCAAGCTTGGATAATACATGCCATATTGGCCTGTTCACTCCCCATCTTATGGAGGAAGAGCCAGGCCTTAATACTGAAAGCCAAGCAGCTGCCAATAGCAGCTTACACCTATAACAAGAATCCAGCCATCAGATCAGAAAGAGGTATTAATACCAAATTGTTAACCCTTCTCTCTTCTAGAAAGGCCAACCCAGTATCCTCCACCATATTTCTCTCAAGCTATGGTGGAATAGTAAGAAAAAAAAATCCACAATATTCTAGTCTACATCCAGAAAGAAAGCAACGAGGAACCATTGGCCTTTCCTTCTTCAGTCATCCATTCTTACACTTCAACTCTCCTAGGCACCCTCCTGTATGATATAGGGGCCCCATCCTGGCTTATACTCTCACTTTATATTTGTATTATAAGTATATAAAATACTTATATAAGTATTTTAGGATTTACTGTATAACACCTGAGTTTGTGCAACAGATTAAACTTGTTAAATGAATTCACTCACCTCTAAATTCATTCATTTGTAGACTAACTAAAATAGCTCTTTCCCTCAATATGTTAATTCAGTGGCCCCCAACCTTTAGGGCCCCCACCTTTAGGTTCCATGGAGAGAGG
Source organism: Crotalus tigris (assembly GCF_016545835.1). Classification (NCBI taxonomy): domain Eukaryota; kingdom Metazoa; phylum Chordata; class Lepidosauria; order Squamata; family Viperidae; genus Crotalus; species Crotalus tigris. The sequence goes on from NW_024097285.1 coordinate 444,648, forward strand.
TTTTTCCATGTACCAGAGAAGACATGGTTTCACATAGTGCCCACATCCCTCAGATGAAGCTCACTAGTTTGCGAGGCCCAGTTTCTGGCATGCCACAGCCTGGTGCCAGTCCGTGGACTAGAGGCTGGGGGCCCCTGTGTTAAACCATATAATAATAGAGCTGGAAGTGACTAAGAGATCATCAAGTCCTCCCCAACCCCCATCCCCACCCACTGGGTGACTATACAGCCTTTGTTTGAAACCTTCAATGAAGGGGAAGAAACCACTCCATGCAGTAACCTATTCCACTGATTGACAGCTCTTACTGTCAAGAAGTTCTTCCTAATGCCTATTCTGAATCTATATCCTTGAAGTTTCATCCCAATAATGGGGTGGAGCAAGTGAAAAGTCAAACCCTCTACAATGTGACAGCACCTCTAACCAGGAAGAGAGATGGACATATAAGTTGCCTATAGCTTCTAGAGTATAAAATTAAAATGAATTATCAGGCAGTATCTCTCTAATTAGGGGCAACATGCTGAACCTGGTGAGAGCAAGCCAGCAGATCCAGATGAACTAATTCTTAAAGTTCAAACTGATCTCAAGTTTGAATATTGAATGAAAAGCCTCTGGAATATTTATCAATGGGATCATGTATCTTCTAATGTAACTCAAACATACATACAAGTTAAAATCGAGCTTGTCCACATTTATATAATAGTCATAGACTAGTACATCATATTCTGTTTGAATAAGATCACACATATTAGCTAATATGCACTATGTTTGAAATTCTTAAAATGGTAGCATTTTCAGGTTAAAATACTGAGTAGCATAATAAGCTAAATGTGAAAATTTTAGGATCTTGAAAGAAAAGCATGTAGTTTTAGGACCATATTATAATCATTCCTTGGCAGATATAGTTTACACCACATATTGTCTATATGGTTATTCTTATATAGTATGATAAATACTTTATGCACCTAATATAAAACAAATGCATAAATTCTTTATCCTACTTTACTGGTGTTGAACAAATAATGGGCTTGGAATTTTTCATGAAGAAATCCATTTATTATCATAACTAACATATTTTTAAAATAAAAAAACATATACATTTTCATCTATTTGTTTAAGTTGTCATTTTAAAAAGATATTACTTGGATATCATCTCACCAAGTTGCCATCAAGATACTAACACTTTGAAATGATGATCTGAAATAGTTATCTTTCTGAATTCAGAACTGGAATTAAAAATTCTCATAGGTGTATTCTAATGATATACATACTAGTGTCTTGATTTAATTGATTCTGTGTCGTTACATTGTTCTCGACTCCTAGATAGATGTTCACCATGATGATCTGTCCCTTCAACTCTTCCATTGCCTTTGTAACTAAATCCACCACCTTGATGCTTGTCATCCTCTTCTTCTCTTTCCTTCCAGCTTTCCCATCATTAGACCCTTTTCTAGAAAGCTAGGTCTTTGCATAATGTGTGCAATATTGGTGAGATAGATATTCCATAAATAAATAAAGCTTCATTGTCATGCTTTACTGAATATTTCAATTTTTAAAAATGTGGTTACATTTGCTTCAATTTTAACCTCCAAAAAGATCATTTTAATTAAAAACAGAACTTCAGTCTCTTTTCAAAATGTAACCTCTTCAGGCCAATATGGATATCCTTAATCACACAATTGTCTATGATGCATTAGCTATTTGCATATTTCTTTCTTTTCTGTTTATTTTTTTTCAAGATCCATGTTGCTTCACAAACATCAAATCACCCAAGTTTTCATAAATAAGATTTGTAGTTGTAGTTGTAATTTAGAATTATGACATCCCAAGCCTATGGCCTTGAATATCACCTTATGTTAGTTCCTCCATAAAGGGAAGATTTCAAACTTGAAAGAAAGGCTTTGTTGGAATACTCTCCATCATTAACTCTTTACGTTTGGTTTTGTCCTGGATCAGATTTTCCTAAAATGGATTTTTTTTGCCAAATTTTAAAAATCTAAAAAGAAATCTGAAAGGTTTTGGAAATAAGGTTAGAATAAACATTATACCATAAAAGTTTCTTTCAATACTTCATACATTATCATAGGATGCATGTGCTTAATTCCATTGCTTGATGGAGGTTGACCTTTAGTCTGGCTTTGAAATCTATTCAAACAAATAACCAGGTAAGATATAGTTGTAATAAATATCCAAAGTTACAATAAGGTAAGGTTTTTTTCCTATTAAATATTGAAACACTACAATTTCTTTGTAACCATGGTACTTTTAAGAAAGACATACCTAGAGAACTTTTTTTCCTTTCCTTTCCTTTCCTTTCCTTTCCTTTCCTTTCCTTTCCTTTCCTTTCCTTTCCTGACTATTGCAATCCTTCAGGAATCTGGGACAGGCAGGAGATAATTCATTGCCCATACATCCTGAACTGTAGCTTCTTTCCAAATGATATTTCCGGAATGGAAAGTTAACAGATCCAGCATATGACAGTTTTGTAATCCTAGCTCCTCCCTTAGCTGTAAGTCTCTAATGCCAGGATGAACTCATGTGGAAGAGTAAGATTTGCTTGAGTATCATCTTTAAATATGGAGTGTGAAACAGTTGGAGACCTGTTTTTAAAAGTGTAACCTGAACCATTGGAAACTAGAACTTGCAGTGGGGCTTAGCAACAAAATCAACAATATAGAGATAGTTTATGACATGTGATCACTAGTACAGAAACAAGGTTGCTTAAATATAGATTTGGTAGATATTAGAGTATTTCTGAGAAGTACACATCAAGCCTGAGACAGATGCTGCTAATTCATTGAGAGCTTTAGACATTTATTTTTACTTTTAAATACTCAGCTATATTTATCCAAAAGATTTACCACTACATTCCTGACATATAGGTATGCTAGTCACTTTCCACTGTCTAGACAGAACAATATACAAAACTGAAGATAAGAGCTTTGAAAGAGGAGAGAGAGAGAAAAAAGTACTCTTCCTCGACAGCATGGCCCTGGATAATGTGATCTTCCTGTGGATTGATTTATAATAGCTTTCTCTTTCAAGTCATATGGGTAATTCCAGACTTGGGGCAACATACCCACATCCTGCAAAACAGATGGATAGATATCTATATTCATCACAGCTAGCTCTATGCATTTCAGTTGAAGTCAATATATAGAAATGTATAACTTTTTAGTACCAAGAGTCTGGGGATAGATAGATAGATAGATAGATAGATAGATAGATAGATAGATAGATAGATAGATAGATAGATAGATAGATAGATAGATAGATAGATAGACAGACAGACAGACAGACAGACAGACAGACAGACAGACAGACAGACAGAATCACATTCTCCAATTAGCCTGAAGCGCGGGCTTTCTCCCCAGCTCCTCAGCCTGCCAAAACGTTATCAGTTTGCATTATTATTATGGCTAGCTGAGCTCAAGCATTCACCCCACCCACCCCTTCTACACCTGATTTCTAAATAGATGCAAAAGCATGTTAAAAGCAAAGCAAAAATGGCTGCAATTTCCATCAGTTATCAGAGCAGGAACATCCATTGTTACAGCGTTGACACTAGAAGTTTGAAAAACATCTTTCCTACTATGGAAGTAGCTACTATACTCTGAAACCAGAATCAAGAAATTCACAGTAAGGTCCAATCAAAGTAAAAATACTTATATATAGCAAAATCATTTCTATATTTTTAACTTATCAGAGATTATGATATAAATAAATACTTCTTAAAATGAGTAACATGGGCTACAACAGCTTTCAAATAAAATTGTTCCACAAAGTAACATTGAGATACAGTTAATGTATTTATTTTTAATTACTTATATTTTTCCTACCATTCCACTGTAAACTGACTTAGCCTAAATTATACATTTGAATATTTTCAACAATTCAAAAAATTTTAAAAATATAAATATACCATTTATCTAAAAGTAGTTTTTATGAAATTGACATGTTGGTGGTAGTAAAAAAATAAAATAAAATTGGCAGGCTAATAGAAGCTTTAACCAATCATTTACATTGTATTCTATTCTAGGTGCTTTTATTTTTAAAACAAAAGATTAACTTTACTTTTTTATTGTTGTTAGAAGTACATTTGATAAAAATCAAACCATGACACTTTGCTGGAATACTTCGATTTTTATTGGTAAGTAACAAGCCACAATATTCTACAATATTTACTCCATTAAATAAGAGATGCAACATGAGTATACAGATATCTGTGTCACCTTTGCCTTTTATCTCTTCTTGGCTTACTCTCTCTTACAACACTACGTTCTTTTATATAAAGAACGTAATGTTGTAGAGAGAGTATGCCAAGAATAGTCATGACTGAAGGAGTATTGGCAAAGTGGATAGTCTTTCTGGGAACAGCACTATCCATAGGGTAGATAGAAAGTTGGCTTACATCCATTTTCTATATTCTTTATCTAATCTGTGCCAACCGTTAACTCAGTTCTTGGCTCTTACTCCGTAGAATTCTGATTTACCTTTCTATGCATTTTGGTGTACCGTGATTTCTCCTGGGTTAATTCTGCTATACATATGTCTTGTCGTGTTTTTTTCTTTTCAGTAATGAGTATACCACATATTCCTGGCAGAGTCCAAATCGGATCTTTGAGCAAACTTTGGTTTTCCAAACAGATACAAGATATTGTCCTGGTACAATGCTTCTTAGGGTCAAGCCTTAAAGGATGTAGCCTAAAATAGGCAAACTTGGATCTTTTTAAAAAAATAAATGTGAAAAACATATTGTAAAGTTGCGTATGCAAACACTGTTGTCTGATCCCATTAACACTGCTGATGGCTTTGTATTAATTACTCCTAATTTTCTAGAAGGAAGTCACTGCCTTACCCATGCTTCCATGGAGAAAAATCCTTCTGACCAGACATAATGGAGGGTGGGGGTGGAGAATTGTAATAAGTGCCCTCACATATTTTTTGAGGTCCTGTCCTGTTTACCTATTTATTTACAGTCCAATACCAAATCACAGAATTTAAAATACAGCACTAATGTCTAAGTAACTATATACCGTGCTTCTCCAAAAATAGACAGGGTCTTTTTTTTTTTTTTTTTGCTTCCAAAAGAGACATGAGGTCTTACTTTTGGGAAATACTTACCTCCAACACTGACAGCCCCTCCATGCAGGCCTATGCACCCCCATCCCAGTTTGATTTTTAGGTGTGTGTCTGTCCCACCCCCCAAAAATCAAGGTAGGGCTTATTTTCGGGGTAGGCCTTACATTCAGGGAAACATGGTATATAGTTATCGCTTCTTAGCCTTTTGGTGTAGTAGTAAAGGTTCCTGCCTAAAAAGCAGGAGACTGTGAGTTCTAGTCCTGCCTTAGGTATGAAAGCTCCTGGGTGACTTTGGATATTCTAGTCCTGCCTTAGGTATGAAAGCTGCCTGGGTAACTTTGGATATTTGCTCTCTTTCTCAGGCCAAGCCACCTCATAGATTGTTTTTGTGGAGAAAATAGGAGGAAGATGGATTATAATGTATGTTCACCATCTTAAGTTACTTATAAAAGTAATAAAGGTGGGAATAATACAAATATGTGGCCTACAACATGCCTGACATCACTATTGTTGAAAAGAAAAAAGTCTGGTTCATTGATACTGTATTGCAATACCAGGTCATGCACAAATTGAAGAGAAACAGCTAGAAAAATAAAGCAATATTGTGATCTACAAATTGAAGTTGAATGATTGTGAAGGAAGAAATCAGTGGTTGTACCAATAGTAATGGGAGCCTTTGGAGCAATACCCAAAGGGTTGTCTAGATACATGGAAATTTGAACTTATTAGAACTCAACATCTTCATAAACAACTTAGATGAGGGAATAGAAGGAGAACTTATCAAATTTGCAGATGATACTAAACTGGCGGGAATAGCCAACACCCTAGACCAGGGAGGTCCAACTGCCAGCCCATGGGTCGGATGCATCATAGCAAAACCGTACCCACCCCATTGCCGGCAATGGCAAAAAAGTTGCAATATGTCACGACACGTCACGTGACATTGAGAGTTTGACACCCCTGTCCTAGATGATAGGCTCAAGATCCAGATAGATCTTGACAGACTTGAACACTGGGCCCTATCTAACAAAATGAAATTTAATGTAGAGAAAAGTAAAGTCTTTCACTTAGGCAAGAAAAACCAAAAGTACACATATAGATTTGCAAAAACCAGGCTTAATAGCAGTAACTATGAGAGAGATCTTGGAGTCTTAGTGGACAATCAACAGTGTGCAATGGCAGCCAAAAAAGCCAATGCAATCCTAAATTGCATTAACAAAGAGATTCAATCAAGATCACATGAGGTATTAATACCACTCTATGTTGTTCGTCCATCAATTTCGATGAAGACCTTGACATCTTGTGGGTTATGGGCACTCTATAAAGCCTAAATAAGACCACACCTAGAATACTGCAACCAATTTTGGTCTCCACATTATAAAAAAAGATGTTGAGACCCTTAAAAAAAAGTGCAGAGAAGAGCGACAAAGATGATTAGGGGACTGGAGTCTAAGAATGGTTACAGGAACTGGGCATGGCTAGTCTAGTGAAGAGAAGGACCAAGGGAGACATGATAGCAGTGTTCCAATATTTGAGGGGCTGTCACAGAGAAGAGACTGGACTGCCATCTGTCAGAAATGTTGTAGGGTCTCTGCTTGGGCAGGGGCTTGGACTAGATGACCTACATGGTCCCTTCCAACTCTTTTATTCTGATTTTGGGGGGGGGGGGGGACCAAAACCTACTCAAAGCTGCCTACAGATGTATTAGCTCTGATCGCCAGTATGTATACAATGGGAACTTTAAAAGGATATGTGAAATAGACTCAGTCTCTGTATTTGTGCAGATACACATTTGATCTTCATATGGAAAATTGGCATATTGACATATACAGCCAATTCTCTTCAGTTTCATTAGAATTAAAATGTGGATTTTGAAACCTTTCCCCTAATTGGACTAAAAATGTTTCCTATCCTTGGAATAAGCAAAAAGATTTACTTGTTTCATTCAATTTTTGTAAAAATTGTCTGACAGTTTACTGTGTTCCTAAAAACTAATTTGTACAAACATGTACAATAACATGTACAAATAGATGTTTGATTATTAATTTATCTAAGGATTGTTCTCCCATGATATTTTGGCTCAAGGGGAGAAAAGCTTTAGTATTGTTTATTTTTTACCCCCCCCCCCGGTGTTCCTGTCAAGAGATCAGGTGCCTTGGTTTTGAAACATGTTTTTCAATTTCACTCAAATATGCTCTGGTTTTGGTTTAAAAATAGGTCATGTTGTCATTTTCATATCTATATGGACACAAATACATAAAGAGAGAAAACCAGTTGTTCACATATTTGAATCCCACCACTAGCTGTAACGTGTAGAAGAAGAAAGTTCTCTTTTGTTTTACTCTCTCCCTTTAACAGGATATTAAAAAGAGTCAATTTCCAGCTTTTGTGAGGTCACACCAGGCTAAATTCCATCTAAAGTAAACAAGCACCTGAAGTTCCTTCTGTATTCTAATATTGTCCAGAAACAAGATAAAAACCTTGAGAGGAACTCAGAGTAGAAGGATCAAGGTAGATTAAATTCTCCTTGTGTTGATCTGGAAGACAAAACCATAGAACTGAGTATATTAACATAATATCTTAACTTTTTTGTGGCAAATCACTTTAATTTTCATTGGCAAATCTGATACATGACAATATTTTAATTTGCATGAATGAACTTTTAAGCTAGCATAGATGTGTGAAACCTTTCAGAATGTTCCATTAAAACAAGTCATTGACAATCTAGAACAGGCATGTCAAACTCGCGACATCATGTGACATTGCGTGACATATCACTTTTTCCCCATTGCCAGCAATGGAGTGGGTGCGGTTTTGATATGATACACCCGGCCCATGGGTTGGCAGTTTGACATGCCTATCTAGAAGGAAGGGCTGTGTAAATAAAAATTTAAACCTCAGAAATTGACCTTGGTCCAGTCACTATATCTAAGAATTAGATTAAGGCATTTAACCTTAATCCAGTTGTTCCTTGACAAGAGCAATTTTCCTTCTTCTCCCAACTACTATGCCCTTATCTCATCCCCACCCTATGTAAGTTGTCATTAGCCATTTCAGGATGAGCCCATCCTTTCCTTCTTTATCATGTATAGCAGTGTGCTCAAGATATGTAAAATAAGTTATATTTGTCTTTGCATAGGTGACAAGTAGTGAATCTGATCAGAAATACTCAGGGCTTTTTTTCTCATAGAACGCCCAGAACGGAGTTCTGGCACCTTTTTTGGATGGAACCTTGTAGGGTAGGCAAGGCGGTTTGTGTTATGTCCTGGACCTGCTGAATGACTCAGCAGGCTCAGGAGGCTGCAGAAGGCCCAGGCAGACCATGTGGTTGCCTGGGACCAGATAGGCTGTCTCCAGCCTTGTGAGCATGTGCAAGGTGGGAGACTAGCCATACATTGATAGGCTGATGCTGTCCCTGCAAAGGGAGTATAAAAGGGCCAGCGCCATTTTGTTTGCTGTTCTGTTCTGTTTGTGATCTCAATAAAGAAGTTGTGTTTTGTTACTCCTGCCTCGCTTCAATGTCTCTGATTCTAAAACAGAACAGGTTGTATGACATGTGTGAGTTCCGGCACCTTTTCTTTTTAGAAAAAAAGCACTGGAAATACTTACCGTATATGCCGCCGTATTAGGCGACCCGGCATATAAGACGACCCCCTTCTTTATAGCCGGGCCGCATTCCTAGAATGTCGTCTTATACGCCGGAAACTACCAGTATTTCCGGCATATAAGACGACTCGGCGTATAAGACGACCCCCGTCTTTGGCGCTGATTTCAGCGCTCGCAGAAGTCGTCTTATACACCGGCATTTACGGTAATTGGTGTTTCAGACAACTGAGGGCATGCTCCCCCAAGTCTGTGGTCTGCCTTTTCAACCACTGTTCTATTATTTTCCCCCTTGAAAGCACTGGATATAAGTTCAAGAAATTACTTCTCAGCAATCTACATCATCATGTGCATGTGGTCACCAGTTTGAGTTTAAGAATTCCCGAGTTTAAGAAGAATTTATATTACTTTTGAACTGAACTTATGTGAGTTGTCTATGGGATGTACCAGAAGCACTTGACTGCTCCAGCTTGCTTTGTTTATTTTTGCACTGAGATGAGCCATGGGCTTTGTCTGTTTCTGCATTGAAATGCCAGGAATAAACTCCTAAGCAGAACTGTTCTCTTCCAAGAACTGTTTCTAGTGATTCAACTTCCTTTCACTCTAGACAACTTGCATGATAGAAAAGGGTTATAAGAGGTATAGGCCACATACAAAGTAATCTAGTGAAGATAGACACTTGAGGTTTGACCTACCCCATGGTTGCTACACTGCCCTGATTGGTGGATGTTTTTTTTTTTTCCTGCTGCCTGATGACATGCTGAAAGGGGAGGACAGCACAGCTAGAGGAAACCAATCACTTTACTTTGGTTTTTCTTCCTATCATACACATGTATATGGAGATAGCTGGTGCAGCTTCTGAAATAGCTATATAATCCCTAAAAAAGATGTGGCTGCTTCAATCATACAAAAATAAATTGCTTGTTTATACACTTGCACAACCTGAAACATCTATTCTGATGAACTTGCAAAGCCCTAATCTATAGATAAACAGAACAGCTATACAGAAAGTGGCTACATTAGTTAGCGGTCCCTTGTGAGCTAAATCTTGAGTATAAAAGTAGCATGCAATATCAAGCATTATGCCTAACAGCTAATATCTAATGTGAGAAGTTCCACAGTAGAGGAAGCTCTCCTCATATTTTCATTCCTAACCACTCAAATGATTTCTGGCTCAGAGACTAACTACTGAGAAGGTGGCAGCTGATTTCATTTGGGTACAAATAACTTAACCATGTTTTCTCATTTGAATTCCAGTTTACATCTCTCTGTGTTTCTTCTGGCCTCTCAATAGGCCAGGACCTGGTTATCATATGTGCTATCTCACTTGACAGCTAGCCATGAGCCAGCAGGACAGCTGGAATCCTCAACAAGCTGGGCCAAGAATGGTGCTGAGCAAAGTGGGTGGGGGGAAAATCAGCATCGTTGGCAGCCTTCCAGCATCCCTGAAAATCTCTCCCAAGCCTCTGACTGAAGACAGAGCTTTGGATTTTCCTAAGTAAAGTGAACTTTCTCTTAGCCAAACTCTTTTCTTCCAACACAAATGGCTGGTATTTCCCTCCACCGGAATATATAAAAGAGCATATACTCTATATCCTCTATCCCTTTCTTTGCACAGATGTAGTCAGAGACGTAGTCATCCAAATGCTCATTGCTAAAGAAATTAGAGCTAAAATACTGTAGTGATCCAATAGGTTGCATCTTAGAAAAAAAAAATATAAGGAAACATTTGTTTTGAAAACAGAACATTTCAAAATGAACAGCCTTGAAATTTTATTGAATCTTTTCTTTTGCTCAAACAGTATACAGTGAAACCATTCCTTTAATAACATTACTTACATGTTGCTGCAAAGTGCATGTATCTGAATTTCTTATCTGAAGCACTGTGATGAAATGGGGAAGTTTGAATTTTGCACACCTGTATGCTATTTTGGTGTTAAAGTACTCTCCTCTGCCTTCTGTATTATGTATGATATTATTATGATTGGTCATAAAGTCAGACAGATATTTAGACTGGATTTAGCATTTTTGCTCCTTTATCCAGTCCTTTCCAAGAGCCTGGAGTAGGCAGATGTTATTGTTATTAAAAGTATCGATTTATGCTGTTTTAAGTAAAACTGACTTGCAATTGACTAGTGGTGATTTTGTCAATGCCAATGGCATTCAAATGGTGTTCCAGATGTTTTGGGATTGCACTCAATGCACCTTTACTATTAGAATTATCTTTGTTTTCTTTTGCAATAATCATTCTACTGCTAAAAGCAGGTCTTTGTATTTTGTGATCTTCTCTAGTACTTCTTCTATTATTTTGTTATCTCCAGTTACTGCAGTGTTCACTATCCAGACATTTTTTGTCTTTCTTATCAACAATTGTTAAGTCTTGGAAGATATGTGGCAGATGTAAGTCTGTTTGAATTCTAAAATCTCTGAGCACTTTTGCTTCTTCATGGTCTATTACTGAATCTGTATCCCCACCAGTTCCTGCTTTCAGGCAAGTGGTATTTCTTGCAGATATTGCTATTTTGTCATTTTGTTGTTTGCAACCAGACTGTACAACCTTTTTGAAGCAGCTAATTAGGTATTATTATGATTCATCAGGCAATCAGCCAGATGTTTAGACTAGATTTGACATTTTTGTTCACCTATCAAGTCTTTTCCAAGGACCTGAGATTGGCAGATGATGTTTAATGTGTTAAAACACGATGTAAGCTCTTCCAAGTAAAGATGCCTTTTGCAATTGACTTATGGTGATTTAGTCAATGCAAATAGTGTTCCTATGGTGTTCCAGAGGTTTTGGGATTGCACCTAAGGTGCCTAATATTATTGGTACTATCTTTGCTTTCTTTTGCCGCAGTCACTCTACTTCTGTTTGCATTGTGATCTACATTATGTGTGTGTGTGTGTGTATGTGTATATGTAATTTTCTCCAGTTCTTTCTCTTCTATTCTGCTGTCACCAGGTACTGCCACAATAATTCACAGCTGTCAGTTCTTTAGCTGGTGTTGGTCTTCATTTGTACTCATTTTCCAAGAACCTAGGATATGGCAATGCATTGGCATGGTATATGTGCAGAGCCAAACAGTATGCCTTTGAAAGGTGGAAATTGTCAGTGCACAGATTTTTCTAAGAATTGTCCAAGATTTTGTGGAATGGCACCTACCGTATATTCCGGCGTATAAGGCGACTGGGCATATAAGACGACCCCCAACTTTTGAGAAGATTTTCAGGGTTTAGAAAGTTGTCTTATACGCCAGAAAATACAGTACAATATTGAATTTCTGTTTATAGATGAGCACAATAGGAGCTCCATTCCTTTGCTGCTAGAAAGCTTTGTCCTGTTAGTGCTTATTTCTGTAAAAAAAAAATAGGGCTCGCCACTAGGGGGCAGATTGGTTTTAAATTCAGAGAACAGCTACCCATATATTCCTGCATATAAGACGACTACCGACTTTTGAGAAGATTTTCAGGGTTTAGAAAGTCGTATTATACGCCAGAAAATATGGTAATATACCAAGGATGGTTTATGCTATAATCTTTCACCTTTGATTTTCAGGTCTTAATACTTTGGGATCTCCTCCAATTTATTTTTCTTCTATTCTACTATTGCCAGGTGACTGCTACATCAATTCTGAAAGAGAGCCTATTTTGCCTCGCTCACTAATGGTAGAAGTAATTATCCAAAGATATTATGTTCATGTCCATAACTTGAGAGATAGGAGTCCTCTAGAGGTGCCTTTTTAACCATCCAACTTTTTTCTTAATTCATGATCTAATATGGCTGCTCTGCCTCTTCAACCTGACCTGATTCTCCTGTAAATCAGTTCTCCATTCATAAGTATCCTATCAGCAAGATGCTTGGAAGCTTCCCTCCCCCACATACACACACCTTCATATAACTCTAATTTCAACTTATTAGTCCCAAACAGCCCCTAATTCATTTTGCATTGTTTAAGAGCAGTTTCCCCTGATACCTCTCAAAAAGCAATCATGAATTCAGAATAATACATCCTGAAGAAAGAGTGATTCTGTGGATGGGTGGAGGGTAGGGAGATTGAGAAAGGTTAGCTTGTACTTCCAAATAGTTCTGATACAACTCAGAGTGCTGGCTTTCACGGTGGAGGATTAATGAGTGCTTCAGAAACATACCAGAGATCATGAGCCATTTTTAACATTATGATAAATGGAGAGAACAAAAGTTGCAGTTGACTCATGTTTCCACTTCTCCATCTCATCCAGAACTCAACTGTTCCATTTGAACTAGTGGGGATCTCCAAGATTATGTTCAGATGAGACATAAGCACAATAAACAAGAAGGGAAACTGTTTTGGACATCTGTCTCTTCTTGTCTAAAGTGATTCATTATTGACTTTTGTCCTCTTGGAAGAGTCAACCTTAGGTTTTGGCATTGTAAAATATGTAGCTAACTGGTTTTAGTCACATTTTTATACTTTAAAATTGTAAGTCACTTGGAATTAGTTGAGATGATGGCATACATATAATAGCAAATAATAAATAAATCCACCAAGTCCCATATTTTAGAAGGGACCCCCTGCAATTTTATGATAAACCCTATGTTGGATATATTATTATTATATGGAATTGCTCTTAAAAGCCTTGCCCTTGCATATGAATTGGAATTTTAAAAATAACAGAATCTAGATAGAAGTAGAGCTACCTCATCAGAAATGCAAAAAATCTGGATTACCACTAAGATTTCAATAAAAAGTTGAGTTTTCTGACTCTTTCGCTGCCATGTATTATTGCGGCCATTTGGACTTTTGCAAGCCAAATATGATGTTTCTAATTAATTGCTTTTTCTAAAGAATAACTTGGCAAAAGAACTCAGAAATGCAGCTGGTGCAAAATATAGTCATCAGCATTTTGACTAATATGAGTAGACTCCTGTATATTACATTAACTTCAGAAGAATTTCTTTTGATGAATATTTGGTTCTGGTATTTTTGTTTAAAACCTTTGACAGCCAAATATTCTTTCAACAACAACTTGTCAAAACATATCATCTTTTTCCAAAGTAGTTTCTGCTTGCTTTAAACTTTTCTGCTGGTTTGTTTTCCATGTACCTCCTCCATTGAAAGTATAGAAGTCTGATGCACTAATTAAGGTACCAGGTTGGAACCCAGGATATTGTGAGTTCTAGTCCCACCTTAAGCAGGAAGCCAGCTGGGTGACCTTGGGCCAGTCCTAGGAAGCAGGCAATGACAAATGGAAATCTTGCCAAGAAAACTGCAGGGACTTGTCTAGGAAGTTCTAGGAGTCAACGCTGACCCAAAAGTGAGGAGAGGAGAGGAAATAGAGAGCCCCAAATTATGTAAATTTTTCCCTAAGAGAAAATTTAATGAATTTTTGTTCCAAGCATAAATAGTATTGTTCTCTCAGGTATCTCGGTTTATTTTAAACAAATTAACAGTTATTTTATGCAGTATTTCACTGTGTTGTGAAATGCAATTAAACACTGCATGTAGGTTTTAAACAAGTAACATTTCTAAGCCTCCTAGCTAAGTCTTCCTAGCTTCAGTAAGTCCATTCATTTACCCTAGCATCAAAATGACTGAGAAAGTGCAATAACTGTGACCTGCGTTATCTACTCCCTCTGGCTAGTGCTGTAGAGTGAGGAAGAAGGCTCACAAATGGATATCTGTAATAGTTATAGGGAAGAAGATATAATATCAGGAATCTCTAAAATCTAGAGTTGTCATTGTCATAGTATCTCCCAACAACAGCTTCCTAAGTATCACACTCAGAGGCAGAAGCATTTCAGTGAGTGGTTGGCAAGTGGCTATGTAATTCATTCCTACTGAGGCTCATGAACATTAACCCTTAAGGTCTGTTACATTTCAATTGCCTTCATGTAAAAGATGGCACCAATAAAAGGCTTTAAATCAACTTTTGCTAATTGTTGTATTTAGGTTCTGGGTTTTGCTTTAATATTACTAGAATTAATATTCCTGTTTACATGTGAACTCATGAGCTGATTTAATTTTCCAGCTATCCATTGAGAACAGATAAGCTTTACATTCAAAATATATACATACCACATATGCACACACACATCCATTATTCCAAAAGGTAAGGGCTGTGGTAAGAAGGAAAAACAGCAGTTGGTGTATTAATCTGTGATGAAAACCAGACTTCTAATGATATGCAGGGAGCACAAGGGAAACAGATTTTTAAAACAGTGAGAAGGAGAGCAGCAGACTCTTGGCAGAATCTTTTTGAATGTTCCTGCTTGTTGGTGGTATATGTTATGTAATACACTTTTACCAAGGAATCCAAGTTGAAAAACTTTATGAAGTTTCATGCTGGTCTTTCCTAAGTAATTGTTTCAAATAATTAAAAGCTTGCATCAACACATTTCAGCTGTTTCAACTCTCAGCAGGGAATGGTATTGCTCTCTCTCTCTCTCTCTCTCTCTCTCTCTCTCTCTCTCTCTCTCTCTCTCTCTCTCTCTCTCTCTCTCTCTCTCTCTCTCTCTCTCTCCTCAAGGTTACAAGATTTTTCATTTTTAAAGTATTGGGCCAATATCATGAAATTATCATAAGCATCTCATATCTGACAGTTTTTTGAAATTTCATAACCAACAAAAGTCAACTTTATCCCAAGGAGCAAAAAAAAAAAAATAAATAAACATATATATTGAATTTTGAATTGTGAATGAGAGAATTCAATTCCACCTGGAAAAGACCTTATTCGGCATTTTAGGCCTATTTAACACCAATGAAATTTTGTTCAGGTTTGAATAAGTATGACCTTCTGTTTCAACTTGACTAACTGAAAAATATTAGTGATAATAGCTCATGAATTTTGACTTCTATATACATAACAGAGTGAGGAAGAAAAACACTATCTTAAAATAAGATTTAGGTCCACATAACTCAGCAGAGAGGGGCCTTCATGCTATTCAGAACACCCCATTGTAGTCCCCTCACTATCACTGCCACCTCATTAAGGTTATGGATGGGAGTAGAAGGCCTCTGAGAAATTAAAGTTTCTCCAGTTCATGGTCCACAATCTTGCTGCCAAAATTTAGCAAGAAAATAGTTAAACTCCAGCTATTTGAGTTTAGTTTAAATTTTTAAAATATATATAGGGATCACACTATAAGTTCCCTGAAAATACTCAAAATGGTCCATTTCCTATTCCATCAAAAGGATTAAAAAAAGTGCTCTGCAAGTATTCAGGCCTTCTCCCTCTGGTCTCTTTGTCACCAACTTCTCACATTTCTGCCACCCAGTTTGGGAGCAGAGAGTTTACTTCTGTCTGAAAAAAAATGGATTACTTTTGAAGACTTTCAGGTCAGTCAGATGGATGGATAGACAGATGGTGGTACCTTGCTCAATAGTAGCAACTGTGAGAGAGATCTTGGAGTCCTACTAGACAATCACTTAAATATGAGACAGTAGTGTGCTGCAGCTGTCAAAAAAGCCAACACAGTGCTAGGCTGCATTAACAGAGGGATAGAATCAAGATCACGTGAAGTGTTAATACCACTTTACAATGCCTTGGTAATGCATTCAGTTTTGGTCACCATGATGTAAAAAAGAAACTCTCTAGAAAGAGTACAGAGAAGAGCAACAAAGATGATTAGGAGACTGGAGGCTAAAATATATAAGGAACAACTGCTGGAATTGGGTATGTCTAGTTTAATGAAGAGAAGGACGAGGGGGGACATGATAGCAGTGTTCCAATATCTCAGGGGTTGCCACAAAGAAGAGGGACTCGAGCTATTATCCAAAGCACCAGAAGGCAAGACAAGAAGCAATGGGTGGAAACTAATCAAAGAGAGAAGCAAAACTTTATGAAGAAAGAAACTAAGGAGAAATTTTCTGACAGTTAGAATATTTAACCAGTGGAACAACCTGCCTCCAGAAGCTGTGAATGCTCCAACACTGGGAGTTTTTAAGAAGAGACTGGACAGCCATTTGTCTGAAATGGTATAGGGTTTCCTGCCTAAGCAGAGGGTTGGACTAGAAGACTTCCAAGGTCCCTTCCAAGTTTATTATTATTATTATTATAGATGGATGGAATAACTCCCATGTTTCTTAACAATGCAAACAAAGAATGCTTTGTTATCATAACAATGAGACTGATAACAAAATAGCTGTTTCAGGCTGTTCTTTTATATTATGAAGGAAATATGAGAGAAAAAGAACTGGGAAAGTTCATTTTTGACTTTGACTTCAATCTCTGCAGATTTTATGGCTTGAAATCACAATATTTTAGATCAGCAACAGAAACTAGTATTTGGGGGCCTGCATTTTCTTCTTAGAAAAGAAGTAATGATTACCATCAAAATGACTCATTTGTAGTCCCTAACCATTCAAATATAGCTCACAAGGCAGGAAAAAAATGTTATGTTCCATATTGCATGTTTGTTATTAAGATATAATCAGCAACAACAGCTGGATTAAGGTACATTTAGAA
The DNA here is from genome assembly GCF_016545835.1 of Crotalus tigris. NCBI lineage: Eukaryota > Metazoa > Chordata > Lepidosauria > Squamata > Viperidae > Crotalus > Crotalus tigris. Next base: position 461,772 of record NW_024097285.1, read on the forward strand.
AATCAGTACTTATTCTTTATTCATTCCTTAGTCTAATATTTTGGGCTCACTGACAGGGAACATGCCTTTTCCTATTAAAAGTTGTAGCATCGGTCTTAAGTTTCAATAATGACCTCCGTTGAGACCATGGAGAAATGCTGCCAGACACTGTAAAATGCTGGGGGGACCCATGGGGAGAATATCATGGGGTAAAACACTTTATATGTTTGGTTTTAGAATATTTACCTTCCCCTTTCTCTGTTTCTCTATTACAGTGATTGTGAGGGAGAAGTACTGTAAGTGTAAAAGGAATAATGTAAACGTTCTTTGAAACACTATTACTGTATAGGCTATACATTATATAGCATACAGTAATTGTATTGACTTCTCCTGAACTAATAAGTTCTTACCAGAACATCCAATATAGTTTAGTATGTTAATTTTTAGAAATAAGTAAAATATATCTAGATATTGTATTTAGTTACTTGGCTAAAATCCTGGCTCTATTATCCCCTTGTCTGTGGTACTTATTTTGCATTAATGAACAAAACGTTTTCACAGTACTGGAATTTAATATTGCTTCCTTTCTTAAAATACACCATTTGCTATTGCTGTTTTTAAATCACATTGGAAACTTTGTAGAGCATGCCTGATAATGAAGAAATTTACCTTCTGTATCTGTGATGAAAAAGATCTCAAGCAGTAAAAATCATTTTCAGGAGCCTTCAAGAGCTATTAGTAGTCAAAAGAAACAAGATGGCATTAGGTTGACAGTCTAGTTGTTTTTTAGCAGATCATCTACCTCTTCCTTAGGAAGTGAGAAAATTCAGGTACAAGGTACATGGATTTAGTTTTTCCTAAAGAAAAGAGAGATAGAGAATTTTAAGGTGTTTATAAATACAGAAGAAGAGCATAATAGAAATAGATTAGTCTGTAGTTTTACAGTGCAAGAGATTTACTATCTCACATCCAGTCTTCAGAAAAGTATCTTGCAATGGCTATTATAACCCAGAATAGTTTTGCTCACATCATGGGGCTGCCAAGTACAGTACCTGCAACAAGCAATTATTATTTAAACCTATCCTTTGCAAATCAATCTTTACTTATGTAGTGAATACATAAAGTGAATTATGGGTAAATTATGGTAGTGAATTATGAGTTAAATTTGGAAGTCTGCTTCTGAGCTTTTCAAATTCCTACTAATCATTTAATTCTCTGACTTTGTCAAGAAAGTGGCAGCCAGTTTATTGTTGGCATTAAGGCTGCTTCCTGGGATTTACTTGCCAGAATAGCGAAGCAGGTTAGATCAAAAAATGACATCAGATAGGGTAATTGGCAAAGATCTATAGAAGACAATGATCAACAAAACTTCTAGGGAGCAATGTTGAAAAGCATCCCTATTCCATACTGTGCCTAATGCAGAGTTTCTCAATTTTAGTAATGTTAAGATGTACATAGTATGCTTAGCTCACTAGAGTGTGCTAGCTGGGGCATTCTGGGAGTTGAAGTCCACACATTTTAAAGTTGCCAAAGCTGAGAAATAAACTACATGTTGTGAGGCCTACGTTATCAAGACCCCATCACATTGTTTTCCCTCTACTTAAGAATGCTCCCACACCTGGCCACCTTGATTCAAAACACACAAAATCCAGGCCAGTTAAGTTATAATATTGTAGCAACAAAGCTATAACTGCAACAAGTTGGGCATTTTTACCTTTCCTGAAGAAAACCTCAGCACAAATAATTAAAAATGTCCCATCTTTCCATTGTTCATAAAAGCAGCTGCTCGTATGAAACTTAATATAGACTTTGAAAGAAAAATGGAAAGATACTCGTGGACATGGATGGCTACAATGTTTTGTTTGGGATAGGGGATCAGAGTGGAAGCAAGATGCATAAGACTGACTGTTGTGTCATTCTTTAGGATCCATAATTCCTTATGAAAAAAGGAAAATCAGAACAACTCATTGTTCCTATACAAAATCTATACACAGGACAAAAAGCCATTCTCTGGCCAAAACATGGAAAAGCAGATCGGCTCCAGGTTAGCCAAGAAGTGAGACCAAGCTATATACTCTGCCCTAATGTATTCCACCAATATGCCCGTGGTGGTGAACCTATGGCACGTGTGCCACAGGTGGCATGCTGAGCCCTTCCTGTGGGTACGCATGCCGTCGCCTGAGTCCTAGGCCTTCAGCTGGATTTTATAAAACCTTTTCGCTTTAGGCCTCCATCGCTGTGTGCAAAAAAAAAAAAAAAGGGTTCAATCAATCGATCAATTTCAACTTCTCGCGGGAAAAAAAAGATCTCGCAAAGTTGGAATTGATTGATTGAACTTTTTAGTCTCACCCAGTCTGCCGTTACCATGGCAGCCACACCCACCCAATGGGCCACGCCCATCCAAATGGCCACACCTACCCAAAGAAGCACGCCCACCTGGCACCCAACAATACATAAGTGGGTTTTGGGTTGTAGTTTGGGCACTCAGTCTCTAAAAGGTTCGCCGTCACTGTTATATGCTAAGTATATATTTCTGGAGGTTAATGAGAAGATGAGCATGGTTTTAAACCTGGAGGATGAAACAACAAAAATCTGCACTATGCTGAGTATACTATTCTGATAGCTAAAATTACAGTATAAGCTCTCCAAGCTCTCATAATGAAAGTTAAGGAGTAGAATAAAAAAATGGCAAATAATTAAATACAAAAAAGATCAGACTAATGACAATAGGTACAGTAACCAGCTTTAGAATTCATAATGAAGACATTGAATTGGTGGATAGTTTTTGCCTTTTAGAATCAACTATCAACATTAAAGGAACAAGCTATCAAGAGATATACCACAGTTTACCTTGGTAAGATAGCAACAAAGACCTTAGAAAAGATATTCAGATGCTATGATGTTTTCTATTTTATCAAACAAGTTAATCCATATTTTTCACTCAAGGCATGAGTAGGGTGTAATGACAGATTTGGACAGATTATGCAAAATCCAGATCCTTTCAGAAGTCTAGCATGCTGGGAAAGGAAGAGGAAAAGAGAAGAAAAAGATCAGTAGCAAGATGAATGGATCCAATTATAATGGCAATGGGTGACCCACTAGATAGAAGACCCTGAGGACAAATCATCCTGAGAAACCTATGTATATAATTGCTAAAAGATGATATTGACTTAATGGTACATAACCAATCATTCAATCAGGGGTTCATCCTGCTATATACACTCAAGCTATGGTTATTAGAGACAAGAACAAAAAAATTTAAAGTAATAATGAAGTAGACCAGAATAGTTCTTTTTTTAAGCTGTGAAATATTGCAAGTTTGGAAATTACCCAAAAGAGATTTATTGGAAAGAGTGACAGCATCAATGAATATTTTGCTTGATTGTGCAGACAGTAATGTAATCAAACCCAACATGAATTGTGAGGCTGAAATATTAAAAGATCTTTATTCTGATAAGAACAGGAGACAGAAAACTTGTACTTTTCCCAAAAAAGAAGTTCAGAAATAACAATACTCAAGTATTTAGTGGGGTGATTGAAAAGAGAGGAAATGGCAAAGAATCATACACAAAAAGCATCAGAATCAAACTACTACTGAAGTAGTTCATGCTACATGTTGCTTGGCTGTAAGTCTGAGACATTCTTCTGCTGCTGGGTCATTATAAATCTGGGCTTTTCCTGGGCAATAGCACTGCTTTCACTTTCAAGCCTCTCTTTTCATTGCAATGAGGACCTAATTCAATCCTTTAAAATGGTGTTCTGCAATGCATAATTAATCTGGCTTCATAGAGATCTGGACAAAAGACCCCATTCAATCTTCAGCTTCTTCCCTCCCTTCCCCCCACCCCAAGATATTGTTATTTCTAAAAACTCCTGCCAGCTGGGATGGAGAGAAATTTCAGCACTGTGGGAGAATGAACAAACTGTAGGCCTCCAAGGGATTTGGACTAACTAGCTGACTAAATTGGATTAAGAAAGTATGGAAAAGGAGGGAAGGCAGAGAAGAAGACCCATTGCAAAAAATACAAAACGGCAGGGGGAGGCAGTCACTATTTTGCAAGTAAATGAACATTTCTGAAAAGACAGGAATATTTTTTTATTAAATCAAGATAAAGCAATAATTTACATCATGCAAAATAAACATACTAATCGTTCATGGAAAAGAATATAGCTCTGTTGCATTTAGTCCTGGTGGAGAATTTTGAATAATCTGTTTTGAATTGTTAACAAATTTATCTAATGTATACTTTTTCAACCTATAGATCTTCAGAACAGATCATCAGTTTCTAGAACATTTTTTGATATGGTTTACAACTCAAGTGTATACAAGATTGTATAAAAAGAAGTACAAAAACATATTGTGGAAAAGAACAGCCCAATAATGCATTATATGATTAGTGTAACCAGGAATTGGATGTAAAAAGGATGTATAATTAAAGATTGATAGGGATCTGACATAGTTTTAGCTGACATTTGTACAATAATGCATTTATGTTTTTATGCAGATACTTTTGTTAAATTTGTCAAGTGACGTGCAAATAAAAAATTGAGCAAAACCAATGTCATCAGATTTCTTCAACACTGTTTTAGGACTTGGGGGACTTTTCTGTTCAAATATAGTAATAGTAATAGCAATAGTAATAATAAAGTTGGGAGGGACCTTGGAGGTCATCTAGTCCAATCCCCTGCTCAGGCAGGAAATCCTATACCATTTCAGACAAATGGCTGTCCAGTCTCTTCTTAAAAACTTCCAGTGTTGGAGCATTCACCACTTCTGGAGGCAGGTTGTTCCACTGGTTAATTGTTCTAACTGTCAGGAAGTTTCTCCTTAGTTCTAGGTTGCTTCTCTCCTGGACTAGTTTCCATCCGTTGCTTCTTGTCCTGCTTTCAGGCGCCTTGGAAAATAGCTTGACTCCCTCTTCTTTGTGGCAGCCCCTGAGATATTGGAATACTGCTATCATGTCCCCCCTTATTCTTCTCTTCATTAAACAAGACATACCCAATTCCAGCAGCCTTTCCTTATATGGTTTAGCCTGCAGTCCCCTAATCATCTTCGTTGCTCTTCTCTGTACTCTTTCTAGAGTCTCAACATCTTTTTTATATCGTGATGACCAAAACTGGATGCAGTATTCCAATTATGGCCTTACCAAGGCATTGTAAAATGGTATTAATACTTCACGTGATCTTGATTTTATCCCTCTGTTATTGCAGCCTAGCACTGTGTTGGCTTTTTTGGCAGCTGCAGCACACTGCTGGCTCATGTTTAAGTGGTTGTCCACCAGGACTCTGAGGTCCCTCTCACAGTTATTACTACTGAGCAAGATACCCCCATGCTATACCTGTACATTTGGTTTTTCTTGCCTAAATGTAGAACCTTGCTTTTTTCACCATTGAATTTCATTTTGTTCGATAGCGCCCAGTGTTCAAGTCTGTCCAGATCCTCCTGTATTTTAAGCCTGTCTTCTGGAGTGTTGGCTATTCCTGCCAAGTTGGTGTTGTCTGAAAATTTGATGATTTCCCCATCTATCCCCTCATCCAAATCGTTGATGAAGATGTTGAAGAGCAGTGGGCCTATAACAGAGCACTGGGGCACTCCACTACACACTTCCCTCCATGTAGATGCAGTTCCATTGAGGACCACACGCTGAGTACGGCCAGTCAACCAGCTACGCATACATCTGGTGGTGATGCTGTCTAACCCACATTTTTCTATCTTATCAAGTAGTAGGTTGTGATCTACTTTATCAAATGCCTTACTGAAGTCCAAGTAAATTATATCCACAGCATTCCTCTGATCCACTAATTTTGTCACTTGGTCAAAGAATGCAATAAGATTTGTCTGGCATGATTTGTTTTTGACAAACCCATGTTGGCTTTTACTAATGACTTTGTTTGCCTCTAGGTGTTCGCTGATTCATTGTTTGATTATCAATAATCTTCCCAGGTATTGAGGTCAGGCTGATAGGTCTGTAATTTCCTGGGTCCATTTTTTTTCCTTTTTTGTAAATGGGAACTACATCAGCTCTTTTCCAGTCCTCCGGTAGTTCCCCAGTGCTCCAGGATCTTTGCAAAATATAGTTCAATGGTTCTGAGATCACATCTGCCAGTTCCTTGAGAACCTTGGGGTATAATCCATCTGGTCCTGGTGATTTGAACTCGTCTAGGCTGGACAGGTGCTCACTTACCATTTTCTTCCCTATCTTAACTTGCATTTCTATTCTATTTTTTATGGCACTATTTTTGATAGGTTGGTCTGTTTTTTCCCTTTGTGTAAAGACAGATGTGAAAAACGAGTAAAATAGTTCTGCTTTCTCCCTGTTGCTTGTCACCTTCTTGCCACTTTCACCCACTAATGGACCAATCATTTCCTTAACTTTCTTCTTGTTTTTTACATGTTGAAAGAAGCTTTTTTTGTTATTTTTTACTTTGGTCGCAAGCCTTAGTTCATTTTGAGCCTTAGCTTTCCTCACTTCATCTTTGCAGGCTCGGGCTGTTTGCTGATATTCTGCCTTAGTTATGTGCCCCTCTTTCCACTTTCTATACTTGTCCTTTTTATCTTTCAATTTGTCAGAGAGTTCTTTATGCAGCCCTGCTGGTTTCTTTTGAGAGCTGTTATTTTTCCTTTTTGTTGGTATTGTGCTAGACTGGGCCTTTATTATCTCACTTTTCAAAATTTCCCAAGCTTCTTGAGTTGTTTTCCCCTTGAGGATTCTCATCCATGGAATCCTTCCCAAGCCCTCTCTAAGTTTATTGAAATTAGCTCTTTTAAAGTCCAAGACTCTAGTTTGACTGTGTTCTTTGCTTGTGCTTTCATAATGTTGAATTCCAATATTGCATGATCACTTCCTCCAAGGTTCCTGTGGTTTCAACTCCTTCTTTCATTTCATCTCTGTTAGTGAGAATTAGATGCAAAATGGCTAATCCCCTAGTTCCCTTCTCTACTTTTTGGGAGACAAAGTTGTCTGCTAGGTTTACAAGGAATCTGTTTGATCTTCCACTTAGTGCAGAGTTTGTCTCCCAGTTGATGTCAGGGTAGTTAAAGTCCCCCATTACTATTGTGATGTACTTCCTACATACCTTAGTTATCTGACTAGCAAAAAATTCATCTATTTCCTCTGTTTGGTTGTGTGGCCTGTAGTATACAGCTATGGTAATGTCGTTTTTTTCCCCTTTTATATTGACCCAAATGCATTCAAGACAGTTTTCATCATTGTTGTGCTCTATTTCTGAAGAGATTTGGTTATTTCTTACATATAGAGCAACTCTGCCTCCTCTTTTATTTGGTCTGTTTCTTTTAAATAATTTAAATCCCTCTAGCTGTGTGTTCCATTTGTGGGTTTCATCCCACCATGTTTCCGTAATGGCAACAATATCATATCTGCCCTCATTAACCTGAATTTCTAGTTCACCCTGTTTGCTGTTCATACTCTGTGCATTTGTGCATAGACATTTGAGTCCTTTATGACCGACCCTGTGTTTACTTCCTACATAACCTGTGTGGTGCCTGAGTTCCCCTAATGTCTTACCACCTATTTGGTTAGTGCACTTTGTGTGACACTATTAGAAGCTTGATTTTGCTTGACAGCAAGGTTGATATTCTTGTCCACACACACATCTATGTTACATGCACCGATAGCCCTATAATTTTTAGATTGCTGGGGACAGAGATGTTCTTTATCAATTAACTCACTGTTCCTGCTGTTTAGTTTAAATATTCCTCCAGAAAATCTGTGAATTTATAGCCGAGTAACTCAGTCCCTTTCTTTGATGGATGCAAATCATCTCTTTTGTACATTTTTCATTGGACCAGCTGCAGATATCGTGACTAATATATTGCTTCCCCAAATATGGGTGATTATGTCACTTTTAAAAATACCCTATACTGATGATCTCCTGACTATGTTTTTTTTTTCAAAAAAATCCATGACAAATTATGGCTTATATGACTTCTGAAAGTGTCTCTTGGAAGACATATGAGTCCCCATGCTCCTTCATGACCTTTACCCAATAGCCATATTCCATTTGCATATGCCAAAGAACATGACCCCATTCGTTTGGTATACTTATTATTAGGTGAAGCCATATTTATTATTAAGAAAAGCTAAAATCTCCCTCTAGCTTGATGAGTGACATAACAGACACAATCATGTAGCGTTCTTGGCAATAATACAGAATTCGTTGCCATTGTTTTCTTCCATCCAAGTACTACCTTGGCCTAATTCTGCTTAGCCTGCAATGGGGAAAAAAACACTTTCATACTGTTGTCTGACAGATCTAAAGTCTACAGATTATACTACCTCCATTAAAGTTGGAAGAGGGCAAATATTCAAAATACAGCATTCAATGGAATTCTCAGTGCTCATTTTATGAGACTGACGGGACACTTAATGAAAACACACCAGTTATTCTATAACAGGCATTTCTCCAGAAACCCACCCTGCCAAAAGCACTAATATAAAGCATATTGCTACAGTTGCTGCACGGGTGGAGTGCTGTGAGCTTCAAAATGTGAATTCCTTCCTTCCCACACCAGGCCATAGACCATATGGCTCTAATCTAGATTCACTTTGAGAGGGGAGAGGGGCAGGGAGCAGCATTCCAAAGGAAGAAAGGAAATGTGTTAGCATTTTTAGTGGATCTAAATTGGGCATCCAAAACATTAGTAAAAGAAAATCAATAAGAACAAGTCACTCATTGGACCATAATGTTTAACTATATGTATTATCGCAACTTAGAAATTCCTGGTTCATATTTCAGTTACTGCCCTCTTTGACATGCTTCATCTGCTATCTATGTATGAAAAAAATTAACTTTTAATCAAGCATAAATCTATAAAAATGGGGAAATGAATTGGAAACTGTGCCACTCTGGAGACAAAAATGCCTCTTTTTTAAAAGCATTTTTAATTTAATTGCTTCCTTGGTTTCTTTCTGTCTAATTCTTTGACTAGATACCTGAAAAACTGTGTGAATCTTTTTTCACAATGTTTCATTAAATTTTATTCTATTCCTGTGAGCTTTTTGTGCTTAAAAGTTCTCTGCATGAGACAATTAAAGGGGTCTGCTTTCCAAAAAAAAATGTAATGCCGATTCATATACATAAAATAGGGAATTTGACATCTTTTGAAGGGCCTTGGCTTTATCAAGGCTGGGGCTTGGCACAGAGAATAATTGTATGTGGCTGGAAAGAAGTGCAATGTTATCCAGAAAACCTTTTGGGACACCATGGATTCTATTTCAGAGAGGACAGCTTTTATTTGAAGCGGAACCTGAGGACAGTTCTCTCTTTGAAGATATCTTCTATTTAAAGATAACTTTAGGGATGTTGGAGTTGGTCATGTGCAGATAGCTATGATCCATCTTGCAATTTCTTGGAATGTCCTGTTCCCCCCCACCCCGCGCCACTGTAAAAGAGCACCCATTCTTTTCTTATTCTCAAGATAAATGAGAAACATTTTCATATTTGTCTTTGGAGTGTTCTTCAGCTTGTTTTATTATTAGAGGTGACAGAAGATCTGATTGCTGATGTTAGTTTGATCCATCTTTTCCTCACTCTGAAACTTCCATCACTGATCAGTCTGAGAAAGCTCAGTAGAGTACGCTCCCTCATAAGCACCACTTTACACCCATGATAATTTATTCACAATTCTTTTCCCTTTTGAAAGCAAATTCTCTTTCATCAGTTGGCAAGATAACAGTTCTGCCCAATGCTGATTAGCAAGCACAAAGGTTCTCTGTCACATCATTCTCCATACTGATTACATTCTTCAGTCAATTAAGTTAAATTAAATGATTGTCCTCCATGCACTGTCTATCCAAGTAACTCCTGCTTTGGTAGTCCTTACTCTTACTCTGAAATAACCACAGTGTAAAAGTATTTGCACATAAAGAGCAGCCAAACTCTGCTTGTGTTGGTTTATGCATATCACTATAGGTGAGTCACTTGTGAGCTCATACTGGGTTTGGCCACATAAGCAATATAAATCAGTATTATCACAACACAGACAGTTGTGGACCTTGGTAATCCAGAACAAATCAATTAATCAATTTTATTTCAGTCATAGGCAAGTACAGGACTAATAACATAGCAGTTACACTAAAGAAAAAATAAAAAGTTAAATTGATAGAATAAAATAAGGTAAAGATAAAATTATTAACATAAAATTAAATGCAAAAGGATTCTATAAAATTGCAATTAATTTTACTATAAGTAATCTAAATGCTATAAATAACTAGGATTGATAATTACAAATAATAATGCTATAATTTATAAAGCAGTGAGAGAAAGAAAGTCTAATTTTTTGGTGAAGCCTGCTAAGGTTTATTGGGATTAAGACAATTACAATAAAGAAATAGCAAAATAAAAAAACAGAATGGTATGTGTATATTTAAAAGCAAAAGAGAAAAAAAGGGAGGGGAGAGAAGGAAAGGGGGAAAAACAGATGAAAAATATATTGGATTATGGAAACCTAGCTAAGGCTCAGCATTGCCTCCCATGAAGGAGTTGTTTATGTATAATCACACTCTGACACAGAATCAGGTTGTAATGTGTGAAATCCCTGTCACCTGGTCAGCTAGCAAGAGATTAAGGGACAGTAATCAGCTTCCAATCTGCCCAGGGATTATGCTATAAAAGAGAAAAGGAACCTGCAGAAGTATCAGACAAAATAATATTATATGTAAAAAGTAGTATAGGGAAAAAGAGAAAGATCCCATCCTAAAAAAGTACAGACAGGAAAAATGCTAAGAAAAAACTTGAATCTACCTGTTAATCTAAATCAGTATTTCTCAATCTCAGTAACTTTAAGATAGGTGAACTTCAACTTCCAGAATTCGCCCAGTTTGGGGAGTTGAAGGCCATTCATTTAGAAACACCGATCTAGATAATAGACAAAAGCCATCTCAGCCCAAAAAAATCAAACTCTAAAGAATTAATCAGGAGAAGGAAAATTCCACCTTAAGTGGGCTTTAAGAATGGACAGGAGTATTTCATATTGTTTTTATTCATTTGTCTTCTGTTTTGACAGGATAGAATATCTCTTATTAGCTTGGCTCCCATTTACAGAAAAAGTACCCTGAAACAGAAGATGTTTGGAAAAGTAGGGAAAAAATTGTTTTCTACGGTAATGAAGCTAGAAACAAGAGGCAGATCAGGATTTTATTATTTTGATATGAGTGGTTTCTTTGTATTCTTAATCCTATTTTATGCTACTGTATTATATGTGTATCTGGATGTGTATTTCTGCCTTTAAATTTAGCTAAATGTAAAGTCTACAGGAATCATTTTGTTTTGTTTCTTTTTCGTTCCTTTCATTGTTTTTAACGTTCATTTAGTTCCTTAATCGTATTTTATTATATGTGCAACAATGTGAAATCACACCTGCCAGTTTTTTAATGTTGCCTTTCATACACACTTCTTCTGAAGAACCTAGAACCTCATAATGTATGGTAGTATCTGTGCAGACCTGACCAGTGTGGCCTTTTGTAATTGACAGATGGAAATTTTATCAATGTACAGATTTTCTAAGTACTATCCAAGATAGTTATGTATGGAACCCAATGTGCCAAGAACCACTGGGGCCACCCTAGAAAGATTATGTCATAATCTTTCAACTTCAATTTTCAGATCTTGATACTTTGTGATCTTCTCTATGACATGGCCACATTTTTGTGGAGCAGGTATAATCTATCAATATCACTATGGAATATAAATATATCATGAATAGTCATGAGTTTTCGTGATTTTCAAGCCAAACTGTACAGTTTAATTTGTGCCCAGTTGATAATCATATCACAGACTTTCACTGTATGTATCATATCACAGACTTTGATGGTGTTTATACCATTCAATCTGAATGATTTTGCTGATGAATGATTTTGCTTGTAGGAAGCATAGCACTTTAGCACGGCACTTTAGCATGCTACATAATAAACAATACTCTTTTGTATTGCTTATGTTAAATCCAGAGGATTTAGATTCAGTTCCCATAAGCCCTAGGCAATAAGGATGGTAAAAATCTTTGAGAGGAGGCTTTGGGCAGGATGTTTTGGAAATTTTAGTCCAAAAACAACTGATAGACACCAGATTGCTTACCCCTTGTTTATGCTCATCTAGGATTTCAGGAACAGAAGTAATCTATAAATGCACATTCCACAGTCTCAACACAGGAAACAGTCTTCAGGGCCAAAAATAAAAGTTCTGCTCAGCTAATTTTCCAACTGGAATCATACCATATTATAAAATTCATTTCATACAACATACATACTCTCCTTTGAGACGTAATGATATTTTGCAGCTGGGACAGCGTGAATCTGAATTCATCTTTCTTTCCTTTCAATCTCTGTCTCTCTCTCTTTGTGTTCTGAGTTATTTATTTCTAATAGAAAATTCCCCATGGCAACTAGCCAAAGGGCTTGACTCTTTAGTGTGTAAAATGTGAGCAGATACAAACTTGACACCATATCTCATCCCATCACATCTGCATTCTTGGTGATAAATTATGGGGTGTCACCCACCATTCAAGGGTGACAGGAAGCTGTTGTAAAAATAAATATATAAATTTAAAAAGTCTGAGAAGATAATTAACTGTTTTAAAACACTCCAAGAAAGTGAGTGACAATGCATACGATGAGTTCTCTCCCACTAAACACTGAAAAGGATTATCCAGTGAAACTGAATGGCATTTCATAAAATAAAGCATTATTCATTCAGCACATCACAAATTTAAACCACGTGTTTTAGTTATACTAAAAATGTGCTGCACTGTTATAATGAGATCTATGTGGAGTGGAATTCAAAAATCTTCCTTAGTACAAAACATTGCAGTCAGAAGTTCTGATTCCTTCCCTTTCCTTTTCCCTTTCCCTTTCTCTTCCCCTTTCCTGACTGTATCATGTTTGTTTGTTTGTTTGTTTTTGTTACTTCAGCCTAAATCTGTTTTGATTCTCTGTGGTTTTGATAGTTATGCTATCCTTAAACCGTATATTCATTCTTGGTGTATGTGTGTAGCTTAATGGCTGATATTGGCCATTTTGAGCACATCTTCAGAAAAATGCAAGAGGAAATCACACAATGAACTGTTAAATAAAACATACAATGAAATTATTGAGTAACTAAATAAATAATAATTTTAAGAAAAACATGTCACTGCACAAATAAATAAATCAACTTATTGGTTGCCACAAGATGGGAGTATAGTCACTAGTTTAAATGGCATTAAATAATTACACAAATTCATGGAAGTTATGACTGTCATGTGGATACTTCTTAATCAAGGACAATTCAGGGATAACCCTACCATTAAATGGAATAAAGTGTTGATTGCGAGGGTGGTATTAACTAGCAAATAAAATTAATATAGCAGTGTTACTATTTAAAGTGTAAATAATAGAAAAAAACTTATTTTTATGACCTTGTAATCTCTTAATTCGGGATAGAGTCAGGGCATATAGATGGAGCTGAGCATTTATGGCCAGATGCTCCTCCTGATGCCGGGGGGAGTTCACAGCAGATATTTTTTTCTTTGCATCCTAAGAGAGAAACCTTCCAAGTGAGAGGTGAGCACATTCACCACTAGACCAGACGTAGGCAACCTTGGCTCTTTTATGACTCGTGGACTTCAACTCCCAGAATTCCTGAGGCAGCCATGAGTCATAAAAGAGCCAAGGTTGCCTACCCCTGCACTAGACCGTCACGCCACTTGAGAAGGGTAGATAACAGTGATTAAAATAAACTAAAATTGATGAATGAAAAAAGAAAGGGGAAAAAAGAAAGGAAAGTGTTTCTTAGATTTTTCCTTGGTAGTAATCCCAGATAGTAAGTACTAGATGAGCATAGAGTAGCAGTAGACATTCAAAAACAGGTTTATTATGTGATTCACACTGTACTATTTAAAATAGTCCTTTCTACTTAGCAGATAAAGTAAAAGGTGCACTGCTGTTAGCAATCCTGAATTAAAATTCAGTTGCCATCTAACTGGTAGTGCTATGTCAATATTTCTTTCATTTTTTCTAGGTTGATGTATTCAATTTAATAAAAAGGAGAATGTTTCCAATGGAGCTGGGGATGATCAGAGGAAAAAACACTGGTTCTTCAGCTTACTTTAGATACTAATAGATACAACGATGGGCCAAAAACTGTAATAACATCTGTTGCCACTTTACCACATAGGCCAGTGGTGGCGAACCTATGGCACGCATGCCAGGAGTGGCACATGGAGCCCTCTCTGTGGGCACGCGCCATCGCCCCAGCACACGTGGCCTGTAAAAGTTCGCCATCACTGGCTTAAGACCAGCCAGCCTGGAGCTGCCATTGGGGAGCCCACCATCCCACTTGCTAGAGACCCCCTGGATCTCCCCCAACCTTGCCCGGCTCCCACAGGTGTCCCTCCCCATAAGCAATATCAAGGTGGCCACACCCACCCTGGCCATGCCCACCCAATCTGCCATGACTACTGCAGCCACACCCATCCAGTAGCCATGCCCATCCAGTTTGCCAAGCCCACTGTAGCTGCACCTGCCAAGTGGGCCACACCCACCCGGCACCCGGCTATACATAAGTGGGTTTTGGGTTGCAGTTTGGGCACTCGGTCTCTAAAAGGTTTGCCATCACTGACATAGGCAAAGCTCTACAGCCATCTCTTTTTCAGTGGAAGCTAGGGGAAATGTTCTGCACTGGGACTTCTTCAGTCAGTCAACTTTCACAGGAAATCAACAAAGAAAAGAGGAAATGTGTAACAGAACAAGGCAGAAAGAGAGAGATATTAATCTGAACTACCACCATACATTGAAATTTTGGAACCAATATACTAGAAAAATGATAGACTTTACAGGAACATATCTTTATTCTACTAATATTTGATTTAAAAAAGTAGGTCTGGTGGCATCCATATAGATACATACATTAATAATGTAAAGTAATATAATAATAATAATCATCATCATCATCATCATCCCCCAGTGAGGCACTACCTTGACGTGGTTGTGGGGCTTGTGTACTCTGAGGAAGATGAGAGCTATGCCAGAGGTTCAACCATACTGGACAGGTCTCATCAGAGGAGTCAGACCAAGAGTGTCTCTCCCATACAAAATATGGTGAGACGTAAATTTCAGAATGCCATACCGGCTCGGACGTCGCCCGGGTTAACAAGGTCCGCACTAGCTATTGGAGTTCCTGGATATCTGGTGAAAAATGGGTTACAGGACTCAGGACTGTTGGCTGAGCAACCAGGGCCAGCAGCTGCAGAACTACTGGAACAAAAGGTGTTTACCCGTCGCAGATACACAGCTGGAATAGTGGACTGGACTCAAGCAGAACTAAAAGCAATGGATAGGCAGACCAGAAAAATAATGACAATGAATCATGCCCTTCATCCACGCAGTGACATTGATAGACTTTATCTACCAAGGCAAATAGGTGGGCGTGGAATGCTACAAGTACATCAGATGGTTGAAGAAGAAAAAATGTCTTTGGAAGAATATCTGAAGAACAATGATGAAGATGCACTGAAATTAGTATATGAGGAAGGCTTACTAACCACTGGAGAGACCAAACTGGCCTACAAGAAAGACCAAATGAAGAACAGAATAGAGGCATGGGAAGACAAAGCACTACATGGCCAATACATTAAAAAAATAACTGGGAAAGCAGATAATAATAAAACCTGGCAATGGCTAAGAGCAGGAAAATTGAAGAAAGAGACCGAGGGACTAATTCTGGCTGCACAAGACCAAGCATTAAGGACAAATGCATACAAATTCAAAATTGAGAAGACAGCAACAGACAGTAAGTGCCGCCTATGCAAAGAAGCTGAAGAAACAGTGGACCACTTGGTAAGCTGTTGCCAGAAGATTGCACAGACTGATTACAAGCAGCGGCATGACAAAGTAGCAACAATGGTGCATTGGAAGATCTGCAAAAAATATCATTTGCCTGTAAGCAAAAACTGGTGGGATCAGAAAATAGAGAAAGTCATAGAAAATGATAAAATTAAACTGCTCTGGGACTTCAGAATTCAAACAGACAAGCACCTGCAACATAACACCCAAGACTTAACAATTGTCAATAAGAAAGACAAAAAAGTCTGGATAGTGGACGTGGCAGTGCCTGGAGATAGCAGAATAGAAGAGAAAGAACTGGAGAAGATAACAAAATACAAAGACCTACAAATCGAAATAGAAAGACTGTGGCAAAAGCAAGCAAGGGTAGTACCAATAGTAATAGGCTCCTTAGGTGCAATCCCAAAACAACTGGAGCACCACTTGAACACCATTGGCATTGACAAATTCGCTATTAGTCAATTGCAAAAGGCTAATTAGGGACTGCTTCCATCCTGCGACGATATCTGTAATACCATCAAACATCCACATCTGCCTATCCCAGGTCCTGGGTAAGGACTCGAAAGGTAGACAAAATGCCAAATCCAGTCTGAACATCTGGCTGACTGTGCGATGATCGATAATAATAATAATAATAATAATAGATTTGGAAGGGACCTTGGAGGTCTTCTAGTCCAACCCCTGCTCAGGAAACCCTATACCATTTCAGACAAATGGCTGTCCAGTCTCTTCTTAAAAACTTCCAGTGTTGGAGCATTCACGACTTCTGGAGGCAGGTTGTTCCACTGATTAATTGTTCTAACTGTCAGGAAATTTCTTCTTAGTTCTAGGTTGCTTCTCTCTTTGATTAGTTTCCATCCATTGCTTCTTGTCCTACCTCAGGTACTTTGGAGAATAGCTTGACACCCTCTTCTTTGTGGCAACCCCTGAGATATTGGAACACTGCTGCCATGTCACCCCTAGTCCTTCTCTTCATTAAACTAGACATATTCAATTCCAGCAAATGTTCTTTATATGTTTATTCTTTATATATCCTCTGATCATCTTTGTTGCTCTTCTCTGTACTCTTTCTAGAGTCTCAACATCTTTTTTAACATCATGCTAACCAAAATTGGATGGTTACCTAAGCATTATAAAGTGGTATTAACGCTTCACATGATCTTGATTCTATGTCTCTGTTAATGCAGCCTAGAACTGTGTTAGCTTTGTTGGCAGCTGCAGCATATTGCTGGCTCATATTTAAGTGATTGTCCACTAAGACTCCGAGATCCCTCTCATAGTTACTACTATTGAGCAAGGTACCACTTATACTGTACCTGTGCATTTGTTTTTTCTTGCCTAAATGTAGAAGCTTACTTTTTTCACCACTGAATTTTATTTTGCTACATCTACATCTACTTCCAACTGTAACAAAAGATGCTAGATTTAATGAGCCCCAAGAATCTGGTTCAATATTAAACAATCTTGTGATTTCCTAGTTATTTTGTGCCTGGTCATTTAATAGGCTACTTAATATTCATTCCTACTATACCATATTTTCATATACCTACCCAAAAAAAGTTGGCATCTCTGTTCCATAGAAAGAAAGACCCACTTCTATGGAAAGTTAACAAGAAATATCCCATAGTATTCAAAATCATAATGTTGGTCATGTAGTGCTTCCAAATCATATTCAAAAGCTTGCAGTTGGCAATATTTTCATAATTTGTAGAATGTTCTGAAAACTGCATTAACTGACAAGATAACAGGCAGATTACTCTTTCGTGGTAGATTATGTATAGATGAGTCTAGAGTGTTACAGTGGTTTTAAATGATTTTGAAGACAAACTGGGGGGAATCAATTAACATACCTTTTTTGTATTGCTGATTCTCAGAACTGGCTCAAATAAGATTTAAACAGCCTTTGCAACACTGTTTTACAGCTTTTCTACCCTAATCTTAAACTTCTTTTATTTAGTCTTAAGGCTTTATCATTGTATGTTTCTTTCTTCCCAAGATTCAGAAATCAGTAATGTAAAAAATGCAGAAAGATTTGTTAAAATAATATGGAGTTTGATTTTACATGCAAACCTAAGTAGGATTTAGACCAGTGATTCTCAACCTTTCTAATGCCGTGACCCCATAATACAGTTCCCCATGTTGTGGTGACCCCCAAGTGGGTGTGGCCACCAATAAGAGGGAGTAGGACAGCTAGGGAAAAGAGAAAAAAATGGCGGACAGCATGGTTTGGCAACCCCCGTGAAATGGTCATTCGACCCCAGATGGGGTCCTGACCCACAGGTTGAGAACCACTGATTTAGACATTTGTGCTAATGCCATGATTGTGAAAATTCTCCTTCCTTCTTTCTTTGCAATGGTGGTATCCCAGAAGCAAAGAAGAAAGCTAATTTTCAAGCATTCCACCAGGTTTAGCACATTACTATGGTGGTAGTCAGGCACAGGAGACCTGGAACTTGGCCTTCTGTCAAGGTTTTCCTGACCAGCAGGTAAGTAAGTGGGAGCTGGCAAGACATGGGGGTAAAAGGAAGGGGGAAGAGAGAGATTTTCTGTGATTTACTTCAGTGAAAGCTGGCCAAGAATTTGAGAAGCAGAATGTTACCAAAGGTCATTAGAAGAACAAGATGGTTCTACAAAGATTGTTTTGTTTTGTTTTTTGCATTATTAACATTATGATAAAAATTGTGGATGAAGTTTATATACTTCCAGTCTACCCAAACTGAAACTTCTGACTATATGTCTCCTATTCTTTGGGCATCCTTCTCCAATTAGGTTGTTCTATAGATGTGTGGACTTCAATTCCCAGAATTTGTGGAAGTGAAGTCCACATATTTGGAGGGGACCCAGACTGAAAAAGATGATTTAGACAGCCTTGGCTGTGTTGCATGGCTAAGGGCTAATCCTGCCCTTTGATTGTTGATTTCTTGAGAAAAATAAAGACTTCAAAACTGATATTAGCCTAAAGGAAAATATATATATTTCCATGGCTAAGTAATATTGAGAATTAAGTGATTTTGCAGTACTATATTCATAATAAATAAACACAGATAGAATATTTGATGGACTAAATTAATATTAATGTGCATAAAGTATGGAGAAACAGTTCAAGATATATGCAAGTTTCTATTTTATAGTATTTAACTTAAATTTCCAGTAAATATTGAATAAAGTTGTAATGGTAAAAGTATATACAGGATCAATGGAGTATTTAATAGATTACACTAAAGAAAGTCTCCTCCAAAATCTTATGCTCTCACTGGTTTGTATTTTGTCTGTTCTGAGACAATGCCTTTTTTTTCAATATGGTAATATATAGTGCTGTTGATATTCAATTGGCACAAAAAATTCTGCTACATGCCTAAGGACAAAACATATTTAGACAGAGAGAGATTGAAATAGATAAAGTTTCCATGCATTAAAAGAAACTAAAGTATGAAAACAAGGGGTGGAATCTGAAAAATATCAGATGTGTGTATGTCCTTGTGTTGATTATATTTTAGTATAAACTCCCAGTCAATGAAATAAATCTCAATGATCCATTTGTGAATAAGCAAGACATTATTCAATAATTCAGATAGCAAAATAATACATGTCAAGTTCTATTTACTAAGTGACACAGATTTGGAATTATCTCCATAATTGATAGCAAGTCAAATTCTTGTGCTTTCTTAAGACAAGTACTAGATTACAACTTGGTTGTAAATTTATATTCATTTCTTCTCCAAATATGTCATCTGGATTTCTCAACTGTTGTTCAGAATTCCAGGGTAGCTTGTATGAGTATAAAGTAATGAATTCACTGAATCAGAGTTATGCATCCACTCAGGAGGATACTAATCCTCTCACACAAGATTAGCCTCCTCTCCACACTCCCACAATTTATGATTGTTAATAGACTTTCATATTGAAATTGATTTTCTCTTTCTCATGGAAGATCTTAATAAAAAGAAAAATCTAACTTCTCCTGCTAAGAAAAAAATAGAGACCACATTTTTAATAAAATCATGTCGCAAGCATGACAAAGCTTAGTGAAACTTTCAAAAGACGATCATTTATGTAGGATTTCACAACACAACTGGAGAAAATTGAGAGGTGCTTTGTACATTGCAGAGAATCAGAGGCAAGAAATAAAAGCAACTTGAACTTCTGTTTTTCAGCTTCCAGAGCATGCCTGAAATAAATATGTTTTTCTTTATGTTTGATTCTGAATCAGTTCACAGATTGTGTTCTCCCCATAAACACCTGGCTGACTAATAGAGGAACCATGTAGTAGACTAGAACCCATTTGTTTAGATTCCATGATGTCAAAGACTTTGGCAGCAACAACTCTACAGTATTTTAGGAAGGAATCTTTTGCACTGCTGTGTGAAAAGGCTACTAAGCAGTTCTTATTCCCTTACTGTACTGAAAGTAGTATTATATACTGCAGGATGCAGCCTCAGAACCAATGTGTCTCTTACATCTTTCTTTTAGTGCCCCACCACATGGTTTCCTCTGGTGGAGACAGTAGAAACCTGATGGCATGCTTTCTTTCCTCCAATTGAGCCTTCATCATGTGCCTGACGCTGATGCAGAACTGATCATCTTCATATCTGAGTGTTGTTTGTGTAAATGTGTCTTTCTCTCAGATATCTGGGAAGCAGTGATAAATCATGTTGACCAATGCTTTCCAGGGATCGTAGGAGGGGAAAAACACCTTTCGCAGCACATACTACTGATTTTTTTCACTTGAGATATTGGGGGTCAAATATGGAACTCTCTCACTCTGTTGACCCAACTTAAACACACACAAAGAGAAAAAGAAAATGAAAAGTTCCTTCTAAAGATCTAGTTTGTTTTTAAGGAACACTCAGCATAATAGATGTTTTAAACAAATAAAATAAAAAATGTAGTTTCTTTTTAAACAGATTATTAAATTTAAACATAATTTTGCTGAATTAAAATGTCTTTAGTGAGAACAAAACTATTGATGCACTAATGTTTCCTAATGGATGGTTTTTGGGTTTTGTTTTTGTTTTTTCATCACAGGATTATTCTTCCTGAAGTTCTTGAGTAATGTTCAAATCTAATAATGTATTCTGGTACTACAAGCTGTGATGATGAATAGTCTGATATTTTTTTCCTGAGATGTGAACTGAAAAGAGAATTGGAAAATTATTCCTTGAAATAAATAAGCAGTTTATGCATTGAGAGACAATTGGCAGCATTCCCTAGAGGTTTTCCAAACCATATTCAGTGAAAGCTTTGACTGAACACACTGTTCAAGTATCATAAGATAAAAGAAAATGTAAACAGAATCAAAATTAAATGAAACCCAACTGGGAAGACTTCATTTTGATTTTAATGAAGTGGTTCAGTTGGTGTTTTTTTTTTTTTTTTTCTAAAAAGACTGTGGAAGTGTATATCATGTCCAACAAACTCCTACTTTAGCTTACAAAAATATCTGTTGGACATGATCCCTAATGATCTCTTGAGGACTAGTCTGATGGGATTAATGTCTGCACATGGAGGTGAATGTGGTCTGCACAAAGTTTCCTGCTGGCCAACCAAATACACTTCAAAAGCTCACTTGATTTATTCTCATTATTTATGGTTCAAAAAAGATCATACAATTCCAGCACATATTAAAAAAATAAAAAATTATGTCCAAAAAAAAAAGTCTGAGTTCCACAATTAGGCAGTATGTTTATTAAGAACCATCAAAATGTTGTAAAAAGTTCAAGTCTGAACTCTCCAGACTACTTCATTAAAATAGGCAAAACCTAATATAGTGTACTTGAGAATTCCAACACTTGACAATTATTTTATACCTAATAGTTTTTCAACTTTGAAATATACATGTGTATCAAAAGTTAAGTAACTGTTAAATAAGAATGTGTAGCTTCTGTCCTTGGAAAAGCCATGTTATACATAGATAAACAAATAAATTTAACAATTTCTTTCTACTATGGAAAAATACTGTTTCTATTGAAGTCTTCAGAACAATGACATCTAGAGTGGCATGACACCTTGATCTGGATTTGTCACATCCGTGCCCCATGATTTTTGCCCCCAGAGTGAGATCTTTTCTTAACTATTCTACAAGCACATTCAAAATCACTATTAACGATCTATGGATAACTTGAATATTGCCTTTCTGTCTGCTGAATATAGGAAGATGAAGCTTATTCCACGATAGTTAACTCTTTAGCCAGTTGCTAGAGTAAAATGCTTTTCTCATTTATGCAGTGAAGTCATTTAAAGTAATGGTGTTTTTGTTGGGCAGAAGGGTCACCCAAGTCATAAAAATCACCTCAGCTACTCAGCTAAAACAAACAGAACTGGGGGTCTTTTGGAGTATCAGTGGTATTTATGATGTGGTTAGATTAAAATCTTCAGGACATCTAGCCTTGTAGGAAATGAAAATTGGAGCCTGCAAAGACAGTGGGGACTAAAGAACCATAAACATGGCAAAGTTTAACACAGTGAAAGATGAAATGAGTCAATTACATATTGACATCTTAGGTATCAGTAAACTGAGATAACTGGAAATGAATACTTTCATTCAAAAGATTGCACTTCTTACTGGTCAGGACATGAAAAACAAAGAAGGTCTTGTGGTGCTTTCATAAGCAATATATAGAAAGAACAATACTTAGGTATAATGCAATGAACAAATAATATCAATGTGACTTTAGGAACAACCCTTTAATATGGCAATTATCCAGGTTTATGCACTGATACAGACAAAGAGGAAACTAATGAGTTTTGTGATAAAGTTCAATTTGAAATTGACCAAGCATGCAAGTAAGATGCACTGCTTATAGTTGGAGACTAGAATGCCAAAGTTGGAAATATTAAAGAGGAAAATGTGGATGAGCTCTATGGCTTAGGAAACCAAAATGAAATAGGAGAATGACTTATCAATTTCTGCCAGTCCAATCATTTCCTCATTGCTAATAGTCTTCAAGTAACAAAAAAATGTTTATATACATGGACATTGTCAGAGTTCATAAAAATCAAATTGACTATATTACCAGTAGTAGGAGGAAAAACAGCTCAGTAATAACAGCAAACATGTGGCCATGGGCAGACTACAGAACAGATAATGTAAATTTGTACTTAAGCTAAAACAGAAGAATAAAGCCATCCAGTTTCCACATTACAATATTGAGCATATACCAAACATTTTCAAAGAGAATCATTTTGAAGTCTTGAGCTTCATTGACTGGGAACCAGAGGAAGTGTAGAATAAACAAAAATAGTTTGTTAAAAATGAATGTGAAAAAAAATTGCCAAAGATTAAAAACCTGATGAAAGCAAACTGGATGTCAGAACAAATTGTAAATTGCCAAGAAGAGAAGAGAAGTAAAAATCAAAAAAGACAAAGATCTCTTGAAAGAACTGAATGAAGAATTTAAGGGAGCTGATAGAAAAGACAAGAAGCAGTATTATAACATTTGCAAAGACATCAAAGATGGAAACAGGCACAGGAAAACAAGGAAAGTCTTCCAAACTCAGGAGGAAGTTTGGAATTAATGTGCTAAAAGATAATACTGGACAGGTAGCAACAGATTCAAAGATCAAACAAAAATAGGAGTACATTGAAATTCTGCAATATAGTGATATTAACATTCAAGATATCATGGAAGATATCCCAACTTAGAAGAAGTTCTAGATGAAATAGATGAAATTAAATCAGCATGCCAGTCATTAACTATATGGAAAGCTATATGTTTTGTTAAATTATCCCAGATATTGCTCCAAAATATTAATGTTGTTTCTTTATCAGGGCAAGCATCTATGTTTATAATGTTTGCCAGTAGTGCTTTGTTCAAACCTGCTTTTGTTGAAATTGATTATGCTTATTGTTCAATTGGTTTGAAATACCATTATTTTAATTCTTCTGAAACTTCTATGTCTTACTATCTTAGTGCCAAGATTATATCTTTGCTGTAAACTTTTCTTGATCTTTTTATTTTTGCCTTTTGTTGTTGATGCTCACATCACATTGATATCAATTGCTGATATCAATTTGTAATTTATTTAATTTTTTTCTCTAATCAAATTTTCCATTTTAGTGACTGATTTTTTATAGAATCGTATCTCAACTCTGATGTTATCAGTTCTAATGTCCTGTGCTATAAATTAGTTCTTCATTTTCCAAATTTGTTACATTCCAAACTTTTCTATTCTTCTTTCTCAATGGGTAGAAGCCATTCCTTGGAGTTTGAGTTTTTGATATGTTCAATAGTTTTCCCTTTTAATTCCATTTGTTTGCCTTAGATATGATCAACATTCTTTAGTGGTACCAAAGCAGTACCTATTATCTACTTGCATTTGCATGCTTTTGAACTGCTAGGTAAGCAGAGGCTGGGGTAGGAACGGAAGCTCACCCTATCACACAGTATTTGGTTCTTGAACTGCCAACCTTTTAGTCAACAAGTCCACCATCTTAAATGCTAAGCCCTGGCACTCCATAGTATACAGATACTTACATTTATTTATTTATTTATTTTGTATCCAGACTTTATTTCTTTATCTTATAAACATCAACAAATAATTTCCTCATCTTCCTTTCTCCCTCACAGAAAAACTAACTTTTTTAGGTTTTAGCTTTTATTCCATGCCTAGGAGAATAGCTTAAGAGAGTGATTTTGAATGTAGGTCAAGAAATACTAAGAACAATAACTGCTCCCAATCTGCCTTTCACTCAAAGTTCCCACTTCAAACTAGCTCTGTTCCTTGAAAACAAAAAATCTGATTGTGGAAAGAAGAATCATAGAATGACCATTGTTCCTACTTTGGCAATGATATACTAAATAGTCTTACCTTACCTGATGTCTTTCAGGTATAATGGATCCTGCTGATTGGGAATTATGGAAGGAATAGAATAGAATAGAATAGAATAGAATAGAATAGAATAGAATAGAATAGAATAGAATAGAATAGAATAGAATAGAATAGAACAGAACAGAACAGAACAGAATAGAATAGAATAGAATAGAATAGAACCTTGGAGGTCTTTTAGTCCAGCCCCCTGCTCAAGCAGGATTACCTATACCATCTCAGACAAGTGACTGTCTAGCCTCTTTTAAAAAATCTCCAGTGATGGAGTGCCCACAATTTCTGTTTATACAACCCAGGAATGTATTAGCTTTTTTGGCTGGTGCTGCACACTGCTGGTTCATGGTTAAGTGATTGTCCACTAAGATTCCAAGGTCCCTCTCACAGTTACTGTTTTTAAGCTAGGTCTTGCCCAATCTGTACTTGTACCCTTGATTTTTCCTACCTAAATGTAAATCTTTGCTTTTCTCCACATTGAAACTCATTTTGTTGGATAGGGCCCAATGTTCATCTTTTGTCAAGATCTTTTTGGATCCTGAGTTTGTCTTCCG
This sequence comes from Crotalus tigris, assembly GCF_016545835.1. Classification (NCBI taxonomy): domain Eukaryota; kingdom Metazoa; phylum Chordata; class Lepidosauria; order Squamata; family Viperidae; genus Crotalus; species Crotalus tigris. Next base: position 486,961 of record NW_024097285.1, read on the forward strand.
GGATGATGGCTATTCCTGCCAGTTTGGTGTCATCTGCAAATTTGATGAATTCCCCTTCTATTACCTCATCTAAGTCATTTATGAAGATATTGAAGAGTACTGGGCCTAAGACAGAACCTTGTGGTACCCCACTGCTTACTTCTCTCCATGTGGATGTAGTGCCATTGAGGACTACTAGTTGAGCACGGTTTGTTAGCCAGCCACAGATCCATCTGGTGGTAATGTTGTCTATTCCATCTGTAGTCCAATATGTTTGGGAAAACCTGATGCCAATATGTACGTTTGAGTGTTTCTATTTATATTTGTACTGGTATAAACCATAAGAAAAGTTGAGAGAGAGAAAACCTCCAACTAATTAGTTTCATTGTGGAAATTTATTCAAGTAAAGATAAATATAGAAAAGCAAATTCTTCTTTTTCTTTGACCTTTGTCAGATGTTTTCTTCTCTCCCTCCCTCCCTTGGTTCTGCTGGGAAATAATCAAGGACTGCATTACTTCTCTGGCAACAAGCAGATAAGAGAAAAATATTTTCAAAATTCACAAAGAGCTCCATGGGGATTCTGTGAAAACTGTCTTGCTTGTCTGCTAGAGTTTAGAAGGAGCCACCAAACTGTCAGTTATTATGGTATGAAATGTCCAGAATCAGTTAGTCTCTCTCTCTCTCTCTCTCTCTCTCTCTCTCTCTCTCTCTCTCTCTCTCTCTCTCTCTCTCTCTCGCTCTTTCTCCTGCTGTTCTGTTCAAGGACACCCTATCATTTAACTTTGAAATAAATGTCCTCTGCCTCAAAAAAAAAATCATCTCTCTTTCCCCAAGTTCCAAGGAACTTGAAGGGGAGAGATGTGTCAAGGCAAGCTGTTAAGACTAAAAGCCCAATGTTGATTTGTTATTATTTATAGAATGCTATCAAGTTTGCTTTGCAAAAGGATATCAGCCTCAATGTCTGATCCTTGTCTTGGTGAGATTATGAACTGCTTGATGGAACTGAGTTGAGTTTCCAACTGTGGCATTTAAACAAAGGATAGGCAGAACATGAATGGCTCTGTACCATAAAGTTCTATGAGGAAGAATAGTAAATCCATTCCACTTTTGCTGAAATACTGGAATAGATTGTCCATTCATGACTTTTGGAATAGCTACACTTGATTGATTTCCTGGACACATTACTATTTCATAAGAAAACAATGCACATCTTTGAAAGGGTGCTTTACTTTTACAAGGATTTAATACGTAGATCGTTCAGCCAATTCTCCAAAATACCAGCATAGAATCATTTTGCTTAAAGAGGTTCTCCATTCCAGTCTCCTGCTCTAGTGGTTCTTCTCTAACATATGACCCTCCACCTTTGTTTGAAGATTTCTACCGAAGAATAATTCATTACATGGCAAATTCATGCAGTGACTGACAATTTATATAGTCAGGAAGTTCTTCCAAAATCTCCTTACTTCTGTTTTTAACTGACTGATTTTGATCCTGTTCTCTGTTAAACTAGTTACTCTATAAAAGAATATAAGATTATTCCAGCATAATTTAGGACTTGAATTATTTAAATTAGCTATATTCTCTCTTACCATCTCCTTGTCTTTCCTAATCTGCAGCTCTCTTCTTCTCCCAGTGACAGGATCAGCCAGGGATCTATTTCACCTGTGAGAGAAGATAAATGCAAAATAAGAATTAAGCAGTTTTGCCTTTTCACCCTAACCCATTACCAATTCACTACGTTCTCTTCAAATGAACCTGCAATCTCTTTTATTTTACTTTTTATTTTTGATATACCGGAAGGACTATATTTTGTTATTTTTGAATGTCACAAGCCTCAACTCATTATGATCACTGGTTTTTTTTTTTGAGACAGTTGCTACAAATTCTAGATACTAGATCGCATTTTCATTGGTTGTGCCCCTCGTTCCATTTCCAATATATATCCTTTTTTTCTTCCTCTCTTTAGCATTTTGGAGAGCTCTGCATGTAGCTACACTGGTCTCCCATTCTTCCTGAATACTTTTCTCCTTCAAGATATCAACCCATGAATCTGATGTTCTCTCCCATAGAGTTAATTAAACCTAGCTCCAAAATACATCTCCAATATACAAGTCTGATTCTTCTCAATTTTTCTCCCTCTGAATATCAGAAATTGAATGATATAATTACTTTCTCCCAAGATGTCAGTCATGTTCATTTTCTTAGCCAAAGGAGAACAGAGCTAGTTTTAAACTAAGGCTGAATAGACTGGCCTAGGGCACCAAAGCTTAGGGAGTGCCAATGTCATCCCTTCTTCTAAATCACGGATGTCAACTCGCTGCATCACATGATGTGTTGCAACGTATTGCGACGTTTTTTTTCATTGCCAGAGCTGGGATGGGCGTGGCCTCTGCATAATGCAATTGGCCCACAGGCCGGCAATTTGACACCCCTGTTCTAAATCATTGCAAAAATGCAAATTTTCATATTAACTTATGATGTCATAAGTCAATGTGGCCCACAGGTGCCATGTACTCTTGAACTGGCATTGGATAAGAATTAGGTCTAGAATAGCATACTTCCTATACTTTCTTCCACCTTGAGACAAATAGTGTCTGAGTAAGAACAATACTTTTTTAGACTTCTGAATCTTGGTAGAGTTATGTTTCCAGCAAATGTCAGAATACAATAATTGAAATCTCCCATTATTATTATATGCATCTTTTAAAGTAGTCATCTGATGCAGAAAGACCTCATCTGTATCTTCTCCCACTTCAACTGGTCTGTAATAAATCCCCAAAATTATACTTCTCTTCTATCAGGCAAAGTATTTTATTGTATTCACTAAAAGTGGCTTATATATACATGTTAAAGCAAACAGCTAAAAGAGGACATTTCTCTGTCTTGATTGTTTGCAGAAGTGGCATGACTTAGATCACCAAGATATTTTTACCATGTTATCATAGAATGATGCACTTCCGAAAGATGTAGCATCATGTTGAGACATATCAAACAAGATCTACTAAGACCTTCATTCTAAGTCTCCAGTTGTGTGATGATGTGGATTTCTTATATCATTTCTTACATCAGGTTTATCTGCTGACTATGATGCAAATTATAGAAACTTAAGTTATGGAATTCTAGCTCAGCCAAAACTCTAGAACTTTCTAGGAGAATACCTTGCTCCCTCTAGCTTTCAGCATAGCCTGAAACAGTTCATTTCATCATCCACCAATCACACCAGATATAATCAGTTCTTTTCCAAATGGTCCAAAATCTACTGGATCTTTTAACTCTATATATCCAAATAGTAACCTGAATATTTTGCTCAAACTCTGATTGAGGTAGAATATATCTATGCCATAATACAATATTTTATTTCAGAGTATTTTGCTTTTGTTCGCTGGGACTGTGTTTAGCTTTGGAGAAATTGAAGGTAGTATCATGTATATGTGTAGAGATCCTAAGGAGAATTTAGCAGTCGATTGTATAAGTCTACATTAAATACTTAATAAAATAATTAAATTACCTGAAAATACTAAGGTACAGCTAAAAGATATGACACTGGCACTTGAAATAGAGACAATAAAGTGGGCTTAAAAATTAGTGAAGGCAAACTGATGCAAGTTGGCAATGCTCAAGACAACACTCCAACAACATTAGGAGGATAGACCTTAAAATCCGTGAAACAATTTAAGTACCTTGGTAGCATCATGGACACAGATGGAGGAACAGAAGCAGATGTGCAATGCTGTCCTTCCATAAATGCACTAAATATGGACCATGTCCACGATAAACACAGCAACCAAGATCACAGTAGTTAATGCTAGGGATTTAATTAATTTTATTTCATGCTGATCCTAGAGAAAGAAACAAATTAAAACATTATTGCCACCACATAGGAATCTCTTACCCTATGGACCTGAGGTTTCTCAAAACTGGTCTTCATTCAGACTCCCCTAGCAAAGATCATTCCCAGGCTATCATTCCCAGGCTATCCCAGAAAGAGGCCTAGCTTTTAATTGGATTGGCTCTAGCTTAGATTTGACTGGCTATTGCTCGTGCAATTAATCCTTGATGCTAAGCTATAACATTTTTTGCCAATAATACTGCTTTTCCTCATTTTGGATTTCAAAACACTGAAGTAGCTGACATCGATTCCATCAAGTAGAGGGGGTAGGAAACACTCTATGGCATGCTCTGTCTGAGTCAGACAGCCACCAGCATCTCAAAAGACAGGACATCTCCCAGGACAAGCAAAATGTTGACAGGGAAAAGCTTGGAAGATGGAAACTTTGAGGCTGTGTCTCCCTACACCTGGCAAACTACACAGATGAACACACCCACCAAATTACTTCCAAAGGATACAAATTCTGCAAAAGGATGATCTGAACGAGACACATAGTGATAGAAACAGTCCAATGAAGTTGTGAATCTGTTGAAGTTATTGCTTTAGATATCAGCATTGTCCGGATGAATATGATGATAAAATGATAAAGTGAAGTGAATAGTGCCCAAACTATCCTGTTGAATCTAAAGCTGTGTTATTGCTTGCACCAATTTAACAGAGATCATTTAGGACCATGGAACTATCCATTTTCCCTGTATATCTGGCATCCCAAAGAACAAACCTGACATTCCCGTCAACAGTGGTCAAGGGCTGCATCACAGTTTTCTGCAGCTGTCACAGCCTGAACAGACTCATTCTGTAGTTAGCTGGGCAACTCTTATCTACAGGCAGGGGGTTTCTCATATAGTGTATTTTCAGCTCACATAGTATACACTCCAGGCATCTTTGCCATCTCAACTGGGTCAGCTTACACAACTTCCTACGTAGCTTCTGCATCAGCATCTGCAAAAAGGTCACTTTCTTTGTTCAGCCAATCCTGATGGATAAGCTAATTTTGGCAGAGAATCAGGGAGCATGCTGGATTTTTTCTTTAAGTCTTCACACATCCACATTGTCATAGCATGGTTACTAGAGCCAGAGTCTTCTATACAGCACTGAACTGGTTTTCAGAAAATGCATTAGAAAGAACAATTGAATCTGAATGGTATTGCATAAAAACAATGATTGGAGAAAATCTGACTTTAATACTATCATTTGCTCTAAAATGCCTTTATACAGGTTTAATTTAGAAACAATGTAACTTTTCCTATGAGCATGAGTGCGCAAATCCAAATTTCCCTAGAGAAAAAAAAACATTCATCAATAAAGTTACTGTCTGTAACAGTAATTATATTGATGTTTTGAAATTTATTCTGTCTACCAAAATAGGAAAGAATATGAAATTGTTTTCTAAGTTAGCATATTGATGTATCTTTCTCAATATTACTTTCTCCATCTAGCAGCAATTTTCACATGTGAGTCTTTCTCAATCTTATTCCCCACATCCTTCTCCTTTCCCATTTTAGGAATAAAGCACAACTGGCGAATTCTGCATGCAAGAATTCAAACATGCAGGTTAGCAGCAAGTAAATCCTTCAGATCAATCACACTGATCTTTAAGCCTCTGGATGAAATCTTTCCATAAGTGGAGAAAAATGCATGCAGTAACTTGGATCATGTAGGATATAATTTGATAATGGGAAGAATATTCTTTGTTATTAAAGGATTCCAAACCTTAGCAAGATGCTTAATAATTTTGAAAATACATTGGGTCCAAAATACGTTGATTGCTTTTTAACCCAAACTCCTGGTGATTTCTTTGAATACCTTGCTGTCTGAATGTGGCCTTTCTTTCAATTGAATTCCTGATCTCCATCTCCAGATTGGATGATTGGGACCTTTTTTTATGTATCTCCAACAGACAGATCGCTTACGTATCCTTGGCCCATTGTTTGAGTTCCATCATATATGACAGTTCTATATTATATTTTAAAACATAAAATACTAGAACATAGAACTGAATGGTTGGAAAAGCTTCATTCCCCAAATTCAAATATTTCATGCCTTGATCAGATCATAGTCCCCAAATCATGGGAATCCATAGATAGTCAAGTAAAACATTATGTTTAGAATTCTAAAAATGAGAGGCTGTTTGGTGTAATGGTTAAAGGTACTGGCCTAAAAAGTAGGAGTCTGTGGGTTCTAGTCATGATTTAAATAGAAGACTTTGGGTCAATTTTTGCAAAAAGGCAGTTGCAAACTGATTCCAAAATCAGCACAAATCCAGCACACAGTTCCAGAAGAAGCCATGTGTTCCATGAATATCAACAATGCAGTGTTCTTTTAAAAATCTATAGCAGTGATGGCAAACCTTTTAGAGACCATGTCCAAAAACTGGCCCTGCCCCCGCTCCACCCCCTACCCCACCCCTGTCCCATCCCCACACCATCCCCTATCCCACCTGCCTGCAGGACCACTCACCACCTCCAGGGCCCACCACAGATCACCCAGGCAGCCCAGCAGCGCCATGGAGGTCACGCCCTCTGCCTGCAACCCACAGCATCAACTCTGCAGGATGGGGCATGAGGGCAGAGTCTTGTCTATACTGCCTGGCTGCCATGTCCTTGGCTGTGCTGCTCCATGTGGGCCACGCTCAGGGGTGACTCTCCTCCAGGGGGGCTGCTGGTGAGGAGGGGGTTGTAGAGGGAGGCAAGGCTGGGGTAACGGCACGTGTGTCCACAGAGAGGGCTACGAGTGCCGCCTCTGGCACACGTGCCATAGGTTCGCCACCACTGATCTATAGTATATCTACATTTGGAATACTGTGTATAATTCTGGTCACTACCATTTTAAAATAGCACATAGACAATAGAAAACTGCAAAAGAGGGCAGGTACCCAAATACCTACTTTACATGAAAAAGGTAAAATGTTTGAATCTTAGAACAAAAAAGACTGAGGGGGAATATAATTAAGGCACATAAAACTGTGGGGAGAAATTTGTCTTCCTTTTTAAAAATATAATTAGGAGTCATACACCGAAGCACATTTGAAACAGATTCAGAATAGACAAAGGAAAGTACTTCTTCTTTTACATAAACTGTAGAATTTTTACTGTGAAACAACTTGATGACCATTTCTTGGATAAGATTGAAAGAAATTAGATACATTAATTCTGGAAAGGTATATCAAGGCTAGTGGTCTTAAAGTCTCAAATTTACTTGCAGATGATGGGCAATGTGCCTCCAAATATCAGTTACAATGTAAGGAGAGAGTTACATTGGTGGGTCACCAAGTGAAAGAGTGTTGGCTCAGATGGTGCTTGACATTGTTTAATCTCATTCTTATATTCTTATGACAAGTCACATTCACAAAATGGCTCTCATAGGGAGCATGTCCAACACCAAAACATTCATTTACCAGAAAGTGAACTAGGTTCTCACCCGTGTAAAATCTTTTATGAAGCCAAAATGTACTGCTGCAAATAAATATGTTGGTAGAAGAAGGAGGATGAAAATGCAATCAACACATGACCACACTAATCTTCCCAATTTGTTTTATAAAAAAAAAACAGCTAGAAACAAGACTGGACACAGAGGGATAAGTATGGAAGCTTCATGGTGTATATATTTGGTTTATTTGCATATATTTATTAATATTTCCCTGTTCCCATTGGAAAGCACTTCAGCAGTTCATACAGTAATACAGAAAAGACAAATGAATCTGTAAATTGTAACTTTCTGAGAGCTTAATTAAAATTAGAAGCAAAGAAATTACTTTGACTCCATCATGCAAACAATGATTGGCTCCCTGACGACATGAAAAGAGCCAATATAGATTTAAAACAATAGCTAGGACCCAACCAATATATTATTTATCCACAAAAAGGAACAATCCAGCAGGGCACAGATCTACCTACCATCTTGAAAACTATTTCTGTTGCAATGAAAATGCTGCTTCCTATTTATTCTGAACCTTTGGCTATCTGTAATTTTACATCTTTTAACCAACAGCCATTTAGTAAAACAAAATCTCCACTTCTCAAACCTGTTCACCCTTCTTTTTTAAACAGTACTTTGTCCCAGAGTGGCTATTCACAACATTTCTCAAATTGAGACTAAGATAACCGTTTGTTTATTGAAGCTATTTTGAGGCTTGATCATTTTTTGCAAAAATCTTGAAGCAGTTAAAATACTATTTAAAAGAAGAAAAGATTGAAGTACCAGAAACATCTAGCAGATGTTTAAAAATTTGATAGATAAAAACATCAAACATCCAATAAAAAAACAAAAATATTATCATCAATATTTTAACAGAATAACAGAGTTGGAAGGGACCTTGGAGGTCTTCTAGTTCAATCCCCTGCTCAAGCAGGACACCCTATATCATTTTGGACAATTGTTCCAGTGTTGGAACATCCACAGCTTCTGGAAGCAAGCCATTCCACTGGTTAATTGTTCCAACAATCAGGAAATTTCTCCTTAGTTCTAGATTGGTTCTTTCCTTGATTAATTTCCATCCATTGCTTCTTATCCTACCTTCAGGTAAGTGATGGGAGTCAGATATGTGAACAACCAGTTATCTGTGTGGGTGCTGCTTCCAGAGGTCCGTTCTGGGCTGGGCAACAAAAAATTAGCTACCGGTTCTGCCGAACTGGTGCACACTGGCTGAATCCCACCACTGCTTCAGGTGCTTTGAAAAATAGGTTGACCCTTCTTTCTTGTGGCAGCTCCTTAGATATTGGAATATTACTATCATATTACCCCAGTCCTTCTTTTCATTAAATTAGATATACCCAATTCCTGGAATCGTTTCTCATATGTTTTATCCTCCAGTCATCTAATCATCTTTGTTGCTCTTCTCTGCACTCTCAACATCTTTTTTACATTGTGGCAATCAAAACTGGATGTAATATTCCATGTATGGTCTTACAAAGGCATTATAAATTGGCATTAATCCTTCACATGATCTTGATTCTATCCGTCTGTTAATTTAGCCTAGGACTGCATTAAGTCCACAATCCTAAAATTGTCAGGGTTGAGAAACTTGGAATGTCCATTCTATTGTTTATTCTTTTTCTTCCATTTCATTCAGTCCATAATTCTTTTCTTCTTTACAAAGGTTGTATTTGGCGGGGGGGGGGGGAGAGAAAAGTTATTGTACCTTAGACTTATCCAGGGCTTTTCATGTTGATTTAAACATTATTTTCTCTGTGATGGACTATGCATACTCAAGTGATAAGAGAATGAATGTATTGTGCATTCAGAGGCATTCTCCTTTTCATTGCTATTTTACATTATCTTCCAGAAATGACATACAATATATCAAATAGAATCCAGTGCTGAGCTCTGAAAGCCCAATCTCAAATCCAGCCTCATATGCAATTCTCTCTCCCATTAATCTCTTGATTATATATCAGTTGCATTAAAAATATTGTGCTCAAATATTATTATGTCTTCTTATCAAACATACACATTCCTGGCAAAATACTTTTCTGGTCCTTCCATCTTCTTACTTTGCATCAGCAATGCATAAATGTTGAACTGTAATTTAGATTATTAAATTATGTCATTGCAGATGGGGGGATTGCTTAAAGCTGAACAGAATCATGGAGGAATACATGTCAAAAATTTGTATATATTTATTTGGAGAAACCACATTTTTTGGATGTGGTTAGTCCTAATCAGATTTAGAATGTATGCTTATGAGGTAGAAATTGGACAGAGCAACTCTCCTGTAAGCAAATTATTACATCATTCAGTTAGCCTATATATTCAGCTCAAATACTTCAGTCGGGAGCCACTGTTGTCTCATCAAAGCTAATGAGACTATTTATAAAACAAGGCAGGAAAAGCAATTCACACACACACACACACACTGCCATTCTTCCTTAGTCTAGTTAATAGACTTAGTCTAGCATCCTTTGTCACTGGGCTAATACTACATCTTTTAAACAGTCTTGTGTTTTATAGAAAAGCAGAAGGATGAGTACATGCATTTTGTCACAGGAGTCATAAATTGTCTTTATAGCTTTTCAAGGCTGCCTTCAACACAACCAAATCTGAGAATACTGTAAATGCAAAGAGCTTGTAAATATTGTTTAAGTATTTGAAATGGTAGAAGAGGAGGGGAAAACCTGTGACGTCTCCATTCTGACCATACACTGAAGCCATGAATTTTAATGCTTAAGGTTTTCTTCATTGCCTTTCAATTAAGGGTACTAATAGGGTGTATGCACCCAAATTTTTTGAAAAATAGACAATTCCAGAGCTATCTGTTATGGAGTCAGCAACTGTGTGGAAAGGAGAATGTAATGGAAATATGCAGATTTATTCAAACCTGCATCAGATCATGGGGCAATCTATTGTTTCAGCATCTTGCCAGCACTATAAAAAAAAGCAGAAGTGAAGAGCAAATAAATTTTGCAGTGTTCCATGTCTTCATTTACATTTAAAAATCAACCCTTCCATTCTGAGAAAATAAATTCAAATCAACTGATTGGTCGAAATCATTGTTTAGTAATTCTTCATTTATTCTCCAGGCTGGTAGTGATTGCTCCAGATTATCAATGTCATGGGATTTCAACTTCAGTTGGGGGTAAGGATAAACAATTCAGAATTACATAGCTTTGATGATAACTATATACTTATCATAAAATTATCATGAGGCTGTAGGAGGCCACATTTTATACCTACAATTACTATGGCGCAGTGCACATGCAATTGGACAATAAAGGTTATTTCCATCAGTTATTTCTCATGGACAAATTGTTTTCTAGTCATTGTGAAGCTAGTTGGTAGTATCAACCCTGATAGAAGGAGGGACTGATTAAGTGGGTTTACTCCAAAGGGAGAAAAAAAGAGGATTATTAAATGTTGTTCTGATAAATCACAGATTTTTCTCTCCAAATAGATAAGCTTGTACAAATAATAAATTTAATATGTGTTGTATATAAATTATTTGCAAGGGGAGGGTCTAATGGAGCCAATTGCTTTGTTCATATTCTCATCTAAATTCATCAGCTGTGGCAAATTTCAGTACTGAGCCCAAAGTGCATGCAGAGTACAAAATAAATTGAAACAGGCCAAAACATGTCCCTTCATTAACCCTGAATATTTGTTCTCAGATCTTCAAATCTTAATTTTAATCTTAATCAGAATAGAGCTGGAAGGAACCTTGGAGGTCTTCTAGTCCAGACTCTGCTCAAGCAGAAGACCCAGCCTATACCATTTCAGACAAGTTTGTTGTCCAGTCTCTTCTTAAAACCTCCAAAGATGAAACACCCACAACTTATGAAGTCAAACTGTTCCACTGGTTAAGTGTTAGGAAGTTTCTCCTTAATTCTAGGTTGCTTTGCTCCTTGATTAGTTTCCATCCATTGTTTCTCGTTTTGACTTCTGATGTTTTGGAAAATACCATAATTTCCAGCATATAAGATGACTCGGCATATTAGACGACTCATTCTATAAGATGACCCCCGACTTTTTAATATTTAATAAAAAAGTGGATTGGGTTTTTAAGTCTCATATTATAAGAAACTCTTTGCTAAGAGTGTGGAGAAAGTATTATAAAAGTGACTTCAAAATACCATTATGGGCTATACCTCGGCATGCCATAGAAGGTATAAGGAAAGGGGTAAATATGGACAAGGTCTCTTACGTACAGTTATTAAGATGGGATGGCCAAGACTGGCAGTTAAAATCTTTGGAAGAATTAACACATGAAAACTTAACTTATTCATGGTTCCAATATAGACAAATAGTGGATAGATGGAAGATGGATTGTAAAATGGGCTGGCTTAGAGAAGATGAAATTTTTTTAAAACAAGTAAGAGATCAAAGGCCAACCCATATTAAGAGAGTTTATGGGGTTTTAGTGGAATTAGATTCAGAACTTGAACTAGTTAAAGATTGTATGATTAAATGGGCACAGAATATTGGTGAAACGATTTCAATGGATACTTGGGAACTTATTTGGATAAGAAATGTTAAATTCACACAAGCGCAAAATTTAAGAGAGAATTTTTATAAGATGTTTTATAGATGGCACCTTGACCCAAAGAAAATGTCCATTATGTACCCTAATCTACAGCCGAAATGCTGGAGATGTGGATATTTGGATGCTACCTATTACCATATTTGGTGGACGTGTAAGCATATAAAAGCTTTTTGGATTAAGATATGGTGGAATATTCAAAGAATTTTTAAAAGGAGGGTAAAATTTACTCCGCAATTATTTTTACTAGGTATTGTTATTGACTGTGATGCTAAGGAGGTTATATTGATGTTAAATTTGATTACAGCCGCTAGGTTGTTAATAGGACAATATTGGAAGAAGGAATCTTTGCCTACTTTACAAGAATGGTTTCATAAAGTTTCGTATTTGGCAGAAATGGCAAAGATTTCGGCTTTCTTAAAGGAGCAATCTCAAGAAAAATTTTTTGCGGTATGGGAAAAATGGATAAATTTTATACAACATAATTTGGATATGGAAAAATATTATTTAGCCTTTTTATAATTTGTAATGATTGTTTTTTCTTTCTTTCTTTCTTCTTTTTCTTTTTTATATATATACATTTTTTATGTATTATTATTCATATATTTTTTTATATATATATATATGCTTTATTCTTCGTCTACTTTCTTCTTTCTTCTTTCTCTCTCTCTTTTCTCTTTTTATTTTTATTTTTTTCTTTTTTAGTATATATTATTCATTTTAAAGTTTATGTTATCTATATTATTATTATATATATTATTATTGTGATTTTTATTATTATTATTAATTATTTTATAAATTGCAAATGTTATTTTTAAAATATTTGTTAAATAATCCTATATTCAGTTCTGGGAAGTCGGGGGGGGGGTGGGGTGGTTGGGGAGGGGGGGGTGGATTTTTATTTGTAAAACTTTTGAAAAATTTCAATAAAAAAAAAAAAAAAAAAAAAAGATGACCCCCGACTTCAGAGCCAATTTGCATGCCTAAAAAGTCATCTTATACGCCGGAAACTACTGTTATTTCCAGCGTATAAGATGATTCGGCGTATAAGACGACCCCCAACTTCGGAGCCGATTTGCATGCTTTAGAAAGTCGTCTTATACGCTGGAATATACAGTAAGTTGATCTCCTCTTCTTTGTGCAGCCCCTCAAATACTGGAATACTGCTATCATGTCACCCCTAGTTTTTCTTTTCTCTACTATCCACATCCAATTTCTGCATTAATCCTCATTAATTATGATAATTTTGTATGCTTTTTCTGTCTTCTCATCCTTTTTCCCTTTTCCCCTTTCTTTCTCTCATTGTTCATGGAACTGAAAACTTCTTTTTGGTGGTGAGCAATCACTGGGCTCTAAAAATTACTCTAACCCTTTACTTACTTACATACTTACTTACTTACTTATTTACTTACTTACTTACTAAATGTACTGTGTCTATCACTCATCTCATTCTGCAAAGTGATTCTGGGTATACAATTCTTACTTTGTATCTAACTATACACATGCAAACCAAACTTTTCACCTTCCCTTTACCTAATGATTCTCTAATGTTTTTGACCCTTTCAAAACCCCTACTGTTTGCTTGAATGATTTATTTATTTAAAATATTTATATAATTGATACCAAACTCTGGGCAGTTTCTAATCAAGAATTAAAACAATATTAATAATAAATCAACATAAAAACCATATTAAAATTATTTAAACCACAAATATTAGAAACAAAAACATGACATCCAGTTAAGCTTCCAACATATAGTCACTCATCTTATCCCAAGGCTTGGGGAAAAAGCTGAGTCTTCAGTGCTTTTCCATTATCCTTGCAATAGTCTCTGGGATTGCTTTTCAATGGTCTGAGCCCTAGGAATCCATTTATTTCTTAACTATAGAAATATTGTGTGGTACAAATCAAGGGCAACATTTTGAGGTAACTGTTAGATTTCTTTAAATTATTGCAGAAAATCTGTTGTAGTAGTAATTCAAATTATGAATCCTGTAATTGATTATTAAATGGTAAATTAATTGATTACATATAATCATGGGAATTTTAAATTGCATATAATCATGTGAGTTGGTTTTTTTTTTACAAACTGATGACTGACATGGAATGCAAATGGAAATTTCAGCACTGATGAAATATAAATGACAGAAGTGTCAGACCCAAACATTATTAGTTTTGTTGACAAACGCTATCTAAACAATTAAAATTTATTTCATGCTAAGCATAAACCAAAAACAGAAAATGTTATTTCCTTCAGTAATTAAAGAATTATTATATGCAAGGCCTGAACATGCTTAAAGAGGATAGGTGTTAGCTGATAAGCTAGGATATACCATCCAGCATTGGCTTTTTTGGTCATGACAACTGTGTTAGACTGCAGTCAAGCAAAAACTATGAAAAAATAATAAAATAATAAAATAAATAATAAAACTGAGTTTTAATTATGACCATACATCAGTTCAGATATAGTAGAATGAACAACAGATTTACCATATGGATTAGCAAATATGTGTCATGAGGAATACAGTCTTGGGGAATTCTAATATGAACTATTGCCTGATCTATTTTTCATAATTATCCTTAATACAACTATCACAATATCTACTACATTATTTGGATAATGCTGTGCAGTTCTTCTTAGCTTAAAAAGAAATTTGAAAATGCTAATAGTGAGCAATTTACGCTTGAGAGATTATGTTTTTTGAAAAAAAATTGCATTGAAGTTTTTTGTGGGATTTACAGATTAAAACAAAAACAGATTGGAAAGACAGATTACAACATGCTATGGAATTCCGGGAGATGAATCCACATAGCTTAAAAGTTGTTATAGTTAAGACACACTGATCTAGATACAGAAATTTGAAAAGCTATCCTGGAAAAAGGGAGAAGAAAACAACTTTCATACTGTTGCCAAAAAACAGTGGAGACATATTCATGAAGTCACCAGGAGATACAATTGACATGGAAATTTCACCATAATAATTTCAGCACAATTACTACCAGTATGTACTGTTGCATTCAGCACATAAAAACATGTTGAATTTGAATTTGCACAACTTAACAATAACGCAGGCAAATGGATTGCAATACCAAAAATGAAATTTGGGGGTGGTCATAGACTTAGCATCATCTATGAAGGCACAGATACTATCTGTTTTGGGATAGTCAGCATTCACAGAACTGTTCTTTATCAAAGCTATGGATCTTTGACAAATGTATCACGACGAGGCCTGGAATTAAATATTCTTAAAGCCATTATTTTGGGGAAGCAAGAGATATGTACGGTATGATTAGGATCATAGAAATGAAAGACCAGTCATTTTGTTTATGGCAGAACACAAAGGGCTGAAGCCAAGAGCTCTTCAATACAAGAATTTTATGCTAATTCCAAGGCAGATCTGAACTTCTGTAATCCCATGATACCAATGGTGTTTGAAAGTTACAGCAACTAAATAACATTGTGGTTCTGTACAACTTGAGGGCAATCAGTGTTCCCATTTTCAGGAACTCCTTTCCTGGTTATGACTTTTGATCTTTACATTTTTCAGAGTTAAAGTATGCTTGATACCTGTTTAGAACTCTCCCTTATGTGAACTGTTGGGATATTTTGTTCAGAGGCAAGCAAATGTACAGAATAGAAGTAGTGATATGAATACAAGAGTGTGAGCAATATTTTCTTTCCTTTGATATTTTTTAATGAATTGAAGCCAGTGAATTTTACCTGTTTTCCATTTTTTGAGTTTGATAAGTTTGAAGGTATTGTGCTCCGACAGCTTTGAGGAGATAGGGAAAATGGAAATGTTCCAATGTAACATTTCTGGTATCTAGGGGTTTCCTCATAATCTCATTCGATCCCTCCTAATTCTATGAAAACATCCTTCATTAACTTGCAGCTTTCATCAGTTATTCTTCCTGTCATGTAAATTATCTGATAAAGCCTAGACTGTTGCTTGATGTTTCCTGAACAGAAGCTAATACTTAGAAATAAGTACAGATTTCTGTGTTTGGGTAAATTATCAAAAAAAATCTCTCTCTCTCTCTCTCTCTCTCTCTCTCTCTCTCTCTTTCTCTCTCTCTCTCTCTCTCTTTCTCTCTCTTTCTCTCTCTCTCTCTCTCTCTCTCTCTCACACACACACACACACACAATTTCATATACATACTCATACACAAAAAGACCAGTACATAGATCTGTAAAACTGTATGAAAAACATCCAACTTGATTTCAAATGGATTAACCAGTTCTCCACAGTCTGCAGTCAGAGTTTAGATCTCAAGAATCAAAGCCTAATCCCATATGTTTATGAACTTTACTTATTATTTTTATTTTGTTTTGAAACACTAATATAAAATGCAGCCATGCAAGCCACAAAACAGATCTACTTAACTATATTAATCTTGTTTTCAGTTCTAATAGACTTAACTCAATAGTTCTCTTCATGTTCTGTTCATGCTGAACAAGCATGGAAATTTCAGTTCTTTCAATCAGTAGTAGGAAACAGCAGTGGTTACATAGCTGACCACAGTGGATGACCAATGAGGAAATAAAAGGCAAGAACAATTATGATATTTGGCAAAAACACAATGGAACTCAATGATGTTTACTCAGAAGTCTTCCTTACAGTTCCTTACCTTGAAGAGGAACCAAGAGTGAATGTTTAATTAGAAGATACTTTCATGAATGAATTTCAGTTGTGGATAAAGCTCTTATTATTCAATTTCCTTGCATCGTTGAAGACTTGGACATGAAATCCAGATGATTATGTCTTCCCTTTATAATATTTCTATGTTTCTGCACTGCTTATTACCATCACCCTCATCACCATTACCACATACACACACACACACACAAAAAAAAAACCCTCCTAAATAAGAGAAAGTTTTCTTTGGCTAGTTTCATTATGAACTTCCCCATATAATCACCTTTTTCAACCTAATGCTTACATGTATTCACAGAAAAAGTCAACTCAAAAGCTTATGACTTCTTTGTCCCATCTGCCTCTGTTACTGCAGCCCAGCATTATCTTATACTGATGCAAGTTCCATATAGGTTAGATACTATGAAATCATGGGAAAAAAGGCATAAACATAGTCCACAAAATCATTCAATATATAAAATAACCAAACAACATGACTCATGTACACTGAACCATAAATTCAGAAGGGAGACATTTACCATGAGGACGTTTACAAGTAGGTTTATCCTTTCCCCTCAGTCTTTTTAAAATGAAATTTGTCTTTATTGCTTGGTTGCTTGGGAGGATTTGAAAATCCTTCTGTAAGAGTTGTTTTGGGCTATGGATATTATTGTCCCAAAGCTCAAATCACAGTATAATATTTTTCTCTTTATAGGGAGTATTTATAAGATGTCTGAGTGTTTATAGGATAGTTGAGTTTTGCCCATAATACTGTTGATTATGAGAAATCTCTCTCTATATAGATTTGCACAAGTTGTTTTGCTGCTGTAGTTATTTATTTTGTGTTACCCTCCCTCATCTTACCTTAGGCTTAGTTTACGAGTTTTGAAACTGTATTCCCCTCTTTATGTTCCATGCACTTGAATGGAATGAAAGAGGATCTCTCATTTGACTATCATGATACAACTGGACTTGCATGGAAAGGAAAAAAAAATACTTCCCAGGTGAGAGGAAAAATCCACCTTATACAATGACAGTTGCTGCATTCCCATGACACATTTAACTGTGCTGCATTCATTTGAAATGAAGGGGGTGGTGGAGTCAATAAAGGTGCTGAAACATGACCTATGGACACATTCACTGTCCTCTGTGCTTTAAAACTCAATACTACTTGGAAGCAATGTTTGAAAATGCAGCATAATTAACAGAAGGGTTTGGTATCTGCTATCCTGTTTTCTGAGGCCTGCCAATCTTAGCCTATGAGTCCTGGATGAAATGAATATGCCCTGAGTTAGTTCATTTTGCTTTTCTTCCCAGATGCTTCCATACCTGCTACTTGCTGGCTGACCAATGGCTGCTACTGTAATAAAACCTTACGATTCTTCTTGCACAGTACACAAAGCTAATAGGATACCTTATTATTATGGTTTGTTGCATAGTCAACCAGATGTTCAGCCTAGATTTGGCATTTTTATCCACCTATTGAGTGCTTCCCAAAGATCTGGGATAGGCAGATTTTGTTGTTTGATGGTGTTAAACGTATTGCTGCAGGATGTAATCTGTTTCAAGTAAGGTGAGGTTTTTTTGCAATTGACTGATGCTGGTTTTGTCAATGCCAATGAACTTTAGTAGCAACAATGGTGCATTGGGGTATCTGCAAGAAATACCATTTGCCTACAAACAAGAATTGGTGGGTCCTCAAAATAGACACAGTAAGAGAAAATCAACCTAAGTGCTCTGGGGCTTCAGAATTCAAACAGAAAAACACCTGCCACATAAAACCCAAACTTATAAATAATAATGATAAAGTTGGAAGGGACCTTGGAGGTCATCTAGTCTAATCCCCTGCTCAGGCAGGAAACCCTATACAATTTCAGACAAATGGTTGTCCAGTTTCTTCTTAAAATCTTCCAGTGTTGGCGCATTCACCGCTTCTGGAGGCAGGTTGTTCCACTAGTTAATTGTTCTAACTGTCAGGAAGTTTCTCCTTAGTTCTAGGTTGCTTCTCTCCTTGATTAGTTTCCACCCTTTGCTTCTTGTCCTTTGGAAAATAGCTTGACTCCCTCTTCTTTGTGGCAGCCCCTGAGATATTGGAACACCCCTCGTCCTTCTCTTCATTAAACTAGACATACCCAATTCCAGCAACTGTTCCTTATATGTTTTAGCCTCCAGTCCCCTAATCATCTTTGTTGCTCTTCTCTGTACTCTTTCTAGAGTCTCAACATCTTTTTTACATCGTGGTGACCAAAACTGGATGCAGTATTCCAAGTGTGGCCTTACCAAGGCATTGTAAAGTATTAATACTTCACGTAATTTTGATTCTATCCCTCTGTTAATGCAGCCTAGCACTGTGTTGGCTTTTTTGGCAGCTGCAGCACACTGCTGGCTCATATTTAAATGATTGTCCACTAGGACTCCAAGATCCCTCTCACAGTTACTACTATTGAGCAAGGTACCTCCTATACTATACCTGTACATTTGGTTTTTCTTGCCTAAATGTAGAACCTTACTTTTTTCACCATTGAATTTCATTTTGTTCGATAGTGCCCAGTGTTCAAGTCTGTCCAGATCCTCCTGTATTTTAAGCCTGTCTTCTGGAGTGTTGGCTATTCCTGCCAGCTTGGTGTTGTCTGCAAATTTGATGAGTTCCCCATCTATCCCCTCGTCCAGATCGTTGAAGAGCACTGGGCCCAGAACAGAGCACTGGGGCACCCCAGTAAAAACTTCCCTCCATGTAGACATGGTTTCATTGAGGACCATATGCTGAGTACGGCCAGTCAGCCAGCTACGGATCCATCTGGTGGTGATGCTGTCTAACCCGCATTTTTCTATCTTATCAAGTAGTAGGTTGTGATCTACTTTGTCAAATGCCTTACTGAAGTCCAAGTAAATTATATCCACAGCATTCTGCTGGTCCACTAATTTTGTCACTTGATCAAAGAATGCAATAAGATTTGTCTGGCATGATCTGTTTTTGACAAACCCGTGTTGGCTTTTAGTAATGACTTCGTTTACCTGTAGGTGTTTGCTGATTCGTTGTTTGATTATCTTTTCCAGGATCTTCCCAGGTATTGAGGTCAGGCTAATAGGTCTGTAATTTCCTGGGTCCTTTTTTTTCCTTTTTTGAAGATGAGAACTAAATTAGCTTTTTTCCAGTCCTCTGGTAGTTCCCCAGTGCTCCAGGATCTTTGAAAAATATAGTTCAGTGGTTCTGAGATCACATCTGCCAGTTTCTTGAGAACCTTGGGGTGTAATCCATCTGGTCCTGGTGATTTGAACTTGTCTAGGCTGGACAGGTGTTCACTTACCATTTTCTTGCTTATCTTAACTTGTATTTCTATTTTGTTTTTTATGGCACTATTTTTGATAGGTTGGTCTGTTTTTTCCCTTTGTGTAAAGACAGATGTGAAAAACAAGTAAAATAGTTCTGCTTTCTCCCTGTTGCTTGTCACCTTCTTGCCACTTTCACCCACTAATGGACCAATCGTTTCTTTCACTTTTTTCTTGTTTTTATTGAAATTAGCTCTCTTAAAGTCCAAGACTCTAATTTGACTGTGTTCTATTGCTTGTGCTTCCATAATGTTGAATTCCAATATTGCATGATCGCTCCCCCTCCCAAAGTTCCTGTTAATTCAACACCTTCTATCATTTCATCTCTGTTAGTGAGAATTAATTCCAATATGGCTAATCCCCTAGTTCCCTTTTCTACTTTTGGGGAGACAAAATTGTCTTCTAGGTTTGTCAGGAACCTGTTTGATCTTCCACTTGGTGCAGAGTTTGTCTCCCAGTTGATGGGAGTTAAAGTCCCCCATTACTATTGTGATGTGCTTCCTACATACCTTAGTTAGCTGACTAGCAAAAAGTTCATCTATTTCCTCTGTTTGGTTGGGAGGCCTATAGTATACACCTATGGCAATGTCGTTTCCCCCCCCCTTTTATATTGACCCATATGCATTCAGGGCAGTTTTCATCATTGTTGTGCTCTATTTCTGTAGAGATGTAGTTATTTCTTATAGAGAGAGCAACTCCTCTTTTATTTGGTCTGTTTCTTTTAAATAATTTAAATCCCCCTAGCTGCGTGTTCCATTTGTGGGTTTCATCCCACCATGTTTCCATAATGGCAACAATATCATATCTGCCCTCATTAACCTGAATTTCTAGTTCACCCTGTTTGCTGTTCATACTCTGTGCATTTGTGTATAGACATTTGAGTCCTTTATGACCGACCCTGTGTTTACTTCCTACAGAACCTGTGGGGTGCCTGAGTTCCCCTAATGTCTTACCACCTATTTGGTTAGTGCACTTTGTGTGGCACTCACTATTAAGAGCTTGATTTTGCTTGACAGCAAGGTTGTCTATGTTACATGCACTGATAGCCCTATAATTTTTAGAATGTTGAATAAGAAAGACAAATAAAAGTCTGGACAGTAGATGTGGTAGTACCTGTAGACAGAATAGAAGAGAAAGAATTCCAAATAGAAACAGAACCACTGTGGCAAAAGAAAGCAAAGATAGTATCAATAACAGGCACCTTGGGTGCAATCCCAAAATAACTGGAACAGCATTGGCATTGATAAAGTCACCCCAAATCAATTGCGAAAGTTAACTTTGCTTGAAACAGCTTAGATTCTGTGAAGATATCTTTAACACCATCAAACAACAACATTTGCCAATCTCAGGGCCTTGAAAGGTAGATAAAAATACAAAATCCAGTCTAAATATCTGGCTGATTTTGTGACGAACCCTAATAATAACACATGCTTCTATTCATCAGCATACATGAGAGTTCCCCCACTGTTTCCTTCCCCCATTTGAATTGTTTTGACAAGCATCACATTTTGAGAATTTATATTTACCAGAGTAACCCTGAGGTTGTATATTTGTTGGTCATCACATACAATTTTAACTAGCTTCACAATATTTTGCCCTTCACATCTTCAGTGCCATATGCTAAGTTATAAAATGAGGCAGTCCATTAGAAAAGGCAAGAATAAATATCTTGGGCCACCTCTATGGCAAGCAGGTAAGTGAAGCCTCCTCAACTTCTACAAGTCCAGGAGTAAAACATTGACTTAACAGTTGGCTTCCTGTCATTTATATATGGAGAGAAGAGGAGGAAGAGGAGTAGAAAGGAGTTCCTGCTGTTGCCACCCATTTTACATTGACAGGAGAATGATTAATGAGATATTTTCATTTGTTTTAATATAGAAGAGCACTAGAGAAAAAAGTATTTCAGGAATGCTATGCATGAGTGTTTCCTCTTTACAGAAACAAAGAATAAAGATTACATATACTTTGAACATATATCTTGCTTCATTTGACCATCATCAAAACCTTTGTCTTTGTTTCTCTTTTTTCCCTTCCTCCTTAACAATTCAAGTTTACAATAGTGACCCACTATCAGTTTTAAAAGCTCAAGAGAAAAAGCAGGCTGCAGACTGCAAACCATCTTTCCAAATACAAACCATCTTTCCAAATACAAACACATGAGATCACGTGAAGTATTAATACCACTTTACAATGCCTTGGTAAGGCCATACTTGGAATACTGTATCCAGTTTTGGTTACCACGATGTAAAAAAGATGTTGAGACTCTAGAAAGAGTACAGAGAAGAGCAACAAAGATGATTAGGGGACTGGAGGCTAAAACATATAAGGAACGGTTGCTGGAATTGGGTATGTCTAATTTAACGAAGAGAAGGACGAGGGGTGACATGATAGCAGTGTTCCAATATCTCAGGGGCTGCCACAAAAAAGAGGGACTCAAGATATTTTCTAAAGTGCCTGAAGGCAGGACAAGAAGCAACAAGTGGAAACTAACCAAAGAGAGAAGCAACCTAGAACTAAGGAGAAACTTCCTGACAGTTAGAACAATTAACCAGTGGAACAACCTGCCTCCAGAAGCGGTGAATGCGCCAACACTGGAAGTTTTTAAAAAGAAACTGGACAGCCATTTGTCAGAAATGGTATAGGGTTTCCTGCCTGAGCAGGGGGTTGGACTAGATGACCTCCAAGGTCCCTTCCAACTTATTATTATTATTATTATTACTATTATCATTATCATTATTATTATTATTTATATTCTCTATGTAACTGAGGGTATGGGGCAGCAAAGAAGCCCTTTGTAAACAATTGGTCTACAGAGAATTCCTCCCTTGGTATTCTGTGAGGAAACACTATAGCCTCCTTTAAACATTAAGGCTTGATTTGTCCCTATGTCAGCCTTGCAGGGTGCTTTTTTTTTTACTTCCCTCCTCCTTCTTCCACTTCTTTTAAACAGCAACTGAATTCATCTGTGACAGATTCAAAACAGGAAATTAACATCCTGCTGCAAAGCAGTAAAGCCTCAGAGGAAGCTGTGCAAGAGTATAGGAGGTGTAAGATGAACAAACATAACACTTCTTTTTTATAGAACAGGAAAGCTACAAAGGCAAAGTGGACACTGGCAAGACTTTATATGACAGTTTGCATTACTGACTGCTTTATTGCTATACAAAGTTCAATGTTGTCCTCTGGGAATTGTTTCTAAATAGAAGACCTGCTAGGCCTCAAACCTTCCTGGAAATCTGTCTGCTCTGCTCTGCTCTGCTCTGCTCTAAAAGCCTCTGTCCATAATCTCAGATGCCAATCAGTGCATGCTCTGAGGCAATCCATATTAAATTTTCACATTGCAAGACTTGAGTCCTGAAACTGAAAACAGAATCTGAATCCAAGGCCTGATAATATCTGGCTTGGAGAACTCTGACAAGGAAGAAAAAAATGACAAAATATTTGGCCAAGTCATACGAAACTAAAAAATGTAATTGGCCAAGAACGATGTGTGGTACTGTGATTCTTCTCATATTAGTAGATGTGGACCAAGCTAAGACTCTTGGATTTAGATCACAGTAAGCTATTATTTTTCCTAAGAATTAACAAAGATAAACTATTCTTCCTTTCTTTAATAGTGTGGTTTTTGTTTGTGTCAGACACCTCTACTTTGCTTGCATGCCTTTTATTATCCTATACTCTTTTTTGGAGTCTGCCATTCTGTTGGGAGGGGGAGGGGGAATGTATTTGTCTTTCTATGCTCTGTCCTCTGGGAAGATGCCTCCCTCCATGAGACATCTGCCTTATCTCTAGACAACGGAGCCTGGGACTGTTGGGAAATGAAACCAAGAGAGACCTTGAGATGGGTGCTAAATCATCAGGTTCTCAAAATAACATAGCACCTGTGGATTGGCTGGATTTCAACCAGATGGTTGGACACTGGAGGGAGGAGTTCTGCCTGGGCATTATGATGTAACCATTTGCATGTGAATTCTTCAGACCTTGCTTTGCTCTACTGCTATCACTAACTTTCGATAAAAATTCCTTTTGAAACAATGCCTGTTTCAAGAGTTCTGCTTTCTTGGGAGACCTAGTTGAGGCATATCCCTACAGTTTGTTTGTCATTCTGCAGTGTAAACTTTGCCACATAATGAAGTCATTTTCTAATTCTAATTTTGGAATAGGTAAAAAAAAAGGCTAAGATTTCCAAACTTCTTCCTAAAGCATATTAAAGGGGGAAAATTATGGACATATAGCAAGATATTTTTCTAATTACTTACCTAGCAAAATAAAGCTTCTAATGCTGTCACAAAAAAATGTTTTTTATTGTAATACCTTAATTGTTTCATTGCTGTGAACATTGTTCTTAACACTGAGGTTAGTGGCCAAGCAATCTGCTTGTATGTATCTAGTTGTTTATTTTGAGAAGCACTGTACATCCACTCATGTACAGTGGATTTCTGGCCAGATTTGTGAGGCATTTGAAATATCATTACTATATTATCAGATTTAAAAGCATGGATGCTAGCTTGAAAGATAAGATATTCAATCTCAAATGCTAAAGAATCATTAGACGAGTTAGTCTTAGTAAGAATTCTTGCCTGAATTCACCTCTCTTTGGTCTCTTAATTACAATACTATTGTGGTTATCTCTTGCCTCTGCCTCTAGTACAATTCATTCTATTCTTGGACTCTAGAGTAGTTTGAAAGCAGCTCTTGGTTTCCATGTTCTCATTCTATTTGCAATATTTTCCACTCAGCTGTAGTGCACTGAAACTGCTGGAAAGGTATTTGTTAGCATTGCTTATTAGATCCTTGATACCCCCGAAGAGCACATCCTTCACCACCTCTGCCCATTTTGGCCTTAGAAGGGAAAGTCTAGTTTCAGGGCTTTGCAGCTCTCCCTCCATTGCCCAGAGAAAAGGAAGAGAGGAATGAAATTGACAGATTCTCCTCCTGGCTTTAGCACCACACCAAGTACTGTGGGACTATCAGAGCTAGGCCTGGGAAATGTTTCTTTTCCCTTTGTACAGGCTTGGTTATTGACATCCAGCTGGGCAAGATAGAGTACAAAATTTCACCTTTGTTATCAGCGTAACAAGCTGGCAGAAGAGAAGACATCACAATTTGCTTTGAAAGTGCTGAGAAGGTTTGGACAATAAAAATTGTGTTATAAGGGAAATGCCCTAAAGGTAGCTACTCCTGAACAGAATAACAGAATTGGAAGAGACCTGGAGATCATCTAATATAACCCCCTGTTCAAGCAGGAAACCCTATATCATTTCAGACACCTTGTCCAATCTCTTCTTAAAAATCTCTAATGTTGGAGCACCCACAACTTCTGGAAGCAATCTCTTCCACTGGTTGGTTGCTCTAACTGTCAAGAAATCCTTTTGTTTCTCTTCTTCTATACTGTATCATGTGTTCAGAGAGGATAGGTTAACAGACAAAAGTGGGGAATTGCAGTAGAAATGTGCTTTATGGTTTGCTGTGGGAGGTGGATTTTGAAGTCTGAGGCTTAACAAGCACCAGGAAATACAAACCCTTGTTTGGGACCTACAAATCTGCAAAGTAGCAAACCACACTGAGTTTAATGAACAAAAATAAAGTTGAGTGTCAATCCTCAAATTGAAGATGGGATTTAATCTAAACTCAGCCTCTGTAATTACGTGAAATCAAAAACAATTGCATCTGATATATTAGCCACTTTGTAACAGCTGAATGAAGAATTCAAGCTGAAGATAAACTTATCAACAATCCTGTGTGCTATTAAACATAATGATTTAGTGTACTGCATATATCAATAATCAAGGTTGCTTCATGTATCATATATACTGAAATGTCCAAACTTTTCAATAAAACACAATAACCTTATTCAGGTCGGGTAATAAAAAGCAAGGATCCTCTCAAATTGCTAGCAATGGTATCAGAAGGAAGATTTTTTAAAAAAATCTATTTATAGATTATCATCTAAGTGGGTTAAACCACAGCACTTTTATTGCCAATAATGGGCTATGTAGGACTTTCTAAAAGCATTTATGTAGAGCATTATAGCTGCCTTGGGAAACTTCCATGTATTAATAAAATGAATTGTAACATCCTATACTGTGCTGGATCTCTATGGAAATAAGTGAAGTATTATTTCAGAGTTTATTTCAGTGTCATGGTTAAAAGTACTTGGTTAGAGGGGATACCTGATGAAAAACAGAATGAGCAACTATTGTACATCCCTCTTGCTAAAAGGCTATTGTGGCAATAAACTCAGCTCTGGAAGATCTCAGCCACAATATCAAGTAACATCTCTATATTTCTTTGTGATTGGTGTATGTTAACATTTTGCCAATTTCATTGTTATAATTCATGTCATGATATCTCTGGAGACTCATAGAGTTAATTCTGTAGCTAGGGTTGAAAAACATTAATTTTCATATGCATAATTGCAATTAAGAGCCAGCATTCAATATCACATTGAACACATGTCTACAGTTTTACAAAAGAACTGTGTAAGTTTTGAGATCAAATGCAGTTCAGCAATTATTGCTAGTGGCAGTAGTACTACTGCAGTTTTAAAATATATGCCACAAAATGGAAGGAGAGAAAAGCACAGTAGGTTAAAAAGAAAATTCACAATTTATCCTATGTTCACATAATCTTTTTTTTTTTCTTTTAAAATAGTTTCCCTTAGTCCTCTTTATCTGTTACTAAAGTTTTTAAGACTTTAAGCTCTTTTCAAGCTTTGATTAAGATGAGTTAGTGGGAGCAGTAAATCTCCCAGAGGTAAAGTTTTATCGCAAGGCAAATTCCGCTGTCTATATTATACCTCAGAGGGTGGTCTTTTAATTTAAAATACTAGTAAGATATAGTTTAATTTGGTCTGTCATGCTTAGGTCTGTCTTTTTTCCCCTCAATCTCTCTTTTTTTTCTTTTTACCCCAAATCTTGGGCATTTAATATACAGTACTGCAATATTATATCTGGATTTGTCTTATGATTTTATGCTTTCTCATTTCAGTCTGCCATAAGTACATGTCATTTGTCTGCTGCCTTGCTATTTTATTTCTCATCTTTTTACACTGTCATTTTGGTCATACATGACTGCCATTCACATAGCAATTCCCAGTATTCCTAGCCAAGCTGTCCAAAGACTAGAGCTGATATGAGCCTAGGCAAGTGCACTGGAGAACTGAGAATAGCAGCATTCCCATGATTCCCTTCAAATATTCATTTATAAATGGATAAGCCTTCCTCATGGCAGCCATTATATAAGAACATGCACATTAGAACAGGGGTCTTCATACTTGGCCCTTTTAAGACTTGTGGGCTTCAACTCCCAGAATTCCTCAGCCAGGCACGCTGGCTGAGGAATTCTGGGAGTTGAAGTCCTTAAGTCATAAAAGGGCCAAGTTTGAAGACCCCTGCCTTAGACGGTTAAAATTCCAAACATTATATGTCCTCCCTTAGTACAAAGCATTTTCAAACAGTGACACAGCTGGGCTGAACTTGAATCATGTATATAACATGGGAAGCTCACCCCTTCTCCAAATAAATCAGGACCATTCACAATTAGATATAAGTGCACATCAAATAAAAATACCATCACTACTATCCTACTACATCTACAAAGAGTTCTGAGGTTGCAGAGCTTGTTATCCCATCTTCACTTATTCACTGATTTATATTTCCCTGGGTGGTCTGGATCAGCCTCCTTGGCATAAAATGAAACCACGAAGCAAATTTAGGGGGTTATAGAAGCGCAGCAAATGCTTATTTAGCTAATACTGTATGAATGTGTAAATTAAAATGTATTTGTTAATTTACAGAAAATGCACATTTGTTAATTTTCTGAAAGTGTAAGATAAAAATGAATAGGAATAGATATTATGACATGTTTGCATGAATATGGACTTGAGAGTTGCATAGGCATCTGTCAGGGAACAATGGGGAGGAAACATTGAATCGTGTGTGAATATGATTTGTTCTGTTTCAGAAGAAGAGGCAACGAGACGAAGCAACAAGTTCCAATAGTTCTCCTTTATTGCAAAAACCAACAGAACCTTTTATAGCCCCCCTGCACAATACCTTGCTGGCCAATCATTTCAAAGGATCTTTTCCCACTGTGCGCGTGCGCACAAGGCTGGGAGCAGCCTTTCTTGTCCTGGGCATCCACATGGTCTGCCCAGGCCAATCACTGCAGCCTGTGCCTGTTGGCCCAGGACATAACACCTCTCCCCCCTTGGCTAAAATAATAAGGCACACTTATTATTTTAAATACTCCAACACTCCATTACACTGCTTACGTTGCATCTATATACATACACAACACTACAGTCTTGCTACAGCCATGCTCCCCACTCCTCTTGAGCTGCATTACTTAACCCAGACTACTAGGCCTGCCCATGAACTGACAAGGACCATACATAGTCTTGTAAGTATTTGGGAGGACCTCTGGCCCGCCCTGATCTTCTCATGGCCGGTGTGTGTGCCTGGCCTGCCAGCTTGCCTCCCAGGCTAGGCAGACCAGGACTTTGTTGCCCCAAGGACTCAGGGGACCCATCCAGCTGCTGACTGGCTGGATCTGCTAAATCCAAGCCAGGGTTCCTTGGGGGAGTGGAATTCCCTAAATCTAGTGGTGGGGTGGAATTCCCCAAGTCCACAATGGACTCCACTTGGGAGCACTGTCCCTTGAGCCCTAGACCAGCAGCTGGAGTGGCCTGAGTGGCTGATGTGCCCCAATACCCCATGGCCCCTGTGTATGTGCCGGAGGTGCCAGAGGCCGGAGCCACCTCCATGGCAAACCCCCTTTCTGCGGACTTCCTGTTTGGAGCAATAGCTGAAGCCTGGGGATGTTGGAGAGACCGTGATCCACAATCGTAATTGTGGTCCTCCTTCCCCCACCCCCCACCCCCGAGAGCAGAGCCAGGAGCGGAAGAGTTGGTCAGCACAGTTGGTCAATGTGACGTCGGATCACACAACCATTGTCCAAGGCCACTTCATATGACAGCGGCCCAGAGACCTTGCATACCACTGCTATGACCCAGAGATGTCCTGGTCCATAGTTCCTTGCCCAGACCGGATCGCCCACTTGTAGTCTCCTAGGTGCCCATGGCTGTGTCACCTGTGAAGCCACCCAGTCTGGGTGCAATCTGTCCAGTTTCATGATGAGGCGGTGACCCCAGCAGAGTTCAGCTGGGCTCTTTCCAGTAGCTGTGCAAGATGTGGTGCGGTGGTAAAGAAGAAAGTCCGCTAACCTGTGATGCCAGTTCCCGTGAGTGATTCTCTTTAAGGCATTCTTGGTTGTGTGCACCATTCGTTCAGCCTGGCTGTTGGAAGCTGGATGGAACAGTGCAGATGTGGCATGCCGGATCATGTTGGCCTGGAGGAATGCCTTGAACTCAAATGACGTGAATTGGGGCCCATTGTCGGAGACAAGGACATCTGGAAGTCCATGTGCGGCGAAGATCCCTCTCAGCACCTGGATGGTCCTAGCAGTTGTAGTGGAGGAGACAAGCATGACCTCTAGCCACTTGGAATGGCTATCCACAAGGATTAAGAAGAATTGCCCCTGAAAGGGCCCAGTGTAATCGATATGGACCCTCGACCATGGGGTATGAGTCTTCTCCCACCTATGAACTGGGGCCTGGGGCATCTCCAGCCTTGACTGTTGACAAACAGTGCACCTGTGGACCTGGGCCTTGATGTCTTTGTCGAGCGCAGGCCACCAAAGGTGGCTGCGTGCTAACACCTTTATCCGGACTATTCCCGGATGTCCCTCATGCAGAAACTGCAGGACTCTAGTCCTAAATGAGGTTGGCTACCCCATAGGACACACCCCTTGAAGGTGGAAATCTTGTGCTTCCTCTGCCAGAAGCTCTGGAATTCTGAGCCTGGACATGTGTCAGGCCATCCAGACAATGCCCAGGTCAGCACCCATGTTAGCGTGTGATCGGTGGCTGTTTCTGCAGCCACGTTCCTAGCACAGAGGAGAGATTCAGGCAAGTCCTGAATAGACAGGATGCAGTTGGCAGGTGCTGGATCTGCCATTTCTTTGCCTGGCTTGTGAACCAATGTATGGTCACATGCAGACAGGAAGATAGACCACCTCAGCATTTGAGGGGATATTATGTGTGGGGTTTGTTTGTTCGTTGTGAACAACCCCAGCAGTGGCTTATGGTCTATAAAGACCGTGAAGTGGCAGCCATATACGAAGTCATGGAACTTCTTTATGCCAGCCATTATGGCTAAGGCTTCCCTATCTATCTGTGCATAATTGCATTCAGCTGATGATAGGGTTCTAGAGTAGTATGCTGTTGGGGCTTGCATTCCATCAGCCTTCAAGTGACTTAACACAGCCCCAATCCCATAAGGAGATGCATCACAGGCGATGCACACCAGCAAGTTCTCATTGAAGTGCACTAGGACCGCATTTGAAGAGAGCAAGGCTTTGACCTCTTTGAAGCTCTTTTCATGTGCTTGTGTCCACTGCCAAGGGGCCTGTTTGTCCAAAAGCGGGGTAACGGCTCAGCCACTGCAGCCTTGTAAGGAAGGAATGAGTGGTAAAAATTTAGCAGTCCCAGAAAGGCCTGAAGTTTGCCCTTGGATCTGGGACTTGGGGCCTGCTGAATTGCTTGCAGCTTGGATTCAGCAGGGTGGATTCCCTGAGCATCAATGTGGAATCCTAGAAACTCTGTGGAGGTAACCTCAATCTTGCACTTGTCTTGCTTAAGCTTTAGCCCTGCTTGGCAGAAACGTAGCAAAACGGCTCTCAGCCTTTCAGCTAAATTGTCAGTTGAGTCCCCAGCAATGAGGACATTGTCAAAGTACGGGCAAACGCCAGGGATATTTTGGAGCGTTCGCTCCATTACATTTTGGAAGATGCCAGGGGCCATGTTTACTCCAAATTGCAATCTTTTTACCTTGAATGCCCCCCTGTGAGTCACTATAGTTTGGGCCTCGGCCGTTTCCTCATCAACTGGCAATTGTTGATAGGCCTGAGCCAGGTCAAGCTTAGCAAAGATCTGGCCCCCCTTGAGGGAGGCTAGAATGTGGCTGACCACCGGTACTGGGTACGAATACTGCTGCAGCGCTTTGTTAAGCATGCACTTGTAGTCCGCACAGATTCGGACCTCACCATTGGCCTTCAGTGGTGTAACTATGGGGGTTTCCCATGGACTACTGTCCACAGGCTCTAAGATACCTCGCTGAATCAGTTTATCTAGCTCTGCATCTATTTTAGGCAAAAGGCACCCTGCGTGGCTTGATTCTAATGGGGGCTATGGCTGGGTCTAGCCTCAGAGAAATAGGAGGGCCCTTGTAGGAGCCAAGTTCTGGACTAAACACATCTGCAAACTCCTTGCAGACCCCAGCCAGGCCTGATGTTTGCACGCCGTGTATTCCAGTCACCTGAATTCCCACGGCCTCAAACCAGTCGAGTCCAATGAGACTCGTGTCATCTCCCCCAACCATAACTACATCCAGTAGCCCCTCAAAATTCCTATGCTGCACCTTGAGTGTGGCCTCCCCCCTCACATTGACTCTGGAATTTTGGAAATTTGTGAGGATGAGGGTTGACGGTCTGAGTTTAACCCATAGGCCACTTCTGCTGCAGACCTTGTTAAAGGTGTCTAGGGAGATGATCGATAGAGTGGACCCAGTGTCCAGCTCCATCGTCAAGGGGACCCCTTGCAACTTCACGTCGATGTGAAGCTTCTTCCTAAGTGGCCTGTGGACCCCCATTCTAAAAATGCTCCTACGTGACATGCAGAAGCCCACCCTGTTCTGGCTGGGGACCCTGGTACTTTCTGAGGCAATTCTTCTGGGTAATGTTCCTTCTGGCGACCCAAACAGATGGAGGCAATGTTCCTTCTGGCGACCCAAACAGATGGAGGCAATGTGGCTTTGCCTCCCACAGGCCCTGCAGATGGCAGAGCGGAAACGACAGTCTGCACGGCGATGGCAGCCTCGACACCCGATGCACTAGGGGATGATGTGGCTGGGCCTTCCCTCTGTGAGGCCTTCTTCCTGGAGTCTGATGCAGCCGGTTCACTTCCGATTCTGGATCCTGTTCAGATTCTTTGGGAGGGAACTCTTTTTTTATTATTATTAAAAAGTTTTACAAAAATTACAAAATATATCCCAAAACCCACCCATCCTACCCCCCTCCCCCTCCCTCACTTCCCAGAGCTGAATACAGGGTAACAAATATAATAATCATAGTTTAACTAACATTAACCAACTATATAGATATAATGTGCTTTAACTCCTCTTTAACACAGAATAAACAATTTGCAAATAAACTTGATCATATAAACAAATTAAAATCCTAATTCATAAACAATACAATATAATAAAAATTTCACTATAATAAACTATTAATAATAATAATAATAATAATAACAATAATAATATTTTAAAATTTATTCATAAAGTAAATGGAACTTTTTAGTCCCATATTTATTCTGAATATAATCTATCCATCTTCTCCAAACTGAAATATATCTGTCTTGTGAATGATTCTTCAAATAAGCCGAAATTTTTGCCATTTCTACTAAATTTGAGACCTTAAGGGTCCATTCTTCTATAGTCGGCAAGGAATCTTTCTTCCAATATTGCCCTACCAACAACCTTGCTGCTGTTATTAAATTCAACATCAAATTAATTTCTTTAACATCAAAATCTACAATAATACCCAACAAAATTGGGTAATTGAGGAGTAAACTTTATCTTTCTTTTAAAAATATTTTGAATGTTCCACCAAATTTTAATCCAAAAACCTTTTATATTTCTACAAGTCCACCAAATATGAAAGTTGCGTCCAAACTACCACATCTCCAATATTTGGGCTGCAAATTAGGATACATACAGGACAACTTTTGGGGGTCCAAATGCCACCTTTAAAACATTTTATAAAAATTTTCTCTCAAATTTTGAGCTTGAGTAAATTTTACATTTCTAACCCAAATTGTCTCCCATGTGTCCAACAGAATCGGCTCTTGAATATTTTGTGCCCATTTTACCATACAATCTTTTACTAACTCCGTTTCAGAATCCAATTCTATTAAAACATTATAAATTCTCTTTATATGGGCTCGAGTTTGATCTTTAATCTGTTTTACCAAATTCACGTCCCTAACCCTAACCCATACCAATCTTTTGATCTAGACTCCACCTAACTAGCAATTGATTATACTGAAACCAAGAGTAAACAATATTTTCTTGCTTCAACTGAGCTAAAGATTTTAATTGCCAATCCTTCCCTACCAGATTAAGTAATTTCTTATAAGAAATCCAATCCAGATTCACACCCCTAGATACCCTTTCTATCACGTGTCCAGGAATTCCCCAAATTGGAATTTTATAATGTAACCTATAATACTTCTTCCAGACACGTAATAAAGCATTTCTCAAAATATGAGATTTAAAAACCTGATCTACTTTTTTATTATAAATTAAATATGCATGCCATCCATATAATAAATCCCATCCCTCAAGAAAAAGTATATTCTTATTTGTTAAATTAAGCCAATCACTAACCAATGTTAAAGCCACCGCATCATAATACAATTTTAGATTAGGCGCCTTAAGTCCTCCTCTTTCACGTGCATCTTATATAATCTTAAACTTAACTCTTGGTTTTTCCCCTGCCCAAATAAATTTGTTAATATCCTTCTGCCATTCATCTAAATTAGCATCTTTTTTTAAAATAGGTATCATTTGAAACAAAAAAATAAATTTTGGTAGAACATTCATTTTAATCACTTAAATTCTCCCCAGCAAAGATAATTGTAACTTTTTCCAATCTTTTAAGTTCTTTTGCACTTTTGCCCATAATGTCTCATAATTATTCTTATACAATTTTACATTAGAAGCTGTAATATATACTCCCAAATATTTAACTTTTTTCACTATTTCAAAACCTGTTAACTTAGCTAGCATTTCCTTTTCCATCATAGTCATATTTTTCGTTAGTATTTTACTCTTATTATTATTTACCTTAAAACCAGAAACTTTCCCATATTGAGTTATAATTTCTACTAAATCCATAACCGTCTGAGTCAGTTGAGATAAGGTCACAAATAGATCATCAGCAAAACTCTCAATCTATAATCATTTTTGTTTATTTTTATTCCCTTTATTATAGTTGAATCATGAATTTTAATTAATAAAATTTCCATTGTTAAAACAACAATGGGGATAATGGACACCCCTGTCTTGTACCCTTTTCAATTTTAAATACCTCTGTTAATCCCCCATTAACTATAATTTGAGCTGATTGCTGTTGATATATAGCCTTAAGAGCATATAAAAATTTATCCCCAAAGTTCATTTTCTCTACAACTCTCAATAAAAATTGCCAATTTAACTGATCGAAGGTTTTTCAGCATCTAAGAATATCAAAGCTGCAAGGATTTGATTATTCTTATCCAAATACTCAATTAAATTAACAATTTGTCTTACATTATATTTCATATATCTTCCAGTTATAAATCCAGATTGATCACTATGAATCACTTGTTTCAAAACAAGCATTAATCTATTTGCCAATATCTTCGGAAAAAATCTTATAATCTGTATTCAAAAATGATATAGGTCTATAATTCTTGGGCTGGGTAAGATCTTGATCCTCCTTTGGATCAACGATATAAAAGCCCTTCCCCAAGATGGAGGTACTTCTGCTCCCGACAAAATACTATTAAAAAGTTCCTTTAATGGTTCTATCATTTCTTCAAATAACATTTTATAATAAATTGCTGTTAGTCCATCTGTACCAGGAGCTTTACCAACCTTCAATTGTTTGATTGCTAAAATAATTTCCTCAGAAGTAATTAAGCCATTCATCTCAGCTCGTTGGTCATTTGAAAGTATAGGAAAGTTTGCTGTTTGTAAGTATTTATCTATGTCTGAAACTTGTATATTTTCACTAGCATATAACTTTGTATAAAAATCTAAAAAACTCCTTTTAATCAAATTTTGTTGATAGACTTCTTTACCTTTATAATCTATTTTCTCTATAACCCTTGACTTCTGTTTCTTCCGTAATTGGTAAGCCAGCCACCTACCAGGCTTATTTGCATTACAAAATGTATTATGTTTCATATAACGTAAATTAAGTGCAGTCTGATCTGCCATTAACATATTAAATTGCTCCTTAAGCATATTTATAGAAACCTTTAACCTATTATCCAATGGATTCAAAATAAAAGCCTTCTCTTTCACTTTAATCTCTTCTTCCAACTCTTCACGTTTTTTCGCGAACTCTTGATGGACGGTGGCTGGAACTTGAGGGGGCTTGGCAAGCCGCAAGGCCTTCACAGCTCCACCTGCTGCTTCTTTGGCTGAAACTTCCCTCAGGGCATCTTGGAACATGAGGCCTTCCTTCGCAAAGAGCTTCTGCTGCAACTCCCGGCTTCGCAGGCCACAGACCAGCCGATCCCTCAGTCTCTCCTCCAAGTCTTTGAATTCGCAGGGCCTAGCTGCTTGCCGTAAGGCCACAACAAACTCTGCTGCAGACTCACCAGGCCTCTGGTCCCTCTGCTCAAATGCATGTCGCCAGGCAATCACTGAGAGCTTGGGTTCGAAATGCTCTCAAAGCATCCTCTTCAATTCTATGTAGGTGATTGATTCCAGTGGTGCTGGGGCGACCAGATTCTCTGCAATCTCAAAGGTCTCTTGCCCACACACACACAGCAGCAGCATGGCAGCTTTGAGGTCATCTTTGCGAATTTGATTCACCCGGAGGTAGTTCTCTACCCGGGCTATGTACGAGCTCCAGCGTTTTGGGTGAGCTATGTCAAATTCTGAAAGCCGGCCTATCTTTGACATTGTTTCAGCCCAGGAACTTTGTCCACGCCTCCTGCTGCAAGGATTGAGAAGGGGCCCCCTTTTCTGAGCTCACCTCCAGCGTTTCCATGCTGGCAGGCTGAGTGGATCTCCAGGCACCACACTTCTCCGAGCTGCAAGCCCCCCTGTACAATACCTTGCTGCCAATCATTTCAAAGGATCTTTTCCTGCCGTGCACGTGTGCGCAAGGCTGGGAGCAGCCTTTCTTGTCCCGGGCATCCACATAGTCTTCCCGGGCCAATCGCTGCAGCCTGCGCCTGCCGGCCCAGGACATAACATGATTCAAACTCCATCCCTTTGTACTTCCATTGTGCCAGTGCAGATGTTAATTCCATTTTGATGAAATCTCAGATTGCTGCAGGCACCCCTCGATATTTAGTTGCTTAATGTAATAAGAGCAATATAAACAGTGGAAATAAGACAAGCATGAGAATAAATTAAATGCTGAGCGAATAGTTCAGCATTGAGCAGGGAGTAAAGCAAGCATATATGATGTCTCCTTAGTTATTTAATGTATTTATGCTAGTAGAAGATATGTAGGTCAGAGGTACATGTTGTATTGCTAGAGTTCTCTGAGTTAGGTTTTGGGGATTGCATGAGGTAAAAACAAGGATGAGTTTTTAGGATAGAAAACTATATTTCCATTTTTTCCATCATGCTATGCCTTTATTTGGTTTTGTATTTATTTTCCACTCATTACCATAGTTTGTAACATCATCAGTGCAGAAGAAATAAAGGAAGTGAGGTTGGCAAGCAATGCATATAGCTTTCTATTGTGTCAGTTACATGCATGTTTGTGGGAGATTTCTATGAGTAGCAGCTAAACTGCATGAGAATAAATCTGTATGTATATCTTTTTGATAGGCCCATAGATAAAGCATGATATACTTATGGAATACTTGTGGTGACATTAGAGATGTGTTGGTTTGGAACCCAAAGCTATATAAACTTCTATACTGTTTACAGGTCATACTGTGTGGGCTGAAAGTCCAAAAGATCTGCAGTGTTAGGTTACATAGATTGCATGAGGCAACAAGCTGTATGGATCAAAAATATATAGAACCAAAGTGGTTAGTTTGTTTGACAAGGAAAATGGAGTGAAGCATTGCAAATTACATACAAATGGTAAAATATTACAGCAAATAATATGAATTTAACAGAATGATTCCTAAAGATGTAATATTGTGAGAGATGAATATTTGTCAAAAGAAGCAATAATGCCTACAAACAGGAGTATGTTTCTGCCCACATGAAAGTGAGACATTTGTCAGGAGAAACATAAAATGAGCCTTGGAGGTGTGTATGATAGACAAGA
The DNA here is from genome assembly GCF_016545835.1 of Crotalus tigris. Lineage (NCBI taxonomy): Eukaryota > Metazoa > Chordata > Lepidosauria > Squamata > Viperidae > Crotalus > Crotalus tigris. Next base: position 523,896 of record NW_024097285.1, read on the forward strand.
AGACATAGAGTCATGAAAGAATGGGTGCTGAATGTATCTGGATGAAATATAAAAAAATAAGTGAGAAAAGTATGTTGAGGTAGTTTGGTCATACAGAATGCATGAATGAGGATCATATTATAGAACAAATACAAAAATGTAGAATGAACAGGCTAAAAGAGGGAGAGAGAAGCAGAGAAAGATGTGGATGGATGGAGCTGAAATCTTCAAAACAAGATAAGCAAAAAAAAAATAAAAAATAAAGGCAGTGTATGAAGCAGCATGAGGTAAAAACAAGGATGATTTTCAAGGATAGAAAACTTTATTTCCATTTTTTTTTCCTTCATGCTATGCCTTTAATTTGTTTGGTTTTGTATTATTTTCCACTTTTTTGCATAATATTGGTTAACCCCCTCCCCTCAAAAAAGAATAGCAAATCAATATTTGTATCTTTATATTACTGCAAGGCTTATCAGGGTATGTGTCCGATATTTTCTCTTTCATGTGCAAAAATAATTTCCTGATTTGGGGATGCTATGCACTTTCATTTGGGCAAGTGCTTTGTGATGTCATGCACATAATAAGACCACTGCTTAACTAAATAGGGTACAGATATAGTTGTAAATACCAGTTGTGGGAATAGTACAGCAAACTGGACTAGGTATGCTTTGGGTTTGATCAAGAGATTTTTCTAAGCTGAAATTATTTTTGCCTCCAATATTTGCTTGTATCCCAGGAGTTTATGGGAGGTTTAACCATTGACTGATTTGAAATTTGCTATAATTAGAATGGTACTTGCTATTGTAGTGCCTAAGAATACCTCCCTGAGATTATTCCATGATTCTGGAATTCCAAGCAAGGTCAGTTCAGTTTCTTTCCGTCTAGCTTCACACCATATGTGGGAAGGACAGAAGATAATGAGTTAGTGGAAATGTGGTTGGACCACTGGAAAGTATCTCCATCAAAATTGGTTAGAAATGGGCAGCTTAATAATTTTTAACCAAAAAGAGAGAATCAGTTCATGCTAGATTCCAGGAAAAAAGTAATCGTAATAGTAAAATAAAATATGAGAAGCTACATAAAAGGTCTGGATCTTCTCAAAATATGAGTCAAGGTATTTTATTTCTACAGTTGTAGAAGTTTCTGGATAAGAGGAAATGTACAGTACCATTTCCCTTCAAAGCAGGGAAGTTTAATTTATTACTATTAAGGAAGCCATCAAAGACTGTGAAGAGAAGTGCAAACAAATAATTACTCAGAAGAAACTGTTCACTACATTTTCCAAATCTACTCTCAAGCAGGACTGTTAAGTTAGAGCACACCCCAAGTGTAGCTTTCCCTCCTGTACACTTTTTCCAAATAAAAAGAAGTTTCCCACACTGCTGTAGTTCCCTTAGCACAAACATTTAGCAAAGTAAATCTGACTCAGATTAGATCCTGCAACATCCTTGAATGCATTTGGGTCAATATAAAAGGGGGAGAAATGACATTGCCATAGGTATACAATATAGGAAACCCAACCAAACAGAGGAAATAGATGAACTTTTTGCTAGTCAGTTAACTAAGGTATGTAGGAAGAACATCACAATAGTAATGGGGACTTTAATTACCCTGACATCAACTGGGAGACAAACTCTGCACCAAGTGGAAGATCAAACAGATTCCTGACAAACTTAGCAGACAACTTTGTCTCCCAAAAAGTAGAAAAGGGAACAAGGGGATTAGCCATATTGGAATTAATTCTCACTAACAGAGATGAAATGATAGAAGGTGTTGAATTAACAGGAACTTTGGGGGGGAGCGATCATGCAATATTGGAATTCAACATTATGCAAGTACAAGCAATAAAACATAGTCAAACTAGAATCTTGGACTTTAAGACAAGAAGCTTGGGAAATTTTGAAAAGTGAGATTATAAAAGCCCAGTCTAGCACAATACCAATGAAGAAGAAAAACAACAGCTCTCAAAAGAAACCAGCATGTCTGCATAAAGAACTCTCTGATAAATTGAAAGACAAAAAGGACAAGTATAAAAAGTGGAAAGATGGGCACATAACTAAGGCAGAATATCAGCAAATAGCCTGAGTCTGCAAAGATAAAGTGAAGAAAGCTAAGGCTCAAAATGAACTAAGGCTTGTGACAAAAGCCATCTTACGAAGATATTGAAATGTACTTCACTTGTGGTACTCCACTGCTTACTTCCCTCCATGTAGATGTAGTACCATTAAGGACTATTCATTGAGTATAGTTTGTCAGCCAGTTACATTATCCTGGGACACATGAATTCACCTTCATTCAAAAGTAAAATTAAGTTTCATTAAAATGATTCAAAGTTAAAACCATAAACTTATCATTATATGAGATTGAAAACAAAGATGTATTTGAAAATAATAAGGCTACCAGATTAATCTTATTCAGGGGAATAAATCTTGTTTTCATATGCAACCCCATGTGGCATCTTCTTGAGTAATGTAAATTTCAAGGAAACAATTTTTTTCAAGTTTGATGTCTTTCTATGCCCTAGATAATAGTAAAAAAAAAATAGATTATTATTGCCCCGCTTGTTGGCTGGGGAATTCTGGGTGGTTGAAGTCCATTCATCTTAAAGTTACAAGATTGAAAAACATTGCATTAAATCATTGCATATTCCCCTGAATATGTACCTTTTCAGCCGTTAATTTTCCATCTAACCACAAATAATGTAAAAATATTGGTATTTTGCCATAGTAAGGCAACTGATCCTCCAAAAGAGCTTGAGCCATCTTTCTTTGAAATCTTTGAGTTAGAGGAAGGATGCTTCCCCTAATTCAGGTTCAGGACAGACATGGTGAGAAGATAGATTATGTTTTAAAGCATCCTCTGAGGTATGGGGCCCATAGGTGCATTGCTTTTCCTTTCTCCTCAGCACTGTATCTGCAGTCCCCACAGCTCCCTCAAATGGGTAGGGCTGCATCCATTTCTTCCACAATGCAGAATTTAGAAGGCATAAGTTACTGACACCTATATGAGAAGAACTATTTTTCCCATTTTGTGTGTTTTATTGGTAAAGCAGCAACTAGCTGACCTTGACTTGTCTTAATACAATTACATAGGACAACTTGGTTAGCATTTGGACAGGAGACCACTGAGAAATCCAAGTGCTATAAACTAGAACTGAAAGTCAAAAATATGCCAATATATATTTCACTATCAAGAAAACTACAAGAATACATCCATGTAGTCACTGGGATTCAAGCTAACTTGAAAAAAACTTTACTTTTCCAAGGAATAAAAAATCTCTGCAAGGCCTAAAATATCAATATTAACTTGTACCCTTCCTGCTCGTAAGCTCGCCCCCTAACTTTTTTTTAAAAAAAAAAAATCACCCTTGCTCATTCTGTTGATCCCATAACATCACTGATGACATTCCAGAGCTCTTAGTCAGGGCAGAATGGGTAATTGACCGAGAGAGAGAGAGAGAGAGAGAGAGAGAGAGAGAGAGAGAGAGAGAGAGAGAGAGAGAGAGAGAGAGATGGTTGCCCTCTCGGCTCTGTTTAAAAGGCTACCAAACCAATTTGAAACAAAGCACTGTGAGCAGGAGAAGGCCCTTATCTTAAAGCTTCCTACCAACAGTTATCCCATATAGTGCAAGCGGAAGAGACCCAGCCTATCTCCTTTTTACAATTTTTCCTACTTAAATGTTTTGCATTTCAAATTAAACAGAATTAATGCTACCAATTAACATAGGCAATTTGTTAGTAGAACTATTGTCTTCTGCTTTATCAAACAGCCTAAGAGCTGGTCACCATTAATTTCCACATAAGAATATCAGAAGTGGATATTACAAAGCTGAAAAAATATGCACAGGACAAACAGAATAAAAGGATAGAGCAATTCTCTTTTGAGGAACAGGCACATTTTAGTTTAAGGGAAAAGGTGGGAGGGCAAAGGAGACATGGTAAGAAAGAAATTTAAGGTTTTTTTCTCTTCAAAAATTTGAAAAAACATTTTCACTCAAATCACAGATCAAGCAACTATAGAGAAATTAAACATATCAACTGCTTATTTGGTGAGACTGAGTTTTGTGGTGATGGTGTTTTTTTCTTAAAAGGGGAGGCTATTAAGATGCAAAACAGCTGAATAGGGAGTATCGTGGAGAAAAGGCAAAACATGCATAAAAGCATTCCACAGGTTAGAAAAAAATGTTATCTAATTTGCTGAGTTTCTGAGACAGATATTTACCAGAAAGCCAAAGTTATATGCCAGGAAATCTCTTCCCAGTAAGAGATTTTTCAAACAGAACTTTGGGTGTTGTTATTGTTGTTATTGGTGGGGGTTTTTTAACATTGCTATATTAATATAGCTGTTGCCTTGTACCTGGCACTGTGGAAAATCCAACATTGCTGCCTTTATGTGTTATCACAATTGGCTCCCTCTCATCTGATGAAACCATCTCTAAAGATAAAGACCTAGGCAGCAAAATGTTTTGCTTCTTTCTAAACAGGAGGATTTAATAATATTGTCTCCAAGTAGGTTTATAAGCCCTTCCCCTTTAAAATCTCCATCTCAGATTCCCTTAGTTTATTTACATTTCACAAAATAGGCTTTTCTTTTTCTCATCCTTTAAGAACAAGCACAATGCTCCTGTTCCATTTAGTATAGTCCCACCTTCCTAATATTAGGTTATTATATTTCTATCTACATCTTGGTTACATAATAATTTTTTGGCTTCGCATTTGTGGTCATGCCTCATCTTCATGGTGGGTGTCAGTTTGCTTCGAGGAGCAAACTGACACCCACCATGCATCATTAGCCACTTTAAACCCCTCCAATCCATACATGAAGCAAACTGACACCCACCATGAAGATGAGGCACGACCACGAACGCAAAGCCAAAAAATAGCAAGGCAGCCCACCATCTTATACCCCCCTGCAACTCAGACTAACCTGAGCACAACAAAGCCCCCACCCAAACAGAACAGTCCCCCAGCCAATCAGAGCACAGCCAACCCCCCAGCCAATCAGAGCACAGCCAACCCCCCAGCCAATCAGAGCACAGCCAAGCCCCTAACCAATCAGAACACACTTCCACCCAATCAGAACACAGCCAAGCTCCCACCCAATCAGTTCATACCCCTACTGGCAGTTAAAAGGAAGAAACAACTAAGACCACACATTGCTCCTCGAAGCACGAAGCTGAAAACACCAGCCTGAAGATGATGAATGGGACTTCGTCGAAACGTCGCCAAGACACTTCCAATTTTAAGTGGGAGAAAACCCAAATAACCAAAGACCTACATACAAACACCAGCGAAAACCTCAGAAAACATATATATATAATATATATATATATTGAGTTTCCAGTCCTCCACTTTATATCAAGATAGGTACTGACCAGTTAATAGTTTTAATGCTAATGCCAATACTATAAAATGGTAGCGGTAGTGATAATGATGAGTATGATGGAAACCTTTTTTTGTTAATTAATACAGTGTCATTGGAAGCTAGCAGCTTCCATTTTATCCTTCATGTGGAGTTTGATTCTGATGACTAACAGTGAAACAATCCAAAGTTAATCTTTCTCTCCCCCCTTCTTTCTTTTTCCTATCATATTACTTTACAAACCCTCCAGAGGAAAAAGAAACCCCATATTTAAACTTAGTTAAATGTTTCTATTAGTGACCTGTGTTTAGTTGTAATATGAAGTTAGCTTTATTGGGACATGTTTACTAAAAAAATCTTTTTCCTGGGACTTAAAGAGCTTTGAAATAAGCAGAAGAAACATGTGGCCTCACATGGAAAGAAACACCAAGCAAAAGAGAAGAAAAACAAAACAAAACAAAAATAGCAAGCAGGACTTCAGAGACTTCCCTTTGTGGTTGACACCTCAGAGTTGCTGATGAGGCTGATCATTCAGTACTCTGATGCTTATCAGCAGCCTATAGTTTGTACATAATGTGTACAACATGTTTATTGTGGTTTCTGTATATGTCTTGTACCAAAAATTTCAAGAAAGCCAAACATAATTTTATTCATTTATGTAAAAGAAATATTTCAAGCATAGCGAGTATTTCAGAGGGAAAAAAAGAGAAACAGATCAAAATTCAAAACTTTGATTCTGTAGAATTAACTGAGAGTTATAATAGTATCCACATGGTGTCTTATTTGAGATATTGGAGGTAAGAGGTAACAGTTATTAAATAAAATAAATCTATTGATTGTTAGATAGGGAGATTTTTAACAACAGGATCTCAAGAGGTTAGAGCAGGGATCTTCAAACATGGCTCTTTTATGACTTGAGGACTTCAACTCCCAGAATTCCTCAGCCAGTGTGCCAGTCATAAAAGAGCCAAGTTTGAAGACCCCTGGGTTAGAGTCATTAGATGATCAAAGACCATCATTACTCCCCATGTCCCATTAAAACTCTCTTTTGATAATCAAAAGCAAGAAAGATTTTACAATTTGCTTTATGGGTCTCCCTGGGATAACTGAGCTTTACATGTACATCCTTGCCAGCTTCCTCACCACCAAAACCTAGACAATGTTCTAGTTTTTCATATGTTCTTTTTCATTCCCCAATATAGCAAAAAAAATTATTTGAATGAATGAAAAAAATAAATTCTCACACTGAATAAAACTAAGGTGACCAACCGTCCTCCTTTTGTGAGTTCTGTCCTCCCTCAAAAAGTGTCCTCCTACATGTCCTCCTTTTTGATATTTGAAGACTAATCTGCAGGGCTTTTTTTTCTCATAGAATGCTCAGAATGGCGTTCCGGCACCTTTTTTTTTTTTGATGGTTTTTTTTCAACTTTTGCATGAGCTGTGCTACTCCCCCTATTGGCTTTCGAAAGCCAATAGGAATTGCTGCTGAGCGCGCCAAAACACCCAGCCAGCAAACTTTGCACATGTAAGTTGTCTGCAGTGAAGGCAAATTGGCAGGAACTTTGCACCACTCCCTGCTACCCAACTACACCATCTCCTAGTTAGTCCCGAAGATACTTGGAGGAGACTGGAGCAGTGACACCACGATAACTTTCTCTTGATCTTCGGCCCTGCTAGGGCAATAATGGCTGAGGGCGCAAGAGGCAGGGGCAGCGGGGCTGCTGTGGGTGGAGGTTGTGAGGGGCAGCAGTGGCCAACTGCCCCCCATGCTGTGAGAGCCGCGGGGCCTGCTCTAAACAGGCCTGCGCAGGGTGGGCAGTGGTGCTGGCGGGGTGACTGCAGGTGGGGTGTGTCGACGGCGGACTGTCCCCTGGGGCCGGAGCCAGCACAGCTGGTTCTTTAGGAGCTGCAGGGCCCACTCTACATGGTGGGGCAGCAGTGCTGGCAGGGCGGCTGCAGGCGGGGGGTGCATGTAAGCATAATTACAATATAAAATGTTATTGTTACAAATGTTTTTTATTATGCATTTATCATATTATAGTGTATTCTGTATTATTGTTGCAATGAATAAAATGTTTCTTTTATTTACAATATTTTTTCTTCAATTTATTTGTGTCCTCCTTTTCATTGTAAAAAAGTTGGTCACCTTAATAAAACTCAATTATATCTATAAAATAAGCTAAATATTAAAATGACCGATCCAATTTTTTCAGGCTTAGTTTTAATATTGTTTATTGTTAAATTTTTATGTAGCCCATCTTCCCACAAAATGACTCTAGGTGACTTTCATTTACCTCTTACAAGGCATTTGAAAATGTATATAACATTTTCCATGGTTTTTCTGCTGCTCGGATATAAACATTCCATCAGTCCCTTCTGGGGTAAGCACACTGTTATGTTTCATTTTTGAGTTCCAGCAAGGGGGGACATAAATATAGCAGTGATTTTTAAAAGGTCAAAAATATATAGGTTTCCTATGAAATTTTTGTTAGAGAACAATTGTGTGTACTTTTCACTGGACAGTTTCTGCTGGCTGCAATTCAAGAGTAAGAATAATTGAGAATATATAATAATCCATGTTTATGTATCCCACCTATAGCCTTGGCTTAAAAAGTAATTATGAAATAGCCATGTTCCAATGAGAAATAATAGTAGAAAGAACAGCATAAAGGTCCATCATTCATTTAACATTCATCAAAAATAGAATATACAAGAAACAAAGAAAAAATATAATTAAGATATAACCAGAAAATGAAACATTATAGTTTCTGTCTGAATTCTCATACACACGTACAAAATAAGTTGCCACATCTAAAGCAGTATCCATCAGTTAACAAACTGTTTCTTAGTGTGAAGATTTGAACTGCAAGACATCTTATAAATTGATTTTAGATGACAATCAAGATACAATAAAGTAATAATCTCTGAAATGCAAAACTTTGGTAATATGTTGAAATGCAATTATTTATGGTGACTAAGTGTTCTTCAGAATATTCCAACACCATCCCCATATGAATGAATAAAACAGTTTGGATTAAACCAACAGACATCAGGATAGTGAATGGTCAGTTGCTGTTGTGATGTTTATTATATTTTGCCATTCTGTCAGAGCTAATAATAAAAGTGCTTGGTTTTCTGCCTCACAGGCTAAAATGTCTTGCCCATTTCCAGTTTAAACCATAAGGCTTCAAACATATTACGAACCATTCTCAAATTTTATTGTTACATTCTTCAAAGGTTCAACCAGGGTGATTTGATTTTTAATGCATTTCATCATTCTAAAGAGGCTATATGAATTCACCTAATTTCTCTGGACACTTGAACAATTTATATATAGTTTCCTGTCTATAAGCAGATATGAAAATAAACTGGCTTGCATATGCCAACATCTTGTGCAAACTTCTTCCAATTGCCAAAACGCCATCATCAAGAGATGGAAGTGTTCCTCAGGTTTCTCATCTCAAGCCAGGTGCATATAATGCTGAAACTTTCTCCCAAAGACAGATTGACCTCAGCAGTCCACAGGTGCAGGCTTCCGCTCAGTTATCAATCAAGATTCAGAGCAGCAAAGCTGGCCTCATATCATCTTCCCAAGACAGCAGAGTATTCAATGGGAGGGTGATGACTGCTTCACTCAAGAAAAATCTGCTTCTGTCCAACTTGACATCTGAAGCTATCAGCACAGCAAAGAAACACACCCGCCAACCCAAACTGATTGCCAGCTCTCTGATGGAATTCTTGTATGGCTATTCCTTAGATGTGAAAAGATGCTTACAGAAAACTATTCTTAAAGAGTGGAAATGGAGTTCTAAAAATTTTATAAAGTTCTTTTCATTTATCATTTTGCATCAAACACTTTATAATTCCACTTTAATTGCTGCAATGACCTAGAAAGTTAGCTTAATCATACACACACACAGCAGTCGTTCTTCCAGATTTACTTTAGCACAGTGTACTTACTATGGTAGATAGTGGTAGTATGATCACAAGACACAAAGAGGAATGGCCTAGCCCTTATTCCCAACCTCTATTACAAAAATCTGGGATTCTGTTCCTCACACACACATGTTGATAATCTCTCTCTGCCTTTCCAGCTATGTCTTCTATAGCAACATCAGAGAGTAGGGAACAAAAAGTAAAAGACAGTCACTTCAGCACAACTGAAGCTCTGCATTGCATGCAAGTACAAAGGGGAAGGTCTTCAATCAACCTTGCTATCTTGCTTTGGACTCACCCCACCACACAGATGCCAATGCTCAATAGGTGACAATATATATGTATGAGATAATGTTTCACTTTTTCTCCCTTATCTTATTTTAAAATCAAGGTTTTATTAATTTTAAAAAATTACAATCTTTAAAGCTTGGTAAACAATATGTTGTCTGGGTTCACATATTTAACATTAACTTCTTCAATATAAATCTATTCAGTACTGCACAATCCAGTATTTTTTCCTTAATCTTCCTTTCTTCCCCATATTTTTTCCCTTTTCCCCTCATTAAACAATTACAATTTTTAATACTATTGATATATACAAAATTAGGTATAAACATCTTCATCATATGTTACTAATATTATGGAAGTAACAATAATATCAATCCTTAAGTCAATATCCTGTTTTTCGTGCTCTTATTAAAGTTTGATTTCCCATCAATATTTAAAGTATCTTTGTCAGTTATGATTTTCTCAATATTAATTACATTTATATAGCTAAAAAAATTATTCATACCAATCCTCTTATTTTCAATTTTTTCATATCAAAAGAAAAAAATGCTATTTTAATTCTAAATAATATCTTCCATTATAAAAATCTAGTTAAATCTAAGGGTCATCCATTCTTTTAATCATTTCAAACAGGTATATTAAACAGATAGTGCCCCCTCTGATAGATCAAATCCTCTGTTTTTTAAGTCTAAGTCTCGCTTTCTTTCTTTACCAAACAGCTTTCCAGGCCAAGGCAATTAAATCCCCCAAGAATTTTATTTCTATTTTTGTGCAAGCTGCTTGACATGAGAAAGACAGTTTAGGTAGAGTATTTGGGGGGGAATCTCCACCCATCCACATTCCCTAGACATTTCTCCTGCCCGCTCTATGTTCCATTTTCTAGAATCTTCTTCCTTGTCATAGGTGTGTTTTGGAGAAAGGAGTAAAAGGTCTTTTGTATTTTCATTGTTATAGGTAGGTCTTAGAGTATTTTATTTGTGTATGGGAGTCCATATTTCTCTTCTCCTATCTCCTCCATCTCTAAGTCTATTTCTTCTAGTTCACCTTCTGATTTCTGGTTTATTTGTTCATACTTTGTAGTCGTTGTATGGGAGTTTTCCAGTTGTATTTTCAATTTGGAGATTTGATCCTTTATGTCATCTAGATTATTTTTACTCTCATTATGGTTTCTTTTTATGTCCTCTTTGTGTGCAACAATTGTTTCATGAATTTGTTGTAGCATAAAGAGTATTTCCTTCTGAAAGGTATTTGTTTTTTCTTGAGGCATCATTCCTAGAAATCCTCCAGTATCACCAGTCTCAGTAAGAGTGGAACTGAATTCTCTAGTTTTCTGGTCTTTATATATAGCCTTTATAATCCCATCCTAATAACAATATTTTTTAGTAATCCTTTGCCTCTAATATCCGGTAAATTACCAGTCAGGCAAGGTTGTAATCCACAATGTTCCAAGTTTTCAAAATGTTCAACTCCCTGCAGCCAGACATATTCAAAATTCAAATTTTCTTTCTCTCCCACTAGTTCTTGAGATTAAAAGTCCAAGCTCAGTAGGTATTTATAGTCCAAGAAGGTCAGGATGATAGATATGCCAAAATATTTTCCTTTATTGCCAGCTGTTGTCCCTTACCAATTCACCAAGCAGCCAAGGAACTAGTTATAGTGCTGTACTCAAATTCACCACTAGATATCAGTCAAAGTCCATTCTTAAAACAAAGGGTTGATTTCTTATATTTCTTATATTTCACCTCAATATTTTTTTTTCCAAAGAGAAAATCTTAACAATTTATCTCAGTTCTCAGATTTATCAAAACTGTAGCTTTACATTACTTTCACTTCAGTATTGTGTATTTTTGTCTCCCATAAAAAAGTTAAAATGCCACATCCATTCACATCCAGAGGTTTTAAGCTTCTTGGGAGCCTTTCCCAGGAAATTCAGTTGTAAGATAGTAAAGAAAGGATCAATATTCTCACCCAGTCCAAACATGCTGTTTACGATGTGCTAATTAAAGCTTTTGTTCTTTGGTTGTCAGCAGCTAATGGCCAGCTGCAGAAGTGTGGCCGGTCTTTCCCCTGCCGGTTTATAGAGCTTTCCTTGGATCGAACGGAGAGACCACCATCTCTCTGTGATCAACAAGGCACCCCTCCTTCTTCATCGCCTCTTTAGGCCCTTTTCAGTGCCCTCAGCAAGGCAAAATCGGGCGCGGAAGGCAGAGCTCTGCCTTCCTGCATCCCATCTTGCCGCAACACAAAAACAGAAGTCAAAATAATCAATTCAAATGGAATCATTGTACGTTTGTATACATGTTAAGCTTTAACAGGTAATAATTCAATAAATTTTAAAAAATATTATTTTTAAAATTAGTTGGGTTTTCACCACCCCACCAATTTTTTAAATCATTTCATGTGGTTTGTGCCTTTTGACACTACAGCCCTTGACACACATTTCAAAGACTGATGTGGCCTCCATCCCAAAACTTCTGGTCCTACAATCTTGGAAGGATTACTGAACAATATTCATCTGATGTAATCTACAGTTTATCTATTCAACTTTTAAGCATGACATAAAATGGGACTTTCTCTATTCAGCTATGAAGCTCATCCGTTTGCTCTGGGTCAATTCATATCCTATTTCTCAGGATTGCTAAATAAGTCATAAAGTTACTCTAAGTCCCAAGAGGCATGCTGGAAAATAAATATACTCATTGTTTCTTAGGAAAAGTTCCAAATTTGTTTTTTTAAAAAATGTTCCAAATATCCTTTTGGGGTAGTTTAGGATATGGCCATTATTTGTCTTTGATATGGACAAAGTATAAGGTAGTTTCCATTATTATCTGCAGTCCATTCAAAATATCAGAGCCCAATTATTGGTAATTTAGCTGAAACTGCTTAAGAGAATGCATATATTAGTTCTGTCTGATTTGAAATGATTACTACTTTGATCTGTTAAATTTACAGTGCTAATATGTTCAATTAAAACAATTTTAAGTGACCTGTATCTGGAAAACCTTAGGCACTTTCTCTTTTATGGTTGTCTCCATAAATTAAGATCACTAGCTCCAAGCAATGATTAATTTTAAAGTTCTGAGCAATTTGAATGATTACATGTGATTTTAATTTTAACTGTTTCTCGTGCATGTTGTTTATTAGACATGGGTGAGTATTATATATTTTAGAATAATCAATACATTTATAACTTTATCAACTGATTTATGTTAAAGATGGATTACTTCTGATATGGAAACAAATTATATTTTGAAAAAGGTTTTGAATAAATATTGTGAAATCATAGTTGCATGCTAACTAGGTTTTCCTAGAAATTCCTGGGCTGTAATAAAACAGAATGGAATTACCTGTCAAGATCTCAGAACACTCTTGAGGATAAGGAAGAAGAGCAGATCAAATGGAAGATAAAACTGTTAGGAGAATTATGGGAAATTGGAGAAGGAGGGAGGCTGTTTAATGAATATCAATGGGCTGAACATTCTTCTAAAAATACCTTAACCAAATTGTCTTACTTATTCCAAATAATATAGATAAAAATAGAGGAAGAACTACTTGATGATTCAAAGGACTTGAAAGTTAGTTGGCAAAGGAAGAAAGCTAGAGTAAGATTGAAGAAAATAGAGGTCTTGACCCATTAGATGGGATATTATACTATTAAAGAGATGTTCGAATATGGCTAAGAGAATAGACAATTGTTAGAAATAGAAGTGTTATTAGAACTAGAAAAATAGGATTTATAACTGGAATTTTACATTTGGTATGAGAAGGGAAATATGAAAATTCTAAGAGGGTTTGAACAAGAGAAGCTTTTGGTTGCCCAAATATAATTTATTATGAGAAAACTATAAGTGATAGAGACACTTATAGAGAGGAAACACTGGATGGTGTAATGTTGTAGCTAGATTGAAGAAGTTAATATGTACCACTGAATTACTGATGGACCCAGACAACATGTTGTTTATTAAGTACTTATGATTGTAAAACTAGAAAATTAATAAAATATTTATAAAAATAATAATAAGCTGTTCTCATTTATGACATCATTCCTCCTCAATATGGCTTCTAAATCCAATGATAGCTTTTGTTTTTATAGCCCATTAACCAATGCCCTGTTGCAAAGACACTGACCGCTTACCATCTCAAGTTAAAATTACACAAACTAAACACAGGGAAGTGTAAGTAAATGGTTCTCATATCATTGGCAGAATTCCTTTTTTCTCTCCCTCTTGTCTTGTTCTTTTTACCACTTTCCTTGAAAAACAGAGAAGTGGAGAAAAAAGATTCTGACAAAGAGATGAAATGGTGACATTCTGGAACAGAAGAAGCTATTTTCAATGTGCCAAAAAGTCCCAGACAAACTGCAATAACCCCGTTTACCATTCAGCTTCTGAATTGCACTGCAAGAAGCCAATATTTTTGCTCAAACCTCTATAGCCTGTGCATTTTTGATGTGTTAACCACATGTAGCAAATCTAGCAAACAAATTTCCCATCTATATCTGTATCTGGCCTGTCATAGAGATGGAAACCATCAACAAACTAAGAGACTGAAGAATATTGTAAACTGTTCAGCAGAGGGAGGCATTGACACAATATTTAAGTCCAGGATAGTGTTTCAGAATTATTTTTTCTTTTCTAAATTTACTTTCTCAGACAAATCAAGGGACACTAAAAAGCTGTATAAGGACTGTATCTTTTTTTTGGAACAAGGAACTATTTGCTTAGTTCTGAAGAGAAAGACATAAGAACATAGTCTAAAGAGGATATTGACATTTTAATGTTTGGAGAGACATACACCAAAATTTACATCCAAAGGAAGTAAAAGCCAGCCTAGCCTGTATGCCATGAATACAGTATTAAATTTTAAACTTTTAGACAAAAGTTTACGGTTTTTCTCAAAAAGATCTGAAAGGCTGGTAGAAATTTTAGAAGAGGTTGAAGGGAAAACCTCCATACAGAAGTAAATAATATGAGCCTCTGTATAAGGAAGCAAAAGAATAGTTAATCCAACTAGACCCAGCTTGCAGTGGGAAGCAAAGATGGGTGATATATACCCACTTTACTTTCTCAGGTTCTTTATATTTGTCCACAAAAGCTGTAAGTAATCTTGTAGCCTTCAGTTCAAAGTATAGCCTTTAGGGGAGATATAGCTATAGGAGGGTGCTCTTAATACCAAAATGACAAATGAAATTGTGTCATTCACAAAGCAAGCTGTACCCTTTCATACTTGCATTAGGAGAATGCAAATAAGCATGTAAGGGGCAGAGTTAGTGGTTATTGTGTTCTTCATCACTTCCCTCCCTCTCCCCTTCTGCTCTCTCCTTGGATTCCTATGATTATGGCCAAAACATCTGGAGGGCACTTAGCTGCCTATCTCTATCTTTAAAGCAGAAGTCAATTATTTTAAGATACTTACTTTAAGATAAAGTAAGTAGATAGGGCCAGAGCAAAAACTGGAAAAGCTACAATATTCTTTCTTATTTCTATTTTCATAAAATTGTTAATAGAATGAATATTAAATAGACTGTAATGCTCCCAAAGTATTAAACTGGGCATATCCTTCAATGCTACCAGTAGAACTGAAGCCGAGTCTGCAGATTGCACAAGATTATTTGGGGGAAGCACATTTTACCCAAGGTGCAGTAAAGGTTAAATGTATCCAGCATGGCTGTCATATAATCAGGATTCTATAGTGGTGTCTCTAGATTCCGTGCAATACAAGTTTAAAAAATGCATTGACTGGATTCGCTATCTCTGTTTTGACTAGCATGAACTACTCGTTTGAGCATTTAGCCCAGAAAGTCCTTGCCATAACTTGGGTATCAGGAGAGAAACCCTTGCCTTTCCCACTCAGATACCCAAGATATGTGGAAATAGCAGTATTCATGTTATCAGACAAAGGTCCATCAACAAGAATTTAATGATATAAACAACAACCACTACTCCCAATTTCCAAATGTTCTTCTTCCCCTCTACCTTGGGATCAGCAGATAGAAATCTGTGCAATCTTTATTCATAGTAATATTGCCTGTAAGGATTTGTGCTTCTAGTGAGCCACATACTGTAAAGTGCAGAAAAAATAACAATGTTATTCTAGCAAAAATTGCAAACTGTATCCAGCAGGTGGTGACAGGAAACAATACCTGGATTTCCTTTTAGTCTCTGAAGTTTGATATAATAATGCCAAACCAGATTCAAGATGCTACCTCTAAACTTCTTATTGTAGTAAGCATTGCCATTAGAGTCCCAAGACAATAGCTACAAGCTTGCTTATAGATTGGCCCATATGCCATAAGTCAGTCTCCCTACAGTCAATGCTACAAAGGAGGAGGCTGGACAAGTCAGGGGGAGACTAGTAGGTAAAGGAAGATGCCACCTTCAAGCCCATTCTCTCACCTGAACATGGTATATATTATTATCCAAATGAGTCACTTCTTGAGATAACAATCCTGCCTTTAAGCCTACCAAAATCTGCAAGAGGCTCTCATTAGCAACTAATTAGCTTTAGTTATGTTTCCTGAAAATTGGAGACAGAAAATGTCTCAGTGAGCACCTAGGAGTATTTCCATTTAACCCAATGCTTGAGAAGCAAAAGTAGTTTGTATTGGGAAAATTCTAAAAGGATGACCCAGCAAAATAATCACATTCAATAATAAAGCCATATTTAAAAAATTAATCCCTCTCTTTCTGCATCCGTCAAATGATATTTTCAAGACCAATTTATTTTTAAACTTCACAATGTTCAGGATTTATTTAAGCTGAATTTCTGAGTAAAAGTTTTCATACTTCTCATGTAGTATGGTTGGCCTCTTTTGCAATCAAAATCAAGATACTGCGGAATTTCAGAGTTCTATTTCAACCAACCTTGCCTCAAAATCAGGTTCCTATAAAGACATTTTAACCATAGTATGTGCTAGGGGGCAGATAGCCATCATCCACTCATCATAAAATATACCATAAAGACGTCATCATGCTCCACAGAAATCAGCAGCTGCTGGGCCTCAATAAAAATTAAAGTCTCATTACAACATCTCTTTTATTATTTCTGGCAGCACAATTATGCCTCAAACTTCAGGTTTCCATGTCTAGAAACTGTCTGCCCTAAGCAAAAATTGCTGACAGCCAGCCAATTTTCCCTTATCATCTTGAAAAAAATATACGATTACTTCCCTTCTCCCTATACTTCCCCACCACACAAACACACAAAGCCCAAGCCAAGGGGAAGAGGAGATATATATATATATATATATATATATATATATATATATATATATATATATATATATATATATATATATATATATATATATATGTCAGAAACCCAACAGCTTCTGTAACATACCATAAAGCTGAATTAGCAATTACATTGGGTTTTTTTTCTATAAGTAGAAAACTAATAATATGATAAGAAGGGAGATTTTAACTTTTCTTCCTGATGTGCATTATTTGTACTTATAAGGAGGTTTTTTTTAATATTTATTCTTCCTGAGGTGAATCCATTTTATCATTTCATCATTTTCCTATCTCATTTTGCTGGACAGCTTAATTACTCTTAGAGTTGTTTTGTACATTAAGAGGATAACTAATGAAGGACAAAAAGATCAACATGATAGAATGATGTATTGCAGCTCACATACAGCAAGTGTGAGTAATATTGTTTGAATGTGGAAGAGCTGTGTATATAATAAAAAACATACAAAAACCAGAAAAGAAATCCCAAATCCAGCATAGTTCTGAATATCACAATCTAATTCTAATAAGATGTAGATCATCTGTTCAGCTACCTCTTGTGAATGATTTCATGGCTTCTCCTGCACATTGTAGAAGATTGGATGACATGATTCTTGTTGTCCTTTCCAACTCTATAATTCTCGGATTCTAAGGTTTATGTTACTTGGTTTTGTATCTTTTGGATCACTCTTAGGATAGCCTTTTCTACAGGGAAGTTCTATGAAGATGTATCAAATGTGTGTTTAGCCCAGTTTAAATATAAAAAAAACCCCAAAGAAAAAAAAATTATGCATCAACCATTTTAGGGTAGCAGAATGAAAATGCCTAATCTGGTCACAATCTTCCTCCATGGTGAGAAATGTTGCACATTATAGGATTTGTATCTACATGTATATCTGTGCTTTTCTATTTAAACACTGAAATACTGTAGAACCCAAAGGTATATTTTTGTTGATTAGCTGTTTATTTTTCCTTCGATGAAATTACTATTTTATGTGCAAAGCATAATCTGTGGCTTTAGAAATGCAAGTGATAAAAGTACACATTGTGGAACAAGCTGATCACCCCACTTGCCACTGAATGTATTCAGCTATCAGAAAGTAATATCACATCACATATGTCAGTTGAGGTCATACTTATTGCTTTACAGCATGAGTCATTCAAAGCAAACTACCTATATGAGTTATTCCCCACCACCATTCTGCAAATGATGTGCCAGGTTCCAGGCAACTCACTCAATCATAAAATAACTATATTCTGTATCAGAATCTATATATTCAGTTTCAGAGGCTTGTAACAGAGATATCACCAAGTTAAGATGTACCGCAGTTCTGACAACTTACCACAGCAAATGAGTGCCATCAATAAAGTAGATTCAGATTGAAACAGATTGTTTCCCCAGAATTATTTCCTGATACCAGTGTTTTACAACAGAAAACAACTTCATGTAAGCAACATGTAACATGTAAACTGCTATTTAGTCTTCTTTTAAAGAGGAACAAATTTGGGGTCATTTGGATTAAAATGAGTACATAGAATAATAGCCAAGCACTTATAGGGAGACAAAATTATCTTATATGGTTTTATATTAATTTATATAGATTTTCAAGTACTGATTGGAACTCTGATGTTCTTCGTTTCTAGCTTATCAAATCAAGGATGTGACAGAGCAGTTTCTAAGACTTAACAAGTTCACTGATGGTTATTCCTTCCTGCTAATCCAGGTATGCACAGTTAATACTTCAAAGCATAACATGAATCATCACTTCAAAGATCCAGACATAAGACTGGGGGGTGCTAAACTAGTGTTCTTATTCATCTTTTGAGTGTACAGAAGAGAACCAAGAAAAAAGGGGAAAAACACAGCAAGTGGGTTGACTGGGTTTAGAAATGGTATCTATGTAAGAAGTTGCTTTCTAGGACCATTGGTAAAACAAGGACTGCTGGCACAAAATAAGTTGCACTTTGTAGGAAATGGAAAAATATATTTGGCTGAAGCATGGCAAAGTTAATCAGAAGAATTTTTAGATGTACACTTTTTTAAAGAGTTGTTGTAATTGAATCCATGAAGTCACTCAGTGAAAACAAAATAGAAAGAAGATTGGCTCATAATCATGCCTTTTGTTCACTGTAAACTCTGAATATGAAAAACAAACAAGATAATGGCAAGATGAATTTGCACGGTATATAAAAAATATATACACCTGCTCAGAAATCTAAGGAAGTAAATATAATGATAATGTAGAAAACACCTAAATTAAAATAACTGGAGAAGAGAAGAAAAGCAGTACTGTCGTTGACATCTGCTATTACCTACCCAACCAAAAATTCTTACCAAAAGCAAATTACAAATCTCTCAAAGGATCATAAAGTATTAGTGATGGAGGTCTTTAATTATCATAATATTTATTGGGAGACAGTCTCTAGCAACCATGGATCTTCTGTTGGGAGACAATTTCTAGCAAGCATAGACTCCTTCTATTCTCCTTCAGAGACCCATACACAGTTAAACAGGACCATATGTAAGCTTAAAGAATAAATACAAATAAAAAATGAAAGATATTACAAACTAGACTATGAGATATATATACATCAATAAAAATGTAGAAAAAATGAACAGCAGGATAAAAATAAACAAGACTGTTTAACATAAACAAGCTTGTAAGTAAAAGAGTTACTGAATTTTCGTCAGCCAGACTACCAACGTCATCAGAGTTGGAATGCTAGGTGATTAGGGAGCTTGCCTATATAGCTGTCTGTCTCTGTGCCCGGCTTCTCGAGCATGTCATCAGCCCATTGATTGTGTTAATCTGCAACATGCTAAGTTGATTCATATCCAACAACCTGTTGGTGTACCCAATGGTTGTGTTCAGATCCTCCATTGCTTTTATAACATGTGTGCGGGCCCCTGGGGGCAGCTGTCAAGCCGTCTCTGCTCCTTATCTCTCTGCCCTCTTATTTTGGAGCGATCTCTCAATCTGCATTTCAAACACCCTGTAGGGCTGTCATCCTCCCCTATGGCCACCGTTGTTTTACCCATAGCTCCCTCTCCCCAATTCTGCAAAGAGCAGCTGTTCAGATGTTCCTGCTCCCTATTCCCCCACCCCTTTTTGTCTCTCCTTCCGAGCGACAGGGCTAGAGGTGAGGCGGCAATGGCTGCTATGGGAGGAGACAACAAACTAACGACGTGTCAAGATCAGATGTTGGAAACAGATGCACGGAAGCGGTTCAGAAGGACAGACAAAAAGGGGGGGAATAGGGAGCAGGAACATCGAAACAGCTGCTCTTTGCAGAATTGGGGAGAGGGAGCTACGGGTGAAACAATGGTGGCCTTAGGGGAGGATGACAGCCCTACAGGGTGTTTGAAATGCAGATTGAGAGATCGCTCCAAAATGAGAGGGGAGAGAGATAAAGAGCAGAGACGGCTTGACAGCTGCCCCCCAGGGGCCCACACGTGTGCTAGAAAAGCAATGGAGGATCTGAACACAACCATCGGGTCCACCAACAGGCTGCCGGATGTGAATCAACTTAGCATGTTGCAGATTAACACAATCAATGGGCCGATGATGCACCGAGAAGTCGGGCACAGAGACAGGCAGCTATATAGGCAAGCTCCCTAATCACCTAGCATTCCAACTCTGATGATGTTGGTAGTCTGGCCGACGAAAGCTCAGTAACTCTTACAAGCTTGTTTATGTTGAATAGTCTTGTTTATTTTTATCCTGGTGTTCATTTTTTCTACATTTTTATTGATATGTGTATACCCAGGATTCACATTTTTAATGTTATTAAGGATAACATTAAGGTTTTCGCAGGTGTTTGTATGTAGGTCTTTGGTTATTCGGGTTTTCTCCCGTGAAAAATTGGAAGTGTCTTGGCAACGTTTCGAAACGTCAAAACGTCGCCAAGACACTTCCAATTTTACGCGGGAGAAAACCCGAATAACCAAACACCTACATATAAATATACATATACATATACATATACATATATATATATGTTTTCTGAGGTTTTCGCGGGTGTTTGTATGTAGGTCTTCGGTTGTTCGGGTTTTCTCCCGCGTAAAATTGGAAGTGTCTTGGCGACGTTTCGACGAAGTCCCATTCGTCATCTTCAGGCTGGTGTTTTCAGCTTCGTGATTCGAGCAGCAATGTGTGGTCTTAGCTGTTTCTTCCTTTTAACTGCCAGTGGGGGTATGAACTTATTGGGTGGGAGCTTGGCTGTGTTCTGATTGGGTGGAGGTGTGTTCTGATTGGTTAGGGGCGTGGCTGTGCTCTGATTGGCTGTGGGGTTGGCTGTGCTCTGATTGGCTGGGGGGTTGGCTGTGCTCTGATTGGCTGGGGGAGTGTTCTGTTTGGTTGTGCTCAGGTTAGTCTGAGTTGCAGAGGGGTTTAAGATTTTGGGCTGCCTTGCTATTTTTGGCTTCGCGTTTGTGGTCGTGCCTCATTTTCATGGAGGGTGTCAGTTTGCTTCATGTATGGATTGGAGGGCTTTAAAGTGGCTAATGATGCAGCTCTGGTCTGGCTTCTGGTTTGTGGTCGTGCCTCATCATCGGTGTGGCTTTGGGTTTGCTTTTTGCGTGGATGTGTGGTGGTGACATCCTGTGTGGTTTTTGTGAGTGTGGGTCTGGTATCATTTTTTGTGTTAGGGAGTCGTTTGTCAATAAGGACGGGTTTCCAAATGGCTGGTAGGTGGGAGGTATCATCTCGCTTGTTCATGCTGTGTGGGCGTTTTTCTATCTCGATGGCTTCTCTGATTATTCTGTTATTAAAATGTTCACTTTTGGCAATGGTTCTGGTATTTTTAAAGTCAATTTCATGTCCTGTGGCTTTAAGGTGTTGGACCAGGGAAGATGTTGGTTCCTCTTTTTTGACTGAGTTCTTATGTTCTTTAATGCGTGCACTTATTCTTCTGTTGGTTTGTCCGATGTATGTGGTGGGACAAGTGGTGCATGGGATTTCGTATACTCCTTGATTTTCTAATTCAATTTTATCTTTGGGGTTTCTAAGGATGGTGGATATTTTTCTGTTTGTGCAGAATGCTGTTTTGATGTTGTGTTTATGGAGGATCTTACTGATTCTGTCTGTGGTGCCTTTTATGTATGGGAGGAGGGCTTTGCCATTTTCTTGTTCTTCGTCTTGGATTTTAGTGGGGGTTTCTTTTTGGATTAGGTTTGTAATCTTATTTCTTTGGAATCCATTGGATGTTAGTACATTGGTGAGAGTGTGTAGTTCGGTTTTTAGGTGTTGTTCGTCAGCTAAGCGTTTTGTTCTGGAGATGAGTGTCTTGGCTACAGAGTTGATCTGTGCTGGGTGGTGGTGTGAGAGAGCGTGCAGATAGCGGTTTGTGTGTGTTTTCTTCTGGTAGATGGTGTGTCCTAGGGAGCCATTGGATTTCTTGTAGACTAAGACATCCAGGAAGGGAAGTTGGTTGTTAGCTTCTGTTTCCATGGTGAACTGTATTTTGGGGTGTAGGCTGTTGAGGTGTGTGAGGAAGTTGTCCAGTTTTTCTTTCCCATGTGGCCAGATTATGAAGGTGTCGTCTACGTATCTGAGCCAGAGTTTGGGTTTGTGATCCGATTTTTCTAGAGCTTGGGTTTCAAAGTGTTCCATGTAGAGGTTGGCAATGACAGGTGAGAGGGGTGATCCCATGGGTGCTCCTTCTGTTTGTTTGTATTTTTGTCCATTATAGATGAAGTATGTGTTGGATAGGCAGTGGTTGGTCAGATCTAAGATGTGTTTGGGGGGGTTATATTTGTTTTGAATAGCTGTCAAGGCTTCTTTGATAGGCACTTGGGTGAAGAGGGATATGACATCGAAGCTCACTAGTAGGTCGCTGGGCTGTAAGTTTTGTTTCTTTATGATCTCTATAAACTGGAATGAGTTTTTTACGTGTGAGGTGATGGATTCTGCATAGGGCTGTAGTTGTTTGGCGAGAAATTTGGCTAGGTTTTGTAGAGGTGAGCCTATGGAGCTGACTATAGGTCTGAGTGGGGTTCCTTCTTTGTGTATCTTGGGGAGACCATAGAGTTTGGGGCATCTGGATGATTTCTCTCTGGGAATGATTCTTTGCTGGATCTCTTCGCTAATGGGGGAGGCTTTTATTTTGGATCTGGTGGTTTTTTCCAGGTAGGTGGTGGGATCTGTATTTAGGGGTTTGTATGTGGAGTCTTGGAGTAGGTTGGTTAATTTGGTTTGGTAGTCAGATGTGTTCATAACCACCGTGGCGTTGCCCTTGTCTGCTGGTAGGATTATTATGCTGGTGTCTTCTTTCAGGTTACGTAGTGCTGTCTGTTCCTCTTTGGGTAAGTTGCTTTTGGGTGGCTTGCTGGTACAGAGGATGTTGGTGATTTCGAGTCTGATTCTGTTAGCGTCGTCGGGGTTGATTTTGGTCAGGCTGGTTTTTCAACTCCACATATAATGGTTTCAGTGGGGATGTGTTTGGGAGTGACTGCAAAGTTGAATCCTTTGGAAAGGACATTGGTTTCGGCTTTGGTGAGGATCCTATCTGAGATGTTATGCACTGTTTGTTTCATGTGTGGCTGTGAGGGAGGAGGGGTTTGTTTCTGGCGTTCTTGTAGTCTTCGGAGTTTGTTGGTGTGTGTATCTGTCTTGAGGGTGGTCTGTGTTTCGGCTCTCCAGACGGCGAGTTGTTTGGATTTGTCCCAAAGTGCGGGGTGGATCTTGTTGCTGAGTTTGAGGTGGAGTGTGAGGAGATCTTTGTTAATTCGGTCTAGGAGGAATCTTTTTGTGTGAAGTTCATTTCTGATTAGGGCCAATTCTGTTCTTTTCAGGATCCGTTTGGTGGCTGCAGAGTTGGAGTGGAATTTCAGTTGGAAACATGTGGGGATTAGATTTTGATCTCGGCAGTTGCGTAGGAATGTGAGGTCGCATAAAATGGAAGCTCTTTGGACTTCAGGTTTTTCATAGGTCCTGGTCAGATGGTGGATTTCCTCCCCGTAGAGGTTCGATATTTGTTTTCTGAGGTTTTCGCGGGTGTTTGTATGTAGGTCTTTAGTTGTTCGGGTTTTCTCCCGCGTAAAATTGGAAGTGTCTTGGCGACGTTTCGACGAAGTCCCATTCGTCATCTTCAGGCTGGTGTTTTCAGCTTCGTGCTTCGAGCAGCAATGTGTGGTCTTAGCTGTTTCTTCCTTTTAACTGCCAGTGGGGGTATGAACTGATTGGGTGGGAGCTTGGCTGTGTTCTGATTGGGTGGAGGTGTGTTCTGATTGGTTAGGGGCTTGGCTGTGCTCTGATTGGCTGGGGGGTTGGCTGTGCTCTGATTGGCTGGGGGGTTGGCTGTGCTCTGATTGGCTGGGGGAGTGTTCTGTTTGGTTGTGCTCAGGTTAGTCTGAGTTGCAGAGGGGTTTAAGATTTTGGGCTGCCTTGCTATTTTTTGGCTTCGCGTTTGTGGTCGTGCCTCATTTCATGGAGGGTGTCAGTTTGCTTCATGTATGGATTGGAGGGCTTTAAAGTGGCTAATGATGCAGCTCTGGTCTGGCTTCTGGTTTGTGGTCGTGCCTCATCATCGGTGTGGCTTTGGGTTTGCTTTTTGCATGGATGTGTGGTGGTGACATCCTGTGTGGTTTTTGTGAGTGAACACATCTGACTACCAAACCAAATTAACCAACCTACTCCAAGATTCCACATACAAACCCCTAAATACAGATCCCACCACCTACCTGGAAAAAACCACCAGATCCAAAATAAAAGCCTCCCCCATTAGCGAAGAGATCCAGCAAAGAATCATTCCCAGAGAGAAATCATCCAGATGCCCCAAACTCTATGGTCTCCCCAAGATACACAAAGAAGGAACCCCACTCAGACCTATAGTCAGCTCCATAGGCTCACCTCTACAAAACCTAGCCAAATTTCTCGCCAAACAACTACAGCCCTATGCAGAATCCATCACCTCACATGTAAAAAACTCATTCCAGTTTATAGAGATCATAAAGAAACAAAACTTACAGCCCAGCGACCTACTCGTGAGCTTCGATGTCATATCCCTCTTCACCCAAGTGCCTATCAAAGAAGCCTTGATAGCTATCCAAAACAAATATAACCCCCCCAAACACATCTTAGATCTGACCAACCACTGCCTATCCAACACATACTTCATCTATAATGGACAAAAATACAAACAAACAGAAGGAGCACCCATGGGATCACCCCTCTCACCTGTCATTGCCAACCTCTACATGGAACACTTTGAAACCCAAGCTCTAGAAAAATCGGATCACAAACCCAAACTCTGGCTCAGATACGTAGACGACACCTTCATAATCTGGCCACATGGGAAAGAAAAACTGGACAACTTCCTCACACACCTCAACAGCCTACACCCCAAAATACAGTTCACCATGGAAACAGAAGCTAACAACCAACTTCCCTTCCTGGATGTCTTAGTCTACAAGAAATCCAATGGCTCCCTAGGACACACCATCTACCAGAAGAAAACACACACAAACCGCTATCTGCACGCTCTCTCACACCACCACCCAGCACAGATCAACTCTGTAGCCAAGACACTCATCTCCAGAACAAAACGCTTAGCTGACGAACAACACCTAAAACCCGAACTACACACTCTCACCAATGTACTAACATCCAATGGATTCCATAGAAATAAGATTACAAACCTAATCCAAAAAGAAACCCCCACTAAAATCCAAGACGAAGAACAAGAAAACGGCAAAGCCCTCCTCCCATACATAAAAGGCACCACAGACAGAATCAGTAAGATCCTCCATAAACACAACATCAAAACAGCATTCTGCACAAACAGAAAAATATCCACCATCCTTAGAAACCCCAAAGATAAAATTGAATTAGAAAATCAAGGAGTATACGAAATCCCATGCACCACTTGTCCCACCACATACATCGGACAAACCAACAGAAGAATAAGTGCACGCATTGAAGAACATAAGAACTCAGTCAAAAAAGAGGAACCAACATCTTCCCTGGTCCAACACCTTAAAGCCACAGGACATGAAATTGACTTTAAAAATACCAGAACCATTGCCAAAAGTGAACATTTTAATAACAGAATAATCAGAGAAG
This sequence comes from Crotalus tigris, assembly GCF_016545835.1. Lineage (NCBI taxonomy): Eukaryota > Metazoa > Chordata > Lepidosauria > Squamata > Viperidae > Crotalus > Crotalus tigris. Next base: position 549,751 of record NW_024097285.1, read on the forward strand.
CCATCGAGATAGAAAAACGCCCACACAGCATGAACAAGCGAGATGATACCTCCCGCCTACCAGCCATTTGGAAACCCGCCCTTATTGACAAACGACTCCCTAACACAAAAAATGATACCAGACCCACACTCACAAAAACCACACAGGATGTCACCACCACACATCCACGCAAAAAGCAAACCCAAAGCCACACTGATGATGAGGCACGACCACAAACCAGAAGCCAGACCAGAGCTGCATCATTAGCCACTTTAAAGCCCTCCAATAAATATTGCCTTTTACAAAAGAATTATATCACAAGTTTCCAAAAGCCATTCCTTAACATCTGGAACAATATCACTTTTCCAGTTTCTCATATTTTTAGCCATCTACAGTCCTATAGTGTTTTCTGGATTTTGCAGCCAATATAGCATGGCCCTTGGAGCTACTATACAGTTACAGTGAAGAAATAAAAATTCCTGAAAACAGAAGAAGCCCATATACAACAAACTTTATGAAAGTCTGAAAAGGGCATTTATAACAGGAAACTATTTCAGAAGTAGAAAGAGGAAACAGTCAGCAAAGAAGAATATATGAAGGAAGTTTCATGATGTGGAGAAATCCAGAAAACTGAAGAACAGAATTAGATATTCTTGGCAAAGAATAACAGAGTTGGAAGGGATCTTGGAGGTCTTACAGTCCAACCCCTGGCACAAGCAAGAGATTTTATACCATTCCAGAGAAATGCTGTCCAGTCTCCTCTTTAAAAGCTCCAGTGATGGAACACCCACAACTTCAGGAGGCAAGTCATTCCACTGATTAATTGTTCTGCCTGGAAATAGAATACTAGGGACATTCTTTAGATATGTTCAAAATAAAGAGAAGAGAAAAATTTACCAGTTGCTCAGTGAAAAAGGCAACATGCTAACTGATAACAGAGTTCCTCTTTTGGCTATCTGCTTCACAAAGGGGTATGTGCTCCACAGGCAACTATGAAATGCAGAATGAACTGACAAGTTTCAGTCTGGTAGAAATTTAGTCAGAGAACACTGTTTACTTTGAAGGATTTTAACTTTCTAGATAAAAAAGAATTTGCTGCTGATAGAGTTAAACTGATATGTATTACCTTTGAAAAATTCTGGAGAATTGGTTAATTAGAAGAACATCAATGGTATCCTATCTCCAAAAATAAAATAAAAAAGAGTTAGGGAGCAAACTGCAAGCTGATTAGTCTAATACTGATGTCCAGGACGATTTTAGGGCAGACAAAAAATGAATGACAGTTTTAAGATGATTGTTTTCTTAAAGCATCATGGAAATCAGCACCAATTTGTTTAGGCTAAACCAGGGGTAGGCAACCTTGGCTCTTTTATGACTTGTGGACTTCAACTCCCAGAATTCCTGAGCCAGCATGGCTGGCTCAGGAATTCTGGGAGTTGAAGTACATGAGTCATAAAAGAGCCAAGGTTGCCTACCCCTGGGCTAAACTGAGCTCATTTTGTAAAACTTGGATATCTTCCATTGCAGAGTATATGAATGTTTTAAGTATAACATGTTTTGATTTCAGCAAACAGTTTAAAAGTACTGCATAACATTAAAATTCACAAATTAATATTAACAGAGTTCAAAGGAACCTTGAAAGTCATCTAGTCCAATCCCCTGCTCAGGCAGGAAACCCTATACCATTTTAGATAAATGGTTGTCCAATTTTGTCCAATCCAACTAAAGAATGGAAAGTAGATCAATTTAATAAAAATAAAGCTGGGTTGAAAATTATATTTCAAAAGAGTTCACCAATGATTTCTCATCAAATACAGGGGTGAAATACAGAGTGGAATGCCACAAGTTCAGTCCAGGATTCATTATTCAGCAGCATTTTATCAATGTCTTGATGAAAGGATTATTAATAAAATTTGCAGATAATATAGTATGGGGTGAAATTTTTTTACCACAGAAGCAAACAAAATACAAATGAATTTGATAGTGTTTCTTAACCTTGGTAACTTTAAAATGTGTGGACCTCAATTCCTGGAAATCCCCAGTCCATACTTAAACTTGCCAAGGTTGAGGAAAAAATTAGGCTAGAAACTATGGGCTGAAAATAAGTGAATGAAATTTAACAGAGATAAGTTCTCCATTTTGTAAAAGGAAATTAATTGTATAAGATAGGAAATATGATTGGATAGATGGGAGTGACATCAAGTTATTTTCAGCTTATACTGGCCACATAGATTTTATCCACGTCAATCTATCTCTTCCAATGGCACGCTCATTGCCATTGTAAACTCCATCCATCCATTTGTTGATTATCCTATTCTCTCTCCTTTCAAGCTTTAGAATCTTTTCCAGAGAGATGGATCTTTTCATAGTGTATCTGAAATAGAATAATTTGAGTCTTGTCAATTCAGAATTCAGAAATGATTTCTTTGATGACCCATCAGTTTATTTCCATGACTTTTCACAGTATTCTCAGGAGCATTCTTCAAATACCTGAAAGAATAAAGGTCAAGACTCAATATCCATTATTCCAGAGCACAAGAAAAAATAATGGATATACCTCATAAGAAGGCAGATTCTAAATGAATATTAGGAGTGTTTTTAACAGTAAGAGCAGTTCAATTTGGTAGTAGACATAATTATCTAGAAGTGATGGACCTCCCTTTACTGGATAAGGTTAAGTAGAGATCAAATCTGATGCAAATGCTTAATTCAGATACCTTCATAAGTAGTTGGGCCAAATGACTTTAATAGCCTCTTCCAACATCTGTGATTCTAAATCAAGGTTAATAAGTCTGCAATAATGACTCTCAGGTTTAATATATATCTAAATATCAAATTTTATGTAGAATTATCTGAATCTTTTGATATTTATACATACACATGCACATATATACATTCACATAAAATAATGCATACATTTGTATATGTTAAGAAAATTTCATATACAAATGTTTTCTATTCAGGAAAGAAATTGTCATAAAAATGCATAGATAGGAAAAACAAAAAGTGCTTGAATTTTGCACAAATTCTTTCCAAAGTATCATCCTGATGAACAGAAAAGATGAACAAAGTATCAATTAGGAAAAAAAGAAGGGAAAGGAAGTTAATTTGACAGATTTACTATATCCCTAATTCTGTAAAGAAGAAGAAGAAGAAGAAGAAGAAGAAGAAGAAGAAGAAGAAGAAGAAGAAGAAGAAGAAGAAGAAGAAGAAGAAGAAGAAGAAGAAGAAGAAGAAGAAGAAGAAGAAGAAGAAGAAGAAGAAGAAGAAGAAGACTGTCAACTTGGATGCCCACTTGTTGAATTTTTACTGCTGTCTCTTTCATTGCCCCATCTGTATATTAATAATGGTATTAATTATGTGACTGTGAAAAAAAATACCACAATGTAAGTTTCCCCCCATTCTTCTTTTGAAACAAACTTACTTTGAAAATGACTCATTTGACAATGCTTTTATCTGTAGGTTTGAGTCTATTGTTACCAGGTAAAACAAACTTGGCTTCTACAGCAATTAACTCTACAAAATAAATTTTAAAAAAGAGAAAAATATCGTCAAAACTATTTCTGATTAATATCTGAAGTGTAAGGCATAGTATAAGAAAAGCTTTGCTTATGGGCAGGCAGTTTTTTGGAAGACAAGACAAGTATGGCTTTTGTATCTATTTAAAATTAAATTTTAAATTGAATATGGTGATATAGGCATGTGTTCTTTTCTTATACCTGTTCTATTCAGATAAAATCCCCCATTGGAAAGCTATTTAAGCATGAAACTACATTGGAAAAAATCAGCACAATATAAACCATGGTCTAGAGTAAATTGGCCACCTGGAATCAAGACCACAAGTATCAAGCTCAAATGCTGAACCAGAAAGCAGCATTGTAAACAGTCCAGAAGCAGGGACTAGACATGCTCATGATCTGGTAGTCTTGGGTACTTGTGAAACTATCACTTACCTCCATTTTGGTGAGGACAAATACTGTACTACGATAAGAATATGAAACACTCTTGTCTGCAGGCCTGTAGTAATGAAATTGGGTCCATGGTTAGTGGCCATTGTTTCCTGACACTTCCGTGACAGCTTTCCATTGATTGATCTCAATGTGAAACTGCTCATAATTCCTGAATGCTGCAGTTTATTTCATTCTTAATTAGTCTATTCCTCATAACTGAAGAAAAGCAGGACCTTTGCTCAATAGTTGTAGCAGCAGTGGACAATCCAAAAGCTAATTGCTTTCTTCAGTCCTGACCTGGAACAGCAAGGCAGGCCCAGCTGGCTGGCTTGAATTCTGGCATTCTCCCACTTGCTTCCAAATATGCATGCACACTTATTATTCATTGTATCCTGTGTTAGCCAGGATGCTGACATCATCCCCTACTCAGTTGCCTATTTATTTTCCTATTATAAGCCAGCATGACTGACAGAGGAGTCACTTTGAGTGAAGTTGTTATGAAAAGCAAGGAAAGAGAGGTTGCACCTAAGAGAAACTTTGCAAAAACAAGGCATATTGTGTTTGCAAGTCACCCAGAGTCTATGAGAGTAGGAAGCTATAATAAATCTAAATAAATAAATAACCATAGGTTGCTTGATCACCTTTCTTGGTTTGCCTATCTTCTGTCTTTTCTATCACATTGTATCTTTCCCCAGTGTGTCTTTTGATGCTGCTCTGAATACAGTTAAAGTTGGGATTAAGGAAAACTCATTCCAGGCAATCTCTTTGGTGATATAGCTCTGACTGCACCATGACAGGAAAATACATCCACTTTTAAAAAATAAAATAAAAGAGCATAGAGATCTGCAAGACATTGCTATCATTTCAAAATAGAATGAGATAGGGGCGTTGTCTTGCCTGAACGCCTTTTCTCAGCATGATGATGGAGAATCCACAGATGGGTTGTCTTAATCTATCTGCTCCAATTAGACTAAGTCTGAAATTTAGTACCGCCCCCTCTGTGCCAACTGCACCCCAGTTTTAGGCTAAGGCGATACTCAGACTTTAGTCCGACGCGCCTGAACAATATGGGAACCAGGCCAACTGACCTAATGGGAGGGAGTGGATTCTCCATCATCATGCTGAGAAAAGGCGTTCAGGCAAGACAACGCCCCTTTCTCCAGCATGATTGGATGGAGAACCCACGGATGGGACATACCAAAGCCCAGTGTCCCTAGGGTGGGGAATTAGATTGGGCCTGGGTCCCATCCAACGTTAATGCGTGTTCTAAAACCTTGCGGCCAAATGAAGCCATAGAAGATGCATATATATCCATCTTGTAGTGACAGACAAAGGAAGAGGGCGATGCCCATGTTGCTGCTCTACAAATTTCCTCTACAGAGGCCTGAGTAGACCAGGCAGCTGTAGTAGCTGCGCCCCGGTGGAATGGGCCGTGATATGCCTGGGATCTCGCAGTGACTGAGACTGGTATGCCAGAGAAATACAAACTCTAATCCACCTGCGTATTGTGGTTGAAGAAACCTTCTGACCTAGTGATGAAGGGTGATAGGACACAAACAGAGCCTCTGTTCTGTGGAAAGATGAGGTTCTCTGTATATAACAATATAAGCCCTGCGCACATCCGATTTGTTCCACTGAACCTCTATGTCATTAGATGGGTTAGGACAGAAGTCCGGAAAAACTATTTCCTGAGATCTATGATACAAGGACTTGACCTTAGGCATGAAGGAGGGGCCTAGCGTAAGGGTTACCCTGTCCTTATGGAAAGTACACAGGTCCTTCCTCACTGAAGAGCAGCCAGTTCAGAGATCCTTCTGGCTGAAGTTACAGCAACAAGAAATGCCACCTTCATCGATAACTGTTTGAACAAACCAGTGTCAATAGTTCAAAGGGTGCGAAACAAGAGCCTATAAACCTGATGAAGATCCCACGAGGGGTATCTATGTACAGTTGATGGTCTGACGTTGTTAGCTCCTTTTAGGAAGGAGCGTATCATAGGGTAATGTGTTAAGGATTCATTGCCGCAGGAAATAACTGTGGCAAGTGATGCTACCTGCCTGCGGATGGTGCTTGTAGAAAGCCCTTTGTCTAGACCATCCCTCAGGAACTCCAAGATAACTGGCATTGAAACCGCCAAAAGGTCAATTTTTCGAACTGAACACCAATTACAGGAGCCTCTCCATGTGGCATCGTATATTCTATTCATCGAGGGTTGCCTGGATTGCTGAATCATAGCTATGACCCTTGACGAATATGAGTCTCAGCCTAAGGCCTGCCTCTCAAGTGCCAGATGGTTAACTGGAGCCATTGAGCGTCTGGAATGTGGGAGATGCGATTTGCTGGGATCCTCCATGGAGGGGATGCGGAGAGCTCCATCAGGTCGGCGACCAAGAGTGTCTCGGCCAATGTGGCGCAATCAGGAGGACCTCTGCTCGTTCGCGAAGGATCTTCCTGATCGTGGCAGGGGAGGGAAGGCATAGAGCAGTTCCCTGGGCCAGGGACTGCAGAGTGCATCTGTTCCCTCCACTGATGGAGATGGGAACCTGGAAAGGAACCTGGGAAGTTGTGAGTTGATTGGGGAGGCAAAAAGGTCTAAGGTTGGGGAACCAAACCTGTCCACGATCTCTCTGAACACCTTCGGATCCAGCAGCCATTCGGAATGGTCCACGGTTGCTCTTCTCAGTGAGTCTGCCTGCTGGTTGGTCACTCCGGATATGTGCTCCGCCCTGATGGAGGCAAGATTCAGTTCCGCCCAGGACCCCAGCAATTTGGCCTCCTGCATGAGAGGCCTGGACCTTGTCCCCCCTTGTCTGTTGACGTGGGCCTTGGCTGTAATGTTGTCGGTTAAAATCAGGACATGTTGGCCCTGTACTATATTGGTGAATCTCTTTAGGGCCATATGTATGGCTCTGAGTTCCAGCCAGTTTATATTGTTCTTTAGGTTCTGTTTGGACCACCGACCTTGAGCCCAGTGCGTGTGGAGGTGTGCCCCCCACCCAAACAGGCTTGCATCTGTGGTAATGGTAATCCTGTCTGATTCTAATACTGCTCCCCATGACAGCTCCGGGGAGTCCCATCATTGAAGGGAGTTCAAGTCTCTGAAATGGAAGAAGAAGCCATATAATTCTCTGGCATGGAGGCGTGCCCATGGCACAATTTGCACGCAGGACACCGTCTTCCCCAGTAGCTGTGATAGGGAGGTCAATGTGACTACTCTGTCCCTTCAGATCCGATGTACAAGAGTCTGAATAGAGTTCCTTCGGTCCTGAGATAGGTAGACCGTACAATTGTCCGTGTCTATAACAGCGCCCAAATGGAGGAGCCGGGTTGTTGTATGACTTTTCTGGAAATTAACAGAAAACCCGTGCTCCTGAAAGACCTTGATGACTAGGGCGAGGTCTGACTGAGCATTTCGGAATGATGATGACTGAATTAGTATGTCATCTAAATAGCATTGAATTCTGATTGGAATTTGTCTAAGGTGGACTGTGAGCACTGTCAGTACCTTGTAAATACCCTTGGTGTCGATGAGAGGCCAAATGGTAGGGCTCTGTACTGGTAGTGGCGTTGGGCATAGCTGAATCTGAGGAATTTGCGGTGGTTAGGAAAAATGTATCAGTTAGGTCTATTGAGGTAAGAAAGTCACCTTGCCTGATGCTGGCCAGGATTGATTGAAGTGGTTGCATCTTAAACTTCTTATACCTCAAGTAAGGTCTAGACCTTTCAAGTCTAAGATTGCCCTCCAGCCCCCCAAGTCTTAGGGATGACGAAGAGGTTTGAGTAAAACCCTCGTCCTTCTTGGTCTTGTGTACTGGTTCAATTGCTCGTATTTGTAATAAATGAGCTATGGCCTCTGACATAAAGTCAGCCCTGGACCTGCTCGTTGGGATAGGGCAAGAGCGGAATTTGTCAGGTGGTTGAGAACAAAATTCTAGTCTCAAGCCTTGCATGACGGTGTCTAACACCCATGCATCTGTAGTGATGGCTGACCAAGTGCTGGAATAAGGGGCCAGCCGGCATCTGTAGTGGTGACTGCCCAAGTGCTGGAATAAGGGGCCAGCCAGCTTCCTATGGGAAGTGAGACTGTGAGATCACTTGCCTCGTTTAGAGGAACGGCCCCTCGGCCTTGAAGGGGCCGCTTGGCCTGGATCTGTGGTCTGCTTCTGCATGCTGAACGATCCTGCTGTCGTTCTTGTCTCTGAAAGGAATAGAGGGATGCCTGGGCCCAGTCCCAGGATGGAGCTGGTCGAAAGGCAGCCTCCTGTAATTGCTCTGTGACATGAGTTAACCAGAGTTTTACGTTGTCCTTACCTTCAGTTAAGTATGGTTCTAGTGCCTTACCAAAGAGATGTCCACCTGTGTAAGGTTTAGAGGCCAGACACCACTTGGTCTTGGTGTCTGCTCGCCAATTCCTGGGTCAAAGGAGCCTTCATGCTGAGATGTCTGCAGCGATGGTCCGGCAGTGTATCTAGCCATGTGCAGAGAAGCGTCGGCTAGGTACTGGGACATAGCCACTAACTTACCCAGATTTTGGTGAGCTCTGAACTGGTCCGGAGGGATCCTGTCCTAGAGCTCACGTAACCCAAGGGCTGAAGCCCTGGCGAAGAAGGTCATGGACGTTGCCGCCTTTGTTGCCCAGGCTGATGCCAGATGCGAACTACGCAATGCGGAGTCAATCTTTTTATCCTCCGCCCTAAGTGCCTCATTTATATCCCCAGGAATGTTAGCATTGGGAAACAATGAGTTCAATGACTCATCAATCTCAGGGACCTCCAATAGGGAGGTCAGAGAAGGGGCAACATTGAATAATGTCTTCTCTACGGCACCAGGGCTTGAGAGGGATCCTAACTTCTCCCATTGCTTTTAACATGGGGACCCTTGGATGTTGTAGGTGGGCCTCCTGCTCTTGAGGGAGGTTTGCAGTTGTGCAGGCCTTGATTAGCAGGGAAATAAAAGTGAATGGTCAAAGAGACCGACAGGAGGGGTGGGGTCAGATGAAGTGATACTTTCATCCTCTGACATAATCAGGCCCGATGGTTCAGCCCTTGTTGATTCTAGATCTGATGAAAGTTCATCCCTGATATCTGGAGATTGGAATGATACATGGATTGTAGGGTGGCTGTTGGGCATGGGAAGCCATGAATTGAGCCACAGCCTGAGCTATCATGGACTGAAGGTAGTCCGGGATTAGAGTCTGGTTCTCAGGGGGGTGAAGCCCTGCTGCAGTGGGGGTGAATGTGGTCTGGGGGCCCACATTAAGGGTGTCCTGGCTAGTCAAGCCTGTCCCTGGGCCCGCCCTTGTGGCTGATTCTAGTTGGGAAATTCCCCTGGGGGGAGACCAGGCCCCTGGGGCTGAGGCACAATGTGAGGAAGGGGTTCAAAAATGGGCCTTCCCGTTGTGCCTGTCTGACCTGGGGAGGCCACTCTCAGTCTCTGGGACTCCTCCTCCCTCATCTGTGGATTATTGGTTTCCCTGCTTGCCCTGGCTTGCTTGGTGGTGTCCTTTCCACTTGCCTCTGTTTGATGTTTCCTCTTGGCCGGCTTGTTGGTTTTCTCTGCCATGATGAGTCTGCTCTGGTAAAACGCCCCCCCTCGGCGCTGTAACTCACCAAGGGAGCCTGCAGAGATGATTCGGCCCGTGAGGGGGGTGGGCAGGGGATTGGTGGGCACTGCGTCCTTGGGAGCGAGCTGGCCCTCCCCCGTGCAATCCGCTGTGGAGATGATGCAGACAAATTTAGAGGCCTCTGCCTCAAGTGGTCATACACTGCCCTCAGGAGTGAGCTACAGGCAGTCTGGGCCTCAGTCAGTTACAAAATGGCCGCCGTGAGTCAATTCAAAATGGCGGCCACAGAGTTTGCACCAAAAAAACGGCCATTAGGAGAAGAAGGCCTTGAGGCCTGAGGCCTAAGCTGCGATGAGCCCTCGTTCCGAGGAATCGCTTGGGCTCCTAACGCAGCGAATGGATTCCAAAAAAACGGCCATTAGAAGAAGAAGACCTTGAGGCCTGAGGCCTAAGCTGCGATGAACCCTCGTTCCGAGGAATCGCTTGGGCTCCTAACGCAGCGAATGGATTACAATTAGGTGAGCTGAGAGAGGCTGAGGCAAGCCAAGGCCTAGTAAGGCCTCCAGGCTCCGAAATTGGATCGATGCCAAAAACTTTCTCCTGCTGCTGGGGCAGTCTGCTGAGGCCGAGGGACCTAGAAAAGTCTCCCTCCAGGCCTGACGAGCCTCGGCATCGCTTGCGGAGCCCCCCAGTCAATTGACAAGCTTACCCCTGCCTCTAAGGCCTCCAGGCTCTGGTTAGAAGAACGGAGCCTCTGATGCAGAGGAACGGCCCCTGGTAGGAGATTTCTCTTGCTTCTGATTGTGAAGCTGAAAGGCTCTCAAAGGGAGAAAGGGAAAGTCCCCCCCCCCCCAAAGGGAGGTTTGTCAGCCTGTCAGCCTGCTAGGCTACAGGTTGGGATGATCACTGGAAAAAAAAAATTTTTTTTTAAATTATCAAATCTATTAATAAAAATGGTTAGCACTAAGCTAAAGGGAATAAAATAAATAGGAGTACACAGTCTTCTGCTCCAGGAGCGAAGAAAAAACGCGTCTTAGAGCAAAGAGACTAAGTCTAAAACTGGGGTGCAGTTGGCACAGAGGGGGCGGTACTAAATTTCAGATTTAGTCTAATTGGAGCAGATAGATTAAGACAACCCATCCGTGGGTTCTCCATCCAATCATGCTGGAGAATAGCAATCTAGGGGCTAACTGGTCCACACTGCTGTCTCCAGTCTGCGGCTCGCATTTTGCTTCTGTTTCTTCATTTTTCAAACACATCATGGCTGACAGTTCTTCAAACACTCTCTTCTGATAATTAAAGGACAGACTTTATTCAAAAGCCTGAAAATTGCCCAAATAACATAGTGTGTGTGTGTGTGTGTGTGTGTGTGTGTGTGTGTGTGTGTGGTTTCAAATAAAGTTGGCTTTTGTATACTTAATTTGTGAAGTCAACTCATTCTAATTTTGTCAGCTGTTTTAACAATGCCATTGTTACAGCTCTTACTGCTCCAATAATTATGTGGGAAAAAAATTACCAGTTTATTCTATAATTTCTGTATATCTGTATATTAACTATCAACATTTTCCAATCTTTTCCAGTTCCTTTAGACCTCATCTAGTATTGCCACGTTGTAAGAAAAAGTTGTTTTTCTTCAACTATTGTGATGTTTAGCACATTGAGTCATCAATCTCATGTTTCTCTGCATAATCTACTTTGGCTTTATTTCTGTTTTTTAATGTTCAGTTTTAAAATATTTGTTGCTAATACTACTTCTTGAGCTGCAAAAATTAAGCCCTTTGTTTTTCTTCTTGGTGGATCCAATCTCAAGCCATTGCTAAATTTTATGACTATTCCCTTTGCCTTCAATTTCTTTCAGATATTGATCAGGTTTAGCTTTCCAATGGTTCATTCACTTTTGTAACTCTTCATTTTCATGCACCACTTTTGATTCAAAATATTTTCTTTGCAGAAATTTATTAACATCCTTCTACTTATTTTTATGTAATCATTCAAACCTATGAGTTTATCTTCCAGCATCTGCTTTATCTGCAACAATTTCCCATGGTAAGAACAAGCAATCTACAGGGGGTTGTAGTATGTCCTAAGTTTTTTGATCTTGCACACTAAAGTATCTGGTTCTACTTATGTGCTTAGTCAACAATATCTGCTATATAGGAACAGCTGAAGTATTAATGGCTTTGATTTTGTTACCACCATTCAAGTTTGATTTTAAAACTTTACTAAGTTGTTTTATATATTCAACACTGGTTTTCTTTGTAACATGAGCATGCAAAATATTGCTTCTAAAACACACCAATATTTCTAACTTCCTTTCACTGGAAATACTTTGATTTTAGCACAATTCCATAGTTCAGTACCATCTAAGCATTCTTTTTTACCCCTTTTATTCTGTCAGCATTGTACTCTTATCCAATCCAAATTCCATTTTGATATCATTAGTAAATATTTGAACTGTATCCAAAAGCAACTATATTTTCAAATCATCCATGCAGAGCACATGTGAGTCTTTTGTTCCTTGTTTTGACAAATTATAGCCAGATAACATTTTATTCAAAATTATCAGTGAAATCGGAGCCATATTAAAAATCAAGGAAAACAGAAAGTCTCATTGAAAAATTATTTCTTCCAAGTGCTTCTGTATCTGTCATCAGTACTGTTTTCTATTTTTTCATTGCCTTTTTTTATTGAACTGTTTAAAAACATTTTTCTCATTAATTCCAAAATTTCTAAACATTTTATAAACCAACTATACGGTAGTGAATTGAATGTTTTTGTAATCAATCCAAGCCATGGAAATCAATCAAAAGTTGGTCCTTTGTAGCTTGAGAATTGTTGAATTATTATCAATATTGTTTCAAGGGTGGTAAAATGTTTAGCTCTGACTTTAGATATAGAATTTCCAACTTCCAAAATTATGCCCTTATCTAATCCTAGCTCCTCTCTGCCATTTGTTGAGGTAGGGCAAGATATATGACCAAGTCCTCAACATTTTTATTTTTCTCTGTGTATGGCCCTAATCATGCAGTACACCTATATACGAAGAACTAGACATCCTACTTTTTAAAAAAAAACACTTATTTTTTAAAGTTATTTCTTACCCTTTTGATGTATAGAAGTGCCTTGTAGATATCTGGGCTCAACTTATGGTTCTCAGAAGAGAGGCTGATCCACAGTTTAATATTAGATGTCAGGCCAGGAAGTACATTTTTGATTTTCTATACTTATATGGAGCCTCTTGATATGATTATTGTATGAGTGCATTAATTTGAAGTTCAAGCACAAGTTCAAGAAGTTCAAGTGGTGCCCTACTCAGATCTGGCAGAGGTAGATCTCCAATAGTAGGAGATAATAGCACCACACAGTGAATAATTACCTCCCAGTGCAATCACTGATCTATACCTCAGCCTGACTGGTGGTACTTATGACAACTGGGGATGTGCTTGATTTTAAGGAAAACAATTGTTCTCCAGAAACAGAGACTGTGGAAATTATTTTATTCTCTTATTACATATAAGAATATTTAGTGGAATTAGGAAAACAAAAAACAATATACAGCAGGAGATCCTAAGATCCTAAGTCTTTTCCTCCCTCTTCTCTCTCAAAAAGCATTCTCTACTTTTTCCCCAGCACTGTTTTCTAGCAATCACTCACTCCATTGCTCAACAACAAAGTCCTCTCCTTTCTTCTTCCCCTGGGGTGGGGAGAGGGGGGGGAAATAGGTTGATTTATTTTACTAGATGCTTAAAGCCTTTCTTCATGTTTTGGGGGATTTGGACTGTTGCATGGTACATCTCCTTCTGCATCTTTTGCCCAGATCCTCCTCTTCTGGAACTCCTGGCATCCTAGGACAGCCTCGCTCTGTCTCCATCTGCCTTAGTAAAGCACGTCCCTCTGTCTGGGTCTTCACTTCTTCCCAGGAAACTCCTGGCTGATATCTTCACCCTCTGCCTATTCTAATGACCCACAGCAATGTCTCACTCCAGCCACCAGCTTCCTACAGTTACTCCAAAACACTTGTTATCTCAGTGTCTCAAAGTAGCACATGTTCAAAAGAGGCAACATGTCTCTCCATCTTTTTACATTCCCTAACACTTAGGAAGTTGTGTCCACCCATCCCTTTCAGGGCTTTAGAACCCCAATAATTTTATATCGATTTTGGCCAATCAGAATGCTGCTTCCATCTGCTCCATGATAGTCCTGACTAATAGCCAGCTCATCTGCCCTTGTGACAGAACAGCTGCCCTCCAAGGGCTTTCTGAACTTCTTTTTCCCATTTATATTCTTTCCTGCTGCTGGCCACAAAACAACAATAGCAACAGCCCACCTGCTGGCCACAAAACCAATATGTTACAACTTTCACTATTCACAAGTGTACCATATATAATTTTATTAGACAGGCTTCAAGAAAATGAGAAATGATATTCAGTCTGCAGCTCTTGTCTCAATCACAGCAATCAATTTTAAAAGTCACTTTAAAAAAGAGGGAACCAAAACTGTTGGACCTTCCTATGTTTAAGTAATTATTCCTTCTTCCCAATTGGTTATTTTACATATTTTCTATTTATAAGAGGAAGGAAGGGAGGGATCAATCCTATGCAGCTCATTCCTCCCACAAACATGCATACACATACACACACATGCACACACATGCCAATAAATGCAACTGTTATTTCTCTTTATCTCTTTGACTTCTATGATTTTCATTTTTACATGAATCTTCAACACAGGGGAGCCAAATGAAACAAAACTACTGTAGTAGTTTTCAGTTAAATGTAGCAACTGCATTTTTTGCAGCATATTAAAACTGAACAAAGTAACTTTTTTCCAATAATAATTGTCTACAGAGCAACAAGGCATTTCTGCCATTTCCCATGATTCAATTTTTATCATTTACACCAGGGGTAGGCAACCTTGGCTCTTTTATGACTCGTGGACTTCAACTCCCAGAATTCTTGAGCCAGCATGGCTAAGCATAGAAACCTCTCCCTTTCCCCTCAGGGGAAAGTCCACCAGTCATAAAAGAGCCAAGGTTGCCTACCCCTGATTTACACAAACACTTTTCCTTGATTCAGCCCTAATAATTCCATGCTAACTCAAGAGTTTTTGGAGGCCCCAGAAAATTCTTCTTGTAAAGTTATCCTGCACCTGCAACTATGTGGGGGGTAGAGTTATTAAAATGGACTAAAGAGATATCTCACCCACCTTATTCATATACAGTATACTTAAAAACTATTAAAAACCCACCAAAGTAAAAAAAAACTGGGCAGCTAAGGTAGGCAATAAAATGAAACAGATTTTTGGTGACTCACACATCCCAATTAGAGCTGGTTTGGACAGACATTGGGATTGTAAAACTAATGTCACAAATAAGTCTGAATAAATAGCAAATGTCCCATTGGCCAAGAATAAGTAAGGGAAAGGAATTTGAAGAATGATGATTGGAGTCTAGGATTATTTCAAGATTCCTTGGTTCCTATCCCAGCTCCAGATTCTTAGTGGTGAACAAGAAAGCTTGAATATTATAAAAAAACATATGGAATAAAATAACAATCAATTGGATTGGATAGTATTCTATCTGCCAACCAAGTAACAATGGTAAACCAGCATTATAGATTTTAAAGGGGAAATGAGAGAGCAGCTTTCTTCTAAGGCCAGCTGGCAAGTACCAGAAGTTAGATTCAACAGGGACTTTCCTAACTCATAGAACAATCATTCAGTCTCTCTATTTTCCTTGTACTGAGCATGTCTTATGTTGCTCTGAACACTTAAGCTGTTAATGGTATCCTTCGCAACCATAATCATCCTTATGAATTTCAGAGAGATCATAGCAGAACGTAATGTAAGCAAATAAGGCTAATCCAGTGACACAAGAATGCTTTATAACATTCCACAGTTAAATATTAATTAAAAGATTAACATGTGCTTTGAGTTACACTTTTAGAACTGCATTTTTTCAACATGACGGTTATGAATGAGCTTGCTGCTTAAATTGACAATAATTGGAGACATATTAAAACTGGCATAAATATTTTAGTTCTCTCTTTTGCATCAAGTTTTCTACATCATTAATATCATAGACTCAAGAACTGAAGGGATCCTGAAAACTCCATCTTTTGAGGCTCTAGCTCTGTGTTCAATGCAAGATATGCTTAAAATCCAGGAAAATATTCAAAGCTTAAAAAGTTAATACCAAGCTGAAGCTTACCAGGACATAAGGTAACTCTACTGAATTGAATCCAAGGATTCAGTTTGGGGGCACTGACTACTGTTGGGAAGAAGACAAGATGGAAAAATAACAAAATATAAAGACAAAAAAAAAAAAAACACAATGTGACATTCCTATTCAACAGATGTGAGCTAACCTATGTAAATCTGACTCCTTAAGATTCTTATCTTGAGGGTTATTATCAGATCTAATGATGGCAGACTAATGGCAGTGACAGGAATACTATGATCAACATGTGGTGATTCAACTCAGAGGCTGTTTAAATGTCCCAGAATTTTCCCAGAACTTGGGAAAATGCGCTGTAGTAAATTAGAATGACAGGTTCCACATTCAGCTATTCAGTTGAGGGAGCCCAGAGCTAGCATTGAATTGATCACTAAGGACACACAACTATGCAAGAAGATAAATGCTGTGACAGACTGAGGACATGGGTATTCTTTTCCCAAGAAAGCAGGGAAGAGGGAGAAAAACATAGGCTATACTTTCCTCCCTTTCTCACACATTTGATACTTCTTTTCTATATGTGGATTTTGTACAATCTCTTTGCCACAGGCAACTGGTCTGTATAATTTACTGGTTGCTGGTGTATCTAAAAATGTCTTTGGGGATTTGATGCCTTCTGAATGCGAGACCCTGGATGCCCATTTATGTCTATGTATCTGCTTGAATCTAAGCATAGAACAAACATGCCTTGTTAACTGTTTTCTCATGAGTCCCCATGATATTATCTTAATCTTTGAGTGAAACAGGCTTAAGCAGTCTTTAGTTATACTGGAGTTAAAGTAGTATTGCCCCTTTTTTTTTTCAAACTCTGTCCAAGGACATCTTAGGGGGTATGTAAAATATATTAGGATTGTTATTCATTACCTTGGATGGAAATCAGGTGACTGTCAGTAATTGGGAGCAGAGGGAGGACAGGGATCACCAATGAGTTCAGCAAAATCCACACCAGCACTGTTCTCTGGCAACCTAAGGATGCCTAGGTAAGCACTCCAGCTTAGTCTGGGGGAAAGGCCCTATGTCAATTCTTTTCATTTAAATGAGCTCATTTTCCAAGCTGCTTGCTTAGGAGGAGCTTCCAGGGGAATGTCTCTGGGTGTTTTTGTATTCATTTTTCAGCCAGGCAATCATAATGCAAAGCAGAAAAAATAGCAATTCATATGAAACTACAGAATATGTATGCCAATAACGTCTGTGGTTGGTGATTTTATATTTCACATCAGACTACACATAAAGATGATCGCCAATGAATAATAAAAAGGAAAGGATCAGCATAATTGGAATCATGCTATTTTGCATGTATTCTGCACATATGGAAGGGGCATAGGAAACAGGATTGGAATTACTGCATACCCCTGCATACTCCTCACTGGTGTGGAGGATGAGAGACCCCTGGAGTCTCAAGTTACAGGAAAGCTTCAAGAAGCAAAGATCAGCAACTGATTCTTCACATGACTCCCATGAGACAGCCAGCTTGGATCTATTTAGTTTGCAATCTCATATTTGGTTTCCCAGGATTATGCCCACTTGAATTCAGTGGGAATTAGTTTGAGTACATACACCTTTTCTTTCACTTTTTTCTTGGCTTCTTTGAAACCACATCCTTTTGTTAAACTATTATGGAGGACAACAGACATTTTGAAGTCATTCACTGTTTAAAACAGAAACATATGAAGAATGATTAAATTGGTTTGATGCCAATGTTGTAATACTCCAGATAAATATATTTTCACTTTCCATCCCAGGGAAAAGCTATTCTACAATTCTTCTGCATAGTCCATCTTGCAGCCATAAAAAGTCATTTGTGAAGATGCCCCACACCATCAATATCCATTTACTTTTAAGCCACTAATCTCTAACATTTTAACCAAAACAACTGAGAAGGTTTCAAATGAAGAATAGCATAAATTATATTGTTCACTTGAAATGAACAGCAACATAAAAATAGCATCAATGCTATATTGGCAATAAAACTTATAGAAAAATAAGCAATCCAAACAGTTAGGATTTGGCATAATCATTATGTATTACAGTACATGATTCTGCTGGCCTTTGAAAAGTTTCTCAAGACATGGCTTTGTCAGGGGATCTAATAGTGGCAAGAGGAATCCAGTGGTGCCTAAGGATCTAGTGGTAGCATAAAGCCTATTAGCCAGTTGTATTGTTAGTCATTGTATGGATTGTACTTTCCTGCAAATTAAGTTTAAAACTATTTTAATTGCTTTATTGGTTTCATTTTAGTTGTCTATTGTAATCATTTTGGGTTTTTTAATTGTGTGAGTTACCCAGAGACATGTATATGAGACAGGTATGTAGATAGATGTGGCTCAGATCATGAGCTTCTCGTTGCAAAATTTAGGCTTAAATTGAAAAAATTAGGGAAAAGCACTAGGCCACTCAGGTATGAACTAAATCATATTCCTAATGAATATACAGTAGAGGTGACAAATAGATTTAAGGAATTAGATCTGATAGACAGAGTGTCTGAAGAACTATGGATGGAAGTTTGCAACATTGTACAAGAGGTAGCAACTAAAACCATCCCAAAGAAAAAGAAATGCAAGAAAGCAAAATGGCTGTCTGAGGAAGCTTTGCAAATAGCTGAGGAAAGAAGGGAAGCGAAAGGCAAAGGAGAAAGAGAAAGATACACCCAATTGAATGCAGAATTCCAGAGAGTAGCTAGAAGAGATAAGAATGCCTTCTTAAATGAACAGTGCAAAGAAATAGAAGAAAACAACAGAATAGGGAGGACCAGAGATCTCTTCAAGAAAATTGGAGATATGAAGGGAACGTTTCATGCAAAGATGGGCATGATAAAGGACCAAAATGGCAGGGACCTAACAGAGGCAGAAGAGATTAAGAAGAGATGGCAAAACTACACAGAAGAACTATACAAGAATGAGCTTAACGTCCCAGATAACCACAATGAGATGGTCACTGACCTCGAACCAGACATCCTAGAATGTGAAGTGAAATGGGCCTTAGAAAATCTGAGCAACAACAAAGCTAGTGGAGGTGACAGTATTCCAGCTGAGCTATTCAAAATCTTAAAAGACGATGCAGTAAAAGTGCTACACTCAATTTGCCAGCAAATTTGGAAAACTCAACAGTGGCCACAGGATTGGAAAAGGTCAGTTTACATTCCAATTCCAAAGAAAGGCAATGCCAAAGAATGTTCAAACTATCGCACCATTGCACTCATTTCACATGCTAGTAAAGTTATGCTTAAAATCCTACAAGCTAGACTCCAGCAGTATGTGGATCGAGAACTACCAGAAGTACAGGCAGGATTTCGAAGAGGCAGAGGAACTAGAGATCAAATTGCCAACATACGCTGGATCATGGAGAAAGCTAGGGAGTTCCAGAAAAACATCTACTTCTGCTTCATTGACTATGCTAAAGCCTTTGATTGTGTGGATCACAACAAATTGTGGCAAGTTCTTAAAGAGATGGGAAGTACCAGACCATCTTATTTGTCTCTTGAGAAACCTATATATGGGTCAAGAAGCAACAATGAGAACTGGACACGGAACCACTGATTGGTTCAAAATTGGAAAAGGAGTCCGGCAAGGCTGTATACTGTCGCCCTGCCTATTTAACTTATATGCAGAGCACATCATGAGAAAGGCAGGGCTAGATGAAACAAAAGTTGGAATTAAGATTGCCGGGAGAAATATCAACAACCTAAGATATGCAGATGATACCACGCTAATGGCAGAAAGTGAAGAGGAACTAAAGAGCCTCTTGATGCGGGTGAAGAAGGAGAGTGCAAAAGTTGGCTTGAAACTCAACATTAAGAAAACCAAAATCATGGCATCCGGCCCTCTCAATTCCTGGCAAATAGATGGGGAAGAAATGGAGGTAGTGACAGATTTTATTTTTCTGGGCTCCAAGATCACCTCAGATGGGGACTGCAGCCAAGAAATTAAAAGACGCTTGCTCCTGGGGAGGAAAGCTATGGCAAATCTAGACAGCATACTAAAAAGCAGAGACATCACCCTGCCAACAAAAGTGCGTATAGTCCAGGCCATGGTTTTCCCAGTTGCAATGTATGGCTGTGAAAGTTGGACCATAAGAAAGGCTGAGCGCCAAAGAATTGAGGCCTTTGAACTATGGTGCTGGAGAAGACTCCTGCGAAGGCGTTCAAACCGGTCAGTCCTAGAAGAGATCAACCCCGACTGCTCTTTAGAAGGCCAGATCCTGAAGTTGAAACTCAAGTACTTTGGCCACCTAATAAGAAAGAAGGACTAACTGGAGAAGAGTCTAATGCTGGGAAAGAGTGAGGGCAATAGAAGAAAGGAACGACAGAGAATGAGGTGGATGGATGGAGTCACTGAAGCAGTAGGCGTGAGCTTAAAGGGACTCCAGAAGATAGTAGAAGACAGAAAGGCCTGGAGGAACACTGTCCATGGGGTCGCGATGGGTCGGACACGACTTCGCAATTAACAACAACAACAACAAATGTAGATAGATAGATAGATAGATAGATAGATAGATAGATAGATAGATAGATAGATAGATAGGTAGGTAGGTAGGTAGGTAGGTAGGTAGGTAGGTAGGTAGGTAGGTAGGTAGGTAGATAGATAGATAGATAGATAGATAGATAGATAGATAGATAGATAGATAGATAGATAGATAGATAGATAGATAGATAAACTTATTATATAACAAACTAGAAAGAGATCAGTTCTCATGAGCCAATCTGAAGTTCAAGGTTTATGTGCACAACTGGGTTGTCCTATTGCCAAAACAGGCAGCCAACTGGAGGGCAGAAGTGGACATCATCCTCTTTTGATATTGTTGATCAGTATCAGTGTCAACAGTATAAATCTTCATATTTCTAGCTTCTATTATCTTCAAGATCTTGAAATGGACACCTAATATTAGAACCATCATTAAAAAGGCACAACAAATAATGTTCTTCCTGTATCAACTCAGAAAACTCAGATTGCCCAAGTATCTGCTGATGTCATTCTACAAAGGAATTATTGAGTCTGTCATTCTTACCTCAGTAACTTTCTGGCTTGGCACAGCAGTCAAACAGGACAGGTACAGACTTCAACAGATAGTTAGAACTGCAGAAAAAAACAATCACAACCAGCCTGGCTTCCATGAGGATCTGCATACTGCATGAACTAGAAAGAGGGCTGAGAAAATATCTACAGACCTCTTGCATCCTGGACATGCTGCTATAGAGCATTGCATGCCAAAACAACTAGACACAAAGATAGTTTTTCTCCCATGCTGAACTCTTAATTCCCACAGCATTGCCTGATTTCTCACCTTCTCATCTTTCCTACTATTTTCTCCTATTGGTTTTTTATGATTTATCAATTGTTGTTTGTAACTTATAATTATTGTAACTGTGATTTATGATCTATGATCTATTACTTGCTGTTTATATGTACATTGTGAATTTATGCATCAGAGACAAATTCCTTGTGTGTTCAATGACACTTGACCAATAAAGAGTTCTATTCTATTCTAGTCTATTCCATTCCATTCCATTCCATTCTCCACACTGCCAAAGCAACTTAAGGACATATTATTATGCTCCACTTCCAAAATATTTTTTCTGTATTATGTCCCTTGAGTGCTTCTGTTCATTTCAGATACCTTAGATCCCTTAATTTGTTGGAGACTAAGGCCAGCAATTCATTGGATATTCTCTAAAGGGAGAAACACTCCTTCAACAGAGTTAGTGCTTACCATATTCTCTAATTTCTATGGAGATTCTCAGTCATCCAGGTCATGGTTGTCCCAAAAGTGTTTTTTCAAAAGGCAACTGACTTTCTTTGTTTTTTGCTTGAAAATGTTTCATTTCTCATCCAAAAAGTTTCAGTTCTGAATGAATGGTGGAGAATGAAAGGATTTATAATCCTTGTAGTCATCTGGTTGTTAGCACTCTTTCTGAGAGTTGTTGAGGCCAGTTGGAGGTTTCTCTGTGCTCTCAGGGTCACCTGAATAGTGCAAATAGGTGTGGAACCTTCTTAGAACTGCTGAAAGGACTGTGTTATAAACAGGAGATAGGTGGTGTCATATCCCTCCCCCTCAGTTGAGAGAGGGTGTTCAATCTTAATGTGGATGGCCTCTTTGAGCCCTCTTTCAAACCGTTGGTCATCTCTGTCCAGAATGTGGACTTTGTTGTCTTCAAAAGAGTGACCTTGGTCTTTCAAGTGCAAATGGACTGCTGAATCTTGTCCTGATGGGTTTGTTTTCCTATTTTGTGTCATACATTTGTGAAGTGGTTGTTTTGTTTCTCTAATATACAGCTCTGCACATGTCTAACTGCATTGTACTGCATATATCACATTGCTCAGTTTGTGTCTAGGTATTTTATCCTTAGGATGGACAAGCTTCTACCTTAGTATATTTTTGGGTTTAAAGTATGTATATCTATTGTACTGGTTGAAAATCCCCCTGAGTCTTTTAGTTATGTACACAGAAGCTCTGTTCAGAGTCTCTCTGACTCCAAAAAAAAACCTTTGGGATTGCCCTATGTTTGGTACTCACAGATAGGATATTAATCTTCCCACATTTCATGCATAAATTTCTCTTATCTATAGTTTTCTTTTTAAAAAAAAAACGCTAGCCTGACCTACAAACCAAAGTGAAGCATTATGCTAAAGTAACTAGAATCTGTTGAACATGTCTGCACATCAATTCTGCATGACCAAGATTCAATTGTTTCTCGTGCTATTATTTTGTCATTCCAAATTTTCTTCGTACTCAGTTACAACATCAAAATCTTTTGCATGGTGTAATTATGTTCAATTTTCAATGTAAAAAGTTAAATTGGCTCTCAGGTTACATTTCAGAAAGCAGCCCATTCTTAGAAGTTCCTCAACTGAATCATAGGCAATTAAAATTTCGAAGAGAGACTCCAGATAATTTTCTTAAACAGGATGAAGTCTCAGAAGTAGCTAAAAGTAATTTCCTTTGTGGAAGGCCTGAGAATGTATATTATGTTGTATGAATAATGCATTGTTTGATTTAAACCACCTGAAAAACCAAAGCACGTTGATGTGGAATGGCTACACAGAGCAAAGAGGTGCTTTACAAAGACTTGCACCTTGTTTTCACACTGTTTATTTCATGGGATTAGGAAAGAAACTATGAGAAAGCTGGAATGGAACAGAGAGAACATTTTTGGGTTCTGTTTCTTGCAACACAACTTCTAGCCTGCTCACTATTTTGTTAGTATCTGGCAAATTAACCTCACTTTATCTTTTGGAAGATAGATAAAGAGATGGATGGACAGATGATAAGAGTTCCTGTAGTTGGTGTTGCTCATTTCTTATCAAGGTTCTTAAAGCAGCCTGCAAAAAAAACTAAGTATAATCCAGCCAAAGCATTTTGAAAGCCATCTATTTCAGTGGGAGAATACAGAACATAAAATAAATTATCTTATTCAAGTTAATGACACTTGAGAATTAGACATTTTGGTGGACCACACTTCTTTATTTGAACCTCCCTCTCTAATTTTTTTTAAATTAATAAAAATATCAATGTATAAAATC
This sequence comes from Crotalus tigris, assembly GCF_016545835.1. NCBI lineage: Eukaryota > Metazoa > Chordata > Lepidosauria > Squamata > Viperidae > Crotalus > Crotalus tigris. The sequence continues at coordinate 572,992 of NW_024097285.1, forward strand.
ATCTAAAATACTTTTCTGATAGTTGAAAATGCAGATGAATTTCACTGAATATCTTAACTTTCATTAAAAGAAATATCTTAACTTTTATTAAAAAAAAAAACAAATACAAGGGATGACAACAGATAAGTAACCAGCCTGAGAACTGACAATGAAGACATTGAAGTTGTGGATAGCTCTGCTGTTTAGGATCAATTATCAGCAGTAAAAGAACCAGCAGTCAAGAAATATGCCACAGCCAAGCACATATTAAGGTAGCAGTGAAGGCCTAGAAAAATATAGTTAGAAGCCATGATGTGTCTAAATCTACTAAGATCAGAACCAATTGTTTTCCCTATGAATCTCTGTGGAAGCAGAGTAGAAAGAGTATTGATGCTTTTGAACTTTGTTGGAGAAGACTTGAGAATACTTTGGATAGCCAAGAAAACAAACATATGATTTTTAAACAAATCAATTAAGATCTCTCACACAAAGTACACATGACTAGGCTTGTATTACCTTTGTTTGGATACATTAGCAGTGACCCCTTGAGACAACCATAATGCTGGGAAATGTGCAAAGAAAGAGAAGAGGGTGACCAGCAGCAATGTGGATAGACTTGATCACAGTAGTAATAGGTGCACCATCTGCTGAAGGGTCAGACAAGGGACAAATCATCCTAGAGAAAATTTAACTATGTGATCACTAAGAGTTGACACAGACTTGATGGCATATATTCAATCAGGTAGAACCATGCCAACTTGAGTATGAGGTTAATAAATGCAACACAGTACCGATGTTACAAGTTTATTTGTGCTCTAAAAAATATTGGCAGCCCTTCTGACAACTTCTGTGAGTAGCCTTTACAACATCACAAAATTCTTGAGCATCTGCTAAAATGGATGATAAAATTGTCACTGGCCATATATTAACAGGTGCTGTAAAAGAACTCTATGATCAATCATAGTTCCCTCTAGGAATGACTGCTTATATTGTCAGGACCTGTTGTATAGCAGCAGTGCACAATGGGAGTAAGAAAAGTAGATGAAGTAGAGTGTGGTAGGGTGAAAAAAAGTAGAAGGAATGTTGTGTTGCTCCTAATAATGGGAAACAGCAATCTTGATCGCTGAGCAGGCAGTTTACAGTAATTCTCAATCCTATGAGTGATTTTATATACAACAGTGGTTTTAGATGAAAGTACATTCAGTTGAATTCTGTGAAGTATGCATGTAGTCAATTCATGCTGTGTGACTCATCCACTTTGCATATATTCTGAAAAATGCATGTAAAAATGAAGGTGGTACAAAGTGTTCTCAAAATATTCAAGAAACAAAATAAACAAATCATATTTTTGTTAAAGACCAGGGAAAGGAAGATCCTGTCTTGGAAAACCCACAATTCAAACATACCCCTTTTTGTCTTTTTTGAATATAGTACATCATTTATTTATAAGGCTGATGTGCCACCAAGTACCCTTGCATTGTTCTGTCCTCAAAACAACCTGAAAGGAAATGTCCCATAGAAAGTGTGCCAAAAGCCACACAATAAAGCTTTACATTTCCCCATCAAATCTCCTCTGCTTTTGACCTATTGCCTTCTTCCTTTTACAGTCGTCAGCTGTCTTGATAGCTGTATTGAATCATAGTTATTTCCTTTCTAAACAAAATTTGCCCAGTAACCAAGGCCATTATTTACCTAGTCAGAAAAATATAGAATTCAATTATCAGTTGTAAAAAAAAAATATGTTTCTTCCCACATCATCAACCTGCACCTTTCTGACATCACCAAGGGTAGTTCTTCCATCTTTTTCCTACTCTATCTTTGATGAAACATTAATATGTGAGAAAATTAATTGGTCTAAAAATTGCAATCCCTTTCAACAATTGTTCCTTTTATTTTGTTATATAATTGTGATATTTCAAGAGAGGTCTTACAGGATTTTATTGCCACAGCCTTTTTATAGACTAAGTTAAAAGGTCCCAAAATACCCATTTAGAATCTCAGATGACTCTTTGAGAGAACACTCTGGAGAAAAGAATTCTTACAGTATGTTAAGTAAAAGTGTGTTTAGCATGGAAGAAGATTATTTCAGGGATCTCAAATGGTACCACACTCATTTTCATAACTTTCCATGAGTCATTGTGCTACATTATAATGACTACATTATAATACATCTTTGGATTTAGCTAGAATGAGATGAAATATGATTTTATTTTTTCCATTTAACAATGTATACCTCCAAACTCATAACATTTGATTTTATTCAATGTTTGTGATATACATGTACTATAAGTTTGATGATTATGCATATTCATCCATTGATCCCATCCTTTTAAAAGTAGCATTTTCATATTTTATATCACCTTATGTGTTCAAGAATCAACACTGACTTATGCGTCAAGTGGTTTTTCTTTCAGGTGATCAATATATCATAGTTCTCACTTGGCATCCCAAGTTGTTGATGTAAAGCCTATGGAGCAGATTGAGAAAAATTTAATATGCATAAAAAAGCTGAGGAGTGAATTAAAATACATTGTATGTGACAAAAAGGAACTTCCTTCAGTTTATACTTTCTGTTTAGAGAGTTGAAATTGTTGGATGGTCAACAAAACAAAGAATTTTTAAAAATAGAAATGCTTTAATAGTTCTAACCAGTGCTTTTTTTCTATAAAAAAAAAAGTGTCAGAATTCACACATGTCATACAACCTGCCTTGCCTACCCTACAAGGTTCCATCCAAAAAAGGTGCTGGTACTCCGTTCTGGGCGTTCTAGGAGAAAAAAAGCCCTGGTTCTAACAGAAGTGTTTTCATTGTCTTAGTAAAGTTTAAAATGTCCAAATGAGAGCCAACAATGATATCAGAAGAGCGTCAAACTGAAGTTTAGTTATCCTTAAAGTGTTAAAAGTAGCAATAGAATGAATTTGTTGCAGTGCAGAGTTAAATCACGAGCTATCAGGGTCGAGAAATGTTGCTTTTAGTTGGAATTGTGTATTTAATTTTGAAGACAATTCATTTTCATGATGGGGCATTTGGAATTTTGGGAACATGCCATGGACATTACTCAGATTGTTTTCCATGGCAGGCATGACTGATCACAACCACCAAAAGGCAACGTGGCTCTCTGCCACCATCTTGAGCTTCCCAGTTTATCCCAGTACTTCCAGTTTATCTTAAAAAGAAGCAGCCATCTACTATTTTTATTTTTAAAGAATGCCTTAGGTATCTATGTGCATATTGATGGGAATAATGATTGGCATTAGCTGGATGTTGGTCAGAGCTAAGTCAATTTATGTATATCTGCTTCAATATATTTTTAATCAGTAAAAATCATTTTGAAGACTTTGTCCCCATTTACTCATAGGAGCTTTTAAATGTAATTAGGTGGGCAGCATCTGGGAAATCTTTGAACGATGCTTTTTTGTATATTTTTTATCAATTTTTATTTTTTCATGAATCATCAGACAAATGCACACAAATTTTATGCATACAGAAGATGAAGATCTTGACCAGACTGAGTCTTAGTTGGTACTGCAGGAATTAGCTGAAGTGAGAGCACCTAAGAGTCAGCTGATTCAACTGATACTTAGTAATGAATCACAAGCATCTGTTTTCCAATTTATGAATTAGTCACAGCACTAATAATTAAGTGTCTAGAATGGAGAAATAATATTTTTAAAATGTTTTCCAAAATGTATTGACATGAAAACTTACCAAGTGATGGTAAACTTACTTTGTGTTCATTGCTTCCTAATGGTTTGGTAACACATCTTGCAAAACATACTGAACAATTCTTAGAATTAAATCAGAAATGACATTTTCTCTTAATAGTTCCTTGAATTGGCATAGTAAGTGTTTCTATCATAACTAGACTCTGCTTTTCTAACTTGAAAGTGTGTAAAGATAAATGGATTTTCAGATTTTGACTGTTTCCTTTGTGGGTTTGTTTTCATTGTTCAGCTGAAAAAATCACCCAAACATTTTAAGAGGCAATGACTGTAGTAGTAATACTCACAGAAACTACCTCCAGGTTGCTAGTGCGGAAATTGTTCTTGCTTCAAGGCCTTCTCTCAAGTCCAGAGCAAGGAGAGAAATGAGGAAGATATAAACACAGTTCCATGTCCTGCTTAATAGAGTCCTAAAAAGATTAGGAGGGATCATAGGAAGCTATACAAATTCCACAACTCTCTGGGCTAACATTCAAAAAGTAGTGAGGTATTCCTTGCATCTTGGGAAATTGCTTATTGGTCTACATCCTAAGCACCACTACCATAAATAATGCAAGATAATTAGCAGTTCTCTTCCTATGTGCTGAAGATGTGTTTTTTTTTCCTTAGTAGATTATAAACCACTACTCTTCTGCCAGATAAGCAAAACAATAAATGTTCAAAACCAATAAACCTTTGTGGTTTTGAAACATGACTAGAGCATTTGCATTATGAATAGTAATTAACTGACCATTTTTTAAAATAGCTTTTTTCCTCAAAGCCAAAAGACTGAAAAGGAACGATCCTAGATCAGTAAACTGCAATAGTTACCTTCTTTCTATATACACTTATAAAGAGATGCTAAAAGCAAAATGTAACAAGAAAGGACTTCAAAGTGCCATGCTGAGTTGGGTTTGAATTTTATTATTTGGCATGCTTTTATGAGCTACACTGAAGTTTTGTTAAAACAGGGGTCCCAATCCCTGGTCCATGGACTGGCACTGGGCAGCAGCATGCCAGAAATTGGGCTGTGCAACAAGCAAAGTCCTATCCGTGGGATGCAGGCAGCATGCAAAACCACACCCCTCCAGTCCACGGAAAAAACTCTCCATGGAACCAGTCCAAAAGGTTGGAGGGCTGCTGTGCTAAAAAGTAATATGCAAATAATTAAAGTTTTTCTCATTCAGCACTTTCCAGCGGTAAGCAGACAGCTAACAAGATTTGGGAAACTAAGCCATGCTTAGGATGGAACAGAACTTCAAGCCAGAAGATAGGATCATGGAGCAAGTTGAAGGTAATGAACAAAGAAAAACCAAGGACTGGAACATATCAGAGGTCAGGAAGAGTTCATTGCTCAAACAAGGTTTGAATGGGAAGCTCCTGAAACTTCTTCCAGTTCAAACAGTAAGGCTATTTCACCCATAAGACTATGCATGCAATGTGGTTGGGCACTTTATTTCTGAATCAGTGTTTCTTAATCTTGGCAACTTTAAGCTGTAGTGGTTAGCTGGTGAATCCTGAGGGTTGAAGTCCACACAGCCTAAAAGTTGCTGATGTTGAGAAATATTGTTCTGGATTATCATTGTGTTGTTTTTCACTGTTGCTGCTACTCTGTTGCTGATAAATAATGACAGATGTAACTCACATAGGGAAGACTTTGAACACGTTCTAGGCATGGTAATTATTATTAATCTCTATGGAAATCTCAATTTCTTTAAACAATCCTTGAATTGCAAAACACTGATATTTTAACTTGCACAGAATGATTGTATGTAATTAGAGAAATTGTCAAAGTCATGAATTGTGGCAAAAGTGGAGCTACAGGCATTCCACAAACTTCCCTGAAAGCCCATTTTTTTCAGCTGTTTCAGCAATAGGCCGTCATTATATTTCTTGCCTCCATTACTACCAAATTGAATATACTCATATATATATATCTGATGCAAATCTAAAAAACAATAAACAGGAATAATGTTTCTCCCCAGAGTGGAAAAACTGATAATATTTGCACCTATTCAGTGAACAATTTCTAAGTTCCTTCTTTATTGTTAAATTTGACTTGACCTGCATTCCTTTCAAATAAATGATTGCCCTTTTAATGCTGAACGATCCATCTTAAAATAGGACATTTTATCAACAATGCTTTCATATCTTGTTTCCCAAAATTCCCTGCTCAAATCCCTTTTTTAAAAGTAAAATCAAGGAAAACACTTTCAGATACAAAGGAAAAAGAACATAGAATTGGCACCAGTACACATTTACAAAAGCACAGAAGTGTTTTTTGGATCCTGGTTATTCTTATTTAATGATACTCTGTATTGTTATTCTTCAAATAGTCGAAAAGATACTTCTCTAAGTATTCCTCAAAACATGTATTTGTCTGCTTTGATTTTTTTTGACTCACAGGCTTAGATTTTTTTAAAAAGTATTAATTTAATATTTTTATTTCTGCACATTTGGAATTTATCAATAAAGTTTATAAAATATAGAGATAAATAAATGTCTGATCTGGTTTACATCACTGATTCCATCTATGCATAGTGTTTACAGTATTTGACAACAATAATTCTGAATGTTTTGTTCACATGCCATCTATCACTGTTGGGCTGCGGTATTTCCTGATCCATTCCAGATGGAGATGCTGCTGAAACTTCATGCAGACCTTGTGCATATGCAGAGTAAAGGGATGGAAACGTGAGAAAATCCTGCTATGCTACAAAATACATTCCCAGATATAATGAATTATGTGTCACATGCAACCTACAGATCTGCTGCTTCAAAGCATGAATGTGGCCAAGTTAATCGTTAATCAAGTTCATAACAAAACATATGTAACCAATAGAAACAAAGATGTGACTGTTGATGCTCAAGTACCAGAATGAATTTAAAAATGTATGCAAAACTTTCTAGAACAATTCTCCAATGCTATCTTTAGTAAATGATATTGCCACATGATCCTGCAATCCTATAATTACTTACCTAGAAGTGAGTCCTACTGACCTAAACATGCCATATTTCTCTGACATTTTTGTTCATTGTTTTTTTTTTTAATTCAGACCTGACTGGATATTGTTTCTGAGACAATGAATCACTTTGTCTTTCTACTGTGATGTGTTTGTGAGAGATAAAAAGATTCTATCTGTATTTGTTTACTGTGCCTGTATAAAAGATAAATAAATGAGAGCTTTTCTTCTGCATTGTGTCTAGATTACCATTTAAACTTCACTGCAAAAGTGACTCATTTATATAAAATAATTTATATAAAATAAATGGGTGGTTCTGATCATGCAAAACTATTAATTTTAAAAATCTGCATTATCAGAATCACTCCAGGGCAATTTGCAACCCTACTATAACATTTCTTAAAACTAAAATTAAAGATATATATATGGTGAGAAATAAAATGATCACCAGGGTAATAAAACTATAAAATTTATTTAAAAAGCGCCTAGCTTTCGCCGTCACCTGCCGGCATCCTCAGGGCTAGTACGCCAGGGAGTGAGAGAGTCACTTTTATAGATGTACTAAAGTCTGCGCACGACTCCTCGACCTCGTCATCGGGCCTAATTGGTATGACTGCGCACGGCTGATCTGTTCCTTCCCGTTCATTTCGGTCACATGTTCATCCTCATCCATCCTTCTTTCCCCCAATCTTGGGGTGGGTGGGTAAATGCCTCTGTTACTGCACTGGTCTCTATGTTTTAACTCTTCCCCCTCGGGGTCAGGTGGCAGTATACATCTCGTGTTTATTTTGCAATTCCCCTTCGTCCCGTTGTCCTTCTTGCGGCAAGTTTTTCCTTTGGTTTTGATGTTTTCAAACCAAAGGAAAAACTTGCCGCAAGAAGAACAACGGGACGAAGGGGAATTGCAAAATAAACACGAGATGTATACTGCCACCTGACCCCGAGGGGGAAGAGTTAAAACATAGAGACCAGTGCAGTAACAGAGGCATTTACCCACCCACCCCAAGATTGGGGGAAAGAAGGATGGATGAGGATGAACATGTGACCGAAATGAACGGGAAGGAACAGATCAGCCGTGCGCAGTCATACCAATTAGGCCCGATGACGAGGTCGAGGAGTCGTGCGCAGACTTTAGTACATCTATAAAAATGACTCTCTCACTCCCTGGCGTACTAGCCCTGAGGATGCCGGCAGGTGACGGCGAAAGCTAGGCGCTTTTTTAATAAATTTTATAGTTTTATTACCCTGGTGATCATTTTATTTCTCACCATGAATACTCCCAGGGTTCATATTTTTAATTTTCTTAAACAGATAGATAGATAGATAGATAGATAGATAGATAGATAGATAGATAGATAGATAGATAGATATGTAAAAAAATTATATTAAAGTAGTCAGGTTAATTTAAAACCTCATGTGCAGGATGCAAATTTCAAAACATTAATATATTCACCAAGGCCTAGGAAAATAAAAACCTCTTTGCCTGACATTGGAAAGATAATAAAATAGATGCCAGGCAACCTCTCTGAGGAAGGCCTTCTAGATCAGGTGAGATTACTAAGAAGATACTTATTACAGATCAGAATGGGAAAACATTCAGACTTGCATTTGAGAGGATGAACTTAGCATATGGACAGCAATATATGGAAGAGCTATCCCTTTAAATACCATGATCCGAAACCACTAGAAATATTAGTTTTTTCAACTACAAACAGATCAAACTGGGACAACCATGTAAACTGGCTTTTTGTGAAACTGAAGTTTTTAGTTCATCTTCAAGTTCCTGTATAATGAAGTAGATAAATCTAGAGAAGTTACCAGGACATAGATTGCTGATCTGAGGTTATAGCTAATATATCAATATTTTTCCAAAGATATTTTGAAATCTGCATTTTGTTTCTCAAAAAATTGTTCCATTTGCAGGATCATTCAACATGCAGACAACTCTTCTTCATCGCCACACCTTCTGACGTCATGGCTTTAATGCTTATTCCCATTACAGATTTCATTCATTTGCATATTAATTGAAGAGGACACATTAATGAAATATAAGTGCCAGGATAATGCTAAAGGTAGGGACATCCTGTGCTCACTGAAAATAAGTTTCACAAGTTGGTTTCCTGGAAGAGGCTTTTAGTTTTTACTTCCAAAAATAAACATATTTTTTCCATTAAAATATGGTACTGAAATAGTTTTCTCTCTTCTATGAGTGAGTGTGAATGTGCTTACATAAGCATTACATTTGAAGAGGTTCTTTTGGGCAAAATATCCATCTTCAGCTTCATCTAGCTTTTATCTAGCAGGAAGGGGGGAAATGTCATACGGCTAATAGCACCTCTGAAGATGGAATTTATCCCACATTATAATATGGATTAAAAGTGTTACAAATCATTTTCAGGATGTATTGCTGATGGCTCACAGATGCTATTTAAAGAAGAACAATTCAGTAAGCTAAACACCTATCCATATTTCACATCACATCTAGTTAGGCTCTCTATACTAAAGGGGTGCGTGTGTGGGTGTGAATGTGTGCATGTGGGGGTGTATACATGCATGCATACATACAGAACTGTGACATAGCATTGTTGTGTCACTATTCACAGAACAAAGATAATAATACTTAGACTTCAGCAATCAAGAGCCAATAACCCATGAAAAGACTAATTAAGCAAGAGGGGGGGGTTAATTAAAGCTCAATTCAGCCTTTCTTTTCCCTTCAGTGGGATTAATCTTTTAATGTTCATATGTTTCTCTCCTGCACTCCGCTAGTTATATGAGCATAGCCATCTATCAAAGGACAGTTTGACATTTTCTCATGGCCAAGGGATTCAATGTGTTATTTGTTACCAGCATGCTCCTGGATACATCAAGCCCAGCTCTTGGCTTTTAGAAAGGAGAGTTATTCTAAACCACTTACTCATTTACTCATATGCCAAATTCATGCAGGGAGAGTCTTTTGGCACAATATTTTATTTCTGACTTATTACACATGCCTTTTTTTCATGCCCAGTATTGAAAACAGAAGGTGTACCATTCTAAAAAAGCCCACTCTATTCTCCTTCTCCCGGAAAGCTAATACCAAACATAACAGTAAATGAACTTTTTCAAAAGGTTAAATTTGCTTTCATATAAAACATTTTTCTTACGGGAAACAGAGGCAGAATGTTAAAGTGAAAACTTAAAAGGAATTGTGCATGGGCTCTAAGGACTATATTATTATTTAAAACAAAATAAAAGCAAAAGCTAATGGAAAGTTTAAAAAACAAAATAGACTCAGAACTTTATTTGGATAACAGGATAAGCAGCCCAAGACAGAAATTTTTACTCCTTTGTTAATAATTCTAAAATGCAGTGCTATCTTTACTATTTTAAATGGAATTGAAAAAGTTATTTATTACATTCCCAAGTCCCGGTGATTGGGGAGGGGGCAGTTACACATTGTTAAAAATAGTTAAAAACAAAAAAATGAATAAAGAGCAAAGATGGCAAAAAATGAAAAAAGCACTCCTCTTGGTCAACTTTCATAATTATATTTGTACATTTCTGGAAAGTAGTATCCAGAAAGGTTTGGTTAATGGGGTTCAGTTGAACCTTTAAGTGAATTTTGAGATAATTTTGCATGAATTTGAAGATATATTGTGTGCACATTGTGTGTCCTGACCGAGGGTCATCAGTGAATTTTGGACATTGGGAATTTTTGTTCCTGAGATGCACCTGGTGAGATGGCAGAAGCAGAAGAAAGTTGAGGGAACCAAGCCCTGTAACTACTCTGCCATTTTGCCATCTATAGTCAAACTAGGCTGTTGTTGAATCTATCCCATTCAATTCTCCTCCATCTCTTTCCACCTATCTCTGGGCTATATGGAATGAAGTGGCCTTGATGTGATCTGCACTTTGACCCAAATTGCATCTGTGCTTAGGCCAGGGAGGAGAGGGGGAGAAAATGGTAGATGAGAGTGGATGGGTTTGGATGGTTGGTTGTCCACAGTGATATTTTAGCCTAAACCGCTAGGTGTCTGAAGGCAGGAACAGGTCATCACTGTACAATTTAGAGCAAGGGTGACAGCAAGGATGGTTGAATGTAATCTATGGCTTAGGAGAGGATGGGAGAAGTGGACATCAAGGGGGGAAGACAGAAAGTTCCATCTAGATTGTGAAAATATAGTAGCAAGTTAAATCTATTGATGGGAATGCTGGGGCCAGTGGCTAAAATCTGTCCTACCCTTCAATTCTCAATATTCATCCCCAGGGCCAGTTCTTTAGTTTCATGGAACTCTTGATCTCCAGTTATTATTACTAACTACAGGATTGGCAGCCATCCTTCCATGTACAACTGAGATCTGGGTGGACCTAGAGTTTCTCCCCTTGGAAATATGTCTATTTGGCACCAATCATAAGCCCAGGATGGGGATGAAGAGGTAGGTCAGCAGTTATCATCTATAAAATCTTAATGACTTTCAGAAGCTCTCTGATACACACTAAGTATTGCACTTTAGATCCTGTTGTTATGTCTTGGAAGTTGTAATATAATTTAGGAACATAAAAGATCACCATCACTTTGCCACAACATCACACTATCACAACAGTCATTTTGCCATGGTTAGATAACACTCTCTCCAATTAATTGTATCTAAAAGGGGGATGTGGTGTGATGGACTACAGTGAAGTGGCAGTTTCCCAAGAAGAAAGGAAGTATCACATCTGCACTTTTATCTGCTTATTTTTCCTAAGAATTTGATGGAGAGAAAGGCCAGGAAAAGGGAGATAATTTGTTAGATTGTGCCTACAAAGGGGGAGATGGTGTGATGAACTACAGTGAAGTGGCAGTTTCCTAGGAAAGAGGGAGCCTATTCCCATGAGAAGAGATAATGCAGCTCGGAACTAGATTATAGTCAGAGAAAGAGAGTTAGGATGGCCACTCCCTAGAATCTCGAAAGATATATCCAGTAGGATGAGAGTAGTATAAATTTAATCTAGTGAAATTCTGTTTATACAGTATGAGCAAATAAAAAATTGAATTTGGCTGGATGTCACTTTTGGTCTCAATCTAACACATTCTAAACTTCCTGGTATCCCATATGGTTTTGTCTTAAAGCAGGCAGTGGCAGATGTTTCTCTATCAGGATGCAAAGAGAAAATATCTGCTGCAAACTCCACACAGGCATTGGGAAGGACATCCAGCCAGTAAATGCTCAGCTCCATTCAGTTGACCCAACTCCATCCCAAATCAAGTGATTAAGGGGTTGCAAAAAGAAAAAAAATGCTTTTATCTTAAGAATATGATGGGTGGTTCTACTGAGCCTTGATTACTGTCTGGAGGGCATGTATTGACAGGTTTGGATCAGATTGATCCTACCAGGCCTATCGCTATGAATCAATCCTGAAGTACTCTTGGTTTTCTGACAAAAAAAGACACTTAAAACACCTTTGTAAGAAGATGAAGAATGAATCTGACCAAGCATAAGAAAGAGCCCATATTGGGGATTATACTGAAGTGATAAGGGTGACAAAACATAATTATTTTTTGTTTTTTTATCACAGAGATATCAATCCTGCAGTTTTCTTTTTCTGCTGGGGAGAAATAAGCCACAGTATTGTCTGGATGGCTGCTATGAGGAACTTTCTAGGGTTCTGGCAGATAAAGCCATTCAGATCTACTCGGAATTATACTTCAATCAGGCAAAACCTCTTGAGATGATGGAAGCAAGGTCATAAAGCCTTAATGGCCTAGAGCTTGGTTATTACAGGTGTGGATCATAGATTCAGTTCATCTACACAATTCAGCAGAGTGGGTATGCTCCAGGTTTCGTGAATCTATTGATGTTCAAATGAACTCTTAAAACTTAGCTGTTACCCCAGACTGTGGGACAGAGTAGGTAGCAGACCTTTTGTGGAATTTGTTAGAATTTGTAGCGGGGGGAGAGTTATTTCTGGATGTTTGCTTTTTGAATCGTACAGCTTTAAAGCAAGCAAAGTATTGTATGCTTGTTTAAAATTTATACTGTATGCTGCCCAGAATCATAATAGATCACCCAGCCTATACAGTAATTAAATAAATAATCTGCTCTTCAGTCCAAAAGAAAGCACAAAATGACTAATGTATCTAAATATATTTAATAACTTGTTATCAAAACAAGTGACTTTTTGATGAAATTTCATTCAGTATCTTAAGAAAAAAAATCAGATTAAAAATATTTATTTAACTTATGATTTCATGACTAACAAATTACATATTCAAATATATATGATCATGTTGCCAAAACATACTTGCTGGTTATGAGATCGTCTTAAAATAATCTATCTGGATCTTATTAAACCATTGGAAACCTGTGACCTATGATTAATAACCTACATCAGGGGAGCTTGATAGGTATGTGGATCCATAGTTGACTTAAAAACTATACTCAAATACTAAACCCTAAATTCAGGTCAGAAATCATAATTCCTGGATTCACATAGCTTTATTTATGCCCAGAAATAAATTATATTTTATTGTTGCAACAATGGTTGGGTTCCTTCCAAAAAGCTGAACTACAAATTACTCAATCTTCTTTTAGCTCAGTCTGGCATGATGTGCCAGTGCAAATAAAGAATGCTCATCAAGGTTCTATATAGTGGAGTACCAGGGATACTGATTCTGGGCTCAATACTATTCCGTATTTTTTACTGAAGCCTTCAGCCACAAAGTAGATGGAATGTTTTTCACATTATTGGATGAGTTAAAATAGGTTGTGCTAGCCAATAGCAAGATGAGAAAACCACAAAATGATTAGGAAAGATTAAAGATATGAGTTGTAAATAACAGAATGAATTTAACAGAGATAAATGTTATCTGGGAAAGAAATCAGTTGTACAAATGTAGGATATTAATATCTGGTTTGTTACAGTGCTTGTGAGAAGGATTTTGGAATTGTACTTGATCATAAGCTTAATATGAGTTTGTAATCTAATATAGCTACAGAAAAACCAAATATTATTTTAAGTTGCATCAATAGTATTTATACCATTCAAATAATCTCACTCTTCATTATTGTTTGGTATCTATCTTCTTGAGTGAACTTAGTATAATATAACAGTATTCTTAAAATATCTGAAAGGATATCAGACAGAAGGCCACAGCTTATTTTCTATCACTCCAGCCTGTCAGGTTCAAATGAATATTACAAAACCTTCCTAACCATAAGGAGGCTTTGAAATTGGAAGCCAGTGGTGGTTTTCTTTTCCCAAAACGTCTTCAAGTAGAATTTTAAAAGATATTTGTTGGTGATTCTTTAAATTGGATTAATTTGGAGTCTGCTCAGTGACCCAAGTAAGGGGAGGTTTCAATACCTAGGAGAGCGCCAGAAGGGCTCTAAGAAAATGTGGACCATTCTTACTGTATGGAGGCAGCATCATTTTCATTAGCAATCAGCCAGATGCTGCTACAGATTTCCAATAAGTGATAACTTGATTCCACAACATGTAATATAGGATTATGAGGATGATGTCATCCATTTAGTCTCATCCGACTCTTGGCAATTCTATGGACCAAGTCTCTCCACATCATGTAATATATACTACAAGTAATATTGTATTAGATATGGAGGCTTAATTTAGCTACTTTGGCTAACGGAATAGAATTTGGTATAGAAAAATCAGATAACATCTAAGCAAATGAATGAATTCAGGGAGAAGTAATTTCAGAAAGCCAATTCATAACACTGAAATTCATTGTTAGTTAGCTTCCAGATTATATTAAACATTAAATATAAGATTATATTAAACCAACAGTTATTAATAATATCAAGGTAATACTTTTAGAAAACCTAATCCTCAAATTACATATTGTTGCCCAACTTTACAGAAAAAGAAAAAGAAAGAGGGTGAGGATGACAGGAAAGCCCAGTGAGTGCCACAATGCAATTTCAGCAACAAAGAAAATCAGATTTCAGAATGAAAGGAGAATGTATTTCTTGCACAGCTCATGAGATCTCATATATGTATGGGATGTGAATGGGAGGAAATCACGTTACAAGTTACAAACAGTAAATGTATCTAATAGACATTTCTTCACTGATCTATTAGATGTCTCTATAAAGCCTATGGCAAGATCTGAGCACAGTACTACATAAACTCAGTAGCTTTCTAAACAACATGAACCACAGGTAAGAAGGAATCTTCCCCATTATTGGAAGTATATTGTGTATGAAGGGTCCCTGGTGCTCGCTGAACTTGATTCTGTGTTCTTATGGACATTTCATTACCCAATCTAGGTAACATCATCAATGCACTGGCCCATAAATCATCACAACAATTTGGGTAATAAAACATCTGCAAGTAAACAACCAAGCTCAGAGAGCTCCAAGGATCCCTCATTTCAACCCCCAGCTACAAATATTCTCCTTTAATATATTGTATATGTTTGAATTACAGTTATTATTTCTAAATGTGCACTTAGACATTTGCATAAACACATGCTATATTTCTGCAGAATATTTTTTTGTCCCTCTTTTATGGAGAGGAAAATTTTAAGCAGCCTCCCCAAACAAATGGAAAGATGCTTTTAAAATGTTGAAATTAATCCATAGGAAACTTGCAATAACTCTATAGGGCCTTAATGTTAGGAGATTTCTTTTGTGGAAAAGAGATGCTGGCCGGTCTTAATTCAGTTTAATCTTGCTTTCTGCCATCCCACTAGTCTGTGTGTTGACACTATATAAATCAAAAGACCTTGCTATTTTTATGCATTCATTTTGAATGAGACAGAAATGGAGTGGGGAAGAGAGGAAAGGACAGGGCAGGGCAGAGAAGGAAGAGAGGAGAGAAAAATAATCATTGAATCAGGCCCTACACAGTGATGCCAATTCAGGAAATTTGCAAGACGCATATCTGAATCAACTCTCATAGGCTCCGATTGCCAATTCTACAACTTCATTAGGCTAAAAAGAGAAACATGCCCAAACAGTGATTAAAGCCAGATCTTGGCCTGATTTACATCTCACACCCTTTAAATGTCAAGTTTCCAATTTAAAATGTTGCTTAATCACTGAATGAGAAACTGACACAAGATTCCAAGCATCAGGACTTTCTCTTTTATAGTATTGTTTGAAAAGGCAGCAGCTAGTGATCATTTTTTTAAAAAAAAATATTAAAATGCTAGGCTACAAAATTTCAGATTTTCCTGATTAGCATTTTCAGTTGCTTCCTCCTGTTTCTATGGGTTGTGCTCTGGTTGTTTTTCTCCTCCAGCCATGGAAAAAATATAAATTAAATTAGAAATTTCTATTGGGGAAAAAAAAACTGTGAAGTAGGCAATTCATTAAACCAACTTCTGCTGGCAGAAATATTTCTGTAGTAGCAATGGAAGAACATATGTACCCAATCCAGAGGACAGAAGGCTTTCTAATTGTCAGGATGCTGGAAAAAAGTCTTGCTAGGGCAACTATTTATTCTTCAAATGGAAGAGATGGGTTCTCATTCAATGGCAGAATATGAGTATGTTCTTTGCATCTAGGCATTTTTGCCTTCAATCCTCAGCATTTCTAGGCCAAGTGATTAAAACAAAAAGAATTCTGTCTTTAACCCTATATAAATCAACTAGTCAGATCAACTTTCTCCATCTTACAGCCTTTAGATTTGTCAGTGCAGATAGTCATCTTCCACACTACTGTTGGGTAGTCACCTTAAGTCAAAGCGCTATGGATGAGGTGGTTGTATTCCAACATGCTTGGAGTCTGGAGAAGGCTTTAAAGTCAATAAGGCTGAAGAAAATGGACCCATTTCTATCTTCCTAAACAATCCATATTGGAGATTCAGGGTATAGAATCTAAGCAAGCCTGGAGTCACTGTAGTCTTTCTTTCTCCTCCCACACCACATATGCCATCCTCACCATCTGCTCTGTGTCCTTCTAAAACCTATTTGAATCAGATTTCAGGCTTTGTTTTGTTTTTTGGGGAGTTTGGTTTATCTGTGTCTGAGATTGTCTTTTACTATCTTGGGCAAATTAATAGCAAGTGGCAGCACATTTGGAAAAGATTCAAGAGGTTTGCAAAACCTTTTATTTGGAGGACTACAATACTATTGTGTATTTCTTAAAATATCTTCAGCATTTTTTTTAAACTGGGCATACCTATTATGCTGGCTGGTGAATTCTGGTCCACACAGATTAAAGTTGCCAAAGCTGAGAAATACTGGTCTATGCATATATATTTTAAGGAAGGGGGGATTTAAGCAGTTGTGCTTAAAAAGTCACCATTTATTAAAATGATTTCCTGGCCTTTTGACTGATTTCCAACTCATTCGAATGAAAAAATATTTACCACACCCAAGCTAATACCTTTGATCAAAACTAGCATAACTCAACAATATCATATTTGGAGCCTACAGTAGCTCTTTTATTTCAAAATGTAATTCCATGATTGGGGAAAATGAAGAATTATAGTATGAAACCTTGTGTTCCTCCTCTTACAACAGTTAGCAGCTGTCAAAGCAGAGAATTTGTCTGTGGGAACTGAAGCAAGAGCAAGAGATTACTCCCTACCTTTATATCATGAACCCCATTCAAATAATATGTATTCCACAATTAGGATACTCTGGGAGAAGTTTTCAGGAGCTCAGCATTGTGCCTAATTTGGCTGTAAGCATTTAAGATGCCACACAACTTTTTTTCTGCTCCATTTCAGTGTTCTTATTTATTCCAAGGAAACTTTTAGTTATTATTCTAACACAGAAATAAAACTTCATATTGGATATCTGTGAAAATATTTAAAAAGTGTCAGTAAAGCCACAAAAACCTCTGGATAAAAACAAATTGCTTAAAGTAAAAATAAGTCTTAAGAGGAAATGATGCATTTTTCCTGTCAAGGTATGTTTCCTTTACCGCTGAAAGGGTAGTCTCATATTATTTACTATGAAATACTATCCTTTTGATTTTTATTATGTAGACTTTCATACACATTTAAAAACATACAATATCTACACAAGATTTTTTAAAAAATAATTCTATCTTCAGAAAAGTATGTGTTTTCACTGAAACCCTGAAGCTGTGTTTTGTCTGTAGTACTTTAGACTATGGGTTAGGAGAGAATCTCCCTAATTAAAAAAATATCCAATCTTCATGTCTGGAAAAAAAGTGTTCTAGTTTAAGGTCTATCTCAGTCTTGGAAAGGGTGGGCATCTTCCAAATGTGTCAATTTCAACTTGCTTAAATCTCAACTATGGCCTTGCTGGTTAGGAACCATAATTTCTTCCTGGATAGTTTTACACATAAAAACGCATCTTTGTGAATTTGTGCATCATATTTACAACTCTGCCTTAGTTAAGGCAAACTGATTCTTTATCTAAGAAAAAAAATACAAGAACAAAAAGTGGAACTATCACATCTCCAGCTTACACAAGTTGCTCAGGTGAAGAAAGGAGGGTTGGAATAGGGAAGAATAAATGAAATTCTTTAGTTTGTAAATGTTTGTAAGCAGTCTAGGAACATCAGAGCAATCTTAACATGGTGTGCAAGGGAGAGGAACTGAGATACTAAACTAGAGGCGAGCCTTAAGCTGCACTTCTGAACCCTATGCAGAAATTGTTCTACTTTCAAATCTTAATATGTATTGTACAACAATTAGTTGCTTCTTACGCTGCTTTGATTGAACTTTAAAGTGAATAACCTTATCAATCATACAGGTAATAACTACAATCAGGTAATAACTACAGGTATAATTACCAATCAGATAGCATATATTGTCAGTCTCCACCCATTGCACAATATCATTTGCAATCTTGTGGTGGTGCATTGTAAATTTGCAAGCATTATTTTTCCCCATCAGCCATCAGAAAAAAAAGGGGCTTTCCCTTGTATTGGTTCAGTGATGGGGTGGTGATGGGGAAGATAACGTGATGGAAGAGAAAGCAAGCAAGAGCTATTCCTCTGCAGCAGCAGGGAGCAGTCATTAAAAGTGGATGGATGTAGTTTTTTAAATTCACCATACTACTCAAAGCACTAGTGTTGCAGCGTGGGTGGAAAAATTATTGTAAAAGCTTTTCACATTTTTTTGCAGAACATCTCACTCTTAAAGTAAAAATGCTGCAGTATTTCTCCATCCTCAAAATGACAACTGCTCTTGTTGATTTCCATCTTGCCTCCTGTTGCCTCTGTTGTGACTCAAGACTGAGGGGCATTGTTCTAGTTTTGCCTGTGCCTCCCTCTTCTCCAGGTCCTCAGCCAGCAGGAAGAATCCCCACCTATTAGAAAAATATGACACAATATCAGTAATGGGTCAGGTTTGGCTCTAGACTCTGCCTGTGGTATCTAGGTTTCTTTCTGAGCTCTTGCTTTATATTCCATTCTGTCATGATCTAAGCTGGACAGAGTTTTTAAAAAGCCAAACAGGTTGAATTTAGAACAAATCATGATTTTAATTAAGATTTAGCTCTCTGGGCTTTCCTTTCTTGATATTTATTTATTTAAAAGATTTATATGGCTGCCCCTTTTGTGAGACAATAATAAAAATGCAGTAATGAAGTAGTTCAACAAACAAACAAACAAATCAGAAAAAAAAGGTGCACTAAGAAATGCTGAATTTGATTCCTTCCTGCTTGTTTTGCAACCATGGGGATGGGGAGTGTTTCACACTTTCATTTTTCAGGCTTGCAATAAGCCAATGTTTCTTCACCTTGGCAACCTCCTTTTAGTACCCCCAATTCCTCAATTAGCAAGCTATACCTTGGAAAGTAGCCAAGGTTTGGAAATACTGCACTAAACCAACACAGCTGTAGCATTAAAGCATTTTATTTATCAAATTTAGATACTGCCCATCTGTTTCTCAGAGTGTCTCTTATAGTACTGCTGGTTAAGGAGTCTCATGTTCTTGCATGATTTGGATACGGCATTATGACCAGTTAGAGCAGAACATGACAGATGACTCTGACTATTGACCAAACCTGCCTGTACATACTCTAGAGCTACTGTTGAATCATAACTTATTTTCTATGTCTGCCTGAAGAGAGAAGCCATAATACAGCCACACCCTCATCTTCCATCTCTCATTTGGAAGCTGATGGAATACTATCAAGTGCTCTACTCACAATTTGTCAGGTACCGTATATCTGCATTTTGGAAAAGGAAGAGAAGGGAGGGTTCCCCTAAGGTTAGAGCCATTTAAGGATGATTATGCACCAAGGCTCAATGGCACAGAGGGGATTTTATATATCAGAGTTTTCCAAACCTTCTCAGTTCAAGATATCTTTAGCGGTTCCCAAATTATGTGTCACGGAACACCCCGGGGCACTGCAGCAAACTCACTAATAGTTCCATTTTTTAAGTAATAAAACACCTTACACAGTGTCCCTTTCAGTTTCCTATGGCTTCCCAAGACATTATAGCACAGAGTTTGGGAACCACAGGGATATATGAGCTTGGCTTTTTATAAGCAGATTCTTTTCATTTAGTTTATTGTCTCTGAATTCTGCCTATATTGGTTATTAATTATGATCATTAATGTTCTGATGGATGTTTCTGTTTTATACACGGATTTTAGTGAAGTCATTGAGCTTTTTCTGTTTAATTTATTGTGGTCTGTTTCTCTGAGCACTAAATTTTGTTGAAAACTGTTAATGTTTCAAATCCAATTAAACATTGTTCCAATTAAACATTGCTTCTTTTTAATGAGAGGATAATCTAAAAACAGGAAGCCAATAGTTGTTTTGGTTAAGGACAATTTTTTGACCAATTGGAATACAATTACATGGAAAATTATTCCTTTGCTATGTTTTGAGGACCTTTCTTAAAGACATTTCAGAAGGCATTGGCAAAATCAGATTTGGAAATGGGCAGTGGCAGCTATAAACTGCACTTCTCCAAAAGGTAGGAATAGCATTGACAATGAATCACATTCAGATTCTTTTCTTTCATGCTTTAAAAATGCACAACTAGGGTAACTCAGACTATAGACCTAATTAAGAGTTATGTTAACATGCTGCCTAAAGACCACATGGCATTCAAAGAATTTGTGCTAAGAGTTGCAATGATTTGTATTCCATGTTGTCCAGGCTGGTTTGGGCTGCTGAACTTTAAAGTACTTTTTTAAACTGTTTTTTTTCTAACCCAAATAAAATTTCCGAAATTCAGTATCCAGGAGTATCCAGGGGAAAGCATCAAAAAAGTCAGGTTGGTAGCCACAACCAGGCAATCAAAGATTGTTTCTTTCTTATGTATGTTATATATTTTCATAACAAGGCAGCTTGTTTTTCCACAAACTCACATCATCATAGCTACTATCTTGACTTAGTTGATGCATGCATCAACACGCATACATCACTAGCTCCCCTCACTCTATCCATTTACTTAGGTGTTCTATTAAAAGGAACAGTATAGAACAGGAATCTCCAACCCCCGGGCTGTGGCCCACTACCAGGCCTTGGGCAGTTTGGAGCTGGACCATGGAGGTGGCGGGCAAGCATGCATGTGCACTTCCCTACTTGCATAAGCAGCCACTAATGCAAATGGAGCTGTACACATGAGCACAGGCATGTATGCCGCTCATGCGGAATTATCCTCTCCCCCCCCCAGCCAGTCCACAAAGCCAGAACGTTTGGGGAACTATGGTATAGAATGTGATTCTGTATGTAAAAATAAATTTCTCCTTTTTAAAGAAATATCATATCAGACATAGCCTATAGAGTCACTGGGAGTTCTGCAGCATATACATTTAATAAATTATGGTTGGTTGCACAGTCAGACTGGATTCAGCATTTTTGTCCACTGTGGAATGACTCAATAAAGAGCTGACACAGAAACACAAAAGTTCCTGACAATATTTCCAGAGCACTGAATTTGGTGCTCTGCATTGTTTTTCTTCCCTTAGAACTAAGCTGTAACCACTATTAAGAAATGAATTTGTTCTGTTACAAGAAAAACTCTAGCCAATCTCATGAAAAGATTATGCAGATTCTATGGATAAGTGAATGAGCTGTTCTTTCTGACAGCTCTGAATACCATTTCATTCTATAAGCATCTGAGGCCTTATGAATGTGTGCAATGTTTGGACTTGTCACCCGTAAGGTAAAAGATATAACTGTGGAAACCAGGTTTTTTTTTTCCTGAAATCAAACTGCCATGTTGTGGTTCACCACATGGGTCAACCACATGTATAAGTCCCAGAAAAATCTAATATCAATTCTTAACACATGCATGTGAAAAAATAAAATTCCCACAACCTGTATGAATTTGTTGTATTTCTTTCCTTTTTAAAAAGCACCTGAGTTTATAGCTATGATAAGCCTCTATGATACTCACATTTTCAGTTATATTTCACTCATAATATTGCATACAATGTTAAGAGACAGGACTTTTTCACACAGGTTCTTCAAACTCCCAGATAAGCACCACTTTTTGCGATCTGCTGGCATCATTTGATGGCTGGGCCTTTTTATTTTCAGATGAGCAGCAGGGCATCTCATATCACAGTTTAAACTATGCCCCTTTTTCTGCACTAAAATCTGGAGAGTTATTGCTTTTTTCTTTTGAATTCTTTTAAATACTTACAATATGAAATAAAAACATGAACAAGTCTAATACCAGAACCAGAAAGCTGAATTTGGAAGCTAAATAGAATTGGGTCTGATCTGTGGATTAGACTGAGAAGTAAAAACAAAACCTTAGAAAAATGCAATGGCAAACAATGCTTGTATTATTGCCAAGAAAATTATATGCAAGGTCCCAGAAGTAACCAAGTCTGAATGCCGTTATTACAGCCTTGTCTCCTAGTTTAGGTAGGTAGCTCTGAAAATGACAGCAGATGAACTTGAAAGTATTTTGAAGAAATCAGGGAAAGAAAATAGTGGTGATGTAGATGTACCCCAAACACTCACTCACTCACTCACTCACTCACTCACTCACTCACTCTCCCTCTCTCCCTCCCTCCCTCCCTGTCTCTCTCGTTATCTCTCACCCTCACTCTATCATGAATTAGAAGTGGAAAATAGAGAATTTAAGCTCTTTTTTTTAGTTTCTTATTTGAGAAATTAACTTGAAATTTAGGACAAGTCTTTCTCTATAAGAAAATTGTACTCATGTTCCAATTCAGTAAAATGATATTAGCACAATTATAAGTATATCACATTTTTGAAATTACTTTACAAATCCTAACAGAGGTGTGCACAGGACTAAGCTCAAAAAGGTTAAGATGGCAATTATGATGGTACAAAGTTCGGCATGTTTTTTATTTGCATTTTATACTTTCCCAGACATCCTGAATCCTAAAATTGGGATGGATATCAACATTCATTTAACCAAATCACTTTTTGCAGGAAATCCTGGAGACATAAAAGATATAGTTCAGACATTGTGTGTGATTTGATTCAGAAAAAGTCCATACTCAATTTCTGTCACTGTTATTGTGACAGAAAGATGTTATTGTTTCAAAAAGATTCTTGTCGGAAACCTATAAAGACAATGTTGAATTGGTCCAGGTTAAAATAGGTTTCAGTGTTATGGTTCAATGTTATCCTAAACTAAAAAGGCCCAAATGCTTTAAGCCTTATTTGCTGGAAAAAGTAAGGAAAGGTGCCCTTCTTTTTTACATTTTTGCCTGAACTTCTTTTTTGCTCCCTCCCTTTCAGGGCTGAGAAAGAAAAAGTTGGATACTAGTGGGATAGTTTTCCCTTGCATGTCTCTGCTAAAAATTCTTCTGCTCATTCAAAAATACAACACATTATTCACACAAAGATGCACCCAAATATAAATGCCAAGTAAATTTTCCAAAGACACAGTTGGGTAACAGCTTAGTTGCAATTGACCTCTGCTCCTGCTCAGTCTGTTGTCCTAGTGCTATCTGTTGACAATCTCAAAGCCCTGTTCTGCTTTTTGGATTTAAAGCAGATAGTCCTTCAGCAGACAATGCCTTAAAATAGAGAGTTTACTTTGAAGGTGCTTGAAACAGAGCACTGGCACAGTCATCCTTCTACTTGCATTTTAAGTGAAGCACTTCCTGTGCTTCATTTTTAGAGCTGAGAGATTGAAAGGCACTGTTTCTGTTTGGATGGCCTGCTTCTTTAAAAATCCCCCAAAGGTTCCTTCAGTCTTCTTCAAGGCAACACAAAATACCACTAGCTACTTAGTGTGCAGGTGACATTTGAGCTCCTTGGTCAGAGAGGAATTAATTTGTGTCTCTTTAAGAAAATGAGCTTCCATGAGGTTGCTTCTTATCAAAACAATCTGTATGTTGCTACAAGCACAGTCCTGATAACCTTCTGTTTATTTTACATTTGCTACATACCATGCTTCAGTAATGTAGCCTGATTTTAATCTCAGCTACATGTTGGCCAAAATCTGCTACAATATCTGGAGCCAGCTTTGTACTAAGTACAAATACAAATACAAGCCAGACCAAGCTGCCACTTCCCAAGGTTACATCTTAGTTAGAAATAATTGTATCTATTGTGTGTGATTTATGTTATAATTGGGATTAGTATCAGAAGTTCCCAGAGAAGAGAAGATCCCAGTGCTGTTATGGATCAGAAGTTTCTTTCAGCACTGCAGCCCAAATTGCTACAAATGGCACCCATCTTTTTCCCCACAATGCCAGAAACCCTCTGTACATCAGCAGCAATTCTTACTAGTAAGACACGTGGGGTGGGGGTGTTTGTTTGTTACTGTTTTCAGCTCTTCCTAATATGAAGCAGAATCACTAACCACTCAGCCCTAGTTATATTAAATTTGGTTAAACCAAAGAAGTTCCAGTTAAAATTGTTGTTTTTAAAGGACAACTTCCTAGACTTCATGATGGTGAGTAAACTGCAACCCTAAGGCTAGATGTGTGGCTTCATTCTTTCTTTGGAGAACTAGCTCACATTTCCAATGATTGGTGGATTGCCACATACAGAGAAGTCAGGGAGAGAGAGGACAACCTACTGTGGACACTTTTCCCCAGCATTTTCTGGAATAAACAGTGTTAAGTATTCACTTTCTGGGCTTGAGTTGCTTCTTTCCAAAGTGATTGCAAGCAAAACAGAATAGTGGGAGCTTATCAAATAGAACGAGGAAGAAAATAGAGCTTAGTTTATTGATGTGCCTGTAAAAGCAGCCTACAGAAACCAGCGTTTATTATCAAAGTCTTTGTAAATATTAACTATTCTGATCAAGTTGGCATGGAATGCCTAGAAGCACTAAATACATCTAGATCAGTGTTTGTCAAACCTGGCTACTTTTTTTTTTTTTTTTTTTTATTGAAATTTTTCAAAAGTTTTACAAATAAAAATCCACCCCCCCCTCCCCAACCACCCCACCCCCCCCCCGACTTCCCAGAACTGAATATAGGATTATTTAACAAATATT
This sequence comes from Crotalus tigris, assembly GCF_016545835.1. Classification (NCBI taxonomy): domain Eukaryota; kingdom Metazoa; phylum Chordata; class Lepidosauria; order Squamata; family Viperidae; genus Crotalus; species Crotalus tigris. Next base: position 597,943 of record NW_024097285.1, read on the forward strand.
TTAAAAATAACATTTGCAATTTATAAAATAATTAATAATAATAATAAAAATCACAGTAATAATATATATAATAATAATATACATAACATAAACTTTAAAATGAATAATATATACTAAAAAAGAAAAAAAAAAATAAAAAGAGAAGAGAGAGAGAGAAAGAAGAAAGAAGAAAGTAGACGAAGAATAAAGCATATATATATATAAAAAAAAAATATATGAATAATAATACATAAAAAATGTATATATATAAAAAAGAAAAAGAAGAAAGAAAGAAAGAAAAAACAATCATTACAAATTATAAAAAGGCTAAATAATATTTTTCCATATCCAAATTATGTTGTATAAAATTTATCCATTTTTCCCATACCGCAAAAAATTTTTCTTGAGATTGCTCCTTTAAGAAAGCCGAAATCTTTGCCATTTCTGCCAAATACGAAACTTTATGAAACCATTCTTGTAAAGTAGGCAAAGATTCCTTCTTCCAATATTGTCCTATTAACAACCTAGCGGCTGTAATCAAATTTAACATCAATATAACCTCCTTAGCATCACAGTCAATAACAATACCTAGTAAAAATAATTGCGGAGTAAATTTTACCCTCCTTTTAAAAATTCTTTGAATATTCCACCATATCTTAATCCAAAAAGCTTTTATATGCTTACACGTCCACCAAATATGGTAATAGGTAGCATCCAAATATCCACATCTCCAGCATTTCGGCTGTAGATTAGGGTACATAATGGACATTTTCTTTGGGTCAAGGTGCCATCTATAAAACATCTTATAAAAATTCTCTCTTAAATTTTGCGCTTGTGTGAATTTAACATTTCTTATCCAAATAAGTTCCCAAGTATCCATTGAAATCGTTTCACCAATATTCTGTGCCCATTTAATCATACAATCTTTAACTAGTTCAAGTTCTGAATCTAATTCCACTAAAACCCCATAAACTCTCTTAATATGGGTTGGCCTTTGATCTCTTACTTGTTTTAAAAAAATTTCATCTTCTCTAAGCCAGCCCATTTTACAATCCATCTTCCATCTATCCACTATTTGTCTATATTGGAACCATGAATAAGTTAAGTTTTCATGTGTTAACTCTTCCAAAGATTTTAACTGCCAGTCTTGGCCATCCCATCTTAATAACTGTACGTAAGAGACCTTGTCCATATTTACCCCTTTCCTTATACCTTCTATGGCATGCCGAGGTATAGCCCATAATGGTATTTTGAAGTCACTTTTATAATACTTTCTCCACACTCTTAGCAAAGAGTTTCTTATAATATGAGACTTAAAAACCCAATCCACTTTTTTATTAAATATTAAATAGGCATGCCATCCAAAAAATAGGTCCCAGCCTTCCAAATGAAGTATTTCTGTATTTGTTAAATTCACCCAGTCGCTAATCAATGTCAATACTACAGCATCATAATACAATTTCATATTTGGTACCTTGAGTCCACCTCTCTCACGAAAATCTTGCATTATTTTAAGTTTCACCCTTGGAAACCTGGCTACTTTGAGATGTGTAGGCTTCAATTATCAGAATATTGCCTGTGGAATTCTGGGAGTTGAAGTCTACACATCTTAAAGTTGCCAGAGTTGAGGAAACACTGATTTAGACCCTGACCTGATCCTGCTGCTAAACATCTTTGATTGCTCCTGTTGCTGCTTCAGCTTTCTTCCTCCTGACAGATATATTTTAGACCAGGGGTATTCAAACTTGGCCCTTTTATGACTTGTGGACTTCAACTCCCAGAATTCCTCAATCAGTGTGCATGCTAGCTGAGGAATTCTGGGAGTTGAAGTCCACAAATCATAAAAGGGCCAAGTTTGAAGACCCCTGTTTTAGACTAAAAATGGAATGATATCTGAGTTTGCAAGTTGTACTAATCAAAAGTCATTAGATAATTATTTTAATCTTCCCTTTCTTAAAGGACTATTTTTCTTTAAGAAAAAGGGTGAATGAAGTAGAATGAAATGCTGATTTTGTTTTATTACTTTTAGTTCACCCATTAATCAAAACATTAAAAGTTTCCAAAAACATTTAGTGTTCAATGACTAATTTTTGTCATCTTTTTTATTTTTATTCTTCTTGTTGTTAGTTATTAGTTAATGTAACAATGTTTCCATTTTATCATTTTATTTTTTATTGTCACTGTTATTAATTATTGCATTACACATGTTAAGTGTCTAATTGTAAACTTCCAACTGTTGGTGGAGAAGGAGGGAAGGAAAATGCAATTAATAAATAGGACATTTAAAATATAAAATATATTACATTTAAAATATAATATTCAATGTTATAAACTACGTAACATTCATCAGGATAAACATTTTTTTAAAAATCGAACCAAGTACAAAATTATAGAAAGGCCTGTGATGTTTGCACTTACCACCAATGGCCACAAAAATGGAATTTACTGTCTGTGTGGAAGATTTCCTATTTAGTGAATGTATGATTGAGCTCTTCCTAACTTTGGGCCATGAAGAAAACCACAGACTTTGTTTTTCAACGTACAGTAGATGTGCCCCATCACCTGTAACATCAAAAAGCTGAGGACACAATTCACCACATTCTAACATTAGAAGCCTCCAGATGGCTTAGAATTCTTTCAGTTAATTCCTGAGAAGTCAATTGTTTACAAAGAAAAATTAATGTAGTAGGGAAATTAAGGGGAATTTAATAGGATATTTTCCTAATGCAATGGCAAAACATGTTGACCCCAAACAATTGAATGCTTGGGACTAGATAAAAAAATGGAAGTGATTTCATGTTTCCTTTCAGCTTTTATCAAAACAGGAAGGTGAGCATGCTTCTTCTTTGAGCATTTACAATTATGCTCACAGTGAACTAAGAAGTAATAAATGGCACCTGCTCCATTCCATATCTTTTTGGTATCCTAAAAGAGGATAGGAAAAACAGAAATAATTGTTTTCAAGGAAGTGCATATCTTTTTTCCTGAAATACCTCAAGATATTTTAAAGGCTCAAATATTAAAAATGTATTTCTACAAAATTCTTAATTAGCTCCTCCACCAACTTTTTTCTGGTACAACTGTCTATGCTATATGACAAAATTGTATCTTGAGTCTTGAGAAGTTTACGATTGGAAAAAAAATTCAAGTCCCATCAATGATGGCAACGAGCAAGATTTTAAGTTTGCATTGTTTAAATAATTTATATTTTATGTTATAACTCAGATAGCAATATGTAACATGGCTAATTTTGAAATTTTTTAACACAAATCATTTCAAAATCTGTGGGATTTATTTTATATCCCAAAGGCAACACAGTTATATTGGTATAAAGAACAAGTTGTACCAAAATAGAAGAGTGAATAGAAGAGCTACAATGATCAGCAGTATTTTAATGCTTATTTTGCATTATATTGCCTAATGTTCTATATTATATAATATCCAATCAAAACAATCTTCTGTAAGGAACTTGAGTAATACTCTGATTTTGTGAAAAACCAGGTCCACCTGGTGAAAGTTCAATTTAACTGACTTATTGCTAAATGCCTATGCACAAGAATCTTCTCAACTAATGGTCAACACCTGGTTAGAGTTAAAGTCAATGGGAATCAAAAGTGATTGGACATTATTTGTGCCTACATAAGCTTTTTAAGATGATTCCTCTTTTTACACCTCCCACTGGCTCTGCCATTCTTTCTCCTACAAGAGCATACTAAGTGTTGCATTGGTCAGTCTTTCACCAGCAGGGATGAGATATATTTCTGTTTTTATTTCAATTATAATTGTGATTTTAAAATTTATATTTGCATGTATTTAACTTAGCAAATGCACCTTTTATTCAAACTGTTCTCTGTTTTCACTACCTATTTTATCTTCACAATAACCCTCAATGACTATAACTAAAAAAAAAAACCCTACCATGTATTCATCTTGAAAGCAAGTTGGATTTTTTCTGTTTTATTTATGTTATGTGTTATTGGTTTAAAAAATAGAACTACTATCTTCTATTTCTATAAACAGAAATAAAAAAAGAATAAAACACATCAAAGAATTGCAAATACTATTCAAATAGGACAACGTTTTCTACAGTTAAAAATGACATATTTTTGAAGGAGAAAGGCAACTTACTCCAAATTAAACCTCTCCTTGCTATCAATTATTATTTGTTTTTGTATTCATTTGGGGATGGGATAGAATCTGAATTTGTTCAAAGAAGTTTCTCTGCCTACCCTTTATGCATGCCACAGTTGTTCCAACATCAACATCAACTTTTACTTTAACAGACTTAAGTAACAAAGCAAGGGTTTGCAAAGAGGCTTCCTTTCTAGATTGTTTATCATTCCTTAGATGCACTTCAAAAAGTACAGCTGCTTAACTGAAAACTACTTGGGAAATCCTATGGTTTACCTGAATCAAAAGCTCATCAGTTGGCCTAAAGGCATACTTTTAATCTCTCAACATCAGTCCTTATCTACTGTTTGGGAATGTTAATAATTGGCCTTCCCTGAAAGGCTGTAACTATGTGTTGAACAATGAGCTTCATAGGACTGCTTTGTAAATATATTGTCTGAACAGAAATTTACCGTATTTTCTGCCATATAAGACGACTTTCTAAAGCATGCAAATCGTCTCCGAAGTCAGGGATCGTCTTATACACCGAGTCGTCTTATATGCCGGAAAATACGGTAGTTTCTGGCGTATAAGATGACTTTCTAAGCATGCAAATCGTCTCCGAAGTCGGAGGTCATCTTATACGCCGAGTCGTTGTATACGCCAGAAAATATGGTATATAGGATAGATGCTTATATGTACATATTTAATCAGAAAGAAACATATAATAATAGATATGAGTATATTTTTATTTGTTTATTTTTTTCTGTTTGTTCAATTTACTTGCTGTCTCTCTCACTGTGGGGCTGCTCTAGGTGGCTTATAACAAAAAAAGGAAGGAATGAAAATAGCAGAAGTAAAATAATAGAACAAGAAAATAAACAATGATAACAAAATACTTATGCATACATTACAAATATATCAAACTACAGCTATTATGAAATGCTGTAAAAAATAGTTTTCTAGTCATTCTGCATCAATCTTGTTTAAATGGCGTATGGCGGGAAAATACTTGTGATTGGCACATTGTTAGAAGTTTAGAAAGTTACAACCTATCCGGAAGGAATGTAGCTAACAGAAAACCTGGATGTATCAAGTTGAACATGAAGAAAAAAAACATACATAGAAATCCAAACACAAAAGCCCTGTTGATATATTTGATAAGATTAAAGCAAAAAACAAAAAGTGATGTCATCTTGGAAGGGTTTTTTTTGTTTTTGTTTTGTTTTGTTTTGTTTTTACAGATTACCAGGTCAGATGTAGGTGAGGCCTTTCTATGTCAATTTTTCCATCCTGACATTTGCTGAGTATCTAACTTTGCCAAGAATCAGAGTTCTAACAAATTCTTGTCTTCTCTTGCCGACAATTCATTTGTCAAAAGGAAGAATGAACAATGGGTCTTCTTACCTGGACCTAATCCTCACTAACAGTAAGTAATTGACTGAAGATATGACTGTGATTAGTACTCCAGGGAAAAGAGATAAACTTATCCTTGCATAAGGATAATCGTATGATTTCCAGGGGAAATACATCAAGACAATGTTCCTCATTATATGAGTTATCAGCCAGTGAAACAGACTACCATAATAAGTGATGCGTTCTCATTTGCCAGCAATTTTCAAATAGAGGCTGACTCTTGTCAAAGGTACTTTAATGTATCCTGCTCTGAGCATGAATTAGAGTAGACTATATGACTTCTGAGATTGCTTTCAACTCTATGATTTTATGGCATTGACCTGCAATCATTCTGGGTCTCTTCCAAGTTGCTGATCTCAAAAAGTTAAACTTTCATCTTACATGATGTTTTTAGGCACATAGTTTTATTCAACCTAGCTTTTAGCGTCAGCCTAAAGTCACTTTTTCAGTAACAGATATCACTGCCATATCGCTATCTCTTTCATATTCTTCAGTAACCTGCTTCCTACCTTTCTATTTGCTTACTAATAGATGGTCCAACTAGAAATCTTATTGGCTATTTACAGTTAGACTAGATATCTAACATCTCTGGGAGAATTTCTTTCAGCCACCATTGTTTTATACAGGAAAGTAATTTTAGGACGTACTAATATTTATCCAGTACACAGTCAGAAACCCTATCAAATACACACACAAATTATACGTACTTGCTTTGCACCATAGTATTCATTGTGTCCTGAGCCTGCAAGAGCTGAAAGCAGGCTCAGAGTGTTTCAAATGGTCCCAGGCATTCCAAAAGCTGCCCGGGACCAGACAGGGTGGTGCCAGACTTGTGCGCATGCACAAGGCACGAAAATGCTAAATTCCTATTGGTTCACACTGTCTGGGTTTCTGGCCCTATAAAAGGCCTGTGTGCCTTTTGCTGCTTGCTTGGTTGTAGAAGAGTGAAATAAAGAGCTTGTTGTTTCCACCATGTGCCTTCATCAACTGCCAACGAACCGAAAACACAACAACTGGCAACAAAGGTGGGATCCCTGCAAGCAATAAAAACAGAATTAAGGACTCACCCAGGAAGTCCTGACGATTGGGAAGACGGTGTCTGCATTCATGACTCAGCCTGCCAGTATAACGTCGCTGGAGGTGAGCTCGGCAAAAGGACCCTTTCCCAAACAGCAGCTTGCAGAGGAGGCAATTAGTGAAGGTCGTAAAGTTTACGATGTCGAAGATCAGCCGCTTGACTGATTTTGATGTCTCCCACCCAGAGAGATGGAATTCCTACGTAGCACGGGTGGAGATTTACTTTAGAGTAAATCAGATAAGAGAAAACAGCTTGAAGGCAGCAACTCTTTTGTGTGCCTGTGGACAAGAAGCTTTTGACATCGTGGAAAATCTGGTGGCCCCTGCACTTCTGGAATCAGTAACATACGCTGACTTGAAGAAGATGTTGAAGGAACACTTCCAGCTGAAGTTATCAGTCACTTGGAGGCACGCATTCGAGCAGAGAGACCAGAGGCTGGGTGAATCTGCTGCGGACTTTATTGCTGCCTTAAGGCAAGCGGCCAGGCCTTGTGAGTTCAAGGATCTGGAAGAAAGGCTGCGCAATTGTTTCGTGTGTGGCTTAAGAAGCAGAGATCTACAACAAAAGATCTTTGCAAAAGAAGATGTCTCCTTCCAAGACGCGTTACGAGAGGGGACAGCTGAAGAAGCAGCAGGCGGTGCTGTGAAGGTTTTGCGGCTCACCAGGAACTCTCCAGCCACCACTACCATCCATCAAGAGGACACTCGAGAAGAATCAGAAGCGGATCCTGAAGAGGAGGTGGACAGACTTCACCAGTCGGCAGAAAGGAGGCCGAAGGGGCATCCAGCCAAGGCCCCAGCATCTCTTCAGTGCTTCAAGTGTGGAGGACATCACAAGCAAGCTGACTGCAGGTTCTGCTCTGCCATTTGCAGGCAAGGCCACATTGCCTCTGTCTGTTTGGGCTGTCAGAAGGTCCAACCTTGGGAAGAATTGCTTCAGAAAAGTACCCAGCCTCCCCAGCCAAAACAGGGTGGGTTTCTGTGCATCAGCCCCTTAAGAAAAACTTTGCATTGACATGAAGTTGCAAGGGGTTCCCTTATTGATGGAGCTGGACACAGAGTCTGCTCTATCAATCATTTCACTGGACATATTTAAAAGCAGTAGTGTCCTTTGAGTAAAACTCAGGCCATCAAATGTAATACTTACTGATTTTCAAAATTCTAAGGTCTGTGTAAAGGGGGAGGCCACACTCAAGGTACAGCGTAAGGATTTTGAAGGGTTCCTGGATATGGTGGTAGTTGGGGGTGAACATACGAGTCTTATTGGACTCGATTGGTTTGAGGGTCTGGGAATCCAAATAACTGGGTTGCACAACTTGCAAACGTTGGGCCTTGCAGAGGTTTGCAAGGAGTTTGCAGATGTGTTTAGTTCAGAGCTAGGATCCTACAAGGGGCTTCCCATTGCACTATGGTTAGACTCAACTATCATGCCCATCAGAGTCAACCTAGAAGGGTGCCTTTTGCCCTCAAAAGTAAGATGGATGCTGAGCTGGACAAATTGCTCCAGCAGAGCATTTTAGAACCTGTGGATTCTAGTCCATGGGAAACCCTCATAGTAACCCCTCTCAAGACTAATGGGGAAATCCGTATATGTGCACACTATAAGTGCACACTGAATAAAGCATTGCAACAGCATGCTTATCCAGTGCCTGTTGTAAGCCACATTCTGGCCTCCCTCAAGGGGGGGCATTTTTGCGAAACTTGACCTGGCACAGGCCTATCAACAGCTACCTGTTGATGAGGCATCTGCAGAGGCCCAGATGATTGTAACTCACAGGGGGGCCTTCAAGGTCAAATTTGGGATAAATGTAGCCCCTGGCATATTCCAAAGTATCATGGAAAGCACACTTCGAGGTATTTCTGGGGTCTGTCCCTACTTCGATGACGTCCTCATTGCTGGGGAGTCATTTCAAAATTTAGCAGAAAGGTTAAGGGCTGTCTTGCTTCGTTTCCGAAAAGCAGGCCTTAAATTAAAGCAGGATAAATGCAAGATAGGAGTCACTGCCACTGACTTCTTAGGGTTCAGGATTGATGCCCAAGGCATTCACCCTGCTGAATCTAAACTGCAAGCTATTCAGCAGGCCCCAAGCCCCAAGTCCAAGAGTGAGCTGCAAGCCTTTTGGGGGCTCTTAAATTTTTACCATACATTCCTCCCACATAAGGTTGCAGTGGCAGAGCCATTACACAGGCTCTTAGACAAGCAGGCTCCATGGCAGTGGACTAAAGTCCATGACAGGAGTTTCAATGAGGTTAAGGCTTTGCTCTCTTCAAATGCTGTTTTAGCACATTTAAATGAGCAATTGTCTGTTTGCATCACATGCGATGCATCTCCTTATGGGGTGGGAGCAATACTTAGTCATCTGAAGGCTGATGGGACACAAGTCCCTGTGGCCTACTACTCAAGGACTCTGTCATCTGCAGAGCAGAATTAATTATCAGATTGACAGAGAAGCCTTGGCCATAGTGGCTGGCATAAAGAAATTCCATGATTTCTTATATGGCCGCCACTTCACAATCTATACAGACCATAAGCCTCTGCTGGGTTTGTTTACCACTAACAAACAGACACCACATATCATTTCTCCTCATATGCTGAGATGGTCCATTTTCCTGTCAACATATGACTACACTCTAATTCATAAACCTGGAAAAGAAATGGGCCATGCTGATGGCCTTAGTAGATTACCTCTTAAACAGGTAAAGGCAGACCCTGATCCTGCCATTAATATTCTTTTCATTCAGGAGTTGCCTGCATCTTCCCTAAATGCTAGGGACGTGGCTGCTGAAACTGCCACTGATCACACGCTTATACGCGTGCTGACCTGGGTGTTGTCTGGATGGCCTGACATGTCCCAGATACTGAGTTCCAAAGCTTCTGGCGCAAGAAGCATGAACTCTCCACTTTCAAGGGTTGCCTGTAATGGGGTAGCAGGGTAGTAATCCCAGCCTCATTGAGGTCTAGAATCTTGCTCTCTCTGCATGAGGGACATCCTGGTATAGTAAGGATGAAAGCGCTTGTGCGCAGCCATCTTTGGTGGCCTGGGCTCGATAAAGACATCGAGGCTCAGGTGCACGGGTGCCAACTGTGCTAATAGTCACAGCCAGAAATACCTCAGGCCCCAGTACATAGGTGGGAGGAAACTCAAACCCCATGGTCATGGGTGCATATAGATTATGCTGGGCTCTTTCAGAGGCAATTCTTCCTGGTCGTTGTTGACAGCCATTCTAAGTGGCTAGAGGTTGTTCCTGTTTCCTCCACTACTACTTCCAGGATCATCCAGGTATTGAGAGGAATTTTTGCCTTGCACGAGCTTCCAGATGTCCTGGTTTCAGATAATGGCCCTCAATTTACCTCTTCTGAGTTCCAGGCTTTTCTTCAGGCCAACTTGATCCGGCATGTGACTTCTGCTCCCTTCCACCCATCCTCCAATGGACAGGCAGAGAGAATGGTGCGCACTACCAAAGATGCTCTCAAGAAACTGACTTATGGTAACTGGCATCACAGGTTAGCAATTTTCTTCTTGCACACTGCACCACACCATGCACAGCCACAGGGAAGAGCCCTGTAGAACTCCGCTGGGGTTGCCGCCTCATCACCAAACTGGACAGGTTGCACCCAGACTGGGTGGCTTCACAGGTGTCACAACCGCAGGCACCGAGGAGACTTCAGGTGGGCAATCCAGTTTGGGCAAGGAACTATGGGCCTGGACATCTCTGGATCACAACTGTGGTCTGCAAGGTCTCTGGGCCGTTGTCATACGAAGCTGTCTTGGAGAATGGCCGCATTCTTCGCAGACACATAGACCAACTGCATTGGAGGCTGGACAGCCACGTTTCCGCTCCTGGCTCTGCTCTGGGCGGGGGGAGGACCATGATATGCATTCTGGGTCACAGATTCCCAAGGGTTCAGGGTCACAGGTCCTTAGGCCTAACAGGGCCTCACAAGCTGCTGAGACTGTTTGGGGCTCATCCCAAGATTCCACAAGTGCTCCAAGCAGGAATTCTCAGGACAGGGGGTCATCCCGCACATCCATTATTGCTCCAGACAGGGAGTCACAACGGGGATATCCACATTATTCAAACATGTCAGATTGTGCTCCAGACAGGGAGACTGACTGGGGGTATCCACATAAATCACATAAATCCATAGGAAGGAAATTCCATCAAGGGCACTCTCATAATTCAGCAATTGCTCTGAAAAGGAAGTCAGTCACAAGGGGGTTAGCCATGTAGGCGGCTCCTGACTCTAGCACAGTGGTTCTCAACCTGTGGGTCGGGACCCCATTTGGGGTCAAACAACCATTTCACGGGGGTCGCCAAACAAGGCTGTCCGCCATTTTTTCCTCTTTTCTTTGGCCACGCCCCTGGCACCCGGTGATGTATAAGTGGTTGGGGGTCACCACAACATGGGGAAGTGTATTATGGGGTCACAGCATTAGAAAGATTGAGAACCACTGCTCTAGCACCTCTGGCACATGCTCGGGGGCTATGGAGTACTGGGGCACTTTAGCCACCCAGGCTTCTCCAACTGCTGGCCTTGGGCTCGAGGGACAGTGTTCCCAAGAGGAGTCCATTGTGGACTCGGGGACTTCCACCCCTCCAATGTATGCTGGTTTGGACTCAGAAGGTCCAGCCGGTCAGCAGCTGGGTGGGTCACCTGGGTATTTGGGGCATCAAAGTCCTGGCCTGCTTAGCCTGGTAGGTGAGCAGGTAGGCCAGGCACCCTCACCAGGATCACCTGGGTATCTAGGGCACCAAAGTCCTGGCCCGTCTAGTCTGGTAGGCAAGCAGGTAGGCCAGGCACCCTCACCAGCCCTTAGAAAGTCGCAGCAGGCAAAGTGCCCACCGAAACATCTAGAAGAATATGTGAGGTTCCTGTCAACACATAAGTAATCTTGCTATGAGGTCGCTGAATGAGGGGGTTCACAATTAGTAAGAGTCTCATATTTATTTATTTATTTATTTTTAAAATTTATAAGCCGCCCCACTCCTGAAGGACTCTGGGCGGCTAACAATAAAAAACACATAAAACATAACAAACAAACAGTACAAAGACAGTCATCCAGGGGTCAGGTTTTATAAACCCCAGGCCTGCCGGAAAAGCCAGGTCTTAAGTAGCTTACAGAAGACCAACAGGGTGGGAGTGGTCCTAATCTCCGGGGGGAGCTGGTTCCAAACCGTGGGCGCCATCACAGAGAAGGCCCTCCTCCGTGGCCCCGCCAAATGGCACTGCTTGGCCGACGGGGCCTGAAGGAGGCCCAGCCTGTGGGATCTAACCGGACGTAGGGAACTATGAGGTAGTAGGCGGTCTCGCAAATATATTATTTTGATTTTGGATATGTTTATTTGAATTAATAACTATTTGAAAGGGTATTTGCCTGCGTGCAGACTGAGTTTTCCACCCTCTTTGCATTTGAATAATGCATCTGTGTGCCAATCTCCCTGTATGGCACAACGCACCTGTGCGTAAGCTAGGTGTATTCCATCTAGGGGGGAGGGGTGTTGTGTCCTGAGTCTGCAAGAGTTGAAAGCAGGCTTAGAATGTTGCAAATGGTCCCAGGCATTCCAAAAGCTGCCCGAGACCAGACAGAGTGGTGCCAGCCTTGTGCGCATGCGCAAGGCACGAAAATGCTCAATTCCTATTGGTTCACACTGTCTGGGTTTCTGGCCCTATAAAAAGCCTGCATGCCTTTTGCTGCTTGCTTGGTTGTAGGAGAGTGAAATAAAGAGCTTGTTGTTTCCACCATGTGTCTTCATCAATTGCCAACGAACCAAAAACACAACAGTATTTAGTAAGCATTTTCATTTTTTGTTCAAAAAGTAGTCTTATAATCCTTTTAATTAGTTTTAATACTTATATTCCTTAGTATTTTATTACCTACATTTATGTAACGAATTATTTTCTCTGTTTCAGAAAATATCTATGCTTTTCAATTTGTAAGCACTGATCAGGGATGATGATGATGATGATGACAACTGCTCCTCCAAAGGAACGGTACCTTATAATGCTGATATGACTTCATCAATACAAAGGAATGAGGTCATCAAAAAGGAAAAATCTAAATGGAAAATTAATTTGGAATTGAAGATAAAGAAAATCTGCATGAATTTGAGCAACCTGTAGAATTTGAAGCAAAGAAATTTGAAGAATAAGAAAATCAAAACTAGGCTCTGTGTGAAGTATAACCTAGAAAGTAAAGGAATTGCAAATGTTGTAAAACAGCTGAAGGACCTGCAGAGAGCAAGTAATATAATGATTAAATAATCTAATTCCAGCAAAATTCAGTTAGAGTAAATTTGCAGCAATTCTACAAAGCCCTTTAAAATGGGAAACAATCAACCACAAATAATGAAAAACCTGATAAAGAAAAAGCCCTAAAATGTCGGACAAGTTTGTGTGAAAACAACAGGAATTATTACAGGAATGCAAAATAGATCAATCAAGTCGAAAACACAGTGAAAATATCCAGCATGGAAGACATTAAGATAAGTGAAGAAATGGTATGAAAGTACTCAAAGAAGGTCAAAAACTTGAGTGCTCCTGAACCAGATGAGTTCCATGGATTCTGGCTAAAATCACTGATACTTTTACACTCAAGACTGCAAACCAGATGAATAGAGTTCTGGAAGCACTAGAAAATAAAGACTGGTTAACAACTGGAAGAACATTCCTAATTCAGAAGGACAAGAAGAAGGGAAATGTGTCTGGAAACTACAGACCCATAACTTGTTTGCTAAATACATACATGCTACTTATTGGCATAACTGGAAATCAAGCATATAGCTATTTGAAAATGATTCACTCCCCGTAGAACAAAGAGTGTTGCTTGTTTCCTTCTGCCCATCCTACCTGCATTCATTCTGAAGTTTATGAATGGAGAATACATCATCACTTGAGGACAGTTTTGTATGCAGAAGCCCTTGTTTTAAATGCTGACAATGCTGGTCAAAAGCCATACTTCAACCATGATGGAGGAGTAGATTCATCCTTCTGGTAGACACTTTTTTACAGGGATTCCTCAAGTAAAAGAGAAGTATTCTATTACACTGAACTGCCTAATGCAACCTCATGTAGCAAGCTGAGGAATTCATCATCCTTGCCAAAGACCTCTCCCTTTAGCCCAGTCCTGGAGAATGAAATCCTGCATAAAAAGGAAGATGTTATGAATTTTCTAACCCAGAAGCCAGATGTACAGAATTTAACAAAACCTCTTGAACTTTCTGAATCCCGTAGTCTGGACTCCTGACTAATAAGGCAATCTTGTAGATGAGGAAGATTTTAGTGTGACATTCCCCTTTAAAACAATACAGAAAAAAATGTATGTAGTTTTTAAAAAACAGGAAGGACAAGAGAAGGGACTTTTTCACACGCAGAAAAATCCCAATAAAGTTAATGAGTCAATCGTTGCCTATGAGCTCTCCATACAGTATTATATTTGTCTCCAGCTTAGATGCTGTTAGGCTCTCCCCCCCACACACACACACACACTTTTTTTAGTTAAGAAATGTTCTCGTCAGCTTGTAAATGGTAAGGATAAGTGAAAGACAACTTCTTCGAAGACATTGGCTATTGTTTTGCTCAGTCAAACAAATACTCCATTTCTGTTGTCAGCAATCTGGCCAGCAAATCAGAAAATAGTTCAGGGACTGAAAAGTCCACCTTCTAATCACTTTGGAGTTGACTGAGAAATATGCTGATTACTTCTAACCGGTAACAATATTGTATGAAAATATTGGAGATGTATCTAGGGATTAAAAGATGTGCTTTAACTTATTCAAACCTCCCAAGATAGGGTTAATTTATCAGACACTTTAGAGGGCACTGTTGAGCCATGTTCACAAGTTTGTCATGAGCCACGTGTACCAAATGCAGTTTCCTATTATGTCTGACTTTAACCATTGTTCCTTATGACTCTTTTATTTACTCTCCCATTTCTCTTTCCTTTCATAGAAATTAAAGTCAGTTCCAAAGATATGAGTGGTTAATTTTAAAGACATGTCCAACTGCTGATAAAACTTAAGAATCCACCCCACCCCTATAGCAAATATACTTTATAGAAATTGCAATAGCCTAAGTATATACACAGAGGCACAAAACAACTACAAATGGGAGAGTGGTGCTTATTAACTGAAAGTAACAATATTAATACATATATTTCTATTATACAGAACACTGGAAGATGCAACAGGTGTTTGATCCATCAAATTCATCATAACATTAAAGTTAGCAAATTATAATTTAGCCTGAAAAATTCCAGGAGATAGCATCAAAGAAATACAAAAAAAAATCTAATATTCTATTCTAGCCTTACCTGGCAAAATCCTATAGAAGACTTTGACTTTACTTAATTTCCAGACTCATACTATAAATCCATCAGATGCCGTCATCAACAGAGAGCTTCAAAACTTCAGGCAATCAAACATGGACTGCAGAACTCTGGACAATCACTAGATGGTGGCAAAGAACTATTGTTTTCTACATCAAGCAGGGGGCTAGACTAAAAGACCTACAAGGTCCCTTCTAGCTCTATTCTATTCTATTCTATTCTATTCTATTCTATTCTATTCTATTCTATTCTATAATCTCTGCTGCCATCTGGTGTTCATCCAGATTTTAGAAGCCTGAATCTGGTAGCTCTACATAAAATAGAATTATAATTTCCAATGGTCCCTTCTTTGTTTTGTTAGCTGGGCCCATCACTTATCATCCAACAAGAGAAGGTGTATCCTTTGGATGTTTAGTCTTCAAAGAGATTACAGAAAATATATATAAGTACAATAGCATTCAGCGAACACTCTTCCAAAAACCAGGCAAGGAACTGTGCATAAGGAGAGGGAAATGGATAGGCCGGGTTGCATATTCCCTCTGCTGCAGATGGGGAGCCAAAATTAACAGTTACAAAAATAGAAAGTACTACAGCTATTTATCACAATCTGCCCTTGGATGCAAACTTTGGCTGCATTATCTGTTTATGATGTCATGCTTTGGACATCCTGTTTTATATTATACATTTTGGCACTCTGCAAGGGCCTTGGCTGATGCAATTGTTCAATATATAAATCTATAAACAGTACATAGAAAGAGGCCTTTTTCTTAGTATAGAGGCAGGTAAGTTTGGCATCCAGCTTTGCATGTGTAGATAAGCACTGATGCAAACTATTTTTTCTTTTCCAGTTATAAATGATATTTTCACTGGATCAGAGGCTCACATTTTAAGGAAGCAATATTTAAACACATCTGCTATACAGATATTTATTTTAAAAAATAGAATCTTCTGCTTGAAAAAATATTCTAGTTTTGCAACATTTGAAATGAATATGGGCAGCACATGACCTTCCAGATGTTGCCAAATTCCAGCTTTCTTCAATCATAGATAGCAGAGATGGGAATTCAGTGACGTCTAGAGGGAACATATGACATTTTCATTTTATGTGATAATAAATTAATTTTTAGTCTTGTCTAGCTTTATAAGCTGAAACATCATAGAATGCACATACATATAAATATACCCAGATATATCCATAAACAATTCAACTTGCTTACATATTCCAAAGTAATATATTAGGAATGCTATCTACACTAGACTCTAAGACCATAAAATAAACATTTTCCCACTAATCTTTAATAATATCTACTTAAATAATAATTTAAAGAATTGTTGCTTTAGATGTTGAAAAACATTAGCCTATTGATATATTAATGGTACAGGATCACACGCTATTGCATCAACAGTAACTATTAACAATTTAGAGACTTTGGATAGCTAAGAATCTTTCCCCAGCTTTTGCAGCAAAGTAACTTCACCAAGCAAGCGTTAACAGCTGCTATCTCTCCTTTAGTGCAGGACTATTTTAAAGCTAGACTTCAGTTTTGATTGGGAATTATTCTTACATAGCAGATTCAAATTTCAGAAGTATGGCTGAAGAATACCCATACTTTTTTCATAGTCTTGATGCGGGATAACCATATATGTTTCCCCTCCCTTTATGCACCCTTTATATTTGTTAATGAAGCAATATTATGAACTATAATGAAAGCGTCAAGTGCTCTTTTGTCCAAAATAAACTATTGGAAACAAGCCATTTGAAAACATCCTTCCAAGGCAAACAGGGAAAGTGAGGGGGCAAACTCAATACTATTCCTAAGGGTAACTCCTAAGGAAGAATGTGAGGTGGAATGCCCAGCACAGAGCAAGTTTTATGGCATCACAGATTAAGGAAATTAGACCAACTGTTCTGTGTAAATGGATCAGAGATAAAAGGAGGAAATGGCCCCCTTTGAAAGAACATTAAGGCACCTTTTAGGGCAGATACAGCTGCAGGAACAGGAACTTCTGGTCATAAAAGTGTGGCCAAGATTTTGATGTGCAGTTTTATCCCAAAACACTTGGGACTCAAAGTAAATAGGAGCACACCAATTTCAGCAAATGAAAATTGGCCAGCTAAATGTAGCAGACATCAATATTCTTTTACACCCATGGCAATAGGCTGGTCATTCTATTTCTTTGCATGGTTCTGTACCGCTGCAACAAGACTGGAGTATGTGTGTCTGTTAGGTGTGCTTTTCTTATAATGCAATGAAATATCAGGGAATCTCTGACAAGGTTCAATATTTAGAAGCAGTCTTGGGGAGGGGGAGCTCAGTAATTCTGGCATTGTTTTCATATGGGACACAAAACTTTTTGGACCTGTATCTTTTGCTTGTTAAAGTTGCTTCCATTAACTGTTACTCATGGGGTTCAAACCCTTCTATTCTGGCTTGTTTAAATATGTGTGTGTGTGTGTGTGTTTGTTTGTTTGTTTGTTTTTTAACTCTCCCCAACTGGCATTGCTGTCTGTCTGGACACAATCTGTTCCAGAGTACAAAGTGAGCCAGATGTCCAGCACAACAGACAAACTTTTCAAATTGTGACAAGGCACCCAAGTGGACAATCTCTGTTTGTAAAATAATTAGTTTTTATGTTCTTTGCTTCCCAATTTTTCCCTGTATCGTTTTTTTTAAGCAGCTGCAGTCCTACTGATCTCTACTGATGTGTAGTTTACAGGCTATTTAGAGATTTTGCTGAAATAAACTTAACTCAGCTACAAGAAAAATGAATGGAACACAAGTCCAAAAATGCTACGTAGGCAAAAGGCCTCATCTTGCCTTTGCAAGCACAAAGAAGTGATGGTTTGTTCAACATGTTGGTTTGAAATCAGCTGAAAACCCAAAAGACTTTAGAGAGAGATCCAAGAGAGGACAAATTGTGTTGTATTTGTCACATTTTCCCTCTTCCACCAATACTTCCTTGTACGGTAGTTCCAGAGAGATTCCCATGTTTTGTTTGAGGAAAAATTGAGGATTTTAAGAGTAAAATAGATACCTTGAATTTTAAAAAGAGTTAAGCAATCCATTGAACTCCTTTAAAGCCTTGAAAACAACTTTTAAAAATTGAGGCAATTTTTCCTGTTTTGGAGAATTGAAAGGATAAAATGGGTACTTTAGACTTCTGCAAATTCCCCAAGATTTAAAAAAAATAGTTCTTTCTTTTACTTCGTCTAGTAATGTCACTGCTCATGTCACTAATCTGGTTACAAACACAAAGTGTGGCCCTTACTGTTGCCTTCTGCTGCCCTATTCAATTGATTCTCATACTGTAAATGAAATTACAAATGGGCTTTAACTATTAGCAGAGTAGGACACTTATTTTCTATAAAAAATAATTACCTGAAAAAGAAACCGCCGCTTCTATCTCCGTGTTTACAGCATTTTGGTGAGTAATTTTTAAACGGACGGAGCAGTTTAAAGGACTTTTTCTTATATTTTAGGTGTTTATTTTTTTATCTTTTGATTTTTACTATTTTTCCTCCTTTTCTTTGTTATACTAGTGAAAGGACTTAAGATGGCGTTTTGAAAGTGTCGGAGTTTTTTTTTCCTTTCTCTTTTGTTTTACTTTCCCTTTTTAAGGATTGTTTTTTGCTTTTGCTTTTGCTTTTGGCTTAGAATTTTTTTTTTTGAATTGTTTGCTCTTTTATTACTTATTCTTGGGATTTATTCTGGACTTTTAATGATTATAGTTTGTCTCTTTTTAAAAATTCTTTTTTTCTTTTTTTCCTCCTCCCTTTTTGGCTGGAGGGGAAAGGGAAGTGACAATTGTGCTTTTTAAAATGGCTTCAAAGAGGCAGCAGCCTTCCTCAGTACCCAAGGTTATTTCTTCTCCTATAACTTCCACTGCACATCTACAACAACAATATAAACATGCACCACCGGCTCAGCCACCACCCTCCCCTCCTCTACCTGGACTTTCAGTGCAAGAGGTTAGAGGCATAATGGGAGAGATTGTAGTTCAAATGAGAGAGGAAATGACTCAATTTGTTTCACAGATTAAATCAGAAATTAAATCTGATCTCAAAGAAGAGATAACGGGGATAAAGTCTAAATTGCAAGAAAATAATAATGAATTACGACAAGATATACTGGCAGCTGTTTCAGGTTTGGCTACTGTGGTGGTTAAGCTCGATGCAAGGCTTGAGGAAGTGGAAGACAAAGTTGACTCTTTAGATGAC
The DNA here is from genome assembly GCF_016545835.1 of Crotalus tigris. Classification (NCBI taxonomy): domain Eukaryota; kingdom Metazoa; phylum Chordata; class Lepidosauria; order Squamata; family Viperidae; genus Crotalus; species Crotalus tigris. The sequence continues at coordinate 617,071 of NW_024097285.1, forward strand.
AAAATTCAAGACGTGGAAAGGAAGGTGGACTCCTCACAAGAAGATATTTTGATGTTTCAATACAGACAAATGGAGTATGCTCTGAGGATTAGAGGCCTCAAGGAAGATATGAATCAAGATTTGATGGAGGTGGTTCTTAGTGATCTGGCGCTGGCTTTGGATATGGATAAAGGAGAATTACAGAGAGAAGTAGAAAAAATTTATAGACTCAACTCCTGGATTGCTAAGCAGAAGAATTTGCCCAGAGATGTGGTGATTTACTTTACAAAGAAGTCCCTGCGGAATGAGATTATACAAGCTTTTTACAACAAAAGATTTCAGATTGCCGCCCAAGATGTCATCATTCTAAAGGAAATCCCATCTAAAATTTTAAGAAGTAGGAAAGACTTTGCTTTTTTAACCAATGAGCTTAAAGCTAGATCGATGCCATTCAGATGGGAAATTCCGATGGGTATCGTTTTGAGCCATGCTGGGACACGTTACAGATTGAACACAGTTGACAAAGCTAGAGATTTCTATACTTCGGTCCTGAGTGCAGGCTCAACTTCATCTGGTCGGAAATCTTTGAGTGCTAAGGAACCTGAGCAGCAATCTGAGGCACTAGATTTGGTTTCCGCAGGGATGATAGAAGTGGCAAAGCAACGCCAAACGGAGGCTAAAGAGCAGAGGATGACTCGTGCAGCTTATAAGCGTAAAGAGAAAGAGCAACGTAAAAAAGAGCCCAAAGAGAATTCTCCTGGAAGTGCATCACCGCCGGTGGGAGGAGCAAGACCCAAGAGTTATGCAACACACGCAGCTCTGTCAGAGTTTGATGGTGTCTTCTCCAGGCTGCGTGCCAAGGGAGATGGCAAAGTTTTTGACCTGGAATGTTAATGGATTGAATTCTCCTCAGAAACGGAAAAAAATCTTTTATTATTTGAAACAACATACCAATGATGTTATTTGTTTACAGGAAACTCATATTCTACTTAAAGATCAGAAATATTTAGTTAATGCTCGTTTGGGATCTCATTTTATATCTCCTGCACCTGGGAAGAAAGGGGGAGTTGTTATATATGTCAAACAAAACCTGCCAGCTTGTCTGGTAGAATCAGATCCCCAGGGGAGATATGTGATGATTGAACTTGGTATTTATGGTAAGAAAGTACTTATAGTTGGACTTTATGCTCCAAATCAACAACAGGAACAATTTTATAAACAGTTACACCAAAAAATAACTTTGCTTGATTATAGATCGGTGGTATTAATGGGTGATTGGAATGGTGTCTTAGATACACAAAGGGATAAGAAAGGTTCCTCTCCTTTTCTTAAACAAGCAAGGCTACCTAAAGCCTTTTTTGATATGAAAGAAGACTGGGAATTAAGGGACTATTGGCGGGAACGTAATCAAGAGGAGAGAGACTTTACTTTTTTTTCTGATAGACACCAATCTTTTTCAAGAATTGACTTTTTCTTGATTACCACGGATTTGTATAATAAAGTAAAGAATGTAAAGATTTTTCCTAGATCACTGACGGATCATAGTCCAGTTTGGATGGAGTTGATTCAAGAGAAAGAGGAAAGAAGATCCTGGAGAGTTAATGAAAATTTGTTTAGACAAGAGAAGAATGTTCAAAAACTAAAGGAGTGTTTAAAGGATTATTTTGCTTTGAATATGTATAAGGGGACTTCAATGTCAATGGTATGGGATGCAGGTAAAGCATTTATGCGCGGTGTTTTGATAAAAATGAATAATTTTTATAAGCGAAATCAGACTCAGAAACGTAGAGAACTTGAAGATGAAATTAAACTAAAAGAAAGGGCTTTGATTCTAAATCCTTCTGATGAAAGTACTAAAGAATCTGTAAAGTTATTAAGGTCACAATTTAATATGTTGATAGCAGATCAAGCTGCAACCAATTTATTATTTATGAAACAAAATACATTTTGTAATGCTAATAAGCCGGGGAGATGGTTGGCTTATCAATTAAGAAAGAAACAGAGACTGAGAATAATAGAGAAAATAAATTATAAGGGTAAACTAGTTTCTCAGAAGGAATTAATTAAAAAATCTTTTTTGGATTATTATCAAAACTATATAAATCTACTAATGTACAACTGTTAGATATAAATAAATATTTAGCTGAGGCAAGTTTTCCTAAACTGACTGAGGATCAGAAATATGAAATTAATGGTTTAATTACTAAGGAGGAAATCGCCTCAGCAATTCAACAATTGAAATTAGGGAAAGCACCGGGTACGGATGGGTTAACAGCTGTTTATTATAAAGCTTTAATGGAGGAGATGATTCAACCATTAAATGATCTTTTTAATGGTATCTTACAGGGTTTAGAGATTCCTCCTTCATGGCGTAGTGCTTTTATATCATTGATTCCAAAGGAGGATCAAGATCTTACTTTACCAAAAAACTATAGGCCTATATCTCTTTTAAACGTGGATTATAAGATATTTGTAAAAATTTTGGTAAATAGGCTTATGAGGGTGGTGCATCATCTTGTGCATAAAGATCAATCAGGGTTTATAACAGGAAGGTATATGAAAAACAATGTTAGACAAATTATTAACTTATTAGAATACTTAGATAAGAACAACCAAGTTCCTGCAGGGCTCATATTTTTAGATGCTGAAAAAGCATTTGACCAACTGAATTGGCATTTTATGCTAAGAGTAATGGAAGAAATGAATTTTGGTGAAAACATATTACAAGCCCTTAAGGTAATATATCAAAAACAAACAGCACAACTTATTGTTAATGGAGGTTTGTCGGAGGTTTTCACAATAGAGAAAGGTACTAGACAGGGGTGTCCTTTATCGCCATTGTTGTTTGTTTTAACATTGGAAATATTATTGATTAAAATTCGAGAGTCTCAGGAAATTAAAGGAATATATGTTAATAAAAAAGAATATAAGTTGAGAGCTTTTGCGGATGACTTGGTTGTTACTTTGTCGCAACCTGATTATTCTGTAGTAAACTTATTACAGTTGATTCACCATTATGGTTTGGTCTCGGGTTTTAAGATTAATGTAAATAAGACTAAAATTTTACCTAAAAATTTGTCGAGTCAGGAGAAGCAGATTTTGGTTAACTCGACGGGTTTTGAGATTGTTAATAAGGTAAAATATTTGGGGGTGATGCTGTCTGTTTCTAATGCAAAACTATTTAAAAATAATTATGAAAGGTTGTGGGTCGGGGTACAGAAAGACTTGAAGAATTGGGAAAAGCTGCAATTATCCCTCATGGGAAGAATTGCAGTGATAAAAATGAATATTCTACCCAAGTTTCTTTTTTTGTTTCAAATGTTACCAATTTTGAAAAATGAGATTAATTTAAATGAGTGGCAGAAGGGTCTCAATAAATTTATTTGGGCAGGGAAAAAACCAAGGGTTAAGTTCAAAATTATGCAAGACTTCCGTGAGAGGGGCGGACTCAAGGTACCAAATTTGAAATTATATTATGATGCGGTGGTTTTAACATTAATTAGTGACTGGGTAAATTTGACAAATTCTGAGATACTTTATCTAGAGGGATGGGATTTACTTTATGGGTGGCATGCCTATTTAATATTTAATAAAAAAATAGATTGGGCTTTTAAATCTCATATTTTAAGAATTTCTTTACTTAGGATTTGGAGAAAATATTATAAAAGTGATTTTAAAGTACCATTATGGGCTATACCTTGGCATGCGATAGAAGGAATAAAAAGAGGGGTTAAAATGGATATGGTGTCTTATAGACAGTTACTTAAATGGGATGGACAAAACTGGCAATTAAAATCACGGGAAGAATTAGCACAAGAAAATTTTACTTATTCTTGGTTCCAATATAGGCAACTACTAGATAGATGGAAGATGGATTGTAAGGTGGGTTTTCTTAGAGAAGATGAAAATCTTATTAAGCAACTGAAGGATCAAAGACAAACCCACATTAAGAGAATTTATGGGGTTTTAGTTGAATTGGACTCAGAAACGGAACTAATTAAAGATTGTATGATTAGATGGGCGCAGAACTTTGGTGAGCCAGTTTCATTGGACACCTGGGAAACTATTTGGGTGAGAAATGTCAAATTTACTCAAGCACAGAATCTAAGGGAGAATTTTTATAAAATGTTTTATAGATGGCACCTTGATCCACAAAAAATGTCTTACATGTACCCTGACGTGCAACCTAAATGTTGGAGATGTGGTTATAAGGAGGCTTCCTATTATCATATTTGGTGGTCATGTAGAGAGATAAAAGCATTTTGGATCAAAATATGGTGGAATATCCAGAGAATTTTTAGAAGGAGGGTAAAATTTACTCCGCAATTATTTTTGTTAGGTATTGTTACAGATTGTGATACAAAGGAGGTTGTATTGATGTTAAACTTGATCACAGCCGCGAGGCTGTTAATTGGACAATATTGGAAGAAGGAATCTTTGCCTACATTGCAGGAATGGTTTTTTAAAGTAGCTTATCTGGCAGAAATGGCAAAGATTTCGGCTTTCTTAAAGCAACAAACGCAAGAGAAGTTTTTTGCTATCTGGGACAAATGGATAAAATTTATACAATTTAGATTGGGTATACAAAAATATTATATAGCTTTTTCATAAGTTTTATTTTTATATATATTATAGATATCTTTTTTATATATATAAATATAAAGTTTTTAATTTAATTTTTATTTTTTTTTTTTTTATTATTATTATTTCTTAAGCCTATATTCTGCTCTGGGAAGCTCAGGGGGGGGGAAGGGAGGGTTTTTGGGAGGGGTGTGGGGTGGGGGGTTTTTTTTATATGTATTGTTTAATTTTTTTTTCTTTTGTATATGTTGTTTTTTGTTCTGTATTGTTCTTGTTTTTTTTTGTAAAATTTATAAAACTTTTAATAAAAAAAGAAGAAATAAGGGAGAAAAAAAAAAAAAAAAAAAAAAAAAAAAAATAATTACCTGCATAAAAGTATTTTTAAAAATTGTTCCATAGACTGAGAACTTCTGTCTGATATATCATCTACATTTTCTTAAATGTTCTATATTGTATATTTTGGAATTGGTATCAATATATCAAATATGGAATATTTTACCTCTGAGCAGAGCTGGGAAAGCAATATGAATAGCTCTTGACTCTTCAGATTATCTTGACTGTTTATTCTGTATATTAACTCTTTCATGGTTAAAACAGCTAAATTAGTCAATAGGCACAATACAACCTCACTTTATGCAGGGGATAGGCTTCTATTGCAAAAACTAACTGGATTCAAACAAACCCTGAGTATCTTAGCCAATTATTATTCTGAGGAAGCAATTGAGATCAACTATTCCAAAACAAAGCAAAAGTCTTTAAATATTTGATCACAGTCTTTCATAATTCTACTAAACGCAGTGCACATCAGAATTATGTCACACAAAATACACAGAAAACAATGGCAGCTATATATTCCTTCCACTTTAACAGAAGGGCTTACCATATCCCAGCAACTCTAAGGGTTTATTCAGCAAAAGTGCTTATGGGATTACTGATACATTTTTGGAATCTTACTGTTTTGTCCTTGGAAAGAGTCTAGCCCAAATTCCTCAGATCTCTATTTCAAGTGGATTATGTATTCCTAATATATTATTAAGGAGGGAGGTAAGGATGACTAAAATTGAAATGGGAGCATGCATTTTTGTTATTGCAGACCGGAAGCTAATTTTCTTCTCAGAATGTCTGGATTCTTTTCTTCTTGCAGACAATATGGAATAAGACAATTCTGCAAAAATTGCAATACAGTAGTATGGGTTTTCTAGGGAAGCATTTTTAAAAGGGGCTACAGCGGAGCCCTCATTCCATTGAAGCAATGTGCCCAAGATCTGGTGGTCCAACTGGATCAATCTATCCTACCCAGGAATGTTTTCTTGGGTTTTCCTGGGTTGTCAGGGCCCTTCTTCAGGTCAGCAAAGTATCCACCACATATAACTGTCCGTAAACTCCAGAGGCCACTAATCTTAATAGGTGTCAATACTGCTTACAGCCGTTCTTAAGGGCAGGTACAAAAATAATTTGATATGAGCTAAGGTTGTGCCCCTGTGAAGAAAGATCTATCAAAACCATGGTCTAAACCTGTATTGATTTTTTAAAATAAGGATGCAAAAGCCCATCTCACCACTCCCCAGCTTGTGGAGGACTGATAGGAGTTCTTGTCTAACTTTTAAATTCGACTCAAGATGCTGTAATGACCTATAAAACCTCTATGGGGCTCAGTTACATCTATCCATCCCATCATGTCCAGCAAAGAAGCATGGTCCCATCTACCCAAGAATGTCATCTGACAGGATCTAGGAAAAGTCCCTTTTCTATCATAGTTCCCATCTTTTGTAACATCAGTCCCTCCAAGGCTGAATGGCTTTATCATTGTGCTTGGGGACCCAGTAGTGTTATGGAGCCTATCAGTTGGTTAGATTCTTAGTAATTGTGTGAATTAGACTGTAGTCTCCTGCAAATTAAGCTTTGAATTGTTTTAATTAGTTTTAATGGAATTTATTTTAGTTGTTTATTTGTAACTTTTTTATTTTTAATTGTGTGAACTGCTCAGTCATGGGCAGTTACAGTATAAAAGTAAACAAACTGAAAGACTGTTAACTATTGGAAAAATAAATCTTTGGCCTTTTTTAAAAATGTGTATCATGCTCCTATGAAAAATTCCAGAGTTTACTGGGACATACAAACAATCTTCATTCTATGTTTAGACTGTTCATGCCCTGTGTAAGTTGTTTTTAAATAGGCCCTGCTAAGTTCACACATGCATTCAACTTTCCATATAGGATGGGTTGATTTATGATTTAATGGAGTTCTGTTCCTTCTGTTTCCACCCACGCTTTATAGAAGGATGGCCAAACCTTGCACTTCCCCCAAATGTGCCATTAGTCTCCCCATTTATGGAATGAAATTGTTCATGTGATCAAAAGAAAGACAACTGAGCTGAATGAGCAAAGAAGGTTATATTTAAAAATGTTCTAAGATTCAGAATGTCTCAGTATGACAGAAAATTTATGTTTTGGAACCTAAACTCTCCAAGAACTTTTTTTTTTTTTTGTATTATGGACCATAGTAATAAAGATTGGAAACAACTTTGTCTAAATCAGGCATGTCAAACTCATGACATCACATGACATCACGCAATGTATCAGGCCAGTTTTGCCATTGCCGGCAATGGGGTGGGCATGGCTTCCACGTGACACGTCTGGCAGTTTGACACCCCTGGTCTAAAGTTTCTTTAGTTTCTTTTCTTCCCTTACTTTTGTCAATGGCTTGGCTTGGGTTGCTTTTCTAAGGAATCCTAAATCAGCATGCTGAACTAGAAGACCTCCAAGGCTCCTTCCAGCTCTATTCTGATTGATTGGTTGATTGATTGATTGACTGGTTGGTTGGTTGATTGGTTGGTTGGTTGGTTGGTTGGTTGAAGTATGAGAAGGTTGATCCCTTTAACACTCTGGTATCTACTTCATGGATCTCTCACTAAAGAGATCTTGTCCAAGCATATTGCTAGGCTCTTAACTCCCCAGCAGCAGCTACCACCAAATAAAACCTGCACCTTTCAACATAGAGTCTGTAAGATTTGCTTATTATGTTGTGTTTAGAAATCTCTGAACATGCATGACCAGGTTATAAATGAAACATTGCTTTCATTCTCTCCTATTTGCTCAAAAAACATATTTGCTTCTGGCACTAGTCTTGGGTGTTCTTTCAGCACACCATGCAAGCTCCATTACATTTTAATTGCCTTTTTCCACTATGCATAATGAACATACTGGTTTTGAGTGATGGTTTTTAAACAGGCTGTTCTTTTCTCTTTTTTTCAAGTCAGGCTTTAAATGTAAATATTTGGCTTGGGTTTCTTCTTTGGATGTCTCTGATTCCATGTAATGCAGATCTACTCACATCAGAAATGCATTTGAATCTTTGTATATATAACTGGAAGGGAAAAGTCCCTTTTAGAAGTTATTCCCTCAAACATTAAACATGGAGAGAAGAGGAACACAGTCCACATTAGCCCTACCACTTACCTTCATCTTATATTGAAGACATTAAGTCCAACCTGTCTGTTCAGCCTCTGCCTGAACACTTCCAGAAAAGGAAAATCTACCACTCCTATAGTAATTGATTTAATTACTCTTACTGTTAGGCTTTTCTCTCAGATTCAACCAACTGTCTTTCTGAACCTAAATGCCCTTATTATGTAGCTAGTATTATTGCAAATATTCAACACAATGTTAATTAGATGTTTCCAAAAATAAATGTAAATCGAATATCTTTTTGATATCTTTCTTGTTAAGCCCCCTCTCATCTCAATGATGTTAATATGGACTGTGGCTTGATATGTAGGCTCTTCAGATGAAATGAAAGAGCAATAGCATTGGTAATTTCTGTCTCACATTATGAGCACTTGAATGATGGTGGAAACAAGCCACATTGCAGCTTATATTATCACAGAACAGGAAACCAGACATGGGCAACATCATCACAAGATAAGTTCTTGATGACTTGTCTCTACATTTCATATTTTGATGTTGGCATGGGACTCATGACCCAGCCTGCTTGCACAAACACCTTACGCTTTGCCGAAGACATCTCTTCATAGGAGAGACTCAGTCTCTTGGCCAGCCCACCACTGATTTAGGCTGAAATTGTGTTAAGGTAATCTATCCAGAAAGTAGTGTTTCCATTTTATGCTGATACCAGACTTCTCTTGAGGACAATCCATGATGAAGGACTTCAGTGGCTGGTTTTCTGCTGGATTCCAACTGACCTGACAAATCTGCCCTGGGATTACTTCCTTCCATCTGACTACTGGGTTCCAAATCTCCACAGAGATTTGTGTGTGACTGTTAGGGATCTTGGAACCCTCTCTTTATGTGGTTTTTTTCCTTGCTTGTGGTGGTTCCAAGATGGGAATATGATCCTGATCTAAGACTGATTGCAATTTTTCCAGGACATAGACAAGTTCAGATTTACTGAATTCAACAACAATAAACCAGAATCCTATTTTAAATCCAATTATTTTAAAATAAAAGGGTATGTAAATTGATAAACAAATGGAGCAGGCTAGACTGCAATTTACTAACCATACTTAAACTTCAGTAAATAAATAGATCTCTGGGCAATGGCAAGGTAAGTGGCTAAAACATTAGGAGCCATGAGAAGCCTCTGGGGAGGCTACTCAACTTGAAAGTGGTGGTCAGGAAAACCATAGGATAGCTTTGTAGAATACTTCAGTACATTAGTTTGGAAAAATACATTATACATACCTCCTAAGAGCTCGTTGCTAAATATAGAAAATTATTATGGATTTCCGGCATCTTAGCTATATGTCTTAAGTGTTGGTCTCAGATTGGCTTTCTGAAAAATAAATATTTAAAAATCAATGTTGAAATAAGGTTTTACCTTAATTACAAAATTATCCACGCACAGATTTTTGATACCTTCAAGATCCTGAATAAGAACATTTCAAGAAATACATATTGTATTTACATATGATTATCAAAGAGTGAAGCTTTTCATCCTTCAGAAATTGCTGTATCCTTCCATGCTTAAAATGTAAAGCTCTGATTTTCCAGCCCATCTGGGTTGGTGGAAAGAGAGTGTCAACAGATGTACCATTGTCTTCTCTTTAAAACCTTCATAAAACCCAGGCTAAAAACAATGGAGCTAGGAAGTGTAAACAAGTCCCATTCAACTTTATAGGGGAGCTGTTAGCTTTGAAGCTCAATTACACCCCCCCCCCTTTAAAACAACATTGTTAATTATTTCAGTCCTGTTAACCCAACAAAAACTCTGAAGTAATGAACTTACTTCAGGCAGGTGATGGTATCTTTTCCCATCTGATTTTTTCCTTTCAAGTAGGAAATAGTGTGAATATTCTGTGACTTTTGATGGTTGAGGTGTTGCTAAATGTTTGTCCAAATGCTGAAAGAAAAAAGTCAAGAGATTAAATAACAAACTACTGCTTTACATAACTGTTGGGTCTTTTTTTCTAATATGGACTAGAAGAGGCTAAATAGGTCCAGTTTTATTGGTCAATAAACATGTTTGCAAAAACATAATTCAATTTTAAATATTGGTTTGGAATAACCAACATTTAATATTAATTTATTAACATTAGAATCCTGATTTTGATGCCAAGGAAAAAAATAATCTTAAAACCCTAAAACCAGAGAACCAATTACCTGCTTATTTTTTGTGATTAAATTTCATTCAAATGATATGCTGCTTAATTTCAGCAAAAGAATTACTACAGCCTTCCCCAATCCTGGACAATCCAAATATGTTGAACTACAATTTTTATCATTCTCTGCCAGAATGTCCTTTGATTTATGTAAACTGTAGTCCAATACATTTGGAGAGTGCAAGCAAATTCTCCATCTGCACATTGTCTCTTCCTGATGGTGGCTGGATGATGGCTGGTGGCAAGTTGCCAGACCCTGAAAATTCTGAAATTAGAACTGCCATTGAGAAAACACATGTTAGAGCACCCTCTGCTTTTCTTTATCTATTGATTAGCATATTTATGGCTCAACTTTCTTCCAAGGAATTCAAGGTGCTATATTTTAATCCATTAAAGTTATCATTTCAACCTAAGAAAGGTATAGAATGCAACTGATCCTCCACAGCAAACCACATGCATAAGTACGAATTTGGATCTGCATCTAGAGTCTCATATTCTCCAGCTCAGCCTTCCCCAGTATGGCATTCCCCAGAAGGCTTAGGACTTAATTTTAGAGTTCTGAGAAGGAATAATGGAGCTGTAAACCAAAGGATGATTCCTAGCTTTATAAATCCCAGATTGCCTGAATGATGTTGTAGATGTCCTGTCTTAGTGCCTGGAGACTGTAAAGATCTGGATGGAATGCAATGGGCTTCAACTCAACCCAAACAAAATAGAGTGGTTTTGAATATTTGGGCCTCCTGATGACAAGATTCTTCCACTAACCCTAACCCTAGTCCTGGATGGGTGGCATTACCCAGTGTGTTATCTTCTCTTGAACTCATGTTTCCTGTTAAAAAAGTAGGTAGCACCATAACCAGGAGGACCTTTGTACATCTTAGGGTTGCACGCCAGTTGTGCCCATTTCTGGACTGGGAGACTTTGCTCACAGTCATTCATACCCTCAAGACTTGTCTCAACTACTGCAACACATGTCTATGGAGATTCTCAGTCATCCAGGTCATGGTTGCCCCAAAGGTGCTTTTTCAGGAGACAACTGGACTTTCTTGTTTTTTCTTTGAAGACATCCTCAGGTGAGCCTGAGGACACAGGTAAACCTCTAAATGGCCTCAATGAGTCTCTAAAAGAATGCAAATGACCAGCTATCTGCAAGGAATATAAATTCTTTCTTTCTCCACCATCCAATCAGAGCTGAAGAAGCTTCTTGGATGAGAAGTGAAATATCTTCAAAAAAAAAAAAAGTCCGGGTTGGAGAAGACTAGTCCAACCATGTAATTTCACTGACCTTCTCAGGGTTTATTTTCTCTCTTCCATTGAAACAGAATAGAAAAAGTATTCCCTGCTAATCAGAGCAATACTTCTCTGCTATTTTGAGACATGTCACTTTTACAGTTGTTCTTAGTAAATGCAAGCAGAGGCAAAGGAATAAGCTTTTATTGTGCTTGACATGCTTGTTTGCCACCCATATTTATAACACAGAGATCCATCCGTGTAATGAAAGATTCTGTTTTTGTCTTTGTACCTTGTTCCTTCTGCCATTTAGTTGTTGGGAGTGGGGTGTGGCAAGCACTGGTAGGAGAGGTAGCTCTCTCTCCAGCAATTGGCTATAAGCAGTGCCAAATTCTTGCCAAAGCTACCCTAATCAGTAGCTCTGCTGCAGGCATCAACCTGCTGGAAGCTGGCAGGCTGATGTTGGCACGGTTGTCAAAGTCTTTGCCTAACACTCATTTTTCTTATCTGCTTCAATACAGAAATGCTAGCTGGCAATTAAGCTCAGTTGCAGCCTGAATCAGAAGAGTTCTCCTTGCTTATGAAATAGGCACTTAGAAGCATTTCACTTAGAAGAAGATAGATGAAGCTCATTAGATGCGGGTGACTTTCAAACAGAAGTTCACAAGCTTGAATTAAAAGGTTATAAAGAGAGAAAATCTAATTTCCATTAGGAACTTGCTTATTTTTTAAATCCACCTAATTAAAGTTATGGCATCTGCCCCCTACCCTTTTTCTTGGGGGGGGGTTCCCCCTTATTCAAGAAATTTCAGAAGAGAAGATTGAGAGGGAGTATCAGTGTGACATACTTCAAAATGGTTCTGTGAAAATGCTCACTGAAATAAAAGAGCCACAGTTGCCTATACAAAAACTGCCTGACCATTTGCCTACTTTAAAAGGACTGTTTAGAGGGCTGACAGGACAAACTAAGCATATATTTGCATAAAATGTTCATTTAGTGTTTGATATGTATCAATGCAAATTTAGAAATTATTATCACAGTGAAATGGCAGCCAAGTATATTTTGTCACAATGTATCATGGCTAGGAGCAGGTCTATGATGTGTTATGTTTCAACTTGTTCTTCTATCAGAATGCTCTTTTCTTTTGTCTGCTTATATGGTGCTTTATATGGAGAAGTACAGCTTCTCATTTTCTAGTATCTTGATTAACAGGTGTAGTATTATTTTATTTTTTTAAAAAAAGGAATTGAGCAAGGGAATAATGTGTTGGAAGCTATTGTCCCAGTTATTGTAACAGGATTAAAATACATTTAAGAGCAATTATTTCCTTAACCCTAATTTTTAAATCCAGTGTTTCTAAACCATCCAGATGTTTTAAAATACAATTCACAAAATTCAATTGCTGTGCTAATTGGGGAGGATATGAGTTGTAACCTATTTACAACACATTTAGAAAACACAAAAGTAGTGAGATGGTTGAAGTCAAAACAACAAGCTGCATAGCCTTTTGTTATAGCAGGAGCTAAAATCAGCTATATTCTCTGCTTTTCAGAGGTCCATCAATTTAATATGAAATGGGGCCAAGGAATCTCCAGGTAAATTTTAGTTCAAGCACTAATAGACAAATCTGCAAATAGGTTTCAGCTGGATTCTATTATTACAGGAACTCAACCTTTCAATAGCAAATGTTAAAGCCATCTGTTGCTGCATTATAAGTCAAGGCAGCAAGAATTACATGCCAAACTGTTCTAAAAAATATCTTTTTATAAATCTGGGTCAGACTTTTATCTAAAACCTTTTAAAAACTGAAATTTAACCTTAGTGGCTGACAGAATAAAGCACATCAAGCATCCAGAAGGATTCCATGAATCATCCTTTGCTTTAAAAATTAAATGGATTATACCTAGGGCTTTGGCTATTCTGCAGTTCTATTGGAGTTTTTACATGGGGCAGAATTTAAAATGTTTTAGCCTTATTTTTTCCCTTTAGAAAGTGTCTTCATGGTTTTAAAGATTGACTTGACTTTTTTGCAAAAAGCAACATTACAGAACCCAGCTTTGGCTCAGCATGATGGCCCTGATGATGGTGAAGGGTTAATTCTTTCCTTAGGCTTTTTTCCTAATGAAAGTGTATGCACGTATATGGAGGAAAACCTTGTTGCTTTTGTTCTGGGGGGGGGGGGAAGCAAAAAAAAAGCAATTGAATGCAGAATATAAAAGGGAAAAAATTCCATCATGGATATCCATTAGTCAACTGGTTTGACTTTTCAGAATTAGATTAAAACAAGCTTTTAGGTAATTTCTAGATAGTGATTCTAAGGTCCTGTATAATTCCTTATATCTTCCATAACTGACAGAGGCAATAGTAGTTATGCAAAAAAGAAACTCTTTGGAAATGCAATTAATGTAGACACAAGTATATGATAAGTATGCATTTATGTATCTGTCTATAATTAACAAAATAAAAGTCTCATCAGAAGACAGAGAGGGTTGGGAGAAAACTGGCTTTTCCTCCATGAGAATGCTGCCCAAATGTCTTCTCCCAAAGAGCTACTGGTTACATAGTTGAACCTAACGTTCAACAGCACACAATGTAATCTAAAGTCAATTATGCAGAAAGAACTTCTGAAAATATTAGGAGAGTTAAGGCCATATTTTAAAATCATTGAACCAAAATTCCAATATGCTCAGGAAACACCTAAGAACAGAGGACAGAAGGACAGAAACTGAATTTCAAGTGAGGGCAAACTTTCATCTTGGTTGAAATGCTGATATTCTTCCACTTCTTTTTTCCCACCACCCACTTCTTTGACTGGAATTTCAATGCCTATTAACTGAATCCAGGCATAGTGATTTGGGAACACATCTTAATGTCAAGTGATAGTTCAGAGAATTATATGGCCAATTCACATCTGAATTAAGTCAAATCTAGGTTTTGAATTCAAGCCTTTTAGGAATCTTATACCGCACTGTTTTCACTTCTCAGACCATTAAAAATAACCAACCAACATTTATCCTTAAAAATGGGGCACAAAACCCAGCCTGCACAGTTTGCTTTGGCATTTTAAACAATTGCACAATTGTAACTAGGAGGGGAACTGAAAACCACCACAGCACCATGCTCCCAAACTCCCTTGCTCCTCTTTATTTTTGAAGCCACAGACAAATCAGTGCAGGAAATTACAGTGGCTTAATTTCTACAGAGTTGGGAAGCAGGGCAAAGCAAAATGTCCCAGTAATGGAAAATCAATTTACTTCTTCCTCAACTTCAACAAAATTGAAGGACTGCTGAAAAACGATATTCAAAATATTTCATATTGAATTGGAATCTGGAAATAAATAGATTCAGTCTTGGAACACACAGCTGACTCAAGATCATCACAAATTTTATTTATTTACATCCCAGCTTTATTATTTTTATAAATAACTCAAGTCAGTGAACATACTTAATATTCTTTCCTCTTCCTATTTTTCCCACAACAACCCTGTGAGGTGGGTTGGCCTAAGAAAGAATGACTGACATAAAGTCATTCAGCAGGCTTTCATGCCTAACATGTAAGTAGAACTCACAATCTCCTGGTCTCTAGGTCAGCCCTTTAGCCACTAGAACAAATTAGTCTATGTAGGGAGATATGAAGAGATGGCAGAGATGGGTAAAGACTCTATCACTTGATGTTATTTAAAATGGGAAAATATCAGGTTAGATAGACAACTGCAGCATTCCCAATTAACTAAGAATTCTGGGAATTGCAATCTAACCAACATATCTGGAGGGAACCATCTATGTGAAGATTGGAGGTCCTACAGTTCAATTTCCCCTTTTTAAAAAAATTAAATATTTCATGTAAGAACCATGTGTTTTGTCTGTTTTGATTGATTACAATAAAGGAGTTAATTCACCTATTAAACTAAATCATCAGTGTATTTAAGGTTATTTTTTATACTCACTTTGAACTCTGGAGGAAGTGAAGGACTTCGATGTAATACTTGTTGAAGGGGAATTTCTACACTTTCTCACCCACATACCTAATACACATACCGTATTTCTCCGAAAATAGCCTTATTTTGGGGGGAGTGGGCCTAATATAAGCCCTACTCCAAAAATAAGCCATCAACCCAAGCAGTGGCGAGCACACGTGGGCCAACAGTGTCCAGCAGCAGCCACAGCCTGCCGGCCCCTTGGCACAGAGCAGGTAAGTCCGAAAACGGAGGCAGAGGCAGGGGAGAAGCAGGCAATCCAAATGTGCCACGCACTTTTCATCCAGAGGGAGACTGGAAGCTTTGTCTGCTTGTGAATGGGGTGCTTAGAAACCAAGCAATTTGCTCCATCTTCAAGCACTCCATTTGCAAGCAGATGAAGCTTCCATTTTCTGTCATTTCTCCATCCGAATGAAGTGTTTAGGTGCCTATGGGGCGTTTGGAAACCGAGTGATTCGGTCTGTCTCCAAGTGCCCTATTTGCAAGCAGATAAAACTCCTAGTCTCTGTCATTTCTCCATCAGGGTGAAGTGTTTGGGTGCCTATGGGGCACTTGGGGCAGCTCCACCCCTCCCCCACCTGCCTCACCTCATGGTGATGACATGGCGTGGTGGGCCACACAGCCTCCTGTCACAAGCGGCTGCAAGTGACTGCAGAAATGGGCTGGTGGCGAAGCAGGAAAAAAATAAGACATCCCCCGAAAATAAGACCTACTGCCTCTTTTGGAGGCAAAAAAAATATAAGAACAAATCTTATTTTCAGGAAAACATGGTATGTAGTAAATGATAACTTAAAAACATTTGTCCTCATTACATCTTATTAGAACTAGATCTTCATATAAAAAAAGGAATGTGTACAATGCAAAATTCAGTTCTGATGGAATAAATAATTCATTTTAAGAAAATATAGATGCACTGGTTACTTAAGTTCATTCAATTTTGGGCCCAGTAAATATTCTGAAAGATCCAGTAACTGTTTTATTTGCATTTAGAGAGGAAACCACAGAATGAGAAAGGAACAAACAGATATACAGAAATTATATCCTCCACTTCCTAATCTGCAACCTGTTCAAGAATATTTCTAAAGGTACCTCAGCAGAAATGTCTTGCAAATTAAGCATTGATTTAAAAAGAAAATAATGTCTCTTCAAAATCGTAAAAAGGAGAAAGAACTCAAAGAGCACAGAGTTGTAGCATCTTAACAGTCCCAATCCTAGATTCATTTTGTGAGCCCAATAAATAAAGAGACAAAGCGATGATGATGATGATGATGATGATGATGATGATGATGATGATGATGATGTCTGGGGAATTCTGGGAGTTGAAGTCCACCCATCTTAAAGTTGCTGAGGTTGAGAAATACCGATATTGCACATTTCTATTTAATGATGTTGTCCCAGATGTAAAGGATGAATACTATTTTAATATAAATTTTATGAGACAATTTCCTACAGATGTGGAACTGGAGGTATGGCTGCAGCATTAAATCTAATGCAACTGCCATTGATATTGTGTGGTTTCTATAAAACAGGGAACTTCCATTTTCAGGCAGGCAATATCACAGTGCATGGTTGTGGGGTGTTTTGCTCAGAAATAGCTCAGCCCATGTCTCTGTCCTAGAGCTGAGAGGCTAGATAATGGGGCTGATTGGATGTTTTTTGCAAGTGCTGTACTTTTACAAAGAAGTAAACATGCTCATTTCTGATAAATATGCACATTCTGATAATCAGGCCAGCCTACTCAAGTTTTGTTTTGTTCAAACTGTGCAATCAGCAATGAAAACCTGAATTGTCTGGAAGTGCCTTCTCTGATGTGCCTTTCACCCTTTCTTGAATGAGACACGTAACACATAATCAAGCCATTCTGAACCCAACAATACCAGGTAGAAGAAAAAAATAGAGAATGCCAATCAAAACTATTTCAATTTTCATCAATAGAATTTTTGACCTCACATTCTAGTGAGTTTTTCTTCCTCACGCTCATAAAGGGTACATCTATTGGCTACTTTCTCGTGCACATCACTATTATTTCCTCCTGTCACTTTCTCAGTTTGGGGAATTGAACAATTTCATATTGCAGCCTAACCTGCTTTTCTCCCGTTCTGTTCCTGTCTGTTTCTTAAGTGAACTTCAGAAAGTTCAATTCAATGTGGGCTGCATTGGGATGGCAACGGGACCTAGTCTTTATATGAGCCACTGCAAGATCTAATCCTGAGCCTTTCCTTTAATTTCCACATGTTTGCACACATGGATGCTTTCATACATGCATACCCCTTTATACACTATCTCCTTTGATACTAGTATTTTCTCTTCCTTCCATGGCACCATCATATCTCCAATGCTACATTAACCAAAGCAACATAGAACACATTTCATTCCTTCAGTGTTCTGTAGGTCCATGAAAACATAACAAGTAATAAATTTCAGTTCATCTTCATAGAAACAAAGTACTAATGTTCCTATCTTACAACTTAAAATGTTTAAAAAATAATAAAGGAAAGGGAAAAGAAACTTTGCAATGGAATGGGCATGGGCAGTGGATGGGAAAGTAAGGAAAGCATGCTTTACTCATCCCAGAGCAGAAACTGAACAGTGCTCATTGGAGATGGGATGGATCATAAGCTTTTAAAGTTAGGGATAATTCATTGGATCAACCACAATATTTAAAAAAAAAAACAGCAATTGACTAGCAAAGAAAATAACTACTTAAGAATGAAGTGGCTGCCTAGGGCAATGACCAGCCACTGGAGGAGAAACAGTGTCCAGGTATTCTATCCAATCACAGTTGGAGCTGCTATTGAAACAGAACAAAGTGCTGGAGACCATCCGCTGTAAAAAAGTTTAAAATGGCTCAAGATAGAAAACAGCCATTTGGAATTGCTGAAAAATACAGATGTAGGATATATCTACAATGGAGTAGGAGTGGGAAGAAGATGATGTTACTTGTTCTTGCCTTCATGAAGGGGTAAATGGCCCATAGCAGTGATGGAGCAAGCAGAAAGTGTGGATTTGCCAAGTCTCTTCTGTGTGGCTGAACCAGTTGTCTGGTTCAAAAATCTGGTCTTTTAAACTGATATAGGAAAGCCGTGGGAATAAAATCTTCTTCCAACTGTAGATCTTTAACCCCACCATAGGTGGGCTGCAGAAAAAGATACAAAGACATACATGAAGATGGGAGATTACTTGCCTTGTATGTTTCCTCTCTCTTGATGATAGTATGCTTGGCTAAAGATACCAAATGTTTGTTCCACTCCTTTTCATGGATGGGCCTGCAGGGGAAGCAGTACCAGTACCTAGTAGTACCAAATGGAAATGTTCTATGCTATAAACAAAGCATCCATTTTAATTTACCACCTTAGGTAAATTGATTTGCTTCTCAACACATCAGTTTTCCTATCAGAACAACACAGTTTCATCAAGACGTATTCTCCAAAGAGCCATATTAATTGAACTGAATTAATTTTTTGGGAACAAAAACCATTTGTGTTCTTAAAAACCGTGAGAGCACAGTAAAAGTTGGGAAAAGCCTTCCTCAAACTCCAGATCTTTTGGGACTCCCATAATTTCCAGCCAGGATGGCCTTTGACACTCACTGTTTGAGTTTGACTCTAGAAAAAGTGATAACACCAATTTTTATTGGCTTTCCCATCTCAGCTTGCCTTTAGACAAATAAACCAACATCAATGTAGTACAGATATCTCATTTTTTATCACTTTTCTTGATCATCTTTAGAAGGAAATGCAATGATTTCCCTGAAACATACCTGTGCAGAAAGACCTTAAAATACCTAACGGTAAGTGATTGCATAAATGCAGAATCAGATATTTTTCTCTCACAGTTTTCATATCCAAATAGTTTCAAGCATGGAAATAGAATCTGGATTTTCCCACCCTTAGCCATCAGCTACTTATGAAAATGAGGACACAGAGATTCTGCATATTCACAGCCTCACAAAGTAGTAAGGTAGACAGTTGTGACCCTCTATTTAGAAGGGAGATTCATTGAGCTGAACTTATATCTCTTGCTGCAAAACCAGAAACTCAGCAGCTGCTTGATTCTGTTAGGTGATGTCAGGCCAGCAGCAAGCAAAATACATACATAACCTTTTCAACATACTGGGATATCAAAAGCTTAATAAGGATTAAACCCAGATCTAAGTTCTATTGATATTATGCTATTGCATTTGTGGTTGTTATTGAACTGCTTGCACTACTGTTGCATGAAATCCATACAATTCATTCTGGTACTCTGGTTTATTTCCAAGAAACCTATGTGATGCTGCCATGACAGCATGCATTTAGATTTCTATATGTTTAGCCTACATGCCTTAGCTTTCTTTTCTTTTCTTTTTTCTTTTCTTTTTTTCTTTTTCTTTTTCTTTTCTTTCTGTTATGTCCCGAGCCTTGCAAACGGCTCGGGCGTTTGCAGGCAGTCCCGGGCAGGTGCAAAGCTGCCCGGGACCAGACAGGCTGTCGCCAGCGCCGTGCGCATGCGCGGGTGCTGGCGCGGGAAAAGTAACCCATTTACCCGGGAGTTGCCTATATAAGAGGCTGTGAGGCGTTTGGGCTGAGGCTGAAGCCATCTTCCTGTAAGCTGAACGCTGAATAAAAGAACCTGAGAACTCCAGCTGCTTCTCGTGTCTGTTTTCCCGCCAAGGACGCAACACTGGCGACGAAGGTGGGATGCCTTGCACTACCTGGAAAGGAAAAAGTGTAAGCTTACCCAAGGAGTCCTGAGCGGCGGAAGAGGAACGGTGTTGACTCAGCAGCTGCCCGCCAATCCAGTGCGCATTCGGGGGTAGGCTGGCTGATAGACCCGTCTCCTGAAGATCCGAAGATGGCGAAAATCGGAAGGCTTGCGGAATTCGACGTCTCACATCCAGAGCGGTGGGAGTCCTACGTATCCAGAATGGAGAACTACTTCAAGGCAAACCAAGTGAGGGAAGATAGCTTGAAGGCTGCCACCCTGCTTTGCGCTTGCGGCCAAGACGCCTTCGAAATCGCAGAAAACCTTGCAGCACCTGTTCCAGTAGAGTCTGTAAGCTACGCAGACCTGAAGAAGCTGCTGAAGGACCACTTCCACCCCAAGGTGTCCGTCATCTCATGGCGCCACACCTTCGAGCAGAGGGATCAACGGTCCGGGGAGTCAGCCAAGGAGTACATCGCCGCGTTACGGAAGGCCGCCAAGCCCTGCGAGTTCAAGGACCTCGAGGAACGACTGAGGGACCGATTCGTGTGCGGGTTGAGGCATCGAGAGCTACAACAGAGACTTTTCGCTAAGGAAGAATTATCCTTCCAAGACGCTTTAAGGGAAGCCACCGCGGAAGAAGCAGCAGGCGGCGCCGTCAAGAACATGCGGCCGATCAGAAGCAGTGCAGAGGGTGCGTCCGTGCACCAAGAAGACGTCCGACGAAACTCCGAGGAGGATCCGGACGAAGAAGTCGACCGTCTACACCCCGCGAAGGGAGAAAATCAGAAGGAAAGCTCTTCAGCTCCGCTCAAGTGCATCGGCTGTGGAGGTCGCCACAGGAGAACCGACTGCAAGTTCCGCTCCGCTACCTGCCGGGCATGCGGCAAACAAGGGCACATTGCAGCTGTGTGTCTGGGCCGACGAAAGGCACAACCTCAAGAAGAACGCCTGAAGGGTACCAGAGTCCCCAGCCAGAATAGGGTAGGTTTTTGCGCTTCGCGTAGAAACATTTGTAGGACAGGCACACACAAGCCCATGAAGAAAAAGCTGTCACTCAACGTGAAGCTACAAGGGGTTCCATTATCTATGGAACTAGACACAGGGTCTGCCCTTTCCATCATTTCATTGCATACATTTAGGAAGATTTGTTCCAGTAGTGGGACTAAGGCCAAGTTAAGGCCTTCTGATATTGTATTAACTGATTTTCAGAACTCAAGAGTGTGTGTTAAGGGGGAGGCCACCCTTAACGTGCAATACAAGAGTTTTGAAGGTCCACTAGACTTGTTAGTAGTAGGGGGTGAAAGAACGAGTCTCATAGGACTCGATTGGTTTGAGGCCCTGGGGATACACGTCACAGGACTCAACAGCTTACAAACACTCGACCTACAGGAAGTCTGCAAGGAATTTGCAGATGTTTTCAGCCCCCAGCTGGGCACATTCAAAGGACCACCTGTGTCCTTAAAGCTAGACCCCACTGTCACTCCCATTAGGATTAAAGCAAGAAGGGTCCCTTTTGCTTTAAAAAGTAAGATTGACACTGAATTAGACAAACTAATCCAACAAGGAATCCTAGAACCTGTTGATTCCAGCCCATGGGAGACCCCCATTGTCACGCCTCTAAAGGCAAATGGGGACATTCGCATTTGTGCTGATTACAAATGCACACTCAATAAGGCATTGCAGCAACATGCCTATCCTGTTCCTGTGGTCAGTCACATCCTGGCCTCTCTCAAGGGGGGGCGTGTTTTTGCAAAGCTTGACCTAGCTCAAGCATATCAACAGCTGCCTGTTGATAATGATGCTGCCATAGCTCAGACTATTGTGACCCACAGGGGAGCCTTTAAGGTAAAAAGGCTGCAGTTTGGAGTGAATGTCGCTCCTGGGATTTTCCAAAGCGTAATGGAAAACACACTACGAGGTATACCAGGGGTCTGCCCCTACTTTGACGATGTCTTGATTGCAGGAGACTCCACACACATTCTAGCTGAAAGGCTTAGGGCTGTCCTGTTAAGATTCAGGAAATCAGGCCTTAAGCTCAGAAAAGACAAATGCAAGATTGGGGTGCCTTCTACTGAATTTCTGGGATTCAAAATTGATGCTGCTGGGATTCATCCTGCTGAATCCAAACTAACTGCTATTTTAGAAGCACCCAGGCCAAAGTCTAAGGCCGAACTTCAGGCCTTCTTAGGCCTCCTGAATTTCTACAATTCTTTTCTTCCACATAAAGCTAGTGTAGCTGAGCCTCTTCACAGGCTACTAGACAAACAAGCTGTGTGGCTGTGGTCACAAGCACATGAGGCTTGCTTTAAAGAAGTCAAGGCCTTGCTCACTTCTAACAGTGTTCTTGCACATTTCAACGAGTCTCTCCCTGTGTGCATCGCTTGTGATGCATCCCCCTACGGGGTCGGAGCTGTCCTGAGTCACCTCAGGTCTGATGGAACTCAGGTTCCTATTGCATACTACTCCAGAACATTGTCTTCTGCCGAGCGCAACTACGCTCAGATAGACAGGGAGGCTCTGGCTGTTGTTGCTGGAATTAAAAAATTCCACGATTTTCTATATGGCAGGCATTTCACGGTCTTCACTGACCATAAGCCTCTGCTGGGACTGTTTACCACACGTAAGCAGACTCCCCACATCATTTCCCCTAGAATGCTTAGGTGGTCTATTTTTTTGTCTGCATATGATTTTTCATTACTCCACAAGCCTGGGAAAGAAATGGGCCATGCTGATGGCCTCAGTAGGTTGCCTCTGCCAGTAGTAGAAGCTGACCCCGCGCCAGCTGTCAACATTCTATCAATCCAAGCCTTGCCCGAGCTTCCTCTTAGTGCCAGGGATGTTACCGCTGAAACAGGTACAGATCACACACTTTCACGTGTCCGCTCCTGGGTCCTGTCCGGGTGGCCTGAGCACTGCCCTAGTCCTGAGTTTCAGAGTTTCTGGTCCAAAAGGAACGAATTGTCCCTTTCTCAGGGTTGTTTGCTTTGGGGAAACAGAGTTGTCATTCCCACCTCAATGAGGACTAGGGTCTTAGAATCCCTCCACGAGGGTCATCCTGGCATTGTTCGCATGAAGGCTCTTGCACGCAGCCACTTGTGGTGGCCTGCTTTAGATAAAGATATTGAGGCTAAGGTACACGCATGCCACATGTGCCAACGATCTCGCCCAGAGATGCCCCAAGCTCCTGTGCATAAATGGGAGGAAACACAGTCCCCATGGTCTAGGGTGCACATTGACTACGCTGGGCCCTTTCAGGGCCAGTTCTTCTTGGTCCTTGTTGACAGCCATTCAAAATGGCTTGAGGTTGTGCCTGTCTCGTCCACCACCACTGCAAAGACTATTCAGGTACTGAGGGGGATTTTTGCTGCACACGGGCTGCCAGATGTCATTGTGTCTGACAACGGCCCTCAATTCACCTCCTCCGAATTCCAAGCTTTCTTACAGGCAAACCTGATTCGTCATGCCACATCTGCGCCTTTTCACCCATCCACCAACGGTATGGCTGAACGCATGGTGCGCATCGCAAAGGACGCCTTGAAGAGACTCACCTACGGGGACTGGCATCACAGGTTGGCTGACTTTCTCCTTTCTTATCGCACCACACCGTCCACTTCTACAGGGAGAAGTCCAGCTGAACTTCGTTGGGGGCGCCAACTTACTACGAGACTTGACCGGTTGCATCCGGACAGACTGCCTTCATCTACCTCACATCCTAGGGCACCTAGACAACTACTTGTGGGTGCCCCGGTTTGGGCTCGCAATTACGGGCCTGGTCATACATGGGTCCCCGCTTCTGTGTCCAGGATCACAGGTCCTCTCTCCTACGAGGTTGCCCTGGACAACGGTCGTGTCCTGCGTCGGCACATCGACCAACTCCGCTCTAGGCGGGACTTTTCTGCTGAAACTCCTGGGTCTTTTCCAGGGGGGGAGGGGGACCCTTTGGAGCAAAGGGAAGGGCAAGAGCTACTGCCCATCGCCACTGAGGGAGCCACAAACGGCTCGTCCCAAGGTTCTGCAATTGCTCCGAAAAGGAAGTCTTGGAGCTTACCCACACAACAGGCACTCACGCCTACTCCAGCCAGGGAGTTACCCCGGGGGCATACTCACTGTCCACACACAGCACACAGCACTCCAGCAACGGAGGATACCCGGGGGCATCCCAACAAATCATTCCCCGCAAGAGAGCTGGCACACAATACCCAAGGTTGGCCTGACCTTACCCCAAATCCTACAGGGGGTCAAACATACACAGAGCTAGTCGAGGACCCAAGTCCCGACTACAACATCCCTAGCACAAATCAGGGGACACCTGAGTTTTGGGAGAGTACAGAAACCCACACGAGCCCAAACACAGAATGGGGTTCAGGGAATAGACAGCCTCCTGACAGGTCTTGGACTGACCTAGGGGGTTCTACAGAGACGCCCAGCAGTGGCTATCACTTCAAGGGGCCTGAGGGTCTACAGCTAGGTAGGACAACCAGGTCACAAAGCAACAGAAGCCCTGGCCTGACGAGCCCGGTGGGCAAGCAAGCAGGCCAGGCATCGGGGCACAGTCCTTGGAAGACACCAGGGCACAGTAGAGAGAACAGGCTCATGCCTCCCTCCAGTCAGGGGACTTATGCCAGTAACCCAGAGCTAAGAAGGTCACAGAGAGCAAAGAAATCTCCTAAGTACCTAGAAGATTACATAACATTGTTGGCAAGACAAAAGCCAGTAAACAGTGGGAACACTGGGGAGCAAATTGTCGTGTAAAATAAATGTTGTATGTTGATAGTAGTTTTAGCCCGGGGGAAAGGGGTGTTATGTCCCGAGCCTTGCAAACGGCTCGGGCGTTTGCAGGCAGTCCCGGGCAGGTGCAAAGCTGCCCGGGACCAGACAGGCTGTCGCCAGCGCCGTGCGCATGCGCGGGTGCTGGCGCGGGAAAAGTAACCCATTTACCCGGGAGTTGCCTATATAAGAGGCTGTGAGGCGTTTGGGCTGGGCTGAAGCCATCTTCCTGTAAGCTGAACGCTGAATAAAAGAACCTGAGAACTCCAGCTGCTTCTCGTGTCTGTTTTCCCGCCAAGGACGCAACACTTTCCTTCTTCTTTTTTTTGGGGGGGTGGTGGTTCTCTCTTCTGACCAAAGAAATGTTTGTGATTGCACAGCTGCCTGTATAAAGTTACAATACTTTCATTGTAGTAAATTCAAATTCTGGAATTCCAGAATTTGGGAAAATTGTTTTTTTTTTAAGTATAGAAACAGATGTTAACAACTCGGATATTTAGCAATAGCAATAGCACTTAAACTTACGTAGCACTCCATAGTGCTTTACAGCACTCTCTGACTGGTTTATAAAAATCAGCATATTACCCCAACAATCTGGCTTCTTGTTTTACCAACCTCAGAAAGATGGAAGGTTGAGTCAACCTTGAGCCAATCAGGATCAAACTGTTGACTGTGGACAGAGTTAGCCTGAAATACTGCATTCTAACTGCTGGGCCACCATGGAAAGGGAATTTGGGAGGAGCTTTGCATTTCACTGCATTTATATTTCCCAATTCAAAATGACAGGAAGTTATTTTGAGGAACTCTTTAGAGGAGATTCAGGAGGCCCCAAAACAATTTGGAGGAGCTGGATATTGTCATGGAAACTTAGGTTGCCCAATATTCTGCCAAGTCATAAACCTGAGTGGTTGGATTCACACAATACTTCAAGTAGCTTCATAACACATTTAGAGAAAAGACTGCTTGCTTTTTCTAGGTAAATAGTTAGAAACTGGCTCCTTGATTTTTCTTGTAGTTTTCACAACCTTGGAATCTTATAAGCTTGACTTTTTTTAGTCAGTAGTAGCCAGTTTCACTACCAAATGTGATAAGTGTGGGTTCTTATCCTTTTAACTCTCTAACATTTGAATAGTACTTACAAATACATTCACTGTATTTGTACTTACAAATGCATTCTTCCCAAAGTTTGGGAAGAACGACAGGCAGTTGTCAGAATTTACAACATGAGTATACTCTCCCTATCTCTTTTTAAACAATAAAGAAAATAGCCCTCACTTATCCAAACCCAGCACAAAAATTCCAGATTACTTTATTTAACATTTATTTATTATTATTTATTTAACATTTCTATAGCTGCCAATAACAACAATAATAATAATAAAGCTGGAAGGGACCTCAGAGGTCTTCTAATCCAACCCCTTCTTCGAGCAGGAGACCCTATATCAGGGGGGTCAAACTGCCGGCCCATGGGACAGATGCGTCATGCCGAAACTGCGGCCACCCCTTGCTATGGCAATGGGAAAAAAGTCATGATACATCGTGACATGTCACGTGACGTTGTGAGTTTGACATCCCTGCCCTATATCATTTTAGACAAATCATTGTCCAATCTCTTTTTGAAAGACTTCAGTGATGGAGCACCCACAATTTCTGAAGGCAATTGGTTAATTGCTCTCACCATTAGGAAATTTCTCCTTAGTTCTAGGCTGCTTCTCTCCTTGGTTAGTTTCCAACCATCGTTTCTTGTCTTGCTTTGGAAAATAGTTTGATCCCCTCATCTTTGTAGGAGCCCCTCAAATATTGGAACAGTGCTATCATGTCCCCCCAATCCTTCTTTTCATTAGACTACACATACCCAATTCCAAACATTCATTGTATGTTTTAGCCTCCAGCCTTAATCATTTTTGTTGCTCTTCTCTGCACTCTTTCCAGAGTCTCAACATCTTTTTTTATATTGTTGTGACCAGAACTGGAGGCAGTATTCCAAGGGTGGTCTCACCAAGGCTTTGTAAACCATTACTAGAACTTCATGTGATCTTGATTCTATCCCTCTATTAATGCAGCCTAGGTTTGCATTGGCTTTTTTGGCTGCTGCACCACACTGTTGTATCATCTTACATCAAAATTGTACCATCTTATATCAAACTGTGGGCAGCTCCCAGAGTATAATCCCAATCTGTATATATTTGCTCAGGAGTGAATCCTGTTGTGTTCAGTGAATCTTCCTGGTTTTGAAAAATCCAGAGGCTGTATAGGAGAGAGGAAGAGCTTCCTTTGCAGGACACAAAACAGCTTTGCAAACAAAAAAATATACTGCAAGTGATAGACAGCATCCTCAGTATGACCTTTGCATCTCAGGAACTGCTCTTCCCACCCTGCCACAATTGTACTTTTTCCTGTCTTCATCAACTTAAACTTGCATTGCTGTTCTGCTATTTCTCTACCAGAGGTTTATTTTTTGTTTGGGGGTGGGGGAAAGATACATACAAGATACAAAAGCACATGGCAATTCATATAGAACACAACATCCTCTGGACTTTGAGCAAAATTTTATGAATGAGGCAGAGTGACTGCATAATAAAAGCCAGGAAATTGTGAGCAAATTATTGCCAGGTAAACAAAAACACTCCTTAACAGTTCTAACTGCAAGCAATGCATGCTATGCAAATAGACCTCTCAAATCAGCAGCTTACTCTCTTTTCCCCTTTAACTAAAATGTGAGTTTGATAAAGGTTAGTACTGGATAATCACTAAATTGGAAGCAGAGATACAGAAAACTTTAACTCTTCGCTGCCTTATATCAGCTTTTCTTTTTCCACATCTAGTAGCCAAAGTTTTCAGCAAATCACAGTACATTGATTGAGTCCAGCAACTAAGTAGGGTCAAGCTTGATTGATATTTGGATGGGATTACTTCAAGTAATGTCAGGGTAGGAGGCTAGATGAGAAAAAGATAATGACAGACCACTTCTGTAACACTGCCAAAACAAACCCTACATGACCAAAGCCATGAAGTCACTTACATCCAAAAGAGACTTTATTTTTTAGATTTGGAAGACAAGGACTTTGAGAGTGAACATAATCCTTCCTCTGCAAGCTACCTTTCTAATTTCCATCCACCCAGAGAATTCCAGATGCATATTTCCAAAGTTTGTATAGTCTAGCTAACTGTTGGCGGAGAAAGCTTAAGCTTACCATTTTGATCTCCCAGGGCTGTTCAATAAACCATGTTAACACGAATCATGGGTTATTGTTGACATAAATCTATTTTAGAAGTAGAAGCAACCCTTTCCACTAATTGTCATCCTTTTCCCAAATGGCAGAAGAGACATTGCTTTGTTGTGGTAATGTCACTAAGGTTGCAAAAACCCAATGTCCATTCCAAAAGATATAGGAAACACTCTTCCATGCCACCTTAGTGGTTATCTGGAATTTTGCAGCCCATACTTGGCAGTTTCAATAAAATTGAGGTGAAGGAAGGCCTTTATTTATTCATACACCACATTTTAACACCACATTTTTATGACATTGTATGTAATGAAATTTCACAGAGATAGGGTGGAACAAAAATGTGAAGGACAAGTTGATGTGGGGAACAGATCAAAATTTAGCTAAATACAACACCATGAGACATTGTAAAAGTTGTTAATTATAAATCCCAGCATCCCACTCAAGGCTGGGGCATTTGGGAATTGTAGTTTAGCCACCTCTGACATAATCCTAAATTGCAGGAAGCACTGGAGTAGATTAATCAAGTAGATCTGCATGTATCAGGTCTGCATGGTTTGTGATTCATTTAGCCTAATACAACCAATTAGTCTGGGAATTTGTTCTTGCAGGGGGGAAAAATGCAAGCAGAATCATTGTCTAGCTCTAGTCACACTTCAGCTAGCAATAGGGTTAGGCCCTCTGAACACACACTGTTTACCTCAGAACTTGAATGCCTGAATGCCCAAAGGCTCAACATTGTCTCTCCTACTACCACCACTGCCCTGCAGCCAAAAATGTCAATAATCATAGTCAAATCTTCATGTTCCAGCAAATAACTAGTTTTTCTTATTGAAGTAACTATAGAGATATAGTGTGTAAATGACTTTAGGTCCCCACCCCATCCCTTCCTTTTGTGGAAGGTGTTTTCAAGTGAGCAAACCAGGCTTGATCTCTCCTTGAAAGATTGTGGGGTGGTGGGCAAAAAATGTTCCCATGGGCTATTTGTTAGTCATTTCATCACTTAGGACAGAATATTGTTATCCTAGCAAGGCCAAAGCAACACCAGGAGGAAACCCTACTGTATGTACCTTTGTCTGCATGTGTTTACATATCCCAGAAATTGCTGAATTACTCCACAGCTATGACATCATTGTTATAGATGTTCTACAAACCCATTTTGAAAGCCAAGTTTAAATAAAGGTTTCCATCATGTATAAAGCCTTCTGCGGAAGAACAGATCACGCAACATTCATCTTATTTACAAGGTGAAGCCATTTCTCTGTGAAAGAGAATGAAAATATACAGTGCCAACTCAAGAGGCTGTGAGTGGCTAGCAATTTGTGTTTCCAAATTCAAACACATAAAATTATTTTTAATGTGTTTAGAATGTGCTTTTTCTTTTGGTTTTAAGTCAAATAAGGGTAAGGCTTGTAAAACCATTGCAAACTAAGCAGGGTTGGGTGTGTTACTTATATTATTTGTCTATTATAATTAATTTTAATATTAATATGTGTAATCACTTTTCCTATCCCCACTAGGACTTCTGGGGTGACTAATACGGTACAAGGAGGTTTCCAGAATTCTTCCTAATCAGCAAAATTCAGGATTTCAGTCTGTTTATTTATCTTTAAAATATTCCTCCAAGTTAAATTTACAAAATGACATTTAACAATATTCATCTTTCATATTTATTTTTAAATGTATATTCTATTCTTCAAAATCACAGAGTCAGGACTGCATTCTGAAAATATGCCAATTTTTTAAAATGCGCATAATGCTGGATTTTGGTTCTGATTACTATTAGGTTATATACTAGCATACATTTAAGGACAAAAATTCCAGGCCACAGCCATAAATTAACTACACACTTTAGCTTTGGGACTAGAATAACCTAATCCAAGTAGAAACAGTTTTACTTCACCATAATGTGTTTTGGCTTACCATTATGTATAGACCTAGCCACTGTGGTTTATAAATAATGATTGATAGCTTAGTATCACGGGTGATCAATATTACTATGGTTTGTTCAGCAGATCATGGCATAATGCAGAATGTAAGCCAAGATGGTCTGAATATTTCCTGGTCAAGTCGTTTTGAGCTCTTGGTTACAAGATTTTTTTTCTCATTAATGTGGAATGTAATGACTTGCCTCCAGACATTGTGGGTGCTCCAACAATGGAGGTTTTTAAGAAAATATTGGACAAGCATTTGTCCAAAATAGGTTTCCTGCTTGAGCAGGTTGGATTAGAAGACTTCCAAATCCCTTCCAACTCTGTTATACTACATACTTGTGAATATTATCCTATGTTTACTTTCTGAATTTTGTATCTTTGGGTAGATACACTTCCTTGACTTCAGAAAGCAATAAGACCAATACATTTTTCTCCTAGTTGTCACAACCTGATAAACTTTGCTTTTATTCTGTTGATTTTTCAAACTTTGTTACGGTGTCATTATTTTTTGCACGAGGGGTTAGCCCATAACTTAACACTGTGACCTTCAGAGCCAATGTGCTTGCATCATTTTCAGTTAGCACACCTTTATTTCATCTGGACTGTAAAACAAAGTCACTGGGGCAAACAGTATTCAACAATCAGTCATAAACAGGGATCAGCCCAAGCAGTTATTGGGCATATATTTATTTGTAGCAAGTGCTTGTATAACTGCAATGCTTATTGTTAAATGCAATTTAAAAAGTATTGACTTTGGGTTCACGTAGCACACTAAACAACTCTAAAATAGCATTGGGTAGTTTTGTGGTTCACTGTGTTCTGGGAATGCAGCTGTTTTAGTGGATTGTATGAAACCAGACCATCACAAAAAGCCATAATATATTTTATTTGTTTGAGTACATAGTGGTATATAAACACAGAGACAGGGTTTTGTTAACCCAAGTTTGTAGTTGAGAATCCCAAGTGAACTTTATCCTGGAAACAGTCCCTTTGTATATCTTGCTTAACATCTTTCTTAGTCTGGTGGTTACCAGAAATCCTGGATTGCAATTGCCACAACCAACCATTAAAGAGGAGACTAGGTGGTTTATAGTATAAAATGTCTAAAAGGTGACATGTTAGGAAACTCCGAGCTTTTGCTGAAATGAGCTGGAGCTTGAGTTTGAATCAGTCATCTGACTTTGTCAGGCTCTAATGGGGGGCCAAATTCTATTTGTATGCAGAATTCCACAACATGCAGCCTGGAAAACCTGATTGTGATCAATATAGGAATGATGAAAGGCCTCCTGCCTCATTCATATAGATAGATGGAAGGGCTAACACAGGCTGCAGCATCCTCTATGCATTATCTGTGTTTTGAATCAAGCTCATGGAACATCTTATTGTAAAGTGAAAAGGGGCCCCTCTATATATGTTAACAGTTCCCTTTCTTGTTTACTTTCTGGGAAAAGCTTGGGAGGGTTATGGATTATGATTTTTTGCTATCTCTCTAACTTCATCACATTTATTCAATACCATATAGTGATTTCTCTCCAAAATAAATGGGAAAGCAACACCTTAACTCTCTCCTTGAAATGTGAGACAGTAGCCAAACTCTAGGATAAAGGATAGCTTTCAATATTCTTTTACAGCAGTCCTTTAGATAGAAGAAGAGGTAAAAAATGTTGGTTGTTAGTTTTACATGATTTTATTTCTACTCTGTCTGGATGTTCCAGATGTTCTTGTTAGGGGATCTATGTGTTTTGAATATTTTTAAATCATATTTCCCATATAGACATATAGTTAACGAGGTTGTTTTTTTTTTACATTTATAAGATGTTCCTAAATGGTGGTACAATTTTAGGCAGCATGTAAAGGTGATTTTAAATAGAAACAGAAGGAAGGAAGGAAGGAAAAAAGGAAGGAAAAAAGGAAGGAAGGAAGGAAGGAAGGAAGGAAGGAAGGAAGGAAGGAAGGAAGGAAGGGAGGGAGGGAGGGAGGGAGGGAGGGAAGGAGGGAGGGAATCACTTTTCCTTAGCCCAGGAAAAATAACCAGGCATTTTAGGATTTTCAGGCTGGATAGGCAATAGACAGCAGAAGAAAGAGAATCTTAAACACGAAGCTGTGATCTCATTTGCTTGGTCTATTCAGAAAGGGGATCTTTATGTTGAAGTGAAAATATGAAATGTAAAAGTAATAACAAGGAGAGGTATTAAGGGTCCAGTGAAAAAGAGTACATTCTGTATTGTAAGGAAGCAAATGTGTTTTCATTCAAGGTGTTAATGAGCTCACCTTTTTCCCTGTTCAGAAACAGGAACATTTTAAAAAATACCGAAGTGTCCCTAACTCTATGATTAGAATTTTTTATTGGCCAAGTATAATTGGACACACAAGGAATTTGTCTCTGGTGCATAAGGTCTCAGTGTAAATACAAGCAACCAGTGATAAATCATTATTATAATCGTAAAATACATTCATCATAAATCATAAGATACAATGTCTCTGTTTATTATATGTCAGTTATATGTCAATCAGAATAGTGTAGCATGATTGTTTTTAAATGCTTTTTTAAATAAAGTAAAACGTATTTTAATCTGGATGCTATATTATATTAATCTCAGTGAGATTTATGGATCATATTTTGAAATATACAAGAACAAAACTGCAGTTATATAGATACCAATTCAAAAGTGAGACTTATATTGTTAGTCCCAGATAAAGATTTAAAAAGTCTATCTTAATTACGCACTCCTACACATATCTGTTCAGTAGTTTATCTTGTTAGCTTGGATTACAGCCATAATTTATTTTAGCTATGGTTTATTGAATAAAACTGGAAGATTGATCAATCTGTTAAGATACAAACCATGATTTATAGCCTCTAAGAGTCTAGGAGGTTCTCAATACTGCTTTAACAGAAAACTAAACAAACTACTTAGAAAGGCCCATAAGCCCAGGCATTTGTTTTTCAATAAAATTTATTCCCTAATAATAGTTTCCCAGAGCATAGCCACACTAGCCTTTGGCAACAAAACAACCTCCTATTGTCTTAGATCACCTTACCATAAACAAATTGATTATCCCATAAGCTTCTGTACATCACAGCACATTTGATAAAGAACAGTGAACTGTAATTACAAAATATGATCATAATTTTATTCTCAAAGTACCTAAGATTCCTTATTTTTTTTAATCCGATCCCAATTGTGTGCATAGGTGTAGAGATTGCAGTCTTAACTGCTAATTAACTTGATCCATTTTAATTGCTAAGGAGGCAAATTAAGCTTTATTTGATATCATTTCTAGTAGTTACTTTACTGAGCAATGAAGACAATTCCAAATATGGCCTTTTCTTCTAACAGCAAAGTAGCACAATTTTGTTTATTCTAATAAAAATGCATTACTTTTTTTTACAAAAGCATAGCATTTGTACTTTTCCCCTCCCCTTTAGCTTCTAACTAATTAGAGATTAGACCTGCTGAGAGTTCGCAACAAATCTGAGGTCAGTCAGTCAGTTGGAAATGTCTTATTACAATTTTGCTCAGAAATTTGGTTGCCACCCTGTACCCATAATTTTCCATTTTGCACCAAGGTCAAATTGCAAAATGCACCAATTGAGAGTTTCTTTAGACCATTTTTTTCTTTGTAAATGCTTTAAAATGTGCCTATTTCAAATTATTTTAATAGAAATAATCAGTGGCAAAGCATATGATTAGCAACAAGCAAAGCAATCTCTTGAGTTCAGCTGGCCATGCCCCATAAAAACATGCTTAGGATTGCAGTCAAATTAATTTTTGTAATTGGTTGACCTTCAACCACTTTCCTGATTGTTAAAGGCAATTGTACAGTATTTCAGGGAGACTTGTTGGTTTCACCTAAACAGGACATAATGGTGATTTTTTTAAAATCTGGACACCTAGCCTTTGCTTGAAAAACAATTGGTGGCACTATTATGAAACCAGACGGTGACTACCAAAATTGCATGTATTCTTAAGAGTGTAGATTTCATCAATCTTTTACTAGAAACATTTGAGGGCAGTTTTTCAATTGTTTGTGGTTGTTGTTTCATTTGTGAGGTACAACTGAATGAAAAGACAAATAAGTGTTCTTCCACATCAGGAATAGGCAACTTGCAAATGTATATTTAGCTGCACATTCATCAGATTTCTTGCCTCATTTTAATACTACTTTAACATTTTTAAGAATGAATTTACTTGGGAGAAAGACTATCTATTTATCTTATTGTTGTATAACTCACAGAGGAAAAAAAGAAATGTTTAATTGTAAAGTAAAACCTTTAAACTTAATAGCGTAGATCAGGGGTGTCAAACTACTGCCCGTGGGCCGGTTTCTTCATACCAAAGCCATGCCCACCCCATTGCTGGCAATTCAAAAAGAGTTGCGATACATCACAACACGTCACGTGCTGTGGCGAGTTTGACACTCATGTCGCAGATAATAGCAAAGGAGAAACATCTAGTATCTTGTGTATTTACAAAATACTTCTGTCCCACAGCGGCTGCACAGGCTTTCATAAGAAATCAGGACTGTGGTGGCTGTCTACAGCCGATTGTTTGGTTTGGAAGTGGGCCACCTATAAAGGAAAGCCGGGGATTGTTAGGAGTATCCCAGGGGCTACCCAGAACAACTAAACAATTTCATTACTGTATAGTATAACCTCTGTTCAACAGATTTCAGTTGCAGTGGACAAAATTATCCTTCAGACTATACCCCCCAAATCCTTTGTTTCTGAAACAGATGGTTAGTGCTATTGACCTCATTTGTGTAATTACATTGTTGACACTTTATTGCATAATTCAGTTACATAATTGATGTCATTTTTGTCCATTTGTAAATGGGTTTTATGATGCTTACAGAAATTTGGATTTGACATTTGGCTTTAATGAACATCCCTCCCACTAAATGGTCTATTAAATACAGATGTTATTGTTCTTTGTCTTTTAATGATTTTTTTAAAACTTTGTAAAGTTGTTGTTTTGTGAATGGGTAGCCCCCTCATGGAAGCCATGTTATATACTCTCAAAACATCTGACATCCACCAGTCTTTTTCCGCCATGTAATTTGTCCTAAGCTCTTCTACCACTTACCTTTTCACAAAAAAAGAAGCTAGGAAATATGGAAGACTTTTTGAATACTACAGGAACCATTTCATTTGTCTAAAAGTACCCCCAAACTTTCAAGTGGCATAATCTCTCAGGGTATATTATGCACATGACTTAAATAAACGATATTGGGCCAAATGCATGACTAGCTGGTTTAGAAATGGCATGTGCTTAATTCAGCTATAGGCTTGTCTGCTTTTCTGCTTAAATGAATTATTGCAATATTACTGGTTCTGACTTGCAATATAACCATATTGAATTGAGAAGGGTGTTTCCTCCAGACAACAGGAATTAACCATGAGTCGTTTCTAAATAAGGTGGTTATATAGTGGGCTCAGAATCTCTTTTTTAGATTATGTGCATAATGCATAAAGAAAATTGTTCCTGGTTCAAATAGCCAAGCAATCTGAGTACACTTCCAGACAGATGACTCCTAGTGAGCTACCCTCCATTACCTTTTTATTTTTCTCTGCAGATCCCATTTCCTCATGCTTACTTAGGGCAGCAGAAATGTCACCTAGTTTCTAAATAAATGTCAGTCACTTTTGCTTCCAAATCCTATGACTCTTTGTTGCTTCATGATTGACTGCATGCATGGAGAACAATCTGAAGTCTCAAGGCTGCCTGAAGTTGACAAAGCTTTGTTTGTGTCCCCCTCCTCAAGTTCTCTGTAACTAATTTCTATACAGTATTTTGGTATGGCTCAATAGTATTGTCTAGAATATTTGGAAAGGTGGCACTATGGTGATTTTCTTTTCTTTTGCATTCCCAAATTAAGTGAGGTTAGTTCTCTAAGAAAGAAGAGGACTAAAGACAAAAGAGCCTTGACTAACAACATTCAGGCAGAAAGCTAAGATGCAGGTTCCTAAACCATCTTAAACATCTGCCAGTAGAATATATCATCCCAGCCGCCACTGCAGTCTGAAACACTTTATAATAGCATTTGGTGAATTATAATTTTTAATGTGACAGAAAAGAATAACAATTTCATCTAGACATATTAACTAGCTAATTAACTGTATTATTTTTACATTACATTTAAATTATATTAAATGAAATTTAGTTTTGCTCTGGCAGGCCCAATCTATTTTTATGCAGCTCCACCCACTTTTGTACTCTGGCCTCCCCACTCACTCTAAGGTGAAGTGTGGCTCTCAGCTAAAAGACAATAATAGTTGGATATTCCTTCATTACACATCATGCTGTCCCTTTCTCTTCCGTGAAGCTGTTTTTTTTCCCCCTTTATTCTTTGTTCAATTGCTGGATTTGATCTGGGACAATTATTGCTTCAACAAAAAGTTGACTTTTGCTGTGTCCACTTAAGGCATCTGTACCACTCCAGGACAGACAGCATGCCCCGTGATCTCATGATATTGCTCCTCTTCAGCAGCTGATTTTATTTATTCCAGTTCAACTGCATTGCAATGAATGGGTCCAGTTTTTTTTAAATCTGGGACACTGATACTC
Source organism: Crotalus tigris (assembly GCF_016545835.1). Lineage (NCBI taxonomy): Eukaryota > Metazoa > Chordata > Lepidosauria > Squamata > Viperidae > Crotalus > Crotalus tigris. The sequence continues at coordinate 653,639 of NW_024097285.1, forward strand.
GGCAAAGTTTGAGGAGGAAAACAATGAGCTCTTGACCTCTACTTCACCTCCCCCTACCAGACATATACACGCAACAAATAAATTTAAGCCAAGGTGGCATCTACCATTTCAATATTCACAGTTCTTTTACATTTTGGGAAAAGGGATAGTGCTGTGGCAGTTGTCCCCATTTAAGTGATTTCCCCTCTCAGTGATTTTTACAAAACACCAAAGAAGCAAACCCAGCATGTGAGGAGAACTGCTGGTCAGAAGGGAACATTTCATGTGATATATTTAGTGTTTCAAGGTTCACTGCAGTGAGGATTTACAATCTGAGTCTGTTTGAAAGTATTTCTGCAGATTTTAAGGATAGAAATGGTGGTCAAACAGAAGGGACAAAAACAGCCAGAATTTTGGGCAGATGTTTTCCAGAAGGACTACCCAATAGTAGTTAAAGGATGAAGATGCATGAGCTCTCTTAAGGTGGACAGAAATTATGCAGACCAGTCTTTCCTAAACTGATAGCTTCTGGATTTGTTGGAATGCAACTCTCAAAATTTATTTTCAGATTCTGAAAGATTATTGAAATTTCTAAATCATAACTTCTAGGATTCCTAGCCAATACTGAGAAATGCCTAAAGATATGCAACAGAGAATTTTCGCCTCTTTTAAGGGCAACAAATTACAGGTGAAAGTCTGTCCTGCTGAAATTATAAATAACTTCTAATGAATCCTGTTTATGTTCTACATAAAATCTTTTTATTGCAGTTTTTGAAAAGTGGCATATAAATAGTTCTTTAATGATAAAATCTAATCAAAATAGGACCTGTCCTAGTCAGATAACATTTTCCCAAACTCAGATTATTTGAAAAATTCTTCTGTATTGCTTCAGCATATTTAAAATTCCAGTTTAATGCTGGACATAAAGTACTGGAAGGATTGAAATTGGAAACAGGTTTCAAGTCAGTATATGACTTGGTGGCTTCCAAAAATGTATACTTGAAAGTCCTTTAAGTCTAAAGCATGAAACTGAAGACACACTAACAAAGAATAGATTGAAGAATAGATTCAAAAGTTAAAATTTTAGATAAACCAATATGTATATTGTAGAATTAGTTACCAGAGCAGTGATGGGCTGAGTTCCCTTTCATGATATGTTTCAAGACAAAGGCTAGATAGTTTCTCTGTATAATGCTTAAATGTGGATTTCTCCACTGAGCTGGGGGTTGGACTTGATGGCCTGAATGCACAAATCTAGAATTTTATGAAAATGTATATTTCAGTTGCAGAGTCTCTTCCATCTACTCCAAAACATGGAACAGTTGTATCAATCACAAGTAAGCCAGGCATGTATGAGTAATTTTGTGTTTGTGTATTTATGTAATTTTATTAAAGATAAATTTAATCTCCCTGTTTGAAATAACAGAAGCTTATTCTAAAATTCACACTGCAGCAATATCTTTACTAAGGGCTATTGAAGGGTTATAAAATAGTGGAAAGCTTTAGAATTCTCACGAACTCTTATTCTTATTTAAGGCCTCAGCTTTAAGGTATTCTCTATTTGTTGTCCAAATACTGTACTAGTATTATAAAAAAAATGTCAGACCATCTTCTCAGATTCTAAAAGACACAGAGTACAAATTTGTGTGCTCTAAAGGTGGGGCAGCACAAAACATTTTCTTTCTTTATAAGAACCAGAAATCTTGAACAAGTTTTCTCCCCTTCCCACTCATCAGACATTAAAATACTTGTGTGCAGACAAGATTAAAAATGCTTTGAGGGCAAGATCCTTTGCTTAGGAAGTCAGCAGAAAAAATGCTGATGTAAGTTCAAATTAATCCTGATCAGTTTTGAAATGATATGTAAAAGAGATATATCTGAAATAAAACTTTAGTCCTGTTTAGCAAATGTACTTTATCTCTTGATTTTGTTAACTCTGAATTGTATAAATAGCTTCTAGCTAATGCAAACTATTAAACTTATACTGGAAATTTAGTCTTGCCAAACAGGAAACTCTGTCTTAGGGTGGTTTCCCACATTTTGCATGTACATGCAGTATAAATGATGGGAACTATTATGTATAAGTGACAGAAGCAAATATCTTGAAATATGGTACTCTAATTCAAAAGTTCTGTATTTACTCTGGAAATCCATGAGCAGCCAGGATCAATATGTTCAACCCTCCTAAGGTGACACTTTTAAGATCTCATCTCAATCTTATACTTGATCTGGCCAGATGTGGACTTAAATCTCTAGTCAATCGTAATGCTCCACAAATGATATTAAATTAATCACTATCTTTAAGCTTGCTTCATTATTTCTTGTGTATGTAAATAAGGATCAATTCTCCCAGGGCTTTGTTGGATGATAGGATACAGGTATATATAAAAAAAGTAATATTAAGGACAATTATAAATTAAGTAAATGGGAGAATGTTATACATTGACTTCACTGTTCAGCTGGTGATATTGAGATCCATATTATCCATGTTTGTCCCATAGGACTTATACAGTGCTAGACTGAATGTTCATCTAATCTAATGTACTGAGTCACAGAATGACTGGTCAAGGATTTGGAGGAAGCCCGTAAGTACAGTAAGTTATGGAGAAATAACTGTGTGTTGCAATTCCCCATCCCTAAGGAGAGTTTTATTTATATTTCCTAGGTCAGGGGTAGGCAACTGTGCCTCTTTTATGACTTGTGGACATCAGCTCCCAGAATTCCTGAGCCAGTCATGCTGGCTCAGGAATTATGGGAGTTGAAGTCCATGAGTCATAAAAGAGCCAAGGTTGCCTACCCCTGTCCTAGGTTTACCCATATTCACCCACAGAGTTATTTTTCATGAATAAATCTATTTTCCTTCTAAAGCAATGACAGCCAGTAGCTGTATTGCTGTGGTATATACATTCCTTTTACATGTACAGCCACAGTTTGCCAAGAAGACACAGAATAGGGAGTTCCATTAATGGCAACCACTGTTTGAAACAGTCTCCCTAAAGAGATTTACTTTTTCATCTCTTTTCTGTCTTTTCTTTACCATTTTTAATTAGGACAGCATCTTCAAATGGCTATCAACAAAACTTTCTCGCTCTAGTGCCATCAGATTGTGTTGCACTTCTCCTGCCACAAAAACCACAAGCAGTTTGACTATTGTCCCTGTTTGGGACTTATAGAAAGTGAAATGCAACATAATCTGGAAGGTTGACCTAGTTAGTTTATTGCTATTTGTATTTTCTCCTCTTTTGCTACCAGAGGACCCAAGGATCTTTTTTTTAAGTTTTTTTATTATTTTTTAAACAGAGTTCAATAATAATTAATTAACAAAAATGTGTTCTCTGAGTATCTTATTCACTAATACAAATTAAATTCCTAATCCCTAAATCTTTTCTCTAACCATTAATAAAATAGTCCCAAGTTTGAAAATATTCTGTTTTTTTCTTTTTCTTTCAACTTTAAAGTAAGTATGTCCATTTCCACACAGTCCTCATATTTTTTTGATTATTTCTTCTTTTGGTGGTATTCTTCATTCTTCCAATATTGTGCAAATATAATTCTTGCCGCTGTTATTACATCAAATATGTACTTTGCTTATCAAGTTTTTCTGGCATTATACCTAGTAAAAAAAAATTCCGGTTTATAGTCTATGTGTTTCTCTAACATTTTTTCTAACTAAGTGTTTATTATTGTCCAATATCTCATTGCTTTAACACATGTCCATCATATATGATAATAAGTACCTGGTTTGTGTTTACATTTCCAACATTTCTCTGACATGTTTTTAAACATTTTTGCTAATCTTGTGGGTGGCAAATGCCATCTATAAAACATTTTATATAAGTTTTCTTTATATGAAGCCGACATTGTCAATTTATAGTTTCTTTCCCACAAACTTTGCCACTTTTCTAAGTCTATATTATATCCAAAATTCTTTATCCATACTATCATTGTCTCTTTTACTTGTTCATCTTCCATTTTGAAATTTAATAAGAAATTGTACATTTTTTAAATTAACTTTTCATCAGAAGTTAATAATGTCTGATCAAACATAGTCTGTTCTTTACTGTTTAATATCTTTATTGTATCTGACTTGCATTTGTAAATGTGACCACCATGTTAAATCGATGTCCTGATTTTCCATCTCTTGCCTGGATTTTGGGTTCTCTTCAGAATTTAAAATATCTGTGTATGTCCATATTTTATTGAGACTGACTAGATTTGGATGTACGATGCTTCTATTATTGAAAGCCATCCTGGAATTTTCAAATAAATTTTACATTTTATTTTTTCCCAAATTAATAATAATGTGTTTCTAATGTTTTGGAAGTATTTATGTTTTTTTTTCTCATACCATAGAAAAGCATGCCAACCAAGATGCAGGTCATGTCCCTCCAGATACAATAATCTTTTATTTCTAAGAGTTATCCATTCTTTTATCCATGTTTAATACTGATGCTTGATAATATAAAACCCAATCTGGCAAGCCAAAGCCTCCATTTCCATTGGCTTCTTGTAACATTTTCAATTTAATTCTAGCTTTCTTTCCTTGCCAGACAAATTTTTGAATTAGAGAGTTTAAATCTTCAAAGAATTTTTTCTCTAGTTTTATACGTATTGTTTGAAATAAAAATAATATTTTGGTAATATATTCATTTTCACCGTAGCAATTCTTCCTAACATCGACAGTTGAAGATTCTTCCATTTTTCCAAATCAAGCTTTATTTGATTTAACAATTTAATGAATATCTTCTTTTATTGTTGAACATCTTACTGTCAAATATATTCCCAAATATTTGACCTTTTTGACTATTTGCAATTCTATTTTTTCTGATAATTGTTTTTTTTTTGTTTATGTGTAAAAATTTTAACTATCACTTTAATTTTTTCTCTATTTATCTGTAATCCTGCTATCTCTCCAAATTGTTCTATCTTTTCCAACAGTTTAGGAATCGTCTCTAAAAGTTCCTCAAGAATGAATACCAAATCATCTGCAAATGCTTGCAGTTTGTAGGTTTCACCTTTTATTTTCAATCCTTTAATTTCTGGATCTTGCCTAATGTTTCTATTTAAAACTTATAAAGTTAACATAAATAGCAATGGGGATAATGGACATCCTTCTCTTGTGCCTTTTCATATATCAAAATTATCTGTGTAATCCCCATTTACAATTACTTTTGCTGTTTGTTTCTGATATATTGTCTGAATCATATTTATAAAGTTTTGACCAAAGTCCATTGTTTTTAGTTGTTGAATAATAAATTGCCAAGAAACATTATCAAATGCCTTTTGGGCATCTAAAAATACTAGTGCCGGTTGTTTCCCTGGATGAAGTTCATAGTATTCCAATATATCTAGTATTACCCTCGAATTATTTTTTATTTGTCCATTTTGATCTGGGTGTATAAATTCAGGGGTTATGATCTGCCCAAGTACCTAATTCTATTTCAATTTCCTGCATATTAACTATTAATTTAGGCGTTGTTCAAATCATATCAGTTCTAGACCAAGATTTATGACTATTAGAATAAAATGTGTATTATGATCTTATTTTCAATCTCCTATATGATCTCCACTCATTTCAAATAGCAACCCCAGAGCTCCTGGGCTTCAGCAAGGATGTTACATCATTTCCCATAGATCAAATAAAGCTTAATGACAAGGACATGCCTGGAGTACTGCTTTGCACTTATGGTTTTTGATGCAAATTTTGTCTGTCTCTAGTATAATTGCTGACTGATGTTAACTTGACATTTGTTTAATAATGATATCATTGTTTTAGCCTTAATTTTTTCCAAGTCAGTGAGAATATTATGGTCAGGAGAGAATATGATTAGGGACAGATTAAAAGAGGTGTTTCATTACAGAGCAACTTCGAAAAGAAGTTTGATAAGTCATAGAAATGAGCCTATAGTGGCTAATTGGCAGCTGAACAGTATGAATGAGCAACCTTTTTCAGACTAAGAGATAAACTTTGTTGGTATGCCTTGCCTGGGGATCATATAGATCTTCATGATGTCATGAAGTAGACTTGGCCACATTATTTGGTGTGGCATTTTGTTGGTCAGCATAAGCCCAGCATACTCATTAAGAGGTACAATGAGTACAGTCCCTTAAACACTCCTAATTACCCCAAAAATGAGGGGCGGAAAGATCTACAGATTTTTGCCCCATCACGTCTAGGAATCTAACGGCCCAAATGAGTCCAGGAAAGCTGTCGGTCTGCTACAGACTGCACTTTATCCATCCTTGCCATACCTCATAACCTGCAGTATTGAACGTTATTGGTCTATCTTTCTACTGCTGGGAAACAACTGGTAACACCTGTTTTGAGTTCAATTTAACTTTTTGAGGAATAGTTGACTGAAGCAAGCAAGATTGCGATTGCCTACTTATTCTTCTTACAGTCTTTTCAGAAGAATGGAGTCGTATCCTGTGAAGAGACAAATTCTGGACTAAGATACATTTTAGATATAAATTCTGCTAATCTGACCTCACAGGTGTTTTCTTACTTACTTGCTTACTTTCTTATTCCAAAGTCCTGTTCCTACAACACACTTAACCCAATGAGCCAATAATCCAGTCAAAGTTCATTACAAATGGTTCTGATGGCACCCAATTACATTAATTAGGTCAAAAGTTACCATTTAGACATGCAAAATTGCCATCAACTTTCTACATAAGCCTTACCAATAATTTTCAGGACATCATTAGTAAGACTTCATTACTTCAGTAGCTCCCTCCTATTGGCCTGAAAGGCAACAGTAGGCAGGACGTGGCCACTGTAGCCAGTCAGTATTTGGCAAGGGATTCTTTAATGAAAAAGCTTAGCTTTTAGCTGCTTTTCTCTCTAATTCTTTTTCTTGGAAGATTAAATGAGCAAAATGGGGCAATTGATTGAGTTTGGGGTTCTCACAACACAGCTAACTAGATCCATTTTGAGTTCAATTTAACATTTTGATGAATAGATGACTGAATTAGCTGATGCTTCTCGATGTTCCAATAGCACAGTGGGAATGTACCTATTTACCCAGTTGTGGGAAACAGACCAAACAAGCCAGAGACAATACTAATATTCCCTTTCTTTTAGTGCCTTTAGCAACAGTCAGACCCAGACCAGAACCCCATGTGATGCCAATCCATAACAGTCTTTTTGGGTGTTTGGCATAGTGCATTATGAAAATCTAACTATTGAGATGGATTAAATCATGATTTATAAATTAGAATGTAATGCCAACCCAACCAATTGGAATTCAATAAGCCACATTAAGGCAAACTAAAAATTATGTGTTGTACAAATCAAATTATACACAATCTAACTGCACAATTATTTTATATAAAAGAAAGCTTTGTTTGCTTACATGGAGAGTCATTGCGTGTTTATAAATGGCTTGTGGGCTTCTCAGAGACATCTGGTCATTCATTGTGGGGACAGAAAGATATACCAGATAAACCTTGGGACTAATTATATATTTTTATACAATTGCATGACTGCATATTTTTGTGTTTTTTTTTTAAATGCACACATGCATGAGATGGGGAAATAACAATTTTTGTGGGTCAGAGGAATGGAAATGTATATGTAATTCTATGAATAAACTGAGGTCAGATTTTTTTTTTCATTAGCCAGGAGCTTAGCCTAAGAACCTCCTTTGAATACAGAACACCAGAAACCTTGAATTAATAAAGAAAAGAGTGACCCTAGAAAAAGTTAAAGAGCTTGAGACTTACTGATGTCAGCAAGAGTTAAATATCTAATTTGCTCCCAATGCCCCTAAAATGCATATTCTGCATTTTTCTTTATACATCTGACACCTATAACTACCTTTAAAAAAATCAGCACAATTTTCAATGATTTAACTAAATCTGACAGATTCAGTTTCAAAGGAATGGCTATGTTCCAAAAATGCATTGAATTAAACAGTTTTTACTGTCTCCATCTCTCTGTGTTTCTCACTTTCTCTCTCTTTAAAAACTGATAAAATTTCCCATCTTCTTTCTGATTAAACATCAAAACACTTATAGGAAACAGTTAAGCTAAAAATGAAATATGTGGCTCAAGATTTTCCTCTGTTAAATGCCAGCCATTGAGAAACAAACAACACAATATAGGTGATAGAAATACAGAAAATAAAATGAACTATAGAAACTTTACAATATCTGTTCTGTTTTTGACTGGTTCAGCACTATCACCTGGGTGCATTGGAAAGACATTTCACTCTAAGAGATTAAAGCATAAGGAAAAAGTTATTTCCTACACATAAAGTGGAATGCTATATTTCTGAGCCAACACTAATAGGGAAGTTTTTGCAATCTTTTTCCAGAGAAACAGCAGTCTTCATAAGTGAAAGCCACATATTAGCAAACTCCTTCCTACACTCAAGGCAGGATTTTAAAAATTCAATTCTCCTTAGGGCAATAATTATATATACGGTACATAAGCAGAGTAAGTGTCTAGAATCTGATGCATCACACTAAACTACAATGTGATTTTTTTTCCTAGTTGTTTGTGTAAAGCCAGATAGAGTGGATTTGTGGCTAAACGTGATGTATGAACCAAGCCAATTGTGGCTTAGTCAACAAACCATGCTCTAGTGTTAGGTACCATGACTCAATGTGAAGTATAAATCCTATATCATACACACAAATAGGTGCTAGATTCGTCATCACTCCAGCCCATAACAAAATTTGTCTGAGTTTGACTTGGCAAGATAGAGAAGCAAAATAGGTTTTAGTTATAATTTCCCTTCTTATCTGATGCCCTTATTTTCTACCTTTGGTTATTCCAAATTGATAATGTTTTTTTTTAAGTGCTGCTTTTAATCTTGCCTAGGACTGGGTATAATTCTTTAACTTTTCTGCCAATATTTCCATTTATAAACTCTCTGCCTTTCTTTTCTCACCTCATGAAGGAACTTGAATTGGCTTGCCAGCACCATTGCACAGAAGGTATTTCTGCCACTGGAAATTAATGGCTATTTCTTTCCAGTCAGTTGCAACAACTGTTCACAGCTGACAGGAAGGTCATTCTCTTCCATATGGGACTTTGTCCCTCTCATGCTAATGTACTTGCACATGGCTTTAAAAATATCATTTTTAAAACTGCACAGTTCATTCTTGTCAAAATATATTACATTGTCAGTTGAAAACTATACCTCTTTGAATCATCACAGCACTGCCTATCTGCAATACTGAAATCATAAATATTTTAATGACATTTTAATATGAGAAAGTTATTTCTTCAACTATCAAACCTTTGCCCAGCACAGGAAAGTCTTCCTCTGCTTGATTCCTACCTGGAAAGCATCTTTTAAAGGTCTAAGGAGAAAGAACTTTTGCAAACCACCAATGTCTTTAGCATGTTTGTTGTCAGACTACATATTCCTTGAACACTTCAACTGTATCTGCTTGCTTCTGTCATATAAGCAGGTTTTTTCTTCTTCTCCCCTGCCCTCCTTTTAATGACAGTGTAAAGGCCATCTTAAAAAAAAGAATATCATTTTGTTCCAATATGTTTACTGACAAGCCATGGAGAGGTCCCAATAAGACATACAAATATGCTATCTGATTCCAATCCTAACGGACAGCACACCCTTTCTGTGGGAAAGGCCCAAATCTACACAAACAGAGACAAACAAAGCTAGGATAAAGCAGACCGGGGCTTGAAAAACACTCTAGGCCAGTATTGTGTGGTTTCTAGGTTTCCCACAGTGACAGAGCATCTGGGCAACGTTAACCATGGCATTCTGTAAACACAGGCTAGAGGAGATAATAGTCCATAACATAAGGGAACAAAGCAGCCTGCATAAATTGGTTTCCTCTGTTTCTGTCCTAATCAGATTGATTGGTCAATTGTAAATGCCTATAGAAGGAAACCCTGGAAGTTGTTTAACACACTTTCACAGAACAAGGATCAAAAGATAAGAGCCTAGAATAATCTGCAACAGTTTGAAGGCCAACTATAACACTGGAGAGAAATGGAGCATGTCAAATAATATGTTTATTGGATCTGCTAATGTTGAAAATGCTGGAAGCAAGATTTATAGTTGCCCAGAAGCCTTCTCTAAGAAAAGATAGGCAGAGCATACTATTTGCATAGAAAAAGAAACCATTTCTAGCAAACCCACTCTACTTCAAAATTCTATCACAAACAAACAAGATTTACAAAGTATTTGACTACATATCTTCTCAAACATTCTTGATTCCTTTCATACCTCATAGCACTTACTGTGGCCTCTTCTTATGTCTGCTATGGGGATTCTGGATCATCAGACTCAGACAAAAAGGATAAATTGCACTGATGCTTCTTACAGAAATTGTGGAGGTTCAATAAATAGTCAACATGATGAATATCAGTTCACAGCCTTGTGTGCTTGGTATTACTGAATGATGACCCCCTATTAGTACTAATCAAAACATTATGTAGCAGTCTATTTTCCCTAACTTAACAGTTTTTCTCCAATAAGAATGGGAGGGAAAGCTTGGAAAGATTTCCAGTTAAAAAACCATTATGACAGTCCCCTCTGTAAAATTCTATGGTTATAGACAGAGTAAGCATGTTCTAGGTTGCCTCAATCTACTAAATTATACCATCTTGCAGAACGAAGGAGATGTATCTTCCCTGAATTTTGGAAGGTCCCAACTCACTTGATCTTCCAGAAACTGTTAAAAGATGGCTGTTCCCCAGAAATTAGGGCTAGGAGGTTAGAGAGATCCAATATGCATGTGTTTATTCTGTGAACTTGTTGTATGATTTCTTTTCTTTTATATTATTTCTAACTTTATTTAGTTATGGGATAATATTTTAAAATACTGTTTTTATAAATGAGTTGTTAGTCACTGAAATTACAAATCTAAGATTGGTAGCCATATAAATGTTATAAATAAATAAAATAAACTGTAAACAACAGTGTAATTTGAAAGCGTCCTAAGTACCAATGGGATATTTATTAATAAAGACAACTTCATCTTTCAGTTTCTGTTTCTTGACTACTGATAGATCTTCTAGATTTGTATACCATGTTAAAGCATGGTAACATTTGTTGAAAATCATGGGATAGTATGATTTTTACAAAACGCTAAAGAACCCACAAGTTGAAGTGTTGGTGTATGACTGTGGAAACACTGGTTCAAATCCATCTTTAACTCAGTGACTGATGTTGGCCCAATCCCACTCAGTCCAATGTACAACTTTGTTGTCTTTGTTTCATTAGGATGAAATCATAGCAGTAATCCAACCCTGGAGAAAAAGCAGGATACGTCAATACTCCTCCAAAACCATTATGATTTGATGTGATATGATACAGACGGTAAGATACCTCATGACTAGTAACTGTTGATAGCTTACTAACCAGCTCCTTCTTGTTGTTTTTCTTCATTTCCCTTTGGGAGTATTGTGTCCTGCTTAAAATTGCATTCATTCTCTCCCAGCTTTGGGGCAACTAGGAAAGGTTAGAAAGATTTAAGCAAAAATAAAGATAAATCCCTCTACCCACCTCCCCAAATCTCCTGAATAAGAAGGAACACTATTCCTTCACCAGTTTAAGCATGTTCAAATTATATACACTATGTGTGTATTTGAGTGTTTTCTTCACCAGTCTAAGCCTATTCAGCATATGTATGTGTGCCTGTTCCACTTTTGTAATGAATTTGTCAAAGTTTATGAAAAGAAAATAGAGAGGAAATCACATTTGGTTTGTTCATGGCACCACTTCTAGCTGGAGGGTGACTGCTTGGAAAAAGGTGATGAGTGCTCAGTTGGTGACTAATATTAATAGAGGGTCAATGGACAAATTGATTTCAGGTTAACTCTTTCATATGCTAAGTTCTCAGCCTCTCCTCCACTGTCACTTAAGAGTCACTTCTTAGACTCAGGCTGATAAGCTGTTCCCTCTTTTCCTGTTGACAATTGCCCACTAATAATTTCTTCACAAACAGGGAGAAAGTAGAAAGACTGGAGAAAGATAGGAAATACTGCTTAAATTATGGGGAAGATTGGCTCTTTCTACTAAAGTCTACAGAATATTGGCCAATCTTAGTTTGTTTCCCAGATTTCTGAGAATAATACACAAAAGGAGTTAGGGTCATTTAACAACTGGGAATGAGAAGATAAATAGCAGTTAGCTGCAAAGAAGTTATCTTGTCATTATTTGTTTCCTTATGAGGAAGTGATTGAATAACAATGTAAAGTCTAGTTGGTCTTCTTACAGTAGAAGTTTTGCATTCATTCTGAAAGTCATGGAATTTTTAAAGACAATACACAGCTAAAGTCCAATGCCCTACAAAGACAATGTGCAAGTGAAAATGTATATTATGCACCCTTCTCAGTGAATTCTAAAGACTGTTATTTTTGTTTGCAGATTGGGAAGCTCTGGAGTATTCACTTACGTCCTATTCTATCACATTCAAACAATTCTCCCTTCCAGGAAAGGCAGAAATAGATTACATGGCACATCTGCTTCTCTGTTTCTGCACAACCCCACATGAGGTTCCAAATGGTACAAGATGGAAAAAAACAAGTTTATCCCCTCCCTACTAGTAATAAACTGAAGGGGAGCAAAGGATAGCTTGTCTCTAGAAAGATCAAAAAGTTGGAATTCCAGCCATTAGCTCTATGGAAGTAGGAAAAGAAATCAATTTGTCTTCATTGCCTTTGTTCCCTCTGCACTGGAAAAGTGCCTTATCCATGCCTTGATGCTGTACTTTAAATGACTATTATTATGGTCAAATGTATGTTCTAATGACTCTCCTAGGCTGATTTCACCAATTGTAAACTTTGGCTCCTCCTACTATCAGTCATTGGCTAATTTTTTTCTGTTGTCTACATTCAGTGCTTTTTTTTAAAAAAAAAAAGGTGTCAGAACTCACACACATCATACAACCCGCCTTGCCTACCTTGCAAGATTTACCTTTGTAGTTGAAAAAAACCCTTCAATTTTTAGTGTATCTAAAAGACTAGGATTTTGTTCAAGATAAGTTAATACTATTAATGTTACCATGCACTGTGTGGCTTTAAATTACAAGAAGGCATTTTATTAATCTTTTGGGACATTTACCACTGGCATACCCATTTAGTTTAATGAGTGGAAATGTCAGCTTTCTATGTGGAATGAAATTGGTCCAATAAAACAAAATTTGGTTGCTTGTAAAAGATTGAATTATTTTTAAGAAGTTGTCAAACAAGATGGAAAAATTTACATTTGGAGTTTAATATGGATACTGACTTGAAACAAATTAAACTTGAACCTTTGTCAGTGAACAGATTACTTTTAATTTACCTTTCACTTAAACCAGATTTAATAAACAGATCTGATTAAACCTCATACTGTAGATCTACCTTTACATCGGACTAATACATAATTAATATATATAATTATTAATAATAATATCTCCAAATCACAAGACATTGGCTTTATTCTTATTCTTCCCCTCTGCAGTTTGAATATAAAGTATAAAAAACTAAAAAGAGATTTTCGTAGACGTTTCAGGCTTTGAACTACCCAAGGAACCGAAACAGCAAAGTTTCACTGTTGGGCAAGCTTCCATACCAGCCACCTTTCTTTCCTCTCACTTTGCCTCTTTTTAACCTCACACCCCACCCTCTCATGAAAGATGGCCTCTATGTTTATGTGTGTCTCACCGCCACCATCAAGTTCCACACCACATGGTCCAACCCAGCCAATCGAGCCATGCTCTGGCTGTGGTGCTCCAGTGCCTTATGGCTCCTCCTAGAAGAGGCAGACAGCATCAGAGGGGACTCCACTCACACCGTACCGCCAGTGGGTCATTTTCAAAAACAAACAAGGATAGGAAGGGAAACAATAGGAAAAGAACAGAACTCTGGAAAATCCATCAAAAAAAGGTGCCGGAACTCCATTCTGGTGCGTTCTATGACAAAAAAAGGCCTTGTCTATATTAATCATTTTATCACCTTTCCCAATATAGAGTCCTCCGGATATATTGGGAATGTAAATCTTGATATTCCCAGACATATGAACATAGGAGCAGACTTCTGGATCAGGTCAAGAAATTAGATCATCATTTTGATTCTCATAGATTTATTTATTATTGAAACAGTTTCTATTAACTTACTTGTGTGACTTTAATTGCTGTACAATATAGGCAAATTAAAAACAGCAATAAAACAATTAAAATATTTTATGATCCTCTGTTAAAATATCTTCCACTGAATGCTGTATGAAAGACTGTATTTACCAAATTCCTAATGTGGATGCAAGCCTTTATAAAGAGAAAGAGCCCCAGTGACAACATCTTTCTCTGACCCTAGAATCTGATGCCTCAGGCATAGGTGCGCCACCCTCCTCCAAGTCTCACTAAAAGTCATGCACATCTATCCCTTGTCCAGACTTGAACCCTGACTGGAAATGTCCCTGATAAATCTACATCCTTACCAATAGCAGATTGAAGACTTATTAGTAGTTATTTCAGGACAGCTATATCGTAAGATGGCTTTTTAGAATGCAAAATGTAACAAGAACATGTTTACCACTTTCTTTATCCAAGGTGTTTGCATTCTTTCTGGCTGCATGTATCAACCTAGAGGTGTGATAAAAATAATCCTAATTTACAGATAGCAAACTTCAAATTACAGAGGAGATTGCCAATATCCTCAAGGATCCAAGGCTTGAATCCTAGAAGATTTTGCAAGGCTTTACCTCTACCATCCCAGGGATAACTCAGAGCAAATAGGAGTAGATGATCGCACAGCTATTTTTTCCTAAATTAAGAATCAGTGAAGAAATAGTTTTGGACCCATAACAGATTTTTGAGGATTCCACTTTTTATTTTCCTCAATGGAGAAAATTGTCTCATTTATTCCTACTTTTTGCTTTTTTTTTTTTTTTGAACTATTTAGCAATCCATATAAGGACAGATTCTCTTATCCTATATGACCACTATATTCATCTACGTGCCTGCAGCACTTAAAAAAAATAGAAGGAGAGGTAAGCAAATTTCATCTTCACAGAAGGCATCCTGATTTTCTTTCAGCAAAGCTTATTCCTCTAAGTGTTTATTTTTATTTATTTCATTATTGTTTCCACTAATTTGACTGGCTCCATATTAAATTATAATGTTCTGGTTTTCCACTGGGTTTCTTTTTAAAAGTTGGTGTCACATTGGTTATCATACAGTCGAAACCACTTTTAAAGGGCGAATTATTTACTTTTCCTTGGAGGCCAGAAATTTCTCATTTGAGTCCCTCAAAACCTCTCAAGTGGATGCCATCAAGACCTGGCAATTTGTTACTATATGCAGTCTCTTAAAATATCCCAGAATATCTTTGCCTATGAAATTTACTAAATTTAGTAATCCCAATTTCCTATTCAGAAACAGGCTGAACTTTCAGTCTCATATCTTCTCTCATAAAGTAAATTGCAAAGAAGCTTTCTGGAATTTCTATGTTCTTTTTATCCTTGTCATGCCTTTGCTGTTAGGAATATATACACTGGAATGTTACGTTATGTCCATCTTTGTTTTAACTGTTTTATAAATAAAAAACTTTAAAAAAAAACACTTCCTGGTTGTTTTTCTGCACTGAATATATTTTAAAAAGTATTTATTATTTCCCTTAATATTTTTTGCCATATGATCTTTTTTTTCTTCCATCTTATTTATCACCTTCTCCTTTTGTGCCAGGACTTATTTTTGTTTCTCTTAAGACAGGCTTTCCATTTCCTCAAGGAAAGCTTCTTAACTTTTACAGCTTCCTGGACTCTACAAGAGAGCCATGATTGCCTTGTCTTGGACTCAGTTGACCCTTTCTTACATTATAAAAAACATTCTAGCTGAGTGTTAATTATTGTCATTTTAAAGAATTTCCAGTATTATGATTTGGTCTAGCTTTTCCTTGCCTTCTTTGTTTCTTTCAGCAGTTCCTTCATGTTTAGTCACATGTTTCCTGTTTTGTTACTGTGTTCAGCCCTACTGGCCTTTTCCTATTTGCATATATGCTAAATTTGATAACAGTATAGTCATTGTTTCCTTTTCATTTCACAACTCTTATATCTCGCACCAGATTACACTCACCTTTCAGTAGGGCTATACATCCATCCAAATTTGAAAGGGAAAAGGTGATTCAGGGTACATGAGAACATTCACAGAGCAGTTGTCAGCAACTCCTTAAAGAAGCTGCATCTTTTCCTGGCTGCTGTGCAATCTCAAAAAAAAAAAGTTATGTTTGATTTAAGAAGATGTTGACAGATGCTCTGTACTGGGCCTTATTCATGATGACAATGAGGGTGCTTACTGCAAGGAGATGGAGGGGTTGGTAAACTGGTGTAAGGATAACAGCCTAGTTTTAAATACCAGAAAAACCAAATAAATCATTGTCAATTTCAGAAAAAGCAGGCACAGCCACAGTTCTCTGTGCATTAATGATTCACCTGTGGAAATGGTTACCAGCTTCAGTTAACAAGTAGGCTGGCTTGGTCGCTCAACAGTGAAACACTGGTGAAACAGGCACAGCAATGCCTGCATTTTCTGTGTTGCATGAGAAAAGCACATCTTCCTTCCCCAGTCCTTACCACTTTCTACAGGGGGACAATTGAGAGCATCCTGTCATACAGCATCACAGTCTGGTTTGGAAGCATCATTGCTTCAGACAGGAAGGCGGTGCAGAGAGTGGTGAGGATGGCTAAAAAGATCATTGGCAGTTCCCTCCCTCCCTCCCATCCAGGACATAGCACATAAGTGTTGTTTGAGCAGGGCCCATAAGATTGTCTGGGACACTACCCATCCTCTTCACAATCTGTTTTCCTTGTTACATTCTGGGAGGAGGCTCTGTGGTATCCAAAGCAGAATATCCAGATTCAGCCACAGTTTTATTTCATACAGTATAAACCTTGTGAACCCTCAAGCATATGTAGGGGTGTAGGTCTATATAGATGTTGTATATAGTATGTATATGTTGTATATAGTATGTTTAGGTATGTGTCTTGTATATGTTTACTTTGAGAGCTGGCAACTAAATTTCTTTTTTGATGTGTGTCGTTGTGCCCACAGTAAAAAATGACAATAAAGGTTATCTTATCTTATCCTACTGTATAAGCCCGCACACAATCACATTTTCCTCTTCAAATCCAAGTTATGGCAGAACCTTACCATTTAGGATTTAATTTAGTGTTCCAGGACCAGCTGTTTGAAGCTGCAATCATGTAGGGCTCTAGAACAGGCTGGCCAGGAATTCTGGAATGGGGTCTCCTGCTTGAGCAGGGGGTTGGACTAGAAGACCTCCAAGGTCCCTTCCAGCTCTATTCTAATTGATTGGTTGATTGATTGATTGATTGATTGACTAATTGTGAATTGCAGATTGGAAAGCTGGCTTAGCATGAAGCTTATATAAAATGTATTTACCCACTCATGGATCCATTAATTAATGGATAAGGAAGCATACTAAAACCCAGCCATCTCCAGATTTAAAAAAAACAAACAGAATTATGGAATTGGAAGACACTTAATCAATAAAAGAATCCAGATTAAGGACATCCCTGATAAATGGCTGTCTAGGGAGTGTTAGGTATCAGAATTTGAATAACTCTTCACTCAATACTCTGAAAAACTGCCCCATCCTTTGATTGTCCAATGCAACATAAGGCACATTCAGAGGTTAAGCAGGTATCCCTCAGCAGGATAGAGCAGAACAAAAGGGTTCTGTCTTTAGCTACAGCCTTGGTCAGCATCTAACATCCACCAAAGCTATTTTGATAGGTTTTGCAGAGAATGTACCTATCTGCATGTTCTCTCTACATCTTAAAAGGTCTATTTTTTCAAAAATGATACTATTTCCTACATAGCCCCATTTCCATTCATTAATATCGCCTTTTTTCATATTCTCATACAGTTGCATCCAGGCAAGTTCTGCTTCCTGCCAGTTTTGTGAAGCAAGACATGGATATGTGGTGAATTTGGGCATTCACAGAAAAGCTAGAATATTTTCAGGGCAAAACGACTGTTATTCAGTGACTGAGGTTTCTTTTTTTCAGAGCAATTTTAATGTTAGGGTGGGGTTTGTTTGTTTTTTTAAGATTCTGACCTCTGATTGTAAAAGGAGTTTGTTTTTCATCTTCTTGTTTTCTCATAGATTGCAAGGAGTCTGAGTAATAGGATGACAATACTCTTCCAAAAGTATAGTCAAGGATGCTCAGTGGTGTTTACCTTTTGAAAAGAGCCCTCAGTCAGTTTTATACAAATGGATGAGTCATCCAATTTGCTTTTCAAAGGACAGGCCCCATATAAAACAGTTCTGGTCTATAAATAATCTAGCTGAGAGAGTGGCTAAAAATTTTAGAGAAGGTTTTGCAACTGACAGATCATGTGCTCCTCCTTGAGTTGTAAAACTGATGGATTTTGAGGTGGGTGTGAGAAGGTTTTTTTTACCCTTATCTGTCCCTGAATGAAGATGGTATTTTAATACTATGGCTTGTGAAGTGGTGTTATACAAACAGAGAGGAGAGAGTCAAGGGAGTTGGGTGGCTAATAAATTCAAACAAACAAACAAACAAATAAATCAGGGCTTTTTTTCTCATAGAATGCCCAGAATGGAGTTCCGGCACCTTTTTTAGATGGAACCTTATAGTGTAGGCAAGGCGGGTTGTACGACATGTGTGAGTTCCAGCACCTTTTTTTTTTTTTTTAGAAAAAAAAATCACTGAAATAAATAATAAATAATCTAAAACCTCTTTGGCAGGTTCTTTTGAGAATACCTTAGTAACAGATTACTGTGATAGGCTGCAGCCAATTAGACTCAATCTCCTGACACCTGAATTTTTATATTTTCTCCTGAGCCTCTTATTTCAGCCCAGTTCTAGGAAAAATAGAAAGGCCCTTTTTTGATCTTACCCCCAGATGATATTGGGGTAACTGTCTATTGCTTTGCCCAGTAACATTGATTGTTCCTTCTCTGAAGTCCTGAAATAATTACATAGGTTTCTGGCTTTTATATCAAATGATGTAGCAGAATAGCCCATGTTTCTCTTCTCAGTCATAATACAACAGTAACAGTAGTAGTTTTCCCAATAAACAAATTGGAATATTGTATTGTGTTGCATTGATCTAACACAGTGATGGTGAACCTTTTAGAGACCGAGTGCCCAAAAACCGGCCCACCCCTTCTCCGCCCGCCCACTCCCATCCTGCTCCACCCTCACCCTGCCCACCCTCTGGGCCATCCACAGAATGCCGCAGATCATCCAGGCAACCCTGCAGCGCCATGGTGGCCATGCCCTCTGCCTGCACTCCGCAGCATTATCTGCTGCCCAGCTGCCATGTGCTTGGCTGTGCAGCTCTGCACGGGCCGCACCCAGGGGTGATTCTCCTCCGGGGGGGCTGTTGTTGAGGAGAGAGCTACGGGAGAAGGCGGGGCTGGAGCAATGGCATGCGTGCATACAGAGAGGGCTCCGAGTGCCGCCTCTGGCACTAGTGCCATAGGTTCACCACCACTGATCTAACACCACTGGACATGAAAGTTATGTTTTAAAGTTTTAATTTCATGCATTGTTTGTCTGCTGTAACCAATACTTTGCTTCTCAAATAAAACAATGTTATGATAAGAATTCTTATCTTTCTTAAATATCAACATTACATTGGTCATAGTTTCAATTGGCACTGAATACAAGCTTGTGAAAGGCCACCAGCATTCTGAACACACAAATTTCTTGAACCATCATTATTCTCTCCCTGGGAAGGTTTTTTTGAAATAATTATTTAATAACAGTAATAAATAATGTACAAATAGTTCTTCAGTCACAACTTTCAGTCTCTTTATTTGTGGTCTAGGAATAAAACATGGTTCATTAAGCTAAACTTCTGTCCCAATGCTGTAAATATTATTAGCTGCAATGTTTTTCCCTGTTCAAAGGGAATGATTTCATACTTGAGGAAATAGTGAAATGTTCCTAATTGGCACATTTGTATAAAATCCCTTTGTAAATACTGTATCAATGCCAGCAGTCAAATGGACAGAAAGATCTACCTGCTCTTTTTATCTTCTAAAGAATGAAGTCATTTCTTGTTGGCAAACTCTTCCTATTATACATGAGAAATAGATTATTCCTATTGTACATTTTGTGTTGAAAACAATCCATTCTGCATGGTTTCAATAATTTTATTACATTAAAGTAATTAACAAAAGGAAAATGTGCTTAAGCACATAAACATTTTGCTAAAATAATGTATCTGCAAGTATAACCAAAATAATTTTAAAAGACAAAATAAGATAAAGAAAGAAGAGTAAGGCTCTAGAAAATTCTGCTAAAAACAAAAATCCCTCCCAAACATTGATCATATTAGGCAAAAGTCTTCCTTTTAGCCAGTATACCAGTAAGCCAGTAAGCCAGTAAGCCACTAAGTCAGTAAACCATTACTGCTAATTAGTGTGCATTTCTCAATCATGTATCATATAATTCTTTTAATCAAACCCCATGCCACTGATACCTTGCTATATTCCAAATACTACAGATATAATCTAGAACAGGCATGTCAAACTGCTGGCCCATGGGCTGGATGCGTCACACCAAAACCGAGCCCACCCCATTGTCAGCAATGGGGAAAAAGTCCCGATACGTCATGCGACATCACGTGACATTGCAAGTTTGACATGCCTGATCTAGAAGAATATATGGATTTTAACACACAGTGATTGATCCAGAATCAGATTAATAATCCTGTCAATCTCAAACCAAAATGTGACAATAATAAAACAGATCACATCATATAAATCAATGATCTTCAGTTGCATCTTTAACAGAAGAGTGATTGTAATCAATTTTATTAAGCATTCTCTGAAATACCAATTAACCTACAAACCTAGGATTAAGATCTTTATGTTTTTGCAGTATCACTGACACTGGAATCAAGCTGCTTTAGAAATATTTTCACTTGTAGAAATGTGGTTAACAAAAAAGGAACCAGTCATTATTTGCATACAATTTTTTTTTGTTAGGGAGTGCTGAGTTTCCACAACCATAATTACATTTAAAAAACATTCTGAAATAACACCAAACTTAGCCATTTCCAATCCATTTATTTGTACAGAAAATAACATTCTGAGGAAGATACAGTTTTTGGTATCTTTTCTTATGGATGTTCAGTTCACTCCATAGAAATGGGGGAAGGATCACTGATAGAGTGCAGTGGCATCATCAAATGTAACAGAATCATTAGACAACAAGTTAAGACTGTTTGAGTTGGTTCAGATATGCTAAGACATCATTTGATTAATTATTGTTTTGTCCACTAAGGAAATTGTTTCATCTCTGATGATATGGGTTTGGTCTAGTCAGGAAATCAGTAAATTACTGGGCAAATGGACGCACTTTTCTTGACTCACTTGTGGTTGAATGATAGAATTCATTTATTTTTCTCCCTCCTCCCCCTAAAGCAGACATGTCAAACTCACGACGTCATGTGACATTATGCAACGTATCAGGACGGTTTTGCCATTGCTGGCAATGGGGTGGGCACAGCTTCCAGATGACACATCCGGCCCGCGGGCCAGCAGTTTGACACCCCTGCCCTGAAGGCACGCCTTTTCCATATATTTATTTTTATACAAACAACTGTAGACTTTTTTTCTGGCTTATTCAGACCATATTTATTCATGGGGTCACTTTGCTATAACAAAAAATAATATTTGTTACTCAAATCAGATAATTTTCAATGGCCACAACAGAGAGCATGGGGGATCGTTAAACAAAGCCTTCTCTCTTAACAGGTATCACCACAAGATGTTATGGGCAGGGTCCATTATGGCTGTATCTTCAGGACTACCTGTACTCTAAACATTAGATGTACCTAATAAATATTTGCAATAGAAAAAATAATTACCTCATACTTCATATAAAATGTATTATACATGCATTCCTCTCCATGGAAATAGAAAACAAATCACTGCTTGTGAAGCTAAGTTTTGCCTATGTAGTAAACAGATATGTAAATGGTAATGTATCAGGCAATTTTGACTTTCAATAGACAGTTATGTTCATTTTAATAATTCCTGTAACAATTAAGGAGGAAGAGAATGAAAATGACAGAAATGCTGCAGTGCATTCTCTTGGTGCTGCTTTGCTTTCCATCTTTTAATGGTCTCCCTAACAATAGAAAGCAGGAAGGCTGTTGTTCAACCTTGTTCCTGTTTAGTAATGGGAGCAGTGATTTCCCACAGCCATTTACTTTTTTTTTTTTTTTTTTTTTTTGGCCAAAGAGTTCCAGCCAGCTTAATAGTAGATAAAACAATGAAGGACTTCTTTGGGCATTGGAACATTTCATAAGGACAGCAATGTCACAGGAAAAGAGCCCCCTAAAAGAACATAAAATTATGAAAATTCAAAGAAAGTCTATATCACAGATGACACAGATCAAACAAGTGTTTCCAGTGAACATAAGCCTGACAAGAGTTGTACTCTAGTACAGGCGTCCGCAGCATGCCTGCAACCAAGCAAAGCCCCATCCATGGCATGTAGGCAAAACGCAAAACCACACCCCCTCAGGTCCACAGAAAAACTTTTCTCCATGGAACCGGTCCCTGGTGTCCAAAAGATTGGGGGCCGCTGCTCTAGTATGTTCTGATCAGGGATGCTCACAGGGCATAGAGAAAAAGCTCAAAGCCATAAAAATATAATCAAACTCAGCCTCTTTTTATGTATGAAGTAAGATATTACATATACTTGAAGATGCAATCAAATTTTATCAAACTATGCACTTCACATTTTACTTCTCAAAGCCCATTTTTAAAATAGTAAGTGGTAAATGAGAAGACATGTAATGGCAGATATGTGATGTAGTATTAAGAGTGATGAACCAAGATTGAGAAGACTAAGAACAATTCCCTGTTAGACCAGTTTGAAAATTCAATTCCTAAAAAGCAACTTGAAACAGAGCCATAAGCATATCATCCAGTCGCTATCCTTTCTTCTGAACTGCATTAGATCCTGGAACAATAATATCAACAAAAAGTAAACTCCACCTCATATAAAAAGGACATAAATTTCAAATGTTCCTATTTAAATTTTCAATATATTCTGAATACGTTTATCTGATGGTTTCCGGGGGGGGGGGGGAGGAACAGAGCACTTGCTATAAGATAAAGCTTCTTAGCCACAAAGGTTCAATTCCTCTATATAAACTGAAAAATTATTGCAAATTGTCATAATGAAATGACAGCATACTCTATGTCTGTGTTTCTTATCCTTGGTCACTTAAAGATGTTTAAACTTCAACTCCCTAAATTCCTCCGTCCAAATATCTTTAAGCAGCCAAGGTTGAGAAACACTACTTTATGGTATCAGAAATGAGGGAGAGAGAGAAAGAGGCATTGTTACCCTTACAGGAAGAAGGGGATAAACATAGAGGAGGATAATCATTTTCAGAGTCCAGGAAGCAGAGTGAGGCAACACTTCCCACTAATGGGAAAATGACCCACCCCCAACCTTTGCAGTGCATTGCTTTTCCTGCAGCTTTGAACCACAAACAGATTGGCTCAGCTATTAAACAGACAGCAGTGAAAGAAGTGTTGGACCTATTTCTAGAGCAATCCAAAGATGTCTTATCAATATTCCCTAAAATTCAATTCCCTGTCTAATCATGAAACTTTTGGTTGATTGGGGGCAATCATCTTTTTATAGAAAATTCAGGAAATTATTTTATCAAAAATTATTTCATAAATAATTGATGGCATATTTGCACAAGGGAATAAAAATGTGCAAGGGGACAAGATATTGTTGATTAAAGCTGGGGATCTAGCATGTCTCTCTCCCTGCCCCTTGTCCCATCACCATGGGGGCTAGTATATGAAGCCAATATTTCTTAAGCTCCTGCCCAGCTTCTTCTCCTTTTCTCTCTTGATTTTCTTTATTTTTAAAAAAGAACAATAGAACTCAGAAAATGAAAATGGTGATGGGTGCAAATCAGTGATTGGTTTGGGATGGTGCTCTCCTGTTCAGAAAAAGAGAAAACAAATGTTAAATTAGAAGTGAGTATTACAGAAGTTTGTGAAAGGCAGCCTCTCCAATTTGCCATCTGCTGACAGGTCAATGATGTCCATGATGGCACTTATTGTGTGAGTGCCTACTACAGCATACTTTCACAAAATTCAAAGTGTGCCCACCAAACCCACAAAGTTTGTGTTTCCTGTATTATATCCAATAAGGGAGAGAACACATACTCCCCTCTTGAAATGACTGCAGCTCTGCTGAAGGCCACAAGTGCTATCAGCAGTTCCCTGTTTATCAAACAACAAGTTGAGTGAACATCCATCTAAGCAGTAAAATAGCCCACTTAATACTGAGGGATTTATAAGCTGATTAATGGTGAACAGCCAATTCAGCTATAACATAGTCCAGACTCTCTGGCCCCTTTGATGTTGATACCTTGAGAACCAGGGCATCTATTTGTAGTTTAAAATTGCAATAAAAGCTCTGATTTAAAGTTATTCCTTTCAACACTTTTAAGAGTGAGAGCCTGAAAGTTTCAAAAGTAGCCAGCTGTTTTTCCAGAGCATTAAGGTTAAGCAAATAAAATTCTCTGGGACTTCACCAAAGCATTATCAGCAGTAAAAACTTTGAATCATGATAAATATGGTAGCCAAAGCCAGGACAGGATCTGGAAGTGCTTATCATACAGAAGGGATGGGGAGGGCAATGGAAGCCCTGGACCTGGCTAGTGTCAACTATGAGTTGATGACAGAAATCTTTAACACTGAGTTTTCTTTCACTGTCCTTTTCACCTCATTAAAGCACTAATGTTTGGGATATTTTTTTTCTTCCATTCAATCTTGTCTGATTACAACAATATTACAACAAGCCAAAAGAGTTGTGGAGCAAAGAACATTGCATGTTGTGGACCATTAAAAAAAAACCATAGAAATACAGTACCAAGTTTAAATGTGGATGCCAGAACTCTAAAAAAAAAAATGTTTTTCACATAAAATACTTATGATACCATTTGGAGATATTTTCAAAAACCCTCCTCCCTGTTCCAATTACAAATAAACTTCACTTGATACTTTAACATTAAGTATGTCTAATACCTATTCAGTAAATGCAGAGATAGCACTCATTGCTGGCCAAGGACCCAATGATTATGATAGAATAGGTAGTACCTGGCTCAATAGCAGTAACTGTGAGAAGGATATAGGAATCCTAGTGAACAATCATTTCAATATGAGCCAGCAGGGTGCTGCAGATGCCAGAAAAGCCAACACAGTCCTAGGTTGCATTAACATAGGGATAGAATCAAGATCATGTGAAGTATTAATACCGCTTTATAATGCCTTGGTAAGGCCACACCTGGAATATTGCATCCAGTTTTGGCCGCTACAATATAAAAAGATTTTGAGACTCTGGAAGAGCAACAAAGATGATTAGGGACTGGAGGCTAAAACATATGAAGAACGGTTGTAGGAATTGGCTATGTCTAATCTAATGAAAAGAAGGGCTAGGGGTGACATGATAGCAGTTTTCCAATATCTCAGAGGTTGCCACAAAGAAGAAGGGGGGGTCAACCTATTCTCCAAAGCTCCTGAAGGCAGGACAAGAAGCAATGAATAGAAAATAGTCAAGGAAAGATCTAACCTAGAAACAAGGAGAAATTTCCTAACAGAACAATTAATCAGTGGAACGGCTTGCCTTCAGGAATTGTTGGTGTTAGGGATCATCATTAGAGATTTTAAAGAAGAGATTGGACAGCTGTTTATCTGAAATTGTATAGGATCTTCTGCTTGAGCAAGCAGTTGGACTAGAAGAACTGCAAGGACCCTTCCAATTCTGTTATTCTGTTATGTTTACCAGTAGAGTAACTAATTCCTACTATATGGTCATTAATGGTAACATGGCCAATAAAAATGAAGGTATTGTGAGCACTGTAATATTAATATGCTCAATAAGAAGTACAATCCCACTCTCATTGCATGAATAAGATTAGTAAGAACATTACCATTGTGTCATGGCCTCCAATTGATCTCTTGGACTAGCCCAGGGGTGTCAAACTGCCGGCCCGTGGGCCAGACACGTCATGCAGAAGCTACGCCCACCCCATTGCCAGCAATGGCAAAACTCTCCCAATACCTTGTGGGATGTCATGTGATGTTGTGAGTTTGACATGTACGGATTAGCCCATTGGAATTTGGGGATGGGATAGATACTTCACCTAATAGAGAGGTTCTGTTGTAGCTATCAGCTACACTATAGTGCAAAATGACATCAGGAAACCATAGTGTATCTGTCTTGCCTTCCTTCTTGCTTGGTGGTGAGATTATTGCTCTTATACTGACACAGGGGAAGAATATTTGCTACTTGCACATTACATACAAGAATGTTTTGGCTTTTTCCATTGCTTTGTGAGCTCTTTATCCTATTGTTAAAATGTTAAGTATGACCCAACATAGAGAGGTTGCGTCTCACTGCCATCATTAATTTGAAGAAAGTAGGACAGTTCTGGGAATGAAATGCCTCTCTTTGTAATTTCAAGGCCTCATTCTTGCAGTAAATCTGTGAACAACCGAAATCCATACCTGTCATTTATCAGTCTTAAGAAAATAGGACTGGAGTACAGAAAATGAAGTATATTCTCTGATTTAGTTCCTTTGAATGCATTACAACTACTTCCTTAAGAGATCAACATTTGCCATTTTGCCCCAAAAAGCATCTGACAAATTATTTCCTTCTCAGTTTCACATATATAATAAAGTCTCCCAACAAACATTTGCAAAAAAAAAAAAAAAAAGGCAATCTCCTCTTGTTCCTTATGCAGGCATCCCTTCCTGCCCTAAGCATCTGACTTTCAGATTACTTCTCTTTAGCTTGTAAGTAACATACGTGGATCCAGCTTTTAAAGAGAAGAGCACTTTCTCCAATATAAGCACCCTGCAGCCATTGTTGAAGTGTACACATTTTCATTGGAGAAGGGGGGAACAAAAGGATAGCTGGGTGTGTACTGTAAATGGCAAAATACTTGTGCAAATGGGTAGATAATGACCAGTCAAGGATAGAGAGGGATAGCAACTGAGCCCTGTGGTACCAGTTCTCTCCTTAACTACAGGGAGGAAATAAAAATGGATCATGTCCTAAATATGTAGCATTCGCCCTAAGAAGAAAAACTGTAATTTCCTCAAAAATATTTGCAAAAACATTCCCATTTAGCAAATTTGCCAAAAAACAAGAAATAGGAAGACAAGAGTGCTTATAAAGCAAAGATGTGACTTATAGCAAATATTAACATACCCAGCCCTATGCACACATACACAAAGTGAAAGAATAATGGGTCTAAAATTAATGCCTCTGTCAACAGAACTGTTCCAATATTGTTCACTGTCTCTTGCAAAGAATGTGAGGAAGTGTTGGTCTGCTTGCCTGTGATTTGAAAATTGTCTTCCTAGGGTTGTAACTCCCCTGGTTTCTGACATAAAGGGAACTCAGAGAGGAAGAAGCTGTTTGCCTGTCAGGTTTAGAATTTGTGGAACTCTGCCTAACACAATAAAAGAGAGCATTGTTTCAAAGAACACATAGTCCAACCAACCATTTCCCTTTGTGCATACTCCTCCTGCTTGGGCCTTTGATCACTGCCAGCTCTCCAGCTATCATCCTTAAAACAAACAGGGTGCATCAACCACTCCCTGCCTTAGATGAAAACGGAAGCATCCAATAGCTGGTATTCTTCTGCATATTCCTAACCTTCACCTTGTCCTTTTGGAGAAGCCATGTACGATGGTCTTTTCTAAAATTGTCACTCTTTTTTTTTAAAAAAAATGTAATAACCAGTGATTAAATTTCCATACATTTACATGTGAGGAAAAAAATCATCATTCAAAAGAAAAAAAGGAAACCCTTTGTAAAAGATGCAAACTTTTATAGTAAGTATCCATTAAAAGAAACATTTCCAGTTGGGCCTCACAAAGAATACAATGCATCTTTGGAAATGGTCACTTATATGTGTGGTGTATATGCATATTAAAACTGCAGCTGTCTTTTACCATGCCAGTAAATTATGACATCTTTCAGTCACCTCAGATAATCAAATCAATTGATTGATTGAGTCAATATTTTGGAGGATGTATACCACTAGTGGATGGTGATAAAGATAGTAGTGGGCAAAACCACCTCCCTTTTGTGTTATTTCTGCATAGTGGATGGGATGCACAAACAGAGGGAAATTGAGGTTAAATAAATTATAGCACAACACACCCAAAAAATACTGCAAAAGACAAATTAAAAAAAAAATTAAATAAGCAAGAAAATGGTAAGAGAACACCTTTAGGATAGAATAGAGCTGGAAGGGACCTTGGAGGTCTTCTAGTCCAAACCTCTGCTCAAGCAGGAGAGCCTATACCATCTCAGACAAGTCACTATCTAGCCTCTTCTTAAAAATCACCAGTGATGGAGCACCCACAATTTCTGGAGGCAAGCTGTTCCACTGGTTAATTGTCCTCACTGTCAAGAGGTTTCTCCTTAATTCTAGGTTGCTTCTCTCTTTGATCAATTTCCAACCATTGTTCCTTGTCCTGCTCTCTGGTGCTTTGGTGAATAACGTGACCCCCTCTTCTTTGTGGCAGCCCCTCAAATACTGGAATACTGGCAGTGCTTTTTTTCTATAAAAAAAAAGTGCCGGAATTCACACATGTCATACAACCTGTCTTGTCTACCCATCCAAAAAAGGTGCCGGAACTCCGTTCTGGGCGTTCTATGAGAAAAAAAGCCCTGAATACTGGTATCATGTCTCCCCTATTTCTGCTTTACTTTAGACTAGCCAAACCCAAGTCCTGCAGCTGTTTTTTGTATGCTTTAGTCTCCAGGCCTTTGATCATCTTAGTTACTCTTTTCTGATTTTTTTCCAAACTCTCAAAATCTTTTTTGTGATATGGTGATCAAAACTGGCTGCAGTATTCCAGGTGTGGTCTTACTAGGGTTTTATAAAGCAGTACTAATGTGTCACGTGATCTTGATTCTATGCAGGACCAGACAGATTACATCCCAGAGCTCGGAAGGAGTTGGCAAATGTTATCTCAGAACCATTGCACCATATCTTTCAAAAATCCTGGAGCACCGGGGAAGTACCTGAGGATTGGAAAAGGGCTGATGTGGTTCCTGTTCTGTTCCCAAAGAAAAGGGATGGAGATGAAGCGGAGCAACAAAGAACAGACTTTCTTTATTCAATTCATCAACAGAACAATGAATAAAATGGCACAGGCCCTTTTATATTCCCCTGTTAGGGACAGCGTCAGCCAATCATTCCACGGCATTCTCCCACCTTGCGCATGCGCGCAAGGCTGGAGACAGCCTGTCTGGTCCCAGGCAACCATGTGGCCTGCCCGTGTCTCTCTGCAGCTTTCCAGAGCCTGCTGAGCAATTCAGAAGACCCAGGACATAACAGTTCCCATCTTCAAGAAAGGGAAAAAAACAGATCCAAGAAACCTCAGACCAATCAGTCTAACATCAATACCTGGGAAAGATAATCAAGAAACAGATCTGTGAACAACTAGAAGCAAACAAAGTTATAGCTAGTAGCCATCACAGGTTTGTTAAAAACAGATCATGCCAAACCAATCTTATTTCATTCTTTGATAAAGTGACCAAATTGGTAGACCAGTGAAACACTGTGGACATAGTATACTTAGATTTCAGTAAGGCATTAGACAAAGTAGCCCACAATCTACTGCTTGGTAAACTAGAAAAAGGTGTAATACACAACATCACAGTCAGATGGATTTGCAGCTGGCTGACAAACCATACTCAATGAGTAGTCTTCAGTGATACTACAGCCACATGGAGAGAAGTAAGCAGTAGGGTATCGCAAGGCTTTGTCTTAGGCTCAGTACTCTTCAATATCTTCATCAACGACTTAGATGAGGGAATAGAAGGGGAACTCATCAAATTTGCAGATGACACTAAATTGGCAGGAATAGCCAACACCCCAGAAGACAAGCTCAAGATTCAAGAAGATCTTGACAAACTGGACAATGGGCCCTATCCAACAAAATGAGTTTTAATGTGGAGAAAAGCAAAGTTTTATATTTAGGTAGGAAAAATCAAAGACATAAGTACAGATTAGGTGAGACCTGGCTCAAAAACAGTAACTGTGAGAGGGATCTTGGAATCCTAGTGGACGATGACTTGACTATGAGCAGCAATGTGCAGCAGCAGCCAAAAAAGCTAATACAATCCTGGGTTGCATAAACAGAGACATAGAATCAAGATTACGCAAAGTATTAGTACTGCTTTATAAAACCCTAGTAAGATCACACCTGGAATACTGCAACTGATTTTGGTCACCATACTACAAAAAAGATGTTGAGACCTTGGAAAATGTTCAGAGAAGAGCAACTAAGATGATCCAACCTGGAGACTAAAACATATGAAGAACGGCTGCAGGACTTGGGTTTGGCTAGTCTAAAGAAAAGAAGAAATAGGGGTGACATGATAGCAGTATTCCAATATTTGAGAGGCTGCCACAAAGAAGAGTGGGTCAAAATATTCTCCAAAATACCAGAGGGCAGGACAAGAAACAATAGTTGGAAACTGATCAAAGAGAGAAGCAACTTGCAATTAAGGAGAAACTTCCTGATAGTGAGGACAATTAACCAGTGGAACAGCTTGCCCTCAGAAATCATGGGTGCTCCATCACTGGAGGTTTTTAAGAAGAGATGAACAGTCATATGTCTGAGATGGTATAAGTTCTCCTGCTTGAGTGGTGGGCTGGACTAGAAGACCTTCAAGGTCCCTTCCAGCTCTATTCTATTTTAAATAAGGAGAATATGGGCATAATATATTATAAGACTGTTGAACTATCACTGAATTTATTCAAAGGGTAGCATTATAACTTGGAAATAGGAATCTCCAATATTTATTCTGTTGCATTAATATATGAGACCATGAAACTATAACCATATTTCCCAGGGTTCTTTTGGGATGCCTCAGGAAATTTACATGGCATAAACCCTCTATAGATTTGTGTTGAGAAAACCCCAAGTAAGTAATCTATTGGAGCGAAGTCACATGAAATTTTAGAGACCAATACATATATACTGAGAGATAACCTTTTACAGACCAGATCAACATATCTGGAAAGTATCAGGGTAAGAAAAACTAATTAAACCTTTGTAAATCAGTAAGAGTTGGAAGCAAAGCAAAGTGACTTGCTGCATTAAAGGGAGTTGTTTGTTATATCTGTGCTTAAGTTTAACATAGAGAAGATTGTTTCATAATTTAACTGTTGTCATACATGGCTGCTAAAACAATAGCTGATCCTAGTTTACAAGTATTTCACACCAAATAAAATCTTTTTTATCTTGCCAGTTCACAAATCTGCATATAAAACAGTAGGACTGTTTGACAAAAAAAGGAAACATTTTCACTCTAAGATTCTTTTAAAGGCAAAGAGGTTAAAGCATGCTCCAAGAAATGGGCCATTCTTGGGATCAAGGGAAGCAAAAGTTCTCTGTATATTGACTGTTAAGTGCTAAAACCAAGGTTCTTGACTATTTAACATCTAAATTTCCTTTTTTTGATTCATTAGACTTTCAGAGTGGGGCTAAAAATCAAAAGCACTTCCAAGAATAGTATAAGAATAATCATTGTTACCATAATCATCACCATCAGCAGCAATACCACCATTACTTTAATTATTACTACATTTATAAGCCACTCTTTCTCTGGGCTCTCAAAGCAGTGTATATAGGAAGCCTCCTCTTATTCACAACAGATCTGTAAGATGGTGGCAAGGGACAGGATTGTGACAGATCTAAACTACCTAGCACCTGATCCCTCTTCAAGCTTTACCACTTCACTGGCCAAAAGAGATACGATCTAGCCTATTACTTGCTTAGTATAATACCATCAAGAAAAGTATTGGGATCAAAAAAAGAATGACTATGACCTTACCATCCTATAAATCTATGGTCTCAGGATATATGTAACAACTCTAGTTGTTGTCGTTAATGCTGTAAGCACAGTACTATAAAGATGGATGATTAGAATTTGAAGATTTAGATTTTTATTGTTTCTTATATCAAATTAACCAACTAATATTTTTGATGGAAGTTATAATATTTGCTTATTACATCAATCATAATGACCGTCCAACTAAATGAACAACTTTTTAAATGGTGGCTTGTTTGTTTGTTTGTTTGTTTGGGAATATTTGACTCATTCCTATTATTTACATCATGTTTTGGTTTCAACTTTTTGACTGCTTATGTTTTAATCTAAATTAGGGATTTGAGGAGTTGCATTTCTCAGAGGCACTTCATTGAAGTGGCATAAGTCCTGCAGATAAGCAAGCAAACAAACAAGACATTCAAGGTAATATGCAAGAACTTGAAAAAGGCCTTGCTAGACCATGTTGCTTGACTATCTATATAGTCCATCATTATGCTCCAAAAGTGGCCTAAAAACTGCCTAGGGAAAGTATCAACATAGGGGATTAGCATCCTCCCACTATTGGTTTTAATAAACCAGTATTGAGAAGCAATCACAGATGGAGCTTGTAGTCTAGCAGTAATGACCTTAGTTAGAGTAGTGCCATGTTAATTTGCTTAATCTCTGTATATTTTAGGCTAAAGTAGGTTAAACTGAAAACAGTAACTCAACCAGGAGCTTCTCAGCTTTTCAGAGATTTAAAATTCCCAGTGTTTCTTTTAAGTAGAAAGAAGCACAAGAATCCTGGAACTAGAAAAGGCATTCCCACACACTTTTCCTAATATAATTCTCCCTTCAAACACTCCTTCTAATTGTTCTGCAGGGAAGGAAGTCTCTTCTGTGAAAGAGATAACAGGCAGAGGAATTACTAAAGCAGAGTGGAGAATGTAAAGATAGAAGGAGACCCCTCCCTCTCCAACAGGGAACCTAATGCTCTCCTCTGAAGTTGATCAGTAGGAACTTGAGAGCAGACCAAATGAAGGAGGTCTTCACCTAACACATACTTAACCACAAGTGTGATTGGTTTAAAGGGGAAATTAGAAAAATCAAAGGAAAATAAAGCTGTAAATGGTTATTGCCATGTTGGCTGTAAAAGCCTTTAGGATCAGGCTGAATACCATTAAATAATGAACCGAGGAGACCCAAGTTGAAATCTTGACACAACTATAATGCCCACTGGGTAACCCCAGGCCAGGATAAAGTGTGCAGGGTCTTCAGAAAACAAAGGAAAGGTGGTACATGCATCTAATAATTAAAATTTCTGCTTGTGAACTTTTCCTGAATCTGGTTGAGCTACTGGGATAGAGTAAGTAAAATGCTGAGCTAGATGGATCTCCAGCCTGATCCAAAAAAGCTCATTCTTCTGTTTTTATGACCCCTTGACAGCAGCTAGCAGTTTGTGTAAAACCCTTGATGTTAGTTTTATACAGGAGTCTTAAACTGTCTTTGTTTTATGTAGATTGGCTAGAATAGAAATTGGATTTATCTTCCAATGTTTTTTAGTAACATTGCCAAAAAAGAGCAGTAGAAACTCTCAGATGCACTTCTTAACTTCATGCTTGAGAATGATCACACTTCAACTCCTGTGGTTTTCTCAGCCACCCAGCTGCAGCTACATCACATATGCTAAAAACAAAAAATCCTCAACAAGCAGTTTAACACGCAATATGTGTGCCACACATCTGTCTTGTTCCACAGTTATTGTAACCAAGAACAACCATATAATAAATGCCAAGCACTTCCCATCAAGCTACTAAGTCCACATTACTACTCTTCTAGGAAACCTGCTAATTAAACTGCTCCAAGAAGTTTAATATACAGGGCAGGGGGGTGTAGTAAGAACATCAATGTTTTTCTCTTTGCACAAGCATCAGCCTTTTGCCAGGGAAATAAAATCAAGATGACACATGGCAGAGAACAAGTCTGGCTTTGTGAGCAGACTTTGGCGTGGAAACCTATGAAACCAGCTGATCCCAATTATTATACAAATGCATGTGTTGATTTATTTCAAATAAGCAGGATGAGGAAGGGAAGGGGGGCTCCAACTTAGGAAATGTGGAGCAATAATAAAGAAAAGTGTTATTTGATCACCTCTATTCTTTGCTATATTTGTCTTCTCTTCCCATCATCCTCCAACAACTTTCTTAATATAGCAGTTCCTGGTGGTCCTCTCTCCTTACCTTCACAAGAATATTTAAAGAGTCGGGGGGGAGGGGAACATTTACTATGCACTACTGCCAGAGAAAAGATGGGATTCACCTGGTTCCACCTATAAAAACAAACTCAATTATAGAAATTCAACTTTCGTGATGGGATAGCATCTTCAAAGATCCAAATGTTTCTTTAGTGAGAGCTGGGCATAGAACATAGAATAATAGAATTGGAAGGGATCTTGGAGTAGACTATGTGTGATATCCAGTTCTTTACTCCAGTGAAGGAAGACAATCAAAACAATGAAAATGAGAAACTGGCTATTGTTACAGTCACTTCCAAATAACTTCCAACACAGGAAGTTTTTAAGAAGAGACTGGACAGCCATTTGTCTGAAATGGTATAGGGTTTCCTGCCTGAGCAAGGGTTTGGACTAGATGAACTCCAAGGTCCCTTCCAATGTTGTTGTTGTTATATAATCTGCCACTTTTGTTGATTGTCTCACTTGGCCTAATAATATACTGGTTTTCATACACATATTCTACCTATTCAGAATGATATGAGTAATCCCTGCCCATGAATAGAGCTGTATGTTTGCAGTATCCATCAAATAGTCAGACCTGGCTAAAAGATAGTTGTGTGTCTTAGGCTAATATGTTTGGATAACCACTGGATGGCAGTAAAAAAATATTTTAAAAAACAGAGCCCTCTGCTGCCTTCTAGTGGATGTTCATGTTTTGCAGTTCAGATAAGGCAACCCTGTAATGTATAATAATGTCGCTTTGCTATTTAGTATACTAATAGTAATGTATAGTAATGTCACCATACTATTTAACACTCTGCCATGTTTGGAAAGAATTTGAGAAATGGGTAGCTTTTCATTAATCCAAAGAGCATAGTACTGTATGGGTCTTTCCCTATTGCTAAGTTACTCCCTTCCTTGAGTAAGCAGAAAACAATACCAGCTTGACCCTTTGCCAATCCCTATCCTGCCTCTATTTCCTGTTTCATGTCACTACAGTCTCTTGGCTTATCTCCAAGCTAATGGGGTGGCAAAGCCTAATAGATTTTATGCATCTTCAGGCTCTATTTGGAAAGGGGAAAACAACTTTAATACTGAAACAACTAAGGACAACTTAAGTCTGTCTTGCATATGGATTGAGAACAAAACAAAAACAACAACATAGGAAAACAGCAGAAAAAAAACATATTAGGGTATGTTTATGCCAGGGTTAAATAGAAAAGACTGAGAAAATCCCAGTGTTTCTGTAGGACTCTATAAAAATCAAGTGTGTATATCTGAAAAGTTGGGCCATACAACAACGACTAAAAAAAATCTCAAACTGTAAAACTGAAAGAACATTGTGATCTATGAAGGGGGAAAAAGGTAGTACATAGATTATGCTATATACTATAGCTATTGCTACTGGAAGAACAAAATGGCTATTATAGAAACTATTTTATTTTGAATTATACACATGCTTATGGATGACATAAAATCCATTCTTCCTTCTTTCTGCATCATCTCCTTCTTTTTTTGGACTGGCAGCAAGAAAGTTTGATAAAGTTGCTATAGACTGCCACAAAGATACAGAGAAACCATATCTAAAATAAAAGTTCCTTCTTTAGTATTTTTCTAAAGTTAGAGGCATCATATTTTAATTTATGCACTGCATTATATTAAGTTGTTATAATTTTAATTTGGACATGTTTTTTCCCATGAATAATGATAAAGATGAAGTCTCATGATGTCTGAAAGTCAAAATATGTTTTTATGGTAGAAAATTTTGTATTCATCCATGAACACTCATAACCACTATACATATTTTTAAGTGCCACAAAACTACACCTTTTCTGCAGTAGACCCACTTGGTTGCCCTTATAGAAAACAAACTGCAAATGTAGTTTGGAAAGTATTTTAGATAGATCTCTGAATCAAATAATACTCACAGCTTCTTTGTCTCAATAGCTTGGGCATTAAAAAGAAAATGCATCCAGGTATGACAACTGAAGATTCTTCTTAAAAGTACGTTCTCATTTTACTCCAGATTTAATGTTTTATTACATTCATTTTACTGATGAGTCAATATACATTAACTGCCTGAACTGCTCAAGCTATTTGGCCTCTTCCCAGCCACAATGGGGAAGCATTCTCCTTCTCTTTCTTGCTTACACTTGAAAAGCCTCTTGATGCATAATGGGGGCATTTTTGAAGTCCATTCACCCAGCGATTGACACAACTGATGGAGGAGACAGTTGACTGCTTTGCATGACAAGGGGATTTCAGAGATGATTGCTTGGATAAAGCATTAGACATCATCATGCAATTTGCTGACTTCCCCTGAAGGAAGAAAAAAGCCTTTCCTTAATCTACACAACAACCACTCTTCATAATCTTCCTTCTTAGCTAGTGGCCTCCTTGATGCAAGCTCTAAAAAAGGAAGAAAAATCCTTAGCTGCATTTTCTTAATCTTTGTCCCTGGTAAATCACAGTGCAATCCTATACATGTCTACACAAGAGCAAACCCCATTGAATTCAGAGGGATTAAGAAGATCTCTGCTAGATCAGACCAACAGCCTATCTAATCCAGCATCTGTGCAACCTGATGCTTTTGGAAAGCCAACAGATAGGACCTGATGCAACAGGATCATCAAGCTCACATCTTGGTCCCAGGGAAATATGGACAGACCCTTCCCTAACCCAAGAAGCATTAAAAATAATTAGAACTTTGTTTCTTTAAAAAAATTAAATAAACATTGGGAAAATGTGTGGACCACCCAGGTAAACAAACCTCTACTTTTTTCTTTAAGAACACATATTTCAGCAAATAAAATGATTGTAGTTGCATTTGTGTATATATTCCCATTCTCCCCATTTTTAAAGGCCATATTATATTAAATTTTATAGCAAATTTAAACAAGGAATCCAAAAGTTAAGTATTTATTCAGCATTTGAATTGTTTTAGATTCCTTTTATCAAAATAACAAGTCTTAGCTCAAATTTGCTGGTTAACAGAGAAGGAAATTGTAAACTGCTAGAGTCAAATGGTTTTCCATGCAAAGAATCTCCCATTTTTAGATATTTATTGTCATCTTCTCCATTTATACTCCTTTGAGATTGCTTGTTTCAAGTTATCGTTCCATTTAACACATGAACTTGCAGCCAGTAACTGCACCTAAGACTTATTCAATTTTACCAATT
This sequence comes from Crotalus tigris, assembly GCF_016545835.1. NCBI lineage: Eukaryota > Metazoa > Chordata > Lepidosauria > Squamata > Viperidae > Crotalus > Crotalus tigris. The sequence continues at coordinate 690,887 of NW_024097285.1, forward strand.
TCCTGAATTTTATTACTAACTTTGCTGCTTGCATCATCATGTGTATTCTTCAATAAACCAGTTTTTAGCCACTCATTCGTTTTTAGAAAAAAATGTGGCAATTGGTAGTAAATGTAGGAAGTAGGAACTGAGGTGGTAAGTTCTGGTCTAATCATGGCATTAATTCTTTGTTGTCTGAAAACCTGACAAGCCACAAGCAACACTAGTGGCCTTGGTAAAAGGCAGCTTCCTATGATCCCACTGGAAAGCATTAAGACCAAAGTCGTTAATCTAAAAAGAAATCTCTATCACCTTTTCATTCTGAGTTCTGGTGGTTGTTTTATGTGTTGTGCCAAGGAAAATTCCCAGCTGGAACCTGATTCTAGAATCATACAAAAAGGCTAGGCAAGCTTTTGTTAATCCAGCTCTCCCAATCTCCACATATGTTGGAATGCATCTCCCTTAATTCACTTTAGGTGGGATAGTTCAACTTGATTCAAAGGCCCCAGAGTAAGGAGCCCGGAGTAAGGAGCCTTGGGGTTACACTTTCCTTCTAATAACAGTTTCTGTTGTTGTTGTTGTTGTTGTTGTTAATTGCGAAGTCGTGTCCGACCCATCGCGACCCCATGGACAACGTTCCTCCAGGTCTTCCTGTCCTCTACCATCTTCTGGAGCCCATTTAAGTTCACGCCTACTGCTTCAGTGACTCCATCCAGCCATCTCATTCTCTGTCGTCCCCTTCTTCTATTGCCCTCAATCTTTCCCAGCATTAAGGCTCTTCTCCAGTGAATCCTTCCTTCTCATTAGGTGGCCAAAGTATTTGAGTTTCAACTTCAGGATCTGGCCTTCTAAAGAGCAGTCCGGGTTGATCTCCTCCAGAACTGACCGGTTGGATCGCCTTGCAGTCCAAGGGACTCGCAGGAGTCTTCTCCAGCACCATAGTTCAAAGGCCTCAATTCTTTGGCGCTCAGCCTTTCTTATGGTCCAACTTTCACAGCCATACATTGCAACTGGGAAAACCATGGCCTGGACTATACGCACTTTCGTTGGCAGGGTGATGTCTCTGCTTTTTAGTATGCTGTCTAGATTTGCCATAGCTTTCCTCCCCAGGAGCAAGCGTCTTTTAATTTCTTGGTTGCAGTCCCCATCTGAGGTGATCTTGGAGCCCAGAAAAATAAAATCTGTCACTACCTCCATTTCTTCCCCATCTATTTGCCAGGAATTGAGAGGGCCGGATGCCATGATTTTGGTTTTCTTAATGTTGAGTTTCAAGCCTACTCTTGCACTCACAGTTTCTGTAGCCTTTCATATTCTTTCTACTTTATCTTCTCTTCCTCCCTCTGCTGTGGAAAAACAGCTGTGAAAATAAAATGCCAACAGAGCTCATCTTTTATCTTGCTTGTCACTGGATTCAGTGAATCTGCAAGGGCAGAGAAAGCGCTTGTTTTGAGCCCTCATCTTGCTTCATTTAGGAGGCTAAAGAAGCATCACCATCTGACCCAGCGGGGTCAAAGGTGACTCCCCCAAGGGGAGTCAGGGAGGTTGTTCATCCTATTCATGACTTAAATCCTGATGATGGCTCTCTGCAAAGATTCCTTTATTCTAGTGGCTTTTTAAAAAAATAGAGTTAACAAGCCTAGTAAGAAATCCATGACTCAGGTAAATCCTTAAGGATCAAATGGGGAGGGAAGAGGGATAGGTTAGTGCTTGTTAATCCACAAACCTAAAAATACTCTTTGCCAAATCTTCTTTAATACACTTTAAAAATATCCAGTACAGCTTGTTCGTACCAATTACAGAGGGAAATGCTGGGAGAGGATTTGATGCTTTCTTAAGATTCCGCCTGCCCCCCAAGGAAACACAAACAAGAAAGACCATTAAGATAATGGCACAATCCTGTCAACACAATTTCTTTTGTACATCAAAAAGTACATCATTAAGAAAAAAAAGAATAGAAATGAAAATGCCTGGGGACGTACAATTGGCTCTGTTCAGGTGTTACACCATACTAGTGACTTGCAACAATGAATTCTTCATGATGCTCAAATGAACAAAATGTTTGACTAGAGTTAAAATGTGTTGTGACAATAGTTATGTGTAGTAGGTCACAAACCATGATGAAACAAATTGATTTTGTTTTAATTGACAAACAAACCTCTGAGTTGTCATTCTGCCTCCTGAAGACCCAAGACCATAGAGATGAATGTCCAGAACTGATGAAAATCTTTAACTGATGATTGACTGCATTGCATATATCCAGAGAACAAAAATTCCTACAAAATACCCTGTTTCTGTCCAGGCCTCTTTTAAGATACCCAGATGAAAAAGAAAATGTAAAATGTCAGTTAAACAGAGGATGCTACAGTTATCTCTTTGGAGACAAAAAATATCAGTGTGATAGTGAGGAAATCAGAGGCAGGAATGCTTCTTGGGAAAATGTTGGGAGTTCATTGATCATGGCTGAAGCTGAGGGAAATTGTCATTTAAAACATTGGCAACACACTCATTTGGGAAAGGCAACAAGATGAAGAAAAGCAACATTAAGGTTTCCAGGCAAATGTGTTCTTGGTTACACTGGCTCTTGGCGTTGACACCAGCAGGGCTTTTTTTCTCATAGAACGCCCAGAACAGAGTTCTGGCACCTTTTTGGATGGAACCTTGTAGGGTAGGCAAGGCAGGTTGTAAGATATGTGAGTTCCGGCACCTTTTTTTTTTTTTTTTTTTTAGAAAAAAGCACTGGACACCAGTAATAATAAGGTGTGTCACATGCAGGAGTCTTCCAGAATTGGGCAAGATGGAGCAATTTACAATAACTTCTAGGCACTTGAGATGGGCAAAGAGAGCATAAATCATGATTCACAAATATGTTTAGAATTGTCAGTTTGCTAAATGTTGGTTGACATAAAGCTTAGCTTAATACCATATCAACTGAGCAGCACAGGAAGATAAACTGTAATATGAGTCTTCCTCACCTATTAACTACCAGAATTACAGGATTATATTTTCTTGAAGTCTTATTGTGAATCCATCCAATAAGTCCCTAAATATTTATTTTGTCAAATAAGGCTCTGACTTCCCCCTAAGTCCAGCATAGTATTTTCCAGACCATCTTCCCACAGAAATATTCAACAGACAACTAAGCAGACAACGATGAGCTCATGCCTACATGCTTACAGTTTACAATCCCATGTTATATGGTTTGTTGTGTGTAATGTGCCAAAAATGGAAGCCGCAGTGTGTATCAATACCAGGAGCCCACAGTCATAGTTATGAGATTCCATAAACATGGAGACCAGGCTTTAGTGAGGAAGGAGGGAAAGAAAAGGTAGTTTGTGCAATTTGGCATATCAGTACACAATCTAGGCAAAGTTAAATACTGAGCCATTTAATTTTATTTCTGAATTATGTAAAGGGCCTTAATTTGGCTCATATTCTTTATGAAACATTACTTGCAAGAAAAGAACATATGTGTCCAGAAAAAAATTCTCTGTATGCAGCTTTGCACAAAATTCTTCCATGAACTCTTTTCAAGCGAAATATCTGCTTGGCATGTAGAAATCTTTTGCTAGATCTTACTCTTGTAAGTTGAGAAAAAAAATACATTTTTGCATTGTATGTTGCCTGCATACAAAATAGACTTTGGTCTTACAATGGTTTTAACACTGGAATCCCAGGATCCAGGTGGTGTGTTGTGAGAATCTCCTCCCAAATTATTTGCAACTCTCTAAATCCTTCTTTTTCTACCAATTACATAAATTACAGGAAAAACCTCAATTTGTCTCTTTCTCTAACCAAACAGTTGCTTTTAAATGATAGGTGCACATCTATAATTTTCAAGTCACCCAGATTGCAGTAGCAACTCCAAGAGAAATAATTTTGTCATTGGAATGCAGAATATCCAATGCTCAGCCAATATTACTGTGGCCAAGCAACTAGATTTATAGGGGATCCCTACATTCAAAGCTACAGTGGACTTCTTGGACAGATAACACAACTACTACATCAACTTGTGTCTATAACATAGATTATTAACCATAGGCTGCTCACAGAACCAGTATGAAGCACAGATTTTACTGAAGTTTGAAAGTGTTTTTGATCTCTGATAGGTATACACATGCAATTTATAATTCCAGGCTTTTTGTGCTTTATATAGGCCCCCAAACTTCTAGCTGCCTGCTATTAAAGAAGTTGGAAAAGTACTCAAGTTAAGTAGATTTCCTGAAAAATCCTTGAGAAGACTTGATTACTCAAAAGCCTGCCTGGTCCTGGAAATGGGCAAAACATTTTTGACTAATTGTCTCTGCTGCATTGTGAAAAGAAGCAACTAATTGAGCTGGGTCCAGGATGTAGAGGCTCCCAAGCCAGATTACCTCTAGTAAACTCCTGATCAATTATAGGACTTAAAATCTCTCTTGAGTTGATTCTTACTGGTAGTGACTATATAGCTACTTACACTGACTACAGTATGGAAGGGATTTTTCATTTTCCCGGTTTTCTTGGATTGCCCCCCCCCCAATTTCCTAGTCTAATTTACAGCTCTGGAATTTTGTGGTGCTCCCACTTAAGCATGTACCAAATTGGACCTACTTAGTTTTGGCAACATAAGCTAGGATATTGCTATTTGCTATGATTGTGGTGAATTTACTGAATTACAATTGTACATATTCAATCCTGAGGAATGTGATTTTTAAAAAATATGTTTGATAAACCCGTATGTAATCAGATGCTTATTTGATTACTTTAATTTACCCAGATAGGATGCATGCATGTATTTGACTTTAGAAGCTACCAAGAAGCACAAATGGAAAAAGTAAACAATGTAAAAAAGACCATCTAATGCAGGGGTATCAAACTGCCAGCACATGGGCCGGATGCATCAAGGCGAAACTGTGCCCATCCCATTGCCAGCAATGGAAAAAAAGTCATAATACGTTGAGAGTTTGACATCCCTGATCTAAGGCTATTATATCCTTGGTGAGTCATGGATACTGAAGCAATTCCCTAAGCAATATCAGGTGATTGGATGTAGTCAACACCTGAATTGCCTATAACCTCAGGCCAATGAAAAACAGGAAAGGGCAGCTTAAGATGGATCCGAGAAAGGTGAGGGCCCTGGCTGCTTTCCAAGGTGGCCAAGTGTTGCTAAAAGATGAAAGAGCTTGTTTATACATCAAGGTCCTTGCCTAACACTATAACTTTTGTCCTTTATTGACACCACAGGGTAAATATCAAGAAGGTCCCTTTCAACTTTGTTATTATGCTATTCTGTTAAGAAAGAGAAGACAAAAACTTCCAAACTCCATTTGCAGCTCAGCAATTACTAAGCTCATCTGGCCAAGTCAGCTTAGTAACAATGCCTCTCTGACTGGCATAATTCACGTGCTAAGAAGTAGCTGCTCTCGTCTTTTGCAAGACTACACTTGACAGAAAGGTATTCTTGACTGACACAGTGAAAAGATTTCATTTTTCACAGCCTAATAGTTAAGAACTACCTGGACATGAAGCTCAATGGATTTTAAGTCATTAAAAATAATCGCAAGCAGAATGCAAGTTGAAAAAGCTTTGTCAAACTGTGGTTAGTTCTCTGAAATCCCTATGATATTTATCCTTAACTGTTCCACAGATAAGGTTGCTGAGTAACAACAACTCTCACAGGTCACATGAGGAGGATGAATGTTTGCTGCTGCAGAGCAAATAGCCACTCTGCAAGCACAGCACCCCACCTGTGGGACAATGATGCCATCACAAATGGATGCAGGATATTGCACTGACACCTTTGTACCTGAGCAAAAGGCACCCTTGAGCAGGAGCAGTATGAGAAAGCCCACATAGGGTTCCATACCTTGAGGTTACTCCAGAACCTTTTTTGAAATGTTCAGCTTTCATTTAAAAAGACAAAAGCAACAAGCAGCTGTAATGCTTCCCATTCATGTTGTGCTTTCAAAACTGTTCCAACAATGTTACAGATGTTTTCTGGAGGCAATCTGAACATCTTTGCCGGAGGATTGCTATTGCTGTCTCATGTGTACCATGTATTTCAGTATTCTGCCCTGGTTGTAGAAGAATTGTACAGATTGATTGACCAGTTATTAGGAACATAAATGAAGATAACTCTCCTTCTAGTTTTCCATTTGCCTGTGCACAGCACTAAAGGTCTGTAACTTATAAACTGTACGACCACTGCTTCCTCATACACACAAGCATACACTTTTCTAAATTTCTCGGCGAATAAACCCCAAACATAACATTGCTATTCATTTGATAATCTGTAGATCTCTTTGAATTCAATCATGCAATAGGGCAGCTAAATCAATTAAACAAGGGGACAAAACAGACATGCAATCAAGGAATCTATGCATTTCTCTAATGGATGTAGATGATCTGATAGTTATTAGATTTTGTATTTCAAAAAAATTAAGAGTCAGCCATTGTGTGTCTTTTTGGCTCAGTCTATATCTATCTATCTATCTATCTATCTATCTATCTATCTATCTATCTATCTATCTATCTATCTATCTATCTAATCTTTTATGACCTGGAAGAGATGATTGATGCTAGGAAGTGGCAAATAATGGCAAGCTATTCAAATATCAAGATGTATAAACTATGCTGAATCTGTGCAATCTCCCCCCCCCCCAAAAAAAGCTCATTTGCAATGCACATAAAAAGGGGCAGGACTTTGATCAAGATACCCTCTTGACTTGTTTGACAACACCTGCAAAAGATCAAAAGATCAGGTTTATTTATATAATTCCCAAGCCTTCCACTCTTTGGCTCTACCCTTGCAACGGTTTCTTTAAGGAGCCTAGGGTTTGACCAAAAGCAGAATTTCTGAGCTCATCTGGGAGGGAGAGAGGGGAGAAAGGGAGAAGAAAGATGTATTTAGGGCACACCCAAATAGGGTTGAATCAGCACCTGCATTCTTGGACAGCTGCCAAGGACCAGATTAAAACCTACTCTAAGAATGCGTGGTGTGTCATTTCAAACAGGGCCAAGTGGCTGGATTTCACTATGATTAAAATTTTCCAGAATTTAAAATTTACCCTAATGTAAACTTTGCTCTAGGGGATTGTGGTGGATAATTGAAAGAATAGCTTTGCAAAACTTAAAAGAAGTTTATCTCCAAGAATCGGATCGGTTGGTAAAGGAAGGAACTATTCCCCAGGTCCTCTTAGATTTGGAGACAGCCTTATACCCAAAGGCTAGAGAAAAGCAAGAGACTGAGCTGAAATCATCTGGATAAGAAGTATCTTGTTTGTTTTAAAGGCAAGCCTGGATCTTTGTCAGTTAGTTCTCATCCACCTCACCAGGTTTTTCTTTACTGACATTTTGCCAGTGATGCATTACTGAGAGCTTGAAAACTTGCACATTATTTTGTGGCCTTCAATTCTTCTAATAAAGGTGTTGCTTTAATGAGAATTTTGGATGTATTCTTCTTGCCAAGATGGTTGGTTTTGCTTTTTGAGAAAACATGTTGGTGAAAGTTTGGTATAATATGTTTGGGACCTGGAGAGCTATAGAAATCTAGTATTTGTGAAGTAGCCAGACTTTCTTTAGGAGATTACTGAGAATGCCGAGATTAAACCTGCTTATTGAAGTTCATTGGCATAGAATGAATGGGAACTTCTTGTGTACGGCAAGCCCAAGTTAAGCTATGCACTTCCCAGCAGCAGTACATCTATTATTTTCCTCTTTAGCTGGTTTCCCTTCAAAGAATCCATGGAAACAAAAAAAAAGGCTGAATACTTCAGTGGCTTTTTATTTCTCCATGCCTTTTTATTTGTTGTTACTTAGCAAAACCACTTCCAGATTCCCAGCTGAGAAGCCTTCAGTCAATGAGGATGGAGTTTGCTATTTATAAACAGAAAAAAAAGGAACTAGCTGGTTTCTTCCATCCTCTTAAAAACAGAAAACAGCTGAATGTGAGAGGAATTAGGATTGGAACAACAGTCTGTCTTCCAGAAAAGTCACTAACTCACCTTATTAATTCTTGTCATAAGTCAAACAAAGTGCAGTAACATTTTTTCCTCACAAAACACTTTTTTGTCTAAATTAATGGAAGGACAAATATTTTTTTATCATGAAGAGACCAGATTCTATGGTACTTCATATGCTGCATAACAAACCTGGGTTTACCTATAATCAAGCAGACATTCAATTGGAACAACTGGCTATTTCCTAGCAGAAACTAATAAGGGGATTTATAGATGCATACATTAAAATATGCATCACTGACTCCCTTATATATCTGTTTATATCCTTCTGAGATATAGTCACTGAGCTAATGTTTGGCTAATGAAGTCTCAATAATTGCATCCTAGTCTCACTTTGTTACACATATATTTGTGACTAGTTGTTCTATTCATTTGCTTACGTAAACTTTGTTCTGGTGAGTCATTCCTTTAAAAAAAGATGGGGATAGAGAGATAAAGAAAGAACAAGAGAGTATATATTATAACCAAGGTCAAAGAGAATGTAAGTAATTATACAATACAGTCAATTACTAAAGATACAAACAATTATAAACCACATTATTAGGGAGCTGAAACTAACATGTGTTTTGGTTGCATTCATAAAGTGATACTGTAGCTTTCAGACTATTAAAAGTACAGTATTAGTCCTCCTCATTGTGCATTACTTACCGTAGATTTCCTCTAGCAACTTCTTCGTACTTTAAAAAAGATAGAGACAAACTGGAAAGAGTTCAAAGGAAAACAATAGAGATAGCAAAAATACTGAAAACATCCTAGGAAGAAAGATTGATGGTTCTCACTATTTGATAGGGCAATATTATGCACTTGAAGGACTATCACACTGAAGAAAGAAAGCCTTTTTCTCAGATGCCCTGGAAGTCAAGGCTACTCCTTTGGACAGAAAGATTTTAGATGAACTTGAACATTACCTTAATGGTAACAACTGTTCAAAAATGAAATGTTTCCTATTGAGATGATAGACCCTCACTCATGGGTAGTCAAGGAATGATCAGACTGGGCCCTCAGTCTTTATATTTCTTACACAATAGAAATGTATTGCATTTATATGTTGCAGATTTCTAGAAACTCAAGGATTCAGCTATGACTGCCACACCAAAGCCAATCTGTACAAATGACCTGTAGATTATTCAGCATAATTCTTACTGATGGATATCTCTGTTTTGCTGTCTCTAATCATTATATAGTTCAAAGGTAATGATATATTATGCAATAATTTGCCTTTTTTTTTTTATTAAAAGTTTTATAAATTTTACAAAAAAGAAAAAAGAATACAAAACAAGAGACAACATATACAAAAAAATAAAACTAAACAATACATATATAAAAAAAAAACCCCCCACCCCTCCCAAAACCCCCCCCTCCCTTCCCCCCCCTGAGCTTCCCAGAGCAGAATATAGGCTTAAAAAGTAAAAATAAAAATTAAATTAAGAACTTTATATTTATATATATAAAAAGATTATCTATAATATATATGAAAATAAAACTTATGAAAAAACTATATAATATTTTTGTATACCCAATCTAAATTGTATAAATTTTATCCATTTATCCCAAACAGCAAGAAACTTCTCTTGCGTTTGTTGCTTTAAGAAAGCCGAAATCTTTGCCATTTCCGCCAGATAAGCTACTTTAAGAAACCATTCCTGCAATGTAGGCAAGGATTCCTTCTTCCAATATTGTCCTACTAACAGCCTAGCGGCTGTAATCAAATTTAACATCAATACAACCTCCTTTGTATCACAATCTGTAACAATACCTAACAAAAATAATTGCGGAGTAAATTTTACCCTCCTTCTAAAAATTCTCTGGATATTCCACCATACTTTGATCCAAAATGCTTTTATCTCTCTGCATGACCACCAAATATGATAATAGGAAGCCTCCTTATAACCACATCTCCAACATTTGGGTTGCACGTCAGGGTACATATAAGACATTTTTTGTGGATCAAGGTGCCATCTATAAAACATTTTATAAAAATTCTCCCTTAAATTCTGTGCTTGTGTAAATTTGACATTTCTCACCCAAATTTTTTCCCAGGTGTCCAATGAAACTGGCTCACCAAAATTCTGCGCCCATCTTATCATACAATCTTTAATTAGTTCCGTTTCTGAATCCAATTCAACTAAAACCGCATAAATTCTCTTAATGTGGGTTTGTCTTGAATCCTTCACTTGCTTAATAAGATTTTCATCTTCTCTAAGAAAACCCACCTTACAATCCATCTTCCATCTGTCTAATAATTGCCTATATTGGAACCAAGAATAAATAAAGTTTTCTTGTGCTAACTCTTCCCGTGATTTTAATTGCCAGTTTTGTCCATCCCATTTAAGTAACTGTCTGTAGGACACCATATCCATTTTAACCCCTCTTTTTATTGCTTCTATCGCATGCCAAGGTATAGCCCATAATGGTACTTTGAAATCACTTTTATAATATTTTCTCCAAATCCTAAGTAAAGAGATTCTTAAGATATGAGATTTAAAAGCCCAATCCATTTTTTTATTGAATATTAAATAGGCATGCCACCCATAAAGTAAGTCCCATCCCTCTAGATAAAGTATCTCAGAGTTTGTCAAATTTACCCAATCACTGATTAGTGTTAAAACCACCGCATCATAATATAATTTCAAATTTGGTACCTTAAGTCCACCCCTCTCACGGAAGTCTTGCATAATTTTAAACTTAACCCTTGGCTTTTTCCCTGCCCAGATAAATTTATTAAGACCCTTCTGCCACTCATTTAAATTAATCTCATTTTTCAAAATTGGTAACATTTGAAACAGAAAAAGAAACTTGGGTAAAATATTCATTTTTATCACTGCAATTCTTCCCATGAGGGATAATTGCAACTTTTCCCAGTTCTTCAAGTCCTTCTGTACCCTGACCCACAACCTTTCATAATTATTTTTAAATAATTTTACATTAGAAACAGACAACATCACCCCCAAATATTTTACCTTATTAACAATCTCAAAACCCGTCAGGTTAGTCAAAATCTGCTTCTCCTGACTAGACATATTTTTAGGTAAAATTTTGGTCTTATTTACATTAATCTTGAAACCCGAGACCAAGCCATAATGATGAATCAACTGTAATAAGTTTACTACAGAATAATCAGGTTGCGACAAAGTAACAACCAAGTCATCCGCAAAAGCTCTTAACTTATATTCTTTTTTATTAACATATATTCCTTTAATTTCCTGAGACTCTCGAATTTTGATCAATAATATTTCCAATGTTAAAACAAACAACAATGGCGATAAAGGACACCCCTGTCTAGTACCTTTCTCTATTGTGAAAACCTCCGAAAGACCTCCATTAACAATAAGTTGTGCTGTTTGTTTTTGATATATTACCTTAAGGGCTTGTAATATGTTTTCACCAAAATTCATTTCTTCCATTACTCTTAGCATAAAATGCCAATTCAATTGGTCAAATGCTTTTTCAGCATCTAAAAATATGAGCCCTGCAGGAACTTGGTTGTTCTTATCTAAGTATTCTAATAGATTAATAATTTGTCTAACATTGTTTTTCATATACCTTCCTGTTATAAACCCTGATTGATCTTTATGCACAAGCAATAATTTGCCTTTTATCATTCCTGTTCAGTAGAACAACTTCTCCTTTCTGTTTATTTTAGAAGACTAACTTTTTAAAATCATGCTAGATCATGATTATGAATGGGTAGGCTTTACAGAAGTTATCATCTTGTTTTGAATTCTAATTTCCATGCAATAAGATCCGGGAGTCAATTCTTGTTGGAAACTCAAAAAGTCATTGTCGACACAATGGGACTTGACTGAATCAGTCAACCTCTGAAGGGAATATAGGAGAGAACCATGAATGCACCCATTAATGCCTTTGTGGACAAATGGAAAATTAAGAATATACTGTATAATCCATAACATACTTTAAGCAAAGGATAGCGGCTGTCTTTGAGAGATGTTCATCATCATTTATCAAATCACATATCAAAAAGTTGATGCAGCCATGACAATGCTTAAATTGGGTTTAGACTTAAATGAAATTACACTTAATTAAAACAATTAGTGTAATTATCTTGTGTTGTTTACCTTTATTCTTTTTGCCTTCTGTTGAATTAAACATTGAAATTCTAAAACAATAGCTCAGGAATTTGGGAGCTTTATATTTTTAGTTTCTATGATTCTGAACTTCAAATTGTATCAACATAGAGGCTGAGCAAATCAACATTATCTTTTAATGCAATTAGAAATCCATTTACACAGTTCACTCAACAACAAGTTTCATTTTTCAGGCATTTTTTTTATACAGTGTCAAATATGCTCCCAAAATTTTTACAACTACAAAGATGGTTGCAGGAAAAAAAGGATTTTGATAACCAGCATAAACTTGGATAGTTGAAATCTCAACCTCTTGTGGACAATTGAAATATTAAGATAGAATCCCACTCTCCATACCTATTCATATTTGTGCAGAAATCCTTCCATCCCACCAGTTTATGTATTTTAATAAATTTGCCAGTCAAAACATTTTCTTGATAGGGGTACCCTGAGAGCAATATAAAATTAACCCACTCATTCACCCACCCATCCCCCTTGGGACACAAATTATTATTTAGCTCTTGCTGTTAATTAATGTATTTTCTGCAGTAAGGCCCCCATGAACACAATGTCAGGATCATGGAATGCTAGTAGTATTATGTTTCAAGCCGGCATAGAGCAATACTGCACACAGTTAAAGGAATCAAGCCATTCAGCTGTTACTGTTCATAGTAAGAACTCCATAGGCATTATGAAAAAATTCAAAGCAACTTATTTTTCATCAAGAAGACATTCCTAACAGAAAAGAGAATACAATCCAGATAGAAACCATTCCTGGTGGGCTTGAAATCATTTTGACTTTGATTTTTAGCTAATTTTCAGAATAATTTTAGATGTGATTCAACATGAAGGATGAATTTGAAACTTAATCTATCAAAGACCATGGTTCTTTGTGCTCAAAAAAGAAAACAGAATGAACTATTATAATTTGTACATACAGAATGATAAATTAGAGCAAGTAGATTTTTTGAACCCTGGTAGAATGTTTACTAAAGAGGGGGAAATGGATAAAGAATTAATAGAGAAATTTTAAAGTGTTAAAAGGATTGAAAGAAAGGTAATGAGCAATATGCCATATGTCATAAGAAATGAATATTTGTCAGAAAAAGTGAATATGTGTATCTAAGGGCTTCTGACAATGTTAATTTACAAAACTGAGCCTTGGGAATGCCAGGAGGACCTTAAAAGTTGAATGCACTGATAATGGGCTACTCGGGTGGTATACTCAAGTGTAGTAGAACAAGAAGGATTAGGAATGAGGAATAAATTTAGTTGAGTGATCAGTAAGAAAGAAATACATTGAGGTGGCTTGGTCATAGAAAGAGAATGAATGAGAATGAACTCACCAAACAAATGTATGAAGAAATGATGTTTGGGTCTAAAATAAAGAGAAAAGTGAAAATGTCATGGCTGGAAAAAACTGAGGAGAGCTATAAAAAGAAAAATGAAAAGTTTAAAGAACATAAGGTAATCTATGAAATGGCTTGCAAGTTATAAAAAAAGTATTGGGAAGTGTAATAAATGATTTATAAACTAGATTCACTTTGATATCCTTTTTTCTCTTCTCTCGGATTTTAATTTTTTTTTTGCTCACTATTTTTCATTCTTTTTCCATACTTTGCATTACACTGTTGCTTGACACTTACGTTGAAATATGACAGCATGGCTCAGGCTAGAAAGAGCAAGTATTGTACACAAGTACCCTATCTTTCTGATTTCTCCATTCCTATCAAATACCTTGTAGTTGTATTTAAATTATAGTAATTATTGTTGTGCACCAACAAGAGTACATAATTTCTCAACATTTGCAGTCCTGATAAATGTGTAGCAGAAATATCTATCTATCCATTCATCACCTACCTCTCTACTTGCCTATCTACTTACCTTGTATCTACTGCATTCAACCAGATTCTCATTAATGCAATAAATATGCACAATAAGTATAACGATCATAAAAATTGAATGCCTGTATGAGACACCAATAAAAATCATTAGTCGTTCATCAGTGTCATCCAGTCATTCACAGCCCTCCCTGAAACAGTTTGAATTTTAATAGCTTCAGATAAAGACCTCCAAATGGAAGAGTCAAAAAAGTAAAGATGGTGGTATTAACTGTATTATTGTAGCCACAAGCTTTTTTGTGATGTGCTTAAAAAAGGGACACGACTTTGTCCAGTCAAAGCCACCAGCTTGATGGTTTTTTATCATACTTCTCCACCACCCACCATCTACAGGATGTCCCTGGTTTCAGGAAGGCCAGTAATTCTGATGGCTATCGCCATTGTACAAATGCAACCACTTGAAAACATTCGACCATCTCCTCAATTGGTAATAGTGGGGAATCACAGGCAGTTTCTTCTGGGATATACAGATGGATTTAATTATGACCCATGCTGGATTTCTAGAGTTTAGAGACTAATTGCTCTACATTATTAAAATAAAATAATTTTTCACAATGCCTTCTCCTCTGTCCTTTTCCATAAAGCTGTGAAATTTTCCAAAGATCAGGAGGAAAAAAATGTTATTCATAATAAACCTGAGGAATGGACAAAGTCTGCGAGCTTCAGTTAAACAAGGCTGTGCCTTGTTAGAGCAAAGCAGTTTGTGCACTTGTGGCTTAACAAACATAAGCATAACAAATGTGAGGTGAAGAGAAGTCTGGCCATAACAAAGAGCTGCCATTTTATTTGCCTAATCAGAAAATATAACATCCCTCCCTCTCCAATGTTTCTGAACTTTTTACCAGCTAAATTAACTAACTAACTCAACAAACAAACTCAAAGCAAAAAGAAGAAAAAAAAGGTCTTTACCCAATGCATAAACACAAACTTCCCTCACCAGCTGATTCACCCATTATATTAAACCATAATGTGATTTGTTTGATTTTTGTTTGGCACAGAGTGTAAATCATGATTCATAGATTAGTATGTAACATAAACATATTCAGTGATGGATTATTCAGTAAACCATAGTTATGCATATTACAGCTGACCACAAAATTGTACAGTAGTACAGTTGTTACATTTATATTGTAAATGTTAAAAAGAAAAGTGATTGTTAACAACTCAGCTAATTTCAAAAGAGGTCAAACGAACTGCATCCTATGAAGATCCTAGCATCAGTAAAAAAGTGCTTTGCCTTTGCTTTCTTCCAGAATGATTTTTTCCCCAATCCCAATCTAGTTTACAGTCCTCGAATTTCCTTGTGATCTCCTCTTCAAATGCTAACCAAGTCTGCATAGCTTTTGGAGATTAACATCTTCTTTTTTAAAATTGCTATGATATCTGCAAAGAATGAAGGGAGAGAAAGGGAAGTGGGAATATGTATAAATATAAAATATTTATTTACTGAGAATGAAGGAATCTTCAGATTTGGATACAACTAACAAAACAGAAAAACTTAGTTTCCCAATATTTAGTAATAGAAAATAGATACTTGATTGCTATAAGATATAGTTTTATGAATAATTTCATGGATAACTGATTGATTATACTCTGGTTGTTTCTTTCAGTTCAGCAACATTCATAAGGTAGGTTAGAAAACAGTGGTTGCAACCCTGTGATCAAAGCTCTGGTTCTTTTCTATGGGCATATGACATTGTTTGAGGTCTCTCTTATGGATGCCCATTTCAGTTTGCATAATTAAAAAAAAGAGTGCTTCCATGACAGGTTCCTATTTTGCTATACCACTCCCAGTGACACAGAGGTGCAGGGGAGTGTGGGTGTAAATGCAGTAGTAGAATTACCAACAGTTTGAGGGAGACTTTATTTTTCTACTCAGTGAAATGGAGTGGAATCAGTCTTGATTTTGCTGCTATGTTCGGTTTTAATCTTATTGCTGTGTGTAGATTTGTACCTGTTTAGAGATTTAGAGTGCATTTAAGGCTAATAAAATAATAAAATAATATAACAGCAATTCAAAGATAATAGGCTCCAGTTCTGTGACTGCAGTTCTGTGATGCTGAAGTACACCTCTTTCTATAGAGTTTAGTCTTCATATAACCTTCATTTAGTCTTCATTTAGCATGTAGTCTTCATATAAAGGCTAGCATTTTTGTTTTTCTAGTAAATAAAGAATAAAGGGACAGGAACTCTGTGTTTTTTGTTTTTTAACATGTATATCACTGACTTTGGGGGAGGGAGGCTGGGATGTGAGTCTCTAAACCTGTGCCCAGATGTCTGGTCACAAAGGCACCACTGTTCATCAGCAAATGAAAAAGTCAATAGCAGCCTTTTTCTAAAAAGAATCTGATCAGGGGGAAAGTGTCACCCATCAGAATTGAAGCATCAGCAGGTCGTTAATGCTATTAAAAAGGAAATACAAATTCTCTTCCAATGCCTTGCATCTTTTCCCCAATCACTCAAAATTAGCAATAATCAAGAACCAGCCTTGAGATGAAATTGTATACCATGCAGACATACCAAATAATTTCAACTGGGAAAGACAAATACAAACATAATTTATTTTTTTTCCCCTTAAGTAAATTGTGGCAGGAAGTTTCCCAGAAATTTTTTAAACATATTCTTGCCAGGACAGGGAAAGATACTCAGTACTATTAAAAAATCAAGATCAGCAGCATACAAATCTAATAGAATGAATGAATGAATGGTCCAGTAAATAAGATATCTTTTAAGTCAAATTGAAAAGTTTTGCCTAAAAGATGCCCCTTCTGCTCCCTTCCTCCAATGTTGTAGGGATTAATAAACTGAGGTGAAAAAAAAACTTCAAATATCTCCAAATGGCCATTTTCTGTTCCTCAAACCTCTGTCAGACTTACTTCAGTAGAATACAAAATGTCATCTTAATAAACAATATTCAGCTTGATACTAAAGGCTCACTTTGACATTGCATTTAGACCCCCCAACCTTTTGGGCACCAGGGATGGGTTCCATGAAGAGAGATTTTTCCGTGGACCAGAGGGGGCATGGTTTCGTGTGCTGCCTGCATGCCACAGATGGGGCTTTGCTTGTTTGCAGAGACCAGTTTTTGGCCTGCCATGGACCGGTTCTTTAGGTAATTTCTTAGAGAGAAAGTTTTTTAGGAATTCTTTCCTACATGTGATATTTCCAAATGCAGCATTTCATTATTACAAGAAGAAATTTGTTTGGCAGGGCAGCACAGTATGACCTGGAAATCCTGTTACTTATGCAGAGGAGGATTTTATTAATGGCTTCGTGAGAGGAAGGCTCCATAGGACATCTCAAAATAGTTATCCGTTATTTATGGTAATGTTTCTCAATTTTAGTAACTCTAAGATGTGTGGATTTCAACTCCCAGAATTCCCCATCAAGCATGAAACACGGTTTATAGCATTAGAAGAGCAAACTGTAAAAGACTTATGTGAATACACATCTGTACCAAAAGCAAAGGTCAGTCAGGTTCTCTGGCTGGGTTTACAGATGACACCATCAAATCAAAGGACTCAAGTACACAAAGTTAAACCATCATGAGAATACATAACCAAATTCAGAAATATTGGGGAAATGTACAAGGAAATTCCCACTACCCATCTATTGGAAAATTACTCTGAGTAATATCTAGATTAGTTTACACCTTAGTTTACACTTGCAGTCAGTTTTACTGTCCAGCTCAGGGCAAGTTCACAGACTGTTCAGTTTGGCTAACAAAACTAGAGCTTGATGTTTATTTATTAAACATCAGCAAGCATCACATTAGTTACCTAACAAAACAAGACAAAAGGCAGCAAAAGCAGAGAGAGACACCAACAATAGGCAAGAGATAAAAAGAGTGAAGAACTTAATAGCAACAATCTACATTATCTAGATATCTCTATATCTATCAAAAGGCACAGAACTTTCCACTGCCTCTGGAAACAATACTGCAGATAATTAGCATGGACAATCCAAAAGGAAATGGCCTTGATTATTCCAGCCTTAACCCCTTTCTGTACATAACAGCAGCAAAATAGAGATAGAAAGTAGGACACCAAGTGATCCCTCCTCTATTTTGCACCATGAGGGAAACAATTTGGTGGAGGGAAATAATGTATCCAACAGCATCATCAATCAAGTGAGACCATTAATTATTCTGGCTTCTCACCTGTTTTAAAAACCAAGATTTTAAAGCTTTTTTAAAAGAGAGCACTCAGGGCAAATTGAATCTTGGGAAATGGTATAGGGTTTCCTGCCTGAGCAGGGGGTTGGACTAGATGACCTCCAAGGTCCCTTCCAACTTTACTATTATTATTATTATTATTGATCATCGCACAGTCAGCCAGATGTTCAGACTGGATTTGGCATTTTGTCTACCTATCGAGTCCTTACCCAGGACCTGGGATAGGCAGATTTGGATGTTTGATGGTATTACAGATATCGTCGCAGGATGGAAGCAGTTCCTAGTAAGGCCGCCTTTTGCAATTGACTAATAGCAAATTTGTCAGTGCCAATGGTGTTCAAGTGGTGCTCCAGTTGTTTTGGGATTGCACCCAAGGAGCCTATTACTAGTGGTACTACCCTTGCTTGCTTTTGCCACAGTCTTTCTATTTCTATTTTTAGGTCTTTGTATTTTGTTATCTTCTCCAGTTCTTTCTCATCTATTCTGCTGTCTCCAGGCACTGCCAGGTCCACTATCCAGACTTTTTTGTCTTTCTTATCGACAATTGTTAAGTCTGGGGTGTTATGTTGCAGGTGCTTGTCTGTTTGAATTCTGAAGTCCCAGAGCAGTTTAATTTTATCATTTTCTATGACTTTCTCTATTTTATTATCCCACCAGTTTTTGCTTACAGGCAAATGATATTTTTTGCACATCTTCCAATGCACCATTGTTGCTACTTTGTCATGCCGCTGCTTGTAGTCAGTCTGTGCAATCTTCTTGCAACAGCTTACCAGGTGGTCCACTGTTTCTTCAGCTTCTTTGCATAGGCGGCACTTAATGTCTGTTGCTGTCTTCTCAATTTTGACTGTATATGCATTTGTCCTTAAGGCTTGGTCTTGTGCAGCCAGAATTAGTCCCTCGGTCTCTTTCTTCAATTTTCCTGCTCTTAGCCATTGCCAGGTCTTGTTATTATCTGCTTTCCCAGATATTTTTTTCATGTATTGGCCATGTAGTGCTTTGTCTTCCCATGCCTCTATTCTGTTGTTGTTATTATTATTATTATTATTATTATTATTATTATTATTATTATGGTATTTGCAGTATTATTTGAGAGTTCAGTCCTAAGTAGCAGCAGATGTTTCTCAGAGCACAGAGAGAAAAAATCTGCTATGAACTCCACATCAGAAAGGGCATCCAGCTAGTAAACACTCAGCTCCATTCAATTGCTTCGACTCTACCCCAAATTAAGAGATTACAGAGTCATAAAAAGAAAAAAAACCCTTATAACATTGTCTAGTTTTGGTTTAATGTAATAATGTGAACTCACCCATTTATGGCTTAGCATTCTGTGTGAACCAGGTTATATTGGTTTGCTCAACAAACCAATTTTAAAAATGCTAGAATAGTATTAGGCATAACCCCCCCCCAATACAGAGGAATGTCCTTATATAAATGAAGTCTAGAAAATACTAAAGAAAGCTTAATAAAACAATGTTGTAAAATAGACCTAGCCATTTTTATATGAATAACTGAATGATTCCTGCAAATCTATGTATCAAGCATTCAAGCAGTGCCATCTAGATCAGCGGCCCCAAACATTTGGGCAACAGGGACTGGTTCCATGGAGAGAGATTTTTTTCCAAGGACTAGAGGGGATGTGGTTTCATGTGCTGCCTGCGTCCTGCAGATGGGGCTTCACTTGTATGTGTTGGCCAGTTTCTGGCATGCCGCGGACCAGTGCCAATCCATGGATTGGGAGTTGAAGACCCCTGATCTAGATTACATATATTTACTGTAAAAGCATTTAATGTAAGGTACTTCCAGATGACATCACTCCACTACTAACCAGGCTTTGTTTTTTGCATTTTGTTAAATGCAGAACACCAGAGAGATTTACACCAGAGAATATGGAGCTATAGCCCTTCTCAGTGGCGGTCAGGCAGTGTCCCTGTAGGTATGTTGGTGAGCACTTGGACAGGATTTTGCCTAATTATCATTTCAGTTGCAAATACTTGAAATATCACTTAACTGTTAATGGTTGGATATTTTTTTAAAAAAAAAACTAGTTTGAACTACATTGAACTTTGTTACATCTGTTCAAGAATGACCTGTCTGACTCTGCTTAATGATTGTTCTTATTGTTTAGATTCATTATAGCAACAAGGTCTGTTTCCCTATCAGTATCTGGAAAAGAGGACAGTATTAATGACCTGGACAAGTAGGTGAAAAAAGGAATATCTGTGTTGCACACTAATCCATACACCATCCTAGTGTTCCCACTGCACTTCTAAAGAGAGGTATGAGAGAGCTGAGTGGGATAATGACAGATGAAGTTTCTGCTTGTAAATCTAGGTCCTTATCTTCATCTTTGCCTCCTGGGAGTCAATTCACAGGTGGTTTGGCAAGAAAAGGCAGCTGCTCAGGTTGTAACATCCATACAAGTAAGGTGTTGCCTCAAGGATGGAAAAGTTTATCTCTTAAGGAAGTTTTTTTGAAACTTTATATCTAGTCTCTGGCACCTAATAAAGTGTAACATCATTCCATGGTGGCATTGACAAGCAATACTAGTTCAGCTGTCTTTAAAAAAAAAAAAAACCCTCTCTTGCTACTTTGCAACCCCATTGATGAAAAACTAGAATTTAAGTGTTGCAAAAGATTTAAAAAAAAAACCTTTACTTGCCTTTTCTTTTGAAACTTACAGTCAGTGCAAAGTTCTTCACTGTTGAATGCAGCTGCTTCCACTGCTGAAAGTTTAGTCAGTCAGACAAGATACAGTTTCTTTCAAGTTCTGAATCCAGGTCCACAAATCTGAGCCAACCCTGGTTAAAACAATGCCAGATTTAAGGTTTCTTCTATGCTTCATAGCCACACCCTTTCTATTCTGATTTCCAACATGTACGTTTTGTGCCGCAGTTCTGCCGTGAGCCATGGAGGCACAAGAAGCAACTGAAATAATTAAAATAAACTGAAACAGTCCTAATTTGACTGAGGTCTAAGAACAAAAGAGGAGCTCAGGCATATCTGCAGAGTATGGACAAAAAGGTCAAAATGGTAGTTGAGCTGGTTTAATCAAAGCTCTGCCTGTTTCCTATGTGTGTCATATCCACACATAAAATCAGGTAGAATTTAAGTCATATTATTGTAGCTGGTGATTTTTTTAAAAAAACTGTATATAGTCCAGGAAGAGCTAGTCCTTGGGTCATGTTCCTTGAAAGAAGAAAAGAGGTAAAGGTATTTTTTTTCTTTTTTAAGGAATGAATTAATATTTTATCCTCTTTGATTAAATGGTGCCTCAAAGCTAAAACAAAGGTAACTGGAAAGCACACCAATCTCCTGGATATATCCTGGGGCATTGCACGTTTGAGACAGGCAATAAAAGAAACACACGTGCATTTCTTATTATTCATGCTGTATTGAAATAGTAAAAAGATGCTATGTGAGTCCCACGGATGATAGTTTCTGTGAGAGAAACAGAAAAATGTCAAAAGGAGTGAGGGCTGAGAAATTGGGAGATGGAATAAAGATTATCAGAGAGAAAATTGATGGCTGCGCCAACTTCTGGTTCTGGTCCTATCCATTCTTTAATTCAATCTTGCCATGCTCAGCCTTGCTTTGCAGGACCAAACAAATAATTCTGGAGACACAAAAGTGTAGAGAAAAATTGCCTGTTCTTATAGGCCAGGGGTCTT
This sequence comes from Crotalus tigris, assembly GCF_016545835.1. Taxonomy (NCBI): domain Eukaryota; kingdom Metazoa; phylum Chordata; class Lepidosauria; order Squamata; family Viperidae; genus Crotalus; species Crotalus tigris. Next base: position 712,688 of record NW_024097285.1, read on the forward strand.
CAAACCTGGCATGCTGGCTGAGGAATTCTGGGAATTAAAGTCCACAAGTCATAAAAGGGCCAAATTTGAAGACCCCTGTTATAGGCAGAACTTCTGCCTTTAGATTATTAAGGGGTTTTAACCTCAACAATGCTAGGATTGGAATTTAATAGGGATCCCTATTCATATTGGTGACAAGCACAGGATGAATGCAAGAGAAATCCATGGACCAGGCCGATTCAGTCATGCCTGTGAAGTTGGATTTCAGCTCAGTTTTCTGTTGGGTTGCTGGATAGGTTTTTTTGATCTGTCCCTAATGCACAAGTTGCTGGATATTTGTAAGGTTAAAATGGAACAATTTTTCATCAGGAACTTCTAGTTTCAAGAGATTACAAAATGAAAATGCGTATATATATCCAAGTATTATGAAGTATCAATTTGAAAAAGAATCTGAATTAGATTAGGGCATATACTGTGTGATACATTTGAGTCTATAGTAGCCATACTATATATACAGCCATACTTTACATATACAGCAGTTGCACACACAGCCCTTATTTGCATGTAACTTGAGAGTTCTTGCATAATAACAAGCTCAAGGTACAATAATGACAAGATCCACAAAGGATTCTTCAATTGTATTGATCTACTAGCAGGGAAATGAATGGGCATTAAGAAGGTATTCAAGGTGGGCTGGATCTCTTGTGGGCACACATGGACTCATGACTGATGATGCATTTGACCCCTTCCTTGGACTCAGCCTGCTCATCTCCTACACTAACCCTATACAATACCATAACAGGAACCTTGCTTACATATTATCAGATGACATGTTGTGCTCTTTCTTAGAGAGTTCTTAACCCAAACTCTAGCTGTATCTTAGAACTCTTTATTACATAACAATTCTAAACATAGCATTCTCACAGTTATCCATTTTCTCTACTCCCTCTACTCCTTTTTCTGTCTGCTAAAATGTAACTTAGACATTGAATACTAACTTCACAGCCTCAAATATACCAGACATCCTAAGGAAACTCATGAGAGGGTATGAATTATAACCCACATTAATAAAACTGAATAATATTGAATAATCTTTTACCAATGAAGTTTAGGAAAATCGGCTAAGACTTGCTCTATCACCGATAAAAGATGTTTTGAACTCTTTAAAGGCCTTTTCTTTCATTGCTCTTCAACTGTCATGACCAGAACAATAATGTCAATATGTTACATCATAATTTTTAATCATCCTTTGCCCATTCTAACTAGAGTTGATGGGAATTATACCACAACACAACTAAGGCAACTTCAGCCTAGATCCCAAGCTATTAAGCAGATATGAGTAAAGGGACACATTTTTACTTTCATTGTGTGTATATAAATTCTAGGATCGCTCTGATCTAAGCATTGTCAGATTGATACTAACCATGGTTCATGAAACAGGATAGAAAACCACAGCAATTAATAGTATCAAATGATTAGCTAGGAATCCTTCCAATCTCTATCGCTCAATAATAATAATAATAATAATAATAACAACAACAACAACAACAACTGGTGGGATCATAAAATAGAGAAAGTCATAGAAAATGATAAAATTAAACTGCTCTGGGACTTCAGAATTCAAACAGACAAGCACCTGCAACATAACACCCAGATTTAACAATTGTCAATAAGAAAGACAAAATAGTCTGGATAGTGGATGTGGCAGTGCCTGGGGACAGCAGAATAGACGAGAAAGAACTGGAGAAGATAACAAAATATAAAGACCTACAAATAGCAATAGAAAGACTGTGGCAAAAGCAAGCAAGGATAGTACCAATAGTAATAGGCGCCTTGGGTGCAATCCCAAAACAACTGGAGCACCACTTGAACACCATTGGCATTGACAAATTCACAATTGCAAAAGGCAGCCTTACTAGGAACTGCTTCCATCCTGCGACGATATCTGTAATACCATCAAACATCCACATCTGCCTATCCCAGGTCCTTGGTAAGGATTCGATAGGTAGACAAAAATGCCAAATCCAGTCTGAACATCTGGCTGACTGTGCGATGATCAATGATGATGATGATGATGATGATGATGGAAGGGATCTTGGAGGTCATCTAGCCCAACTCCTTGCTCAGGCAGGAAACCCTATACCATTTCAGACAAATGGCTGTCCAGTTTCTTCTTAAAAACTTCCAGTGTTGGAGCATTCACCGCTTCTGGAGGCAGGTTGTTCCACTGATTAATTGTTCTAACTGTCAGGAAATTTCTCCTTAGTTCTTCTAACAGCTTTTCTCTTTGATTAGTTTCCATCCATTGCTTCTTGTCCTGCCTTCAGATGCTTTGGAGAATAGCTTGACTCCCTCTTCTTTGTGGCAACCTCTGAGATATTGGAACACTGCTATCATGTCATCCCTAGTCCTTCTCTTCAGTAAACATACCCAATTCCAGCAACCATTCCTTATATATTTTAGCCTCCAGTCCCCTAATTATCTTTGTTGCTCTTCTCTGTACTCTTTCTAGAGATTCTTTTTTATATCGTGATGACCAAAACTGAATGCAGTATTCCAAGGGTGGCCTTACCAAGGCATTGTAAAGTGGTATTAACACTTCACGTGATCTTGATTCTATCTCTTTTTTTAATGCAGCCTAGCACTATGTTGGCTTTTTTGGCAGCTGCAGCACACTGCTGGCTCATATTTAAGTGATTGTCCACTAGAACTCTGAGATCCCTCTCACAATTACTACTATTGAGCAAGGTACTACCCTATACTACCGTATATCTGTGCATTTGGTTTTTCTTGCCTAAATATAGAACCTTACTTTTTTCACCATTGAATTTCATTTTGTTAGATAGCGCCCACTGTTCAAGATTCTTCTGTTAAATTAAGCTTTTTTTCTGGAGTGTTGGCTATTCCTGCCAGCTTGGTACAGTCTCTCTCTCTCTCTCTCTCTCTCTCTCTCTCTCTCTCTCTCTCTCTCTCTCTCTCTCTCTCTCTCATTCTCATTCTCATTCTCATTCTCTCTGTGTGTGTGTATGTATGGGGGTGTGTTTGTGTGTGTAATTAGTATTAAAAAGCACACTCATTACACGCCCAGTAACACTGTATGCAAGCATACACTCATGCCTAACTTATGACTAGCCAAGCAAATATAGACTGTACATAAAAGAAGTTGATCAAAAAGGTTCATTGTATTTATTTTGCCTTGAATAGTAAAAATATGTCCTTGTCTTATTATAGTGCTTAATTAGCACAGCAAGACAAACATTCTATTACACTGTTACATGAGTAGTCAGTTTTCTTGTTATTATTTTCAGATCTGTGGTGTGTTATCAGAAATCAGTGACAGGCTTCCGGTGGCGCTACGCTGGCGATGGCGGCTACTTTGTAGCCGTCCTCCTGAGAAAGTGTTAGAACCGCTGAGAACAGCAGGCATCAGCTGTTCTGCAGTTTAAAACCTCCTTCCCGGGGAAAGGAAGGGAGGGGAGTATCACCTGAATAGTGGTAGAGCCTCTGAAATCCCCAAAAGAATCTTTTTGGGGGGGGTAAAAAGAGTGCTCCCACAGAGTTCAGGTTGTCTCCGCTTCTCAGCTGTCTTTGTCTCTTGTTACTGGGGACAAAGCAAGACGCCGCTCCCACCTCTGCGACTAAAGAGATCTGGTGAGTTATTTTAAAAGCGGACAGAGCTGAACAGAGGATTTTATTTTTTTGGATCTTATTTGGACTTTAAGTTTAAAGATTTATTTTTATTCTCTTTTTTTTTCTTTCGCTGAGAAGGAAAGTAAAATGGCAATTGGCAGTTTTTTTTTTCTTTAAGGGATTGGAACGGAATGAAATGGATTTGGTTACTTAATTACTTTTTTTTATAATGATTTTTTGAAGGAGGATTTGGGTTTCAGGAGGATTATTTTCCCTCTTTGTTTAACTTTCTTTTTGTTACTTTTTTAAGGGATTTTTTTTTGTATTTTTTTGTATTTTTTTTTAAGAAGGAGGAAAGAAGAAATAATTATTATTTTTTTTTGAAGATGGCTTCAAAGCGCCAAGTAACTTCTACAGTACTTAAGGTGGCTTCTTCTCCTGCGATATTACCAGCACAACAACCTAAAGCCATACCACCATCTTCTCCTCCTTTGCAACCAATAACGATAAAAGACTTGCAAGATATAATGGGAAATGTTATATCTCAAATTAGAGGTGAAGTGAAAGAGCTTTTTAGTGGAGAATAACAGTATTCTGAGGCAAGATATAGTTCTGGCTTTAAAAGGACTTGCTTCTGTGGTTGAAAAATTGGATTCTCGTGTTGAAGAAGTTGCAGATAAAGTGGAGGTGTTGGAGGAAAAATTTGAAGGAATGGAAAAAAAGGTGGAAATTTCACAAGATGAAATTGTTATGTCTCAATATAGAGAGATGGAATTTGCTTTAAGAATCAGAGGCCTGAGAGAGGATATGCAACAAGACCTGAGAGAGATGGTAGTAAATGATTTTGCTGTGATTCTGGGCAGAGAAAAAGAGGAAATATCCAGAGAAATTGAAAAAATATTTAGAGTCAATTCCTGGATCGCAAAGCAAAGAAATCTGCCAAGAGATGTGGTAATTTATTTTGGGAAAAGATCTCTGCGTAATGAAATCATACAAGCTTTTTATAATAAGAGATTTCAGATTGCTGCACAAGATGTTATAATTCTAAAGGAGATCCCATCTAAAATTTTAAGAAGAAAAGAGTTTGCTTTTCTAGCAGATGAACTTAAAAAGAGGCAGATGCCATTCAGATGGGATATTCCGATTGGAATAGTGGTGAGCCATACAGGGACACGTTATAGACTCAATACTGTTTCTAAAGCAAAGGAGTTTTATGCTTCGGTCCTGGGAGCACGCTCATCACCACCTATAATGTTTAAAGCTTTGGATGGGAAGGAGGTAGAACAGCAGTCTGAAGAAGCTGTATTGATGAAAGCTGGAAAACCACAGGCTGAGTGGTTTCAACAAGCTGAGATGAAAGAGCAAAGAATGACTCGGGCAGCACATAGACGTAAGGAAAAGGAACAACAGAAGAAAGAGGTAAAAGAAGTTTCACAAGAATTTGCTTCTGAGCCTGTGGGAGGAGCAAGACCTAAGAGATCTTCAGTGCAATCCTCAATGGCAGATCTTCAAGCAGTCTTCTCCAGGCTATTGGATGAGGGAGATGGTAAAGCTCCTGACATGGAATGCTAATGGCCTTAATTCCCCTCAGAAGAGAAAGAAAATATTTCACTATTTGAAGCAACATAATAATGACATTATTTGTTTGCAGGAAACGCATATTATTTCTAAGGATCAAAAATATTTAGTTAATGCTCAATTGGGATCTCATTTTGTATCCTTTGCTTTTGGGAAAAAAGGGGGTGTAGTTATTTATGTTAAGCAAAATTTATCAGCTTGTTTAGTAGATTCTGATCCTTAAGGGAGATATGTAATGATTGAAGTGGGATTGTATGGTAAGAAAATACTTATAGTAGGTTTGTATGCACCAAATCAACAACAGGAACAATTTTACAGGTTGTTATATCAAAAATTGACTTTATTGGATTATAGATCTGTTATATTAATGGGAGATTGGAATGGAGTTTTAGACACATATAGAGATAAAAAAGGATTTTCTACTTCTTTTAAACAGGCCAAATTACCTAAGGCCGTTTTCGATTTGAAAGAGGACTGGGAGTTGCGAGACTATTGGCGAGAACATAATTTGGAAGAGAGAGACTTCACCTTTTTTTCGGGCAGACATCAATCTTTCTCAAGAATTGACTTTTTTTTTTATTACAACGGACTTATATTTTAGGGTAAAGAATGTAAAGATATTTCCAAGGACATTGACAGATCATAGTCCAGTGTGGATGGAACTGGTTACTGAAAAAGAGGAGAGGAGATCTTGGAGGTTGAATGAAAACTTATTTAGACAAGAAATGAATGTTCAGAAACTTAAAGAGTTTTTAAAGGAATATTTTGTTTTAAATATGCATAAGGGAACTTCAATGTCAATGGTATGGGATGCAAGTAAAGCTTATATGCGTGGGTTTTTATGATCATATCTGGTGGTCATGTAAAAGTATAAAAGCCTTTTGGATTAAGATATGGTGGAATATTCAAAGAATTTTTAAAAGAAGGATAAAATTTACCCCACAACTGTTTTGTTGGATATTGTTTCTGATTGTGATGACAAGGAGATTATTTTAATGTTAAATTTAATTACAGTGGCAAGGTTGTTAATAGGGCAATATTGGAAGAAGGAATCTTTGCCTACTTTGCAAGAATGGTTTTTTAAAATTTCTTACTTAGCTGAAATGGCAAAAATTTCGGCTTTCTTGAAAGATCAATCGCAAGAGAAGTATCTCTTGGTGTGGAAAAGATGGATAAATTTTATACAATATAAGTATGATATAAGAAAATATCATTTAGCTTTTGAATAATTTATATTTAAAGTTTAAGATTTTTTGTGTTTTTTATTATTATTATTAATATTTTTTAATTTTTTTAATTTTCTTTTTTTCTCTCTGTTTTTTATACATAATGGAGTTAAAGTATTTAATAATTAGTTTACTGAATGTAATTATATTTGTTTAAGGTTTTTTGGGTTTAAAAGTTTTTTCTTTTAAGTTCTAGTTAACCCTGTATTCAGCTTTGGGAAGAATGGGGGAGGGTTTTGGGGTGGGGTGGGAGGGATTGGGGAAGGGGTTTTTATTGTAAAATTTTAAAAATTTATAATAATAATAAAAAAAGAAATCAGTGACATTTGACATCCTTTTTCTCTCATTTTTTTCCTATTCTAGTATCAAACTGACTCCAGATTTGTGGAGTTTTTGGACACTGACTTAAACCTGTATTTCAAGAGCCTTTTTTTAACAAAATAAGTTTTTTTATTAATTTACAGCATTTAAAAAGTCATAGCTTTTACTAAAGTAAAATAAATACTATGTTCAGTTTCCTCTCCCCCTCCACCAAATAAAGAAAAATAAAACTCAGAACATAGAATAACAAGGTTAGAAGGGATCTTTGAGGTCTTCTAGTCCAATCACCGGCTTGAGCAGGAAACTTTATATCATTCAGGAAAAAAAAGATTGTCCAATTTCTTCTTGAAAACCTCCAGAGATAGAGCACCCATAAATTCTGGAGGCAAGCTGTTCTACTGATTAATTGTTCTCACTGTCAGGAAATTTCTCCTTAGTTCTAGGTTGCTTCTTTCTTTAATGATTTTCCACACATTATACCTTGTCCTGCTTTCAGACACTTTGGAGAATAGGTTGATCCCCTTCTGTGAGAGCCCCTCAAGTACTGGGAGACTGCCATTCTTTCTAGAGTCTCAGCATTTTTTTGTATCATGGTGACCAGAATTGGGCAGAGTATTTCAACTGTATTTATACTGCAGTATAAATCAGCACTATCTGCCACTCTAAGTCATTTTTCTCATCGTACTATGAATTCCTGACCAACACTGGGATGAAAACTATGGCTCTATCTAGCCTATTCTCCCCATTACTGGGTTTCAGCCAGCAGGAATGACAAAGCCAGGGTTTTATGAGGCCCTGCCCACAGGCAATCAGAAGGGAATAAATAGGGGGGGGGGGAAGCACTCTTCTTCACACTTCATACATATTGGTACTACCTATAAAACCAGCCTGAAATTTTCCTACACTCTGTAAGAGAAATTGTGAAGGAGAATCCTTGTAAAGATTGGAAGATGCTAGCCTTATAAGCATTAGAGTCCCCTGCACTGCAAATGAGAAATAATTCTGGAAGCAAATATCCATATTGGGAATGAATGAAATGCTTCAGTATGCTAGATTTTTTTTTAAAAAAAAATACAGTAATAGATTATCCAAACGCGAAGTAGCAGCAATGAATATATAAGACTGAAATACAAGATGGCAACTAAAACTCTTGGGTTGCTGCTGTGGTTCTGGTACTTAGGCACAGCTCATACTGCTGTGATATGTGCTCTGGGCCTCCTTTCATCACATTTTCATAACTTAGTTGCTAAGTCAGGAGCTGGCATTTTAATTTTAATTCTCATAATAGTCCCACAATCATTTTGGAAGAGGCCTTCACCATCTCTTCCCCACTCCTGCCAGTAGATAGCTTAGCATTGTTGGTAGAAGGCTCAATCCTTGGGCTAATCCTGACCATCCTTCTCTATCACACTGGGAAACTTCTGCCTCCCTCTGTATAATCAATTGTCCCTCTTGAGAGAAAGTGTTATCCATATATTCTAGGTGGTCCCATGGCATTAAGCAAGACTTGGGTGAAGGCAATGGCAAGTTCATTTCTTAATAGCATTTATTTATACTGATCTCAGTATCAGACTGCCAGTTTCATTCACCTTCTTATATGAGTTTGTACATCCAGGCAAAGCATAGCTGCAAATTTTCACTTTGATATCTAAACTTAAATATTTAAGTAAGACATGGATGGGCAAACAAGAGAAACTGAAATCATCTTCCCCATCCCCCACCCTAGTCAGTGGAAAAAATTTTCTTCCACAAAACCGGTCCCTGGCACCAAAAAGATTGGAGACCTCTAAGAAAATGACATAAACACATTACTGTACTGTATAAGCATTTAAAGGCATTTTGAAGACATTTCCCCAGCTTTTTGCCCGTCAAAAACTTTTTAATGCATCTAATCCTTAAGTATGGAGGGAAACAGTACAACAGTCACTAAATTATATTATTTCTCTTCCTGCTGTTATTTTTCTTCTGATGTCTTCCTTCTGTTTGTCTTTAACCTGTTGCAGAAGATATTTATGTAAAGCTGAAAGAAATAAGTGTTCAAATTAGAGAAATATAAGGAGTAACATTTGCTGAAAGCCAAGCCATATGGGAGGCTTAGGTTTCCAAATCAAAGCATATGGCATCTGAACCCAAACTTTGGAAAGGCTGGAGTTTACTAAACTGCACAAAGTGTTCTGTACACTCTGAGAATATTACAAACGACTGCACTGTAAGGACGGCATCACAGCTGGATGTGTTTAATGTCTCTTATTCACACATGTCTGATACTCGGCCAAAGATTCTCACCAAGCTATCCATCCTTCACAGATCCCAAGTTGTCTACTGACAGATGATTCACATTGAAGGGCTTGGAAGCATGGCATAGTTGTGCAGACAAGACTACTGTAGTTGTCTAGTCATTAAGACATGCATATGGAATATAGTTCTGGCATAATTTGGATTAACATGAACTCAGAATCTACCTTTCATTCTTTTTTCGTAGAAGTTTGTTTCCATTTTGCTTTAAATTAATTAAAACATATATATAGATATAGATATAGATATAGATATAGATATATAGATATATATATACACATACACACATACAAATTTTATTGTTTTTTTAAATTCTTAAAGCAACATATTCAGGACACACCATGGTGCTGGGGTAATCAAACATCTTAAAATAACACTTATATACATAATATAATCAATACATTAAATATTCCCTCTCTTTTCCTCTCAAATAGCATAGTATATTTAGAATATCCAATTCTAGCTTAAATTTATTCAACCTGAACCTGTTTTTAAGCTTCATCAATTTTACCATAATCAAATTAACTTTAAATAAAAACATTTGCAGTTGAAATATCCCTCCCATATATGTTCTACTTTCTTAATTTTATCAAAATCTTATTTGTTTCTTCTTCCATTAATCTCCCTTATTTAGAGTAAAATATTAATCTATCCTGTACCTATCAAATCTATCAATTGATCTATCTCTTCAAGCTAAAAAAATAATATCATACCTTAAATCATGTCATTCCATTAAACAAAATTCAAGTCTCCAGTTAATTAACATAATTAATAACATCCATATCATCAGAAAATCATATCATCTTATTAAATTTCAATTAACTATTTAATCCACTTCAAATCTGAAACATCTCTTCAATTTTCATCATTCCATTACATCCTAATTTTCCTAGAAATAAACCTAACATTCTAAAAGGAACATTCCTAGTATTCTAAATTGTCTTTAATCCCTTATATGGAAAAATATCTCATTTTTAAACAAAAATATTAATTTGACACATCTAAATATATGTATTTATCAAACTATTCTATAGATATCTAATCCTTCACTTAATCAATCTGTTTAAGTTAACAAATTAATATCAAACCTTAAATCATTTCAATCCTTTAAATAGAGTTTAAATTTCACATGTTATAGGACAAACAAGTTATCTTATTTAATTAACATTCAATTAATTATTGATTCACTCCAACTCTAAGACATCTTTTTATTTCAAACTCAAAATCTCAGTCCTTACATCAGTCCATAGTTCTAGGTTGCCTTTAATCCAATTTAAGAAATTTTAAATTTCATTTTCAATCTTATTCTAGCTATCCTCTTTTGCCAGGTAGGTTTCCATAACAGGGCTTCCCTTCTAGATAATAGGTCTCTTTTTATTGCTTGTAGTGTCACTTGATTCGATACAGACCATCTTGATCTCTGATTTAATCTTCTGTTTCTCTTGTCCATAAAGCCTCGTTGCTTCAGAAATCCAAAGTTCAGTCTTTGCTTTTCCTGGTCTTGCTTGTAAAGCAAAATAAGATTCTCCTTATCCTCAGTTAAATCCTCTTCTTGTATAATCTGTTTTGCAGAGTAATCAAATGTAATCTGAGAGTCAATTTTACATTTTAAAGTAGAGATTCTGGCTCTTAGTTCTGTAGTAGCCTCTTTATTGTAGTACATATTTCTTCTTTAGCCTCATAGATCTTTTCCAATATAAGTTTACAGTTTAAATGTGATTGAGGCTTCTCCAATAGCAATAGTTGAAGAAAACCTTTTCCTTTTTAGTGAAGGTTACAATTGAACATTATCTACCCCCACAGATCATACAGCTAGTTTAAATTATCTTTTTTCTTGAAAAACAGTTTGAAGGCCAAAGCTCTCTCATCTCCAAATAGACAACAACCCAATATTAACTTTTGACCAGTAGGTGTCCTCAGTGAGCTAAAGAGACTTCTTCAAACGCCATTTTTTCCTTTTTTCTATCTTTTAAAGGGAGAATAGAAAAAGAAATACTCTACCGATATAATACCGCTCCAAAAAACACAAAAAACAGTTTTTTCTACAGCACAATGTAAGTAGGAATAGAATATAGTCTTTAAATGAATATTTGTTTATTTTTTATGTCCTTTTTGTAAAACGTGTTTGTTCCCACGATTACTAAAGCCGCTTTCTCCAGATGGGGAAATAATACCACAAACAGCTTCTACAGGCAAAAACAGAAGGGGTATGGAGAGGAACAAAAGGGGTCTCACCCGGATCATCTGCGGTGGGTCTTCAACGCTTAGATGACGATGTGACTTTTGGCTGGTGCAGCAGGGTGATCAGCCATCTTGCAGGCCGATCTTTGCTCCATCGGCCCTAAGGAGAAGCTGGAGACTCAGGAAAGCTGCCGCCCTCCCCTATCTACCAGCAGGCCTCCTCCTCGGTGGTTGCCCCTCCAGGGCAACTTTTGACCCCCTAGGGGGGTCTACCAGCGAAGGAAACTCCGGATGGCCTGGAGAGAAGTTTCCAGGCGCAACCAACATCGTCGTGTTCCGGAACCGGAAGTCAGACCCCATTTATATTTTGAGCTATCCCATATGCACTCTCAAAGAAACATTACTTTGCCATAACACTAGTAAAGATGTGATAAGATTTCCAGTGCCATAACACTGGTAACTGGTACGATTGCTCAATTTCACCTTCTTTCACCCCTTAGAATTAGGGCTACCAGAATTAGCCCACAAAATTGGGACAACTGGACAGTATCAAGGAGATGGAAAAAATACCACATGTCTTCTGCGTCATATAGTCATCCAGACGTTTGCAGCCCACAATATAATCATTGCTGTCTTTTCTAATATAAGTTCATTGCTGTCTTTTCTAATATAAGAGAATATGTGTAGTTCAGGGTTGAATTGTGGAGTGAGTGTTTTCTAATAGTTTTCCATTTTGTTTTCCATTTTGACAAAGTTATAGCAACTCCGACACATCAACCAAAAGTATGGATCCACATTTCCACACCATTCCGAAGATTTAATAAAAATGTTAAAAAGGCAACAAAAGACCAAAACATCCTCACCGGCAGCCAACACCCAGATAAGCAGGGATTAACACCAGAAAAAACAATTAAGCAGAAAACAATACACCAATCAAGAACTACCAAGTAGAAAACCACACAACCAGCAACAATGGCAAAGCAAGCTACTTTCTCTCTTACTCGCACTGGTGATTTTACCTAGATGGGCAATAAAACACCTGAAAACACAAAGCTCAAATAGCACAAAGAACACCACACTTGCCTTTTGCTGGATATGTTTACCAGCTAGGCTACAATTACCTATCTTTTCTATTTTCCAAGAATGCCTATGCAGCATGAAGTCCATGCTGCATCAAAGTACTTTCTTAGAAATTAAGAAGAGATTACAGGTAGTCCTTGTTTAAAAATCACAATTGGGACCAGCAACTCTATGGCTAAGTGATATTGTCATAGTGAGACATCATATGACCACAACTTTGATTTTACTGCTGGCTTTTTCATTGATTCTGTTGAAAACTGGCTGTGAAATGTGCCAATGGTGATCACATGATCACAGGATGTTGCAACAGTCATAAATGCCTGCCAGTTGCAAAGTTCCCAGATCTTGGTCATATGACCACGGGGACACTGTGATGGTCATTAGTGCTTTTTCAGTGCTGTTGTAACTTCAAAGGTTCACTAAACAACAAGGTACTTGTTAAGGGAAGTGCCTTACTTTGCCACAGGTCTTTTTGAGTTTTTTTAGTGTCAAGATAGGGGTCAGGGGACTGGCTTTGCTTCAAAGGGAGGGAAGTATTCATAGCCACACCTGATTCCATGCAATTATAGAGATTCTAGCTGAAAATTATAGGCTACCACTTGTGTGTTTGAAGTTCATCTTCTCATGTAAATTTTTATTGTTAATTTACAAATAATAATTTCATGTTATCATTGTCGGGCTTCTGACCTCAAACTATACAAATCAAATCCTACAAATCTGCAAAGATCCCTGTAATTTATTAAGATTCATTTATTGTAGCCTGGAGCTTTGTGATGCTGAATTGACACAGTAACCATGTGTGTATTTTGAAAATTATTTTAACGATGCACGATGTCAGCAATTTCTACTAATCTTTTTTTTTTCAGAGTTGAAAAATCTGAAAAAAGGATACCAAATGTCTTAACTCTTTGCTGCCATCTAAGAGTTTTGACATTCAAATGTGGTAGTCCTATTACTATGTAAAAGTAACCGTGGCTAATTTTCCTATATGCAGGAAAAGATTAGTCTCTGTTCTTTCATGCCACAAGTCAACCTGCAAGTCTGGCTATTAAAACTAGATGATGTCAGAAGAAAACATTGTTACTCAGAAAAGGAATTTTTTAATATATATGTATATGTACACACAAAAAAAACCTTTTAAAGAAGATAAAAATTAACACAAAGTAATAGAAAGAGAGAGAAAAGATGTAAAAAGAAATCAAAGAAAAAGAAAAAAGAAAAAGCAAGAAAAGAAAAAAAATAAAGGAAAATAGAAAAGAAATAGAAAGAAGTAGTTTCCAGTAGCTGCTAGTGATTAAAGGCTCCAATAAAGCCTATACCGACACCTGCCTCCCATCTTTTTTAATTTTGATCCTAGGTGGCTGATCCGAGGAGATAGCATTTTGATTTTCCAAAACATGTCCCGCTTAGCACCACATTTTGGCCTTGGGGTAAGTTGCAATAGTAGCCCTTCAGATGCTACTGAAAATCACTAATTCAACTGCTTTTTCTGTTGCCCAACTTCCCTAGCAAACAGTAAATGAGGCAGAGAGGTCCACTGATATAGGCAAAACTTCCTGAATGTCCTAAATCACATTGAGTGTGATCTAAATTATAATTACTATGATTGGATTGTAAAACCCAATTGCAGTATCTTCCCAACTTGGTATTTACCAGATGCGGCTGCTTGGATTTCAGATTCCTCAGTAGACATGGCCATTGTAGAGAAGTCTGAGAATCCATAAATATCTGGAACTGAATCAGATTGGAGAAGACCAATATATTGTGAAGAATTAGGGAAGTCAATAGACATCAGGGTGTTCCTAAGGAACAGATGTATGTCTTCTGAAAGAAAAGAATCCAGTTGCCTTCTCCTTAAAGCAGTTTTCTCTGATAAATTGTTATATCAACCCCTTTAGAGAATAATGAAGTTCAAAAGATTAGTGAACCTAGAGTTTCTATATACTGTATATGCATGGATATTGTAGATATTACACTTAAAATGAAAGCAATTAATTGGATACATTGTTAAATATTTCAAGATAGAGATAGATAGATAGATAGATAGATAGATAGATAGATAGATAGATAGATAGATAGATAGAGATAGATAGATAATTTTAAAGGAATGTCAAATGATAAATTATGGACCAGTTAATCCAAAACAAAGAACTGTTCACCTACTTAATATTCTCTCCCTGGGCAGGTCTAAGCATCAACAAGAGGAAACTCATTGACATCTATATGTACTGAAAGGTATTATGGTTTTGGGACAGAGGCATCTGGATCCCAATTTCAATTTGATCATGGAGATCACTGAATGATCTTGGACCACTCACAAGTTTTTCATTCAGAGGAGAAAATAATTGCTTCAAACAGATTTTTGTCTGATCCACATATAGCAGGGGTAATAGTAATAGTAGTAAAGTTGGAAGGGACCTTGGAGGTCATCTAGTCCAACCCCTTGCACAGGCAGGAAACCCTACATGATTTCGGACAAATGGCTGTCCAGTCTCTTCTTTTCTTTTTTTTTTTATTAAAATGTTCTATAAATTTTACAGAAAATAAAAGACAATACAGAAACAAAAAAACAACATATACAAATAAAAGACAAACATTACCCAACAAAAACCCCCCTTCCCCCACCCCTACCCAACCCCCCCTTCCCCCCCCCCAGGGCCTCCCAGAGCAGAATATAGGCTTAATTAAAAAAAATTAAAAAAAATTTATATTTAAAAAAAAAGAATATAAAATGAAAAATATATGTATATATAATTAAAAATTATGAGAAAACTATATAATATTTTTTATATCAAGTTTAAATTGTATGAATTTTATCCATTTATCCCAAACAGCAAGAAATTTCTCTTGCGTTTGTCCCTTTAAGAAAGCCGAAATCTTTGCCATTTCCGCCAAATGAGACACTTTAAGAAACCACTCCTGCAATGTAGGCAAAGATTCCTTCTTCCAATATTGTCCTACTAACAGCCTCGCAGCTGTAATCAAATTTAACATCAATATAACCTCCTTTGTATCACAATCAATAACTATACCTAACAAAAATAATTGTGGAGTAAATTTTACCCTCCTTTTAAAAATTCTCTGGATATTCCACCATATCTTAATCCAAAATGCTTTTATCTTTCTACACGACCACCAAATATGATAATAAGTAGCATCCATAAAACCACATCTCCAACATTTAGGTTGTAAGTCAGGGTACATAAAAGACATTTTTTGTGGATCAAGGTGCCATCTATAAAACATTTTATAAAAATTCTCCCTTAAATTCTGTGCTTGTGTAAATTTGACATTTCTCACCCAAATAGTTTCCCAGGTATCCAATGGAACTGGCTCGCCAAAATTCTGCGCCCATCTAATCATACAATCTTTAATTAGTTCCGTTTCTGAATCCAATTCAACTAAAACCCCATAAATTCTCTTAATGTGGGTTTGTCTTGGATCCTTCACTTGCTTGATAAGATTTTCATCTTCTCTGAGAAAACCCACCTTACAATCCATCTTCCATCTATCTAATAATTGCCTATATTGGAACCAAGAATAAATAATATTTTCTTGTGCTAACTCTTCCCGTGATTTTAACTGCCAGTTTTGACCATCCCATTTAAGTAACTGTCTGTAAGACACCGTATCCATTTTAACCCCTCTTTTTATTCCTTCTATTGCATGCCAAGGTATAGCCCATAATGGTACTTTAAAATCACTTTTATAATATTTTCTCCAAACCCTAAGTAAAGAAGTTCTTAAGATATGAGATTTAAAAGCCCAATCCATTTTTTTATTAAATATTAAATAGGCATGCCACCCAAAAAGTAGATTCCATCCCTCTAGGTGAAGTATATCAGAGTTTGTCAAATTTACCCAGTCACTAACTAATGTTAAAACCACCGCATCATAATATAATTTCAAATTCGGCACCTTGAGTCCTCCCCTCTCACGGAAATCTTGCATAATTTTAAACTTAACCCTTGGCTTTTTCCCTGCCCAAATAAATTTATTAAGGCCTTTCTGCCACTCAGTTAAATTGATCTCATTCTTCAAAATCGGTATCATTTGGAACAAAAAGAGAAACTTGGGTAGAATATTCATTTTTATCACTGCAATTCTTCCCATAAGGGATAATTGCAACTTTTCCCAATTCTTCAAATCTCTCTGTACCCTAACCCACAACCTTTCATAATTATTTTTAAATAATTTTGCATTAGAAACAGATAACATCACCCCCAAATATTTTACCTTATTAACAATTTCAAAACCCGTCAAATTAACCAAAGTCTGCTTCTCCCGACTAGTCATATTTTTAGGTAGAATTTTAGTCTTATTAACATTAATCTTAAAACCCGAAACCAAACCATAATTATGAATCAACTGTAATAATTTTACTACAGAATAAGTAGGTTGCGACAAAGTGATGACCAAGTCATCCGCAAAAGCTCTTAACTTATACTCTTTTTTATTAACTTCTATTCCTTTAATTTCCTGCGACTCACGAATTTTGATCAACAATATTTCCAGTGTTAAGACAAACAGCAACGGTGATAGTGGGCAACCCTGTCTAGTGCCTTTCTCTATTGTAAAAACCTCTGACAAACCTCCATTAACGATAAGTTGTGCCGTTTGTTTTTGATATATTACCATAAGAGCTTGCAATATCTTTTCACCAAAATTCATCTCTTCCATTACTCTTAACATAAAATGCCAATTCAATTGATCAAAGGCTTTTTCAGCATCTAAAAATATCAGCCCTGCAGGAACTTGGTTATTTTTATCTAAATATTCTAATAAATTAATAATTTGTCTGACATTATTTTTCATATACCTTCCAGTTATGAACCCAGATTGATCTTTATGCACAAGGTGATGCACAACCCTCATAAGCCTATTTACTAAAATTTTTACAAATATCTTATAATCCACATTTAAAAGAGATATAGGCCTATAATTCTTTGGTAAAGTAAGATCTTGATCTTCCTTTGGAATCAATGATATAAAAGCAGTACGCCATGAGGGAGGAATCTCTTGACCCTGTAAAATGCCATTAAAAAGATCACCTAATGGTTGAGTCATCTCCTCCAATAAGGCTTTATAATAAACAGCTGTTAACCCATCCGTACCCGGTGCTTTCCCTGGTTTCAATTGTTGAATTGCTAGCGAAATTTCCTCCTTAGTAATTATACCATTAACTTCATGTTTCTGATCCTCTGTCAATCTAGGGAAACTAACCTCACTTAAGTATTTATTTATCTCTAAAATTTGCACATTAGTAGATTTATATAATCTTTGATAATAATCCAAAAAAGATTTCTTAATCAATTCCTTCTGATAAACTAATTTACCCTTGTAATTTATTTTGTCTATTGTTCTCTGTCTCTGTTTCTTTCTCAATTGATAAGCCAACCATCTCCCTGGCTTGTTAGCATTACAGAATGTGTTTTGTTTCATAAACAATAAATTGGTTGCAGCTTGGTCTGCTAACAACATATTAAATTGTGTTCTTAACAACTTTAAGGATTCTTTAATACTTTCATCAGAAGGATTTAAAATCAAAGACTTTTCTTTTAATTTAATTTCATCTTCCAATTCTTTACGTTTCTGAATCTGTTTTTGCTTATGACAGTTATTCATTTTTATCAAAATCCCACGCATAAATGCTTTCCCTGCATCCCATACCATTGACATTGAAGTCCCCTTATACATATTCAAAACAAAATAATCCTTTAAACACTCCTTTAGTTTCTGAACATTTTTTTCTTGTCTAAATAAATTCTCATTCACCCTCCAGGATCTTCTCTCCTCTTTTTCTTGAGTCAACTCCATCCAAACTGGACTATGATCCGTCAAAGACCTAGGGAAAATCTTGACATTCTTTACTCTATTATATAAGTCCGTTGTGATCAAGAAAAAGTCAATTCTTGAGAAGGATTGGTGTCTATCTGAAAAGAAGGTAAAGTCTTTCTCCTCTTGATTACATTCCCGCCAATAGTCCCGTAATTCCCAGTCCTCTTTCATATCAAAAAAGGCTTTAGGTAGTTTTGCCTGCTTAAGAAGAGGAGAGGAACCTTTTTTGTCCCTTTGTACATCTAAGACACCATTCCAATCCCCCATTAGTACCACGGATCTATAGTCCAGCAAATTTATTTTTTCATGTAAAAGTCTGTAAAATTGTTCCTGTTGCTGATTTGGTGCATATAGTCCCACTATAAGTACTTTCTTACCATATAAGCCCAATTCAACCATCACATATCTCCCTTGGGGGTCAGACTCCACTAGACAAACTGGTAGATTTTGCTTAACATAGATAACAACTCCCCCCTTCTTCCCGGGAGCAGAAGATACGAAGTGAGATCCCAAACGGGCATTAACTAAATATTTCTGATCCTTAAGTAAAATATGAGTTTCCTGTAAGCAAATAACATCATTATTACGTTGCTTCAAATAATAAAAGATTTTTTTCCTTTTCTGAGGAGAATTCAATCCATTAACATTCCAGGTCAGAAACTTTGCCATCTCCCTTGGCACTCAGCCTGGAGAAGACACCTTGGAAATCTGAAATTGCAGCATGTGTTGCATAACTCTTGGGTCTTGCTCCTCCCACCGGCGGTGATACGTTTCCAGGAGAAATCTCTTTGGCCTCTTTCTTACGTTGCTCCTTCTTTTTGCGTTTGTAAGCTGCACGAGTCATTCTCTGCTCTTTAACCTCCATCTGGCGTTGCCATTCAGCTTGCAGCATCCCAGCAGAAACCAAATCTAATGCCTCAGACTGCTGCTCCGCCTCTTTGCCACTCAGGGATTTCTGAACAGGTAAAGTTGAGCCTGCACCTAGGACTGAAGTATAGAATTCTCTAGCTTTATCAACCGTATTCAATCTATAACGTGTCCCCGCATGGCTCAAAACAATACCCATCGGGATTTCCCATCTAAATGGCATTGATCTAACTTTAAGCTCGTTAGCTAAGAAAGCAAAATCTTTCCTGCTTCTTAAAATTTTTGATGGGATTTCCTTTAGTATGATGACATCTTGGGCAGCTATCTGAAATCTTTTATTATAAAAGGCTTGTATGATCTCATTACGCAGAGACTTCTTCGTAAAATAAATCACCACATCTCTAGGCAAATTCTTCTGCTTAGCAATCCAAGAGTTAAGCCTGTACACTTTTTCAACTTCTCTGCGTAATTCTTCTTTATCCATATCCAAAACCACAGCCAAATCAGTAAGGACCACCTCCATCAGATCTTGATTCATATCTTCCTTGAGGCCTCTAATCCTCAAAGCATATTCCATCTGCCTGTACTGAAACATCAGAATATCTTCTTGTGAAGTCTCCACCTTCCTTTCCACATCTTGAATTTTATCATCAAAGGAATCAACTTTATCTTCAACTTCCTCGAGTCTTGCATTCAGCTTGACCACCACTGTAGCCAAACCTGAGACTGCTGCAAGTATATCTTGTCGCAAAATATTATTATTCTTTTCCATTTGATCCTTCATCCCACTTATCTCTTCTTTAAAATCAGATTTAATTTCTGATTTAAGCTGTATAGTAAATTGCTTCATTTCCTCTCTCATTTGAGCTACAGCCTCTCCCATTATACCTCTAACCTCTTGTGCTGAAAGTCCAGGCAAAGGAGGGGAGGGTGGTGGCTGTGCCGGTGGTGCATGTTTAAGTTGTTGTTGTGGTTGTGCAGTAGAAGCTATGGGAGAGGAAATCACCTTGGATGTTGTAGAAGGCGGCTGTCTCTTTGAAGCCATTTTAAATAACACAATTCTCACTTCCCTTTCCCCCCCCCAAAAAAAAATGAGGGGGAAAAAGAGAAAAATTTTACTTTTAAAAAGAGGCAGCAAAAACACTATAATCCTTGAAAATCCAGAGAAAAAAAACCAAAAAGAAAAAGAAAATCAAAAAAGAGGATTCAATACCAAAAGCAAAAGTAAAGTCCAGTCCTTAACAGGAGAAAGTGAAACAGGAGAAAGTGAAACAAAAGACAAAGAAAAAAAAACTCTGTCACTTTCAAAACGCCATCTTAATTCCTTCTCCACAGTAAAAAAAGAAAAAAAAAGGAGAAATAGTCAAAACTAAGTAAAAAAAAATAAACACCTAAATTATATAAGAAAAATCCTTTAAACTGCTCTGTCCGTTTTTTAAGAATTACTCACCAACTCTCTATAAGCACGGAGATAGAAGCGGCAGTTTCTTTTGCTTCCTAGGAAGCAAAAACAGCTGGGAGGCGGAGACAGCAAGAGCTCCGAGGGAACACTCCTTTCACCCCCTCTAGGATTAAATCCAGAGAGGGTTCAGGGGTTCTACCTCTACTCTTGCACTCTCTATCCCTTCCCTTTGCCAATACGAATTGCAAGGGTAGGAACCACACAAAAAAAATGGTTTGCGGCTGGATTTACTCTTCACAGATAAGACCATAATAATAATAATAAAGTTGGAAGGGACCTTGGAGGTCATATAGTCCAACCCCCTGCTCAGTCAGGAAACCCTATACCATTTCGGACAAATGGCTGTCCAGTCTCTTCTTAAAAACTTCCAGTGTTGGAGCATTTACTGCTTCTGGAGGCAGGCTGTTCCACTGATTAATTGTTCTCACTGTCAGGAAGTTTCTCCTTAGTTCTAGGTTGCTTCTCTCCTTGATTAGTTTCCACCCGTTGCTTCTTGTCCTGCCTTCAGGTGCTTTGGAAAATAGCTTGATTCCCTCTTCTTTATGGCAGCCCCTGAGACATTGGAATACTGCTATCATGTCAAACTCAATTTCATTGAGAGCCACATCAGCATTGTGGTTGCCCTGGGGGGGGGCAGGAGGGCATGGTCAGGTGGTCACAGTTGACTGGGTAGGTGTGGCTATGTGGTCATAAAAAAGGAAATGCTTCATCCAACAAAGGAAATGCAATAGATCAAATAAGCACACAGATTGCTCTTCCCTTTTAGGCTTGTCTTAAACCATCCTTTCCTTCCAGCGAAAGATGCCTCTAAATAGATGCAGGATGGCTTATCCTGAGGTCCAAACCCTACTGTTCAACATAAAAGGAAAACTTATTAAAAATATAACCAAAGAGTAATTACAAAGTAATTATGTAATCACTTTGTAATTATAAAGTGATTACACAATGTTGAATGTTACTGTAAATTAAATGGAAATAAAATCAATCAAATTTAGTTTTATCTTGGCTCCACCTACTAATTTTCTTTTGAGTGGTGCAACCCCTAGCATGCTACCGAAGACCAAATAAGGATCTCAGACCAAGAAATGCTATTCATTCTTGAAGTAGAACTGCTGCTCATGATACTTAACTTAAAAGGAACAGAATTGTTGAGATAGCTTGCAATACCTAATAGCATGCCATTCTCAGATGGTGATAGCTTGGCTTGAGATACTTTCTGATAATTTCCTAATTAGATCAATAGGATTTATTGAGGATCAAAATGGAAGTGATGGAGAAGAATTATTTCTAATAAAATCATGCTTCATCTGACCTCAGTTTATATCATATTGTCTCATCTTTCTCATCTTTCCTACTTCCTTCTACTATTGGTATCTTGTGATTTATCTGTTGTTGTTTGTATCTTATGAATTATGATTGTATCTTATGATTTATGATCTATTATTTATCACTTTGTTGTTTGTATGTACACTGAGAGCTTATGCACTGGAGACAAATTCCTTGTGTGTCCAATCACACTTGGCCAATCTATAATTCTGTTCTGTTCTATATTGATGATTATCTTTAAATGACCTAAACTATTATGGACCCAAATAACTGAAGAAGGGTGTCTCCCAAAACAAGCAATTAATGCCTTGAGATATTTGAGAAAGTTCTTCTTTTTAACCCATATGGGAAGAAGCATTATCAACCACAGAACACAGAGATACCTTTATAGAGATTTCTTTTAGTGAAGAAATTGTTCCCCACACTGAAATAAAAAGGCTCCATGGATATGGGAAATATAAAAGCTCTTTTATTTTTTGTAGGAATTTTAATTAAGGTGTATCTGCCAATCTGCTATTGTCTGGCTACATTTAGTGATGAGAATAAACATTATTATTTTATTATATAAAATTAGGTTCTATTTGTTGTGTTTTGTGTTGTTCTCCTTTTGCCCACTAACCAAATATCATTAAGGAAGACATATTTTAGGAGTTGGCAAGACATATACAGGAAGAGCTGAAATAATTAGCTGTAAATTGTTTGAATTCCCAGAATTTCAAGATTCACATTTTTAATTATGAAATAAGAACCTTGAAGTGCTAAAAATACAAACCTGCATTACTCTGATATGAATAAAAGACAGAGAACTACAGCCTTAGACTTTTTAGCATTTCTTGATTAGTTTGATTTTCATAATCTTCTAAAGCAAGTTCTTTATGCTATTTCTTGATAAATTCCAGTGAAACCTAATGTTCACTGCATTTCTACTAGTCTGTATAATCAAGCAACATGTCCCACTGTATATTGCTTATAATAGTTAGTTACCAAATGCAGGAAACTAATACATATGAAGGCCTGCCAGTTCTCAAAAGCAGATATATTTGAAATGCTGCTATTGGCATCTCTCAAAATCCTGTCAAGTTTCAGTGAGTTCAACGTTTCAATGATCCAATAGTTAAATCAAATGTTAAAGATACATGCCAGTAAACTTGGCTTCGGCAAACCTCTGAATGCTTGTTAAGTATTTTCACTGAATCCTGAAGAGAGGAGAATTGGGAGAACAACAGTCTTCCAGCCTGGTGGGAGTAGTAATGGTAGGGAAGGAATAATTAGGACCTCTTCTACCATTTCCAGAACTACTATTCAAGGTCTCTCAGGTTGCAAGACTGTGAAGCAGACTCATTACCTCAGCAAAAGCACAGAAAAGGAGGGGAAAATGGATTCTAGTTATTCAGCTGTACTCTAATTAACCTTGCCTGTTTTTTCTGTAATATCAGCTTCACCCTGGGATTTTGGAGCTGTATTGCAGCATGACCTAATCCCTTTGCTGCTTGGTCTTTTCAACCTTGCCTTTAGCACCAATTGCTATCTTCCTTATTTGTATGAACAACAGGCAGCTGAACTGATGGGAGATGTGCTGAGAATGATAAGGCAGACTGAGGGAGTGAGGAGGAGAAAAAGAACAGGCCTTTTCCCCAAAAAAGATCATCACACATTTTCTTCCCGTGATACAATTGGACCTCTTCTTTCTTCCCCTCTCTTCTTGGCTGAAACTTTCTGTTTTCTTTCATCTCTAATTTAGGAAAATAAGTGCCACCTTTTCTAGTGTGTTAATGAGAATGAATTTCTGCTGCATTCTCCTTCCCACTGTTGTCTCTTCTTCTTCCTCCTCCTCCTCCTCCATCATTGAAGGCTAAAGATAGTAAATAATAAGGCAGCACTGGAGATTTCCACTGTATTCAGCCCACGTTTATCCAGAGGACAAACAAACTGGAGGTCAAGGTACTATGCTAAAAGACTATAGGTACATGTACACACACACTGCTGTTATGGCGAGTTTTGGCACACTGAGTGCTCAATATTAATAGGCTCCTTTCAGCCCCCTATTCAGGAGATTCACTGGAGGAAGAGGTCATTATGCATATCATACCATCATACAGATAACATTAATTATATACTATATTATTGCATAATTCATGTCATTTGGATGTGATGTCATTTTGGTTTTTAGCAGATTCCCTATGTCTCTGTTCTTACTCTCTTCTTAGGATCTTGAAGGTTTAAATTAAGCTTGTAACAGACTATGGTTCAAGTAGAAAGCATCCCCTCCTTAGGGAGCCATGACAATAACCATTCAGCACTGACTCTAGAAACTGATGGTCAATCCTTTACATCTCCATGTATGGAATGTCCATTTTTTACTCCTATGGCTAATGACAGGAAACTAAATCTAGCACTTCCTTCCATTTCTCTTTTCCATTAAGATTTTGTATATTACAGTTTACCTTCACATCAGTACATTGGGCTGATGTTTTTTGAGCAGTAGATTTTCAATCACTTTTAGAAATAAGCAGACTTTCAAAGGCAGTAGTAATCTGAAGTATGTAGAGCTGATTCCTAGAGAAGAGCCTGTTTTATGGTTACATTTACTAGTTATTGGGGAGCAATAACAAGATATGTTTGTTGCCCTTGTGTTGTATATGTACCACACTAGTTGGCCCGTGTGAGAAAAAACACCAAATCCTCATTAGAAGCCATTGGATGGCTCTTAATAGCTTTCTGGAACTCAACTCATTGGCAATTTTTATATTGTCATCCAAATAACAATATTTTTTTTGTCTTGCATGAACATTCCAGATTTCATCATGCATTGTGTCTCAATCTCTTTTTCAAATATTTCACCTAGATCTAAGTGTCCTAGTGGAGTGTGAGCCAGCAATGTGCTGCAGTTGCCAAAAAAAGCCAATGCAGTCCTAGGCTGCATCAACAGAGAGGTGGTATCAAAATCATGTGAAGCAATAGTATCAATTTATTCTGCATTGGAACAACTACAGTTGGAGTACTGCATCCAGTTCTGGTGACCACAAAATA